>NC_141696.1:984227875-984827875 GCF_964263255.1 Lissotriton vulgaris | reverse complement strand
ACCTAAGGGGGGCGCATGGTTGGCTCCCTGACTTCATAGACACACTAGGCCTAGTGGACTGCATTCTACTCAGCGGCAGTATACGTTTCACTCGGGCGCCCATGGTAGCCTTTCTAGGATTGATTATGTGTTGGTGCCGGCGGCACACGCGTCTTGTGTTAAGGAGGTCAGGCATATGGCTCGGGGTATTTCTGATAACTCCCCGCTGTGGCTTCGGTTGGAATTAGCATCGGGTGCCGAGGGACGGGTAGCCCCGATTAACCCTTGGTATCTTCGCAATCCTAAGACCCGCAGTGAGCTTGTAAAGGCTTTGGACCACTATTTCCGGGAGAATGAAGGCTTGGTTTCTTCCGCGGTCTCACTATGGGAGGAGTTCAAGACCGTCATTAGGGGTCAAGCTCTATCATTGATTGCTGGAGTAAAGAAGCAGAAAGAGGAAGATGTGGTGAAGATAGAGACTGAGATAGCTGACTTGGAACTAGCGCTAGACCAGGAAGTGACCCGCTCTAGATTGCATGTTCTGCAATTGAAGCAGCTGGAATATAGAACGTTGGTGACGGAGGCTGCAAAGGCCCTTAGTCGGGAACATCAGGGGCGTCTCTATGATGTTGGGGACAAGGCGGGCAAATTGATAGCATGGCTGGATAGAAAAGATAGAGCAAGTCGTGTGGTACCGGAGATTGAGACGGAGAGTGGGGCCTTGATGACCGACCCACAAAGGATAGTGGCATGTTTTGCTGATCATTTTCATACTGTGTACTCTTCCGTATCGGATAGACCGGAGGAGGGCTCTTGCTTATTGTTACGAGATATTGCCCTTCCGAGTCTCTCCGAGGCCGACAGGGAACTCATGGACTGTAGTGTGGTAGGTAGTGTGGCTCACTGGTTAGAGGTGGCAGACCCGAGAGCAGAGGACGGCCCGGGACCAGGGTTCGATTCCCGGCGCGGCAGGTTTCTGGACCAGGGTCAGCGGACCCGATAATTCTCTCGCCTCGGTGCCCACTCTGATCAGCGATCACACTCGGCAACTCTGGGCATTAGCTTGCCTCATCCTCACTAACGGCCCCACCAGACCGCCGGGGATGCCTGGTCTCACCCTGGAGATACCCATTAAGGGACCATCTCTCAGGGAAGCCAGGAAGGGTTTCGCAGCGGTCGAAGCGCCTTGGGACCCTCCGGGTAAGTAGTGCGCTATATAAATGCCTATACATTTACATTTACATTTACATTTACATATACATACATTTACAATCACTGCGGACGAGGTAGCGTTAGCTATGCGTTCCCTACGTTCAGGTAAAGCAATGGGTCCCAATGGTCTGCCGATATAGTTGTACAAGCTCCGGTCTGACAAGATTGCTCCGTATTTAAGGGACATGTTCCTAGAGTCCCGGGACCGTGGTTTTCTCCCCCGCGACCAGAGGTTAGCACCGATAGTTGTAATACACAAGGAAGGGAAACCGAGGAATAAATGTGCCTCGTACAGACTGATTTCGCTGTTAAACGCAGAACCTAAAATTCTTGCCAAGCTACTGGCTAATAGATTGATCAAGGTCATTGGTGATCTAATTCATCCGGATCAATCTGGTTTTATCCCGCATAGAAACACAGCATTGAACCTTCGGCGCCTACACGGGACTCTCGCGAGGACCGTGACGTTGCGTGAGCCGGCCATTTTGGCGTCTTTGGACGCCACTATGGCGTTCGATACTGTGGAGTGGCCGTATTTGTGGGCGGTGTTGACTTAATTTGGTTTTGGATCGGATTTCATTGGTTGGGTGCGGCTTCTTTATGCAGACCCCCTCGTTCAAATTGTGGTCAACGGTCGCGTTTCGGCTCCATTTTGTCTCAGGCGGGGTACCCATCAGGGTTGCCCGCTTTCTCCCCTTTTGTTCGCATTGGCCCTGAAGCCCCTCGCTGCGTGGATCCGTTGGGAGCCCTCCATGAGGGGTATTCACTGGTCTCCGGAGTACGAGGATTGAATCTCCTTATACGCAGACGACATCCTGCTTTACTTGACTTCCCCTAGGAAGTCTCTGACAGTGTTATGTGATGTTTGACTTCCTTCGGTAGAAACTCGGGCCTGATTATCAACTGGGCAAAATCCTATCTTTACGTCCTCTGTGGTGATACTCCGGTTCTGCCGCGTAACTGTCCCATCCAGATAGCGCAAGAGGGGTTTAAATATCTTGGTATTTATATTTCAATGGACCCACTCATTCGGTATGAAAGGAACCTTCTCCCTCCCTTGAATCGGTTGAAACGAGATGTTGCGGGCTGGCGGAAGCTTCCGCTTTCGTTGCTTGGGCGAGCTGCACTTTTTAAGATGATGTCTCTCCCTCGTTTTTTGTATGCGCTTCAGAACACGCTAGACATAGTTCCTGCTAGTTATTTTCGGATAATTGAGGGTCTACAGAGGAAATTGTTGTGGGATGGCAGACCTCGTATTGCGTTTGCCAAATTGACGTGGTACGATGGAGGTATTGCTCTTCCCGACATTAAAAGGTACTATTGGGCATCGCAATTAGGGGCCATCATCCAAGGTATGTATGGCCCCGAGTTAAACCCTGATTTCACCATGGATAGGTGGTTACTTTCCGGAGGCAACTATTATAGGGCGCTATATTCTAAATCGGTGGTGAGGTCTCTGTCAGGGCCCACGAGGACGGCAGTGCGGGTCTGGCAGGATGCCACTAGTGCGTTAGGATGGAAAGATCGTTTGACCTTGGCGACCCCGCTTTTCGGATCTGATAGGTTTGGTAAATTGTGGAACACTAAGGGGTTCGACAAGTGGGATCTCATTGGCATCAACAAGGTGGGAGACCTCTGGGCTAAGGGACAAGTGAAATCGTTTGCAGTCTTGCAGACTGAGTTTGAATTGGGAGGGGCTGAGTATTTCCGTTGTGCTCAGGTTCGCCATGCATTGATGTCAGTCTTCCCGGAAGGGGGGGAGATACTGGAATCTATCCCACTGGAGGATCGAGTGTTAGACGGTCATATGCCTGATAGCACCATCTCCCTGGTGTATAAAAAAATTGATTAACCATAGGGCAGACCTTCTGTTGAAATTGCGAGATCAGTGGACCCGTGACGGCCTTGAGCTTGATGATGAGGACTGGCAGTCGGCGATCTCCTCTCCTAAGGAGGTCGCGATTCCGGCACGACTCAGATTAGTTCAACTCAAAATATTGCACAAGGTATATGTCACGGGTCCCCGTTTGGTCCGAATGGGTTTTTCTGAAGAGGGTCTGTGCCAACGAGGTTGTGGACAGTTGGGTACGTTTCTCCACATCATCTGGGAGTGTAGGGAAGTCGCTGTTTAATGGAGGAAGGTCCACAAGGTGATACAGGAGGTCACAGGTGTAGCCCTCTTGCCAGAAGCCAGGCGCTGCCTGTTGAATGTTTGGGAGCCCACCGATCATAATGTGGCCCAGACTCAATGGGTGACTCTAGGGGCCATGATCGCTAAACGTAATATTGCACAGCTGTGGGGGTCCCAGAGGCCTCCTACTCTTGGTGTGGATGGAAAACATGGATTGGTGCATGTTCAGGAAAAAAACTGTATATCTGGCTCGGGGTCATCCCCGGAAGTGGCATAAGATCTGGGGTCCCTGGAACCGGTATAGAGGAGACATATGTGTACCACCAGCGACAGCTGTCCTTGATGTCCTGCTCTCCCCCTGACCCCGTAGTAGTTCTTGATTGCTTTAATGTTTTTGATGCCTCGTCTTCTCTCCCCTCCCCCCTTCCCCCGTCGATGTTTTGATTATTCTATTGTCTATTGCAATGATGATCCACCCTCGTGCAGTCTATACACTCTATGTATTTTGTTATCGCCTTGCTTGTTTTTTCTTTTTTTCCAATAAAAAGAAATATAAAAAAGAAAAAGAAAACCTAGGCTCAAACTACTAATATATCACCATATGACTGGGGTACGAATGTTGATTGAAGGTAAACCAGTCACAAGAAGTAAACAGAACTACAAGTCCCAGAAGACATCATGGCTGTCAGTAAAGGAACTTCCTTCAAAAGCTATGTAAATGGCAAGTGGTATAAAGAGCACACCTCTAGTATTGTCCAGTGCTTGACAAACCATTTGGGGGTGGAACTCTGTGTGAGTTGGAAGCCCGTCACTACTCAAGCCCAATTGTGGCACGCTATTCCGCAGCCTTACTTTGTGTTTTCGTTCCTTGAGGGGCGTGCCAGTTACGTTGTGTTGATGGTTGCCGGCCGCATATCAGCCGGCAGCTCTTTCATCTTCCTGACTCTCGGAGCTGATCTGAAAGTCTCCTTTGCTATCTTTCTGACTTCTCGCTGGGCCATATAGGATTGAGACGCGAAGCAGCAGAACATTCCGGATGAACTTTCTCCTTGCTGTGCTGCTGCAAACAGAGGAAGAGGATACCATAGTATCAGTGGGACGCTGAGCTGGCAGCTAAGTATACTGCAGTGCGCGCCCCTCGCGCCTATTTTCGTTTTATTTAACTATTGACTGCATTTGGCATAGTTCCCAGAAAGTGTATTTGTTCTCTGAAGTACAGGACATATGTAAGTTTTCAGTATACAGGGGATTTTCCTTAGTCTAACCTACAAGATACACTTACTTACCTTTGACTTTTGTGTTAGAACTAAATGGATTCTGAAATCTGTTCATGTGCTTTACCTTTGTGCAGTTGCATAAGGAGTATGCTGTGAGTAATTACTCTAATGGGGGAGAGTGTTTATGATTCGTGTTAAACTAGATTACAGGAGATGACTGATTGTACACTGCTATTCCCTTTTTATACACAGGGCAGCACACATAAGGTTGGCTCTACCCAGAGGATCTACATTTCTACTCCTCTTGAGAGCAACACTGCAGATGAGGCCTTCCAGATATCTTCAGCAGGTTTTATTATTTTATCTGATTCCTCCTTTCCCCTGTGTGTTTTCTCTCAGAATAGGCGTCTATATTCGCTCTTGGGAAAAAACACAAGAGGGAGTGGTTGGATAGGCTTCATAACATCACCCCCTCTGGTTGGATCCTGGTTAGTGGTGTCTCAATCTGACATACCTGAGCCTGAGCTGAAGTGACTGTAACACCTCTAAATTGAGTATTTAGGGGCACACCTGAACCTTAATCCTGAGATTACCTACTACCTATGAAGAGCACCAAGACGCCTTTGGGCATACGCGCGCTATACACAAATCAAATCAAGAAGAAGACAAAGAAGAGCCATGTAGCAGCGAAGACTGAAGACATCAACTGACTGGCCCCAGCCCTATTGGCCTGCTTGCAGCCATCAAACATCCTGCTAAAGTATAGTGACTCGTCTTGCAGTCCAGCAACCTCCAGAGCCATGGGAGGACTGCCTTTCTTCTAAAAAGACACCTAGCCCACAAAACCTAATACCTCTCCACCGACGCCCATTGCCCGAGTTCCAGAGGCCCACTGGTCCAGCAAAGATTCCCCAGAGATTTAGAGCAAGAGTCCACTATGGGTCGACGCCTGCCAACTCCACACCGATGCCTGCAGCCTCTGCAAGACGACCCCCCCAATGATGACCTGCATCCGTAAAGCTAACTACTGATACCCCTGCACTGGGAGCCCCTAGGCCTTGGAGAGATCTACTGACTGTGTCCCGACACTCCAGCTGCAGGTTTCTTTCGTCCAGCCTCCCTGACTGAGCTTGCAGCCTTTTTCCAACTTCAAGATATTCCATTTGCTTGCATTGGGTGCCCAACACTATGTTGGCACTCTGCACCTGGTGACCCCTGTGCCACTGAGGTTATAAGTTAAACTCTGGAGACAGGGTTGCCAAACCATTCTACTTACCTGTAAGTAGCACCACTTCGATTACCCCCTTTCTCCATTGCATAACATTGGCACAAGATCCTGAATTTGACCTCTGCACCCAACCTCTCCATTGCGAGTGGTGGTGCAGAGAGGTCACTTGCCTGAACCTTGCCTGGTACTGATTCTCCATCTAAAAGCTCAATATCGTTAATCATTTTCTTACCTGCATAATGCTGATTGTGTTTCCTCCCCTAGGATAACAATGTATTGAAAAACACTGATATTGCAAAACATATTTTACTGCAGCAAAGTTTCTTTTACAAACCATTGGTCTCGGATTTAGTCATTAAGTGCATGTAATCAATCAATCAATCAATAAACTTTATTCGGTTTTTATATGCAAAACCATATAAGGTACACAAATACAATACATAAAAATAATACAATATTAGCATAATATAAAAAAGGGGAAACCCATGCTCCATGATTACACAAGCAATCATATAAAATCTTGTCAAGATTCGTAGACTCTACACGTCCATAAAGTGCCTGGATTTCAGCGATGCCTTTAAAATCCCAACAATAAAAATAATACAATCATCCTTCAGCAATTGAAGATACATAAGTGCTGGTCTGACTTGTTTAAAACTCAGTTTCTTTAAAATCTGGACTAGATAATGCCTCCTGGGGACTTCATACAGTCTACAAAAAAACATGAAGTGCAACAGATCCTGAGGAGACTTACTGTCGCAGCCACAGGCAGCTAGCACTTGCCCTCTTGAAGCCCCCTTAGGTCTTGCTAACAAAAGGTGAAAAATATTCCGCCGGAACCTTGTTAAAAGACATTTTTCATGTGACGTCAGGGGACCCATAAGATATGGTTCTGTTAGAGGCGTCGAATTAAGTAGAAGATATGCCCGGACACTCGGTTTCCGTGCCTCTTCTGCCTCTCGGTCTGCACACCTTCGGTTAAAAAAGGCTACCTTAGTAAGTTCCACGTCCTTTTTCTCACTAACACCTGGCTTGGTGAATAAATCAGCTCTCCCTATCCACTCAAATCCTTTTTTAATATAATTAAGCCAGAAAATACGGTTCATGTTATCTAAGGACAAACATTCTTTTAGGATCAATTTAGTAAGGGATAAATTATCGTTGAGCCAACACTTTCACCAAAAAGTCAGGGGGCGCAGTGCAAGAATATCACATAGGTATGAAACCCCCAACTCTTCATGTACAGCCATATTCAATGTTCCTTTCGGGACGCATAATAATCTTTTTAGGAACCCATTTTCCACTACCTGGAGGGGTTCTATTGACGAGTGTCCCCAGGTCTCACTGCCATAGCTTGCTATGGTTATGGTTTTAGCTTGGTACACTTGTAACACGGCGCCTGTCGGTTTCTTCCCCACCTTAGTAGCAAAATTAAAAATAGCTGCATTAGCCCGTGTCACCTCCCCATTTTTTTCTCTGGATTAGGGGTTCCCATTTGAGTTGATCATCAAATAAGACCCCCAGGTATGAGAAAACACTTGCTGGGGGGATCTTATCATTACCAGTTCTGAATTGAAAACTTTTTTTTGTGTTTCCCCACTTGCATAACATAGGACTTCGAATTATTAATGGCCAAGTCCCATTTCGACATGAAGACCTAAAAATGCAGTTAAAAGGGTTCGTAAGCCCAGTTCAGTTCTGGATAATAAGACGGCGTCATTTACATAAAGCAAAACGGAAATACCCCGCCATCCTACATAAGGAAAGTCAGCTCCAGTTGCCCTCAGCACACTGTCTAGTTCACTGATATAAAAAATAAATAAAAAAGGTGCAAGAATGCAGCCTTGCCCAACTCCCTTCTTGATCTCAAAGTCCCTTGTTACCTGCAGATCTTGTGAGAATCTGACATTGGCTTTGGTGGATGAGTGCAGGTCCTCAAGAAAATTAACAATACTATCTTCCACCCCCATTGCCCTCATGGACTGCCACAGCTTTGCCCTGTTTACACAATCATAGGCTGAGGACAAATCCATGAAGGCAAGATGGATGGTTCCGGGGCGGGTGACAGTGTATTTACTCAATACCAAATATAAATTGAGGCACCGGGCAACAGTGGAGTGCCCCGGTCGAAAACCATACTGGGCGTCCGACATGATCTTGTTCTCGTCTGCCCATGTGTTCAGTCTTTGTAAGAGAACCCTACTCACCACTTTGACCACCGAGTCAATTAGAGATATTGGTCTGTAGCAGTGGGTACTACTTCTATCATCCTTTTCAAAAACAGGGATTATGGTTGAGGAAGCCCATGACTGTAGACACCCATTTTTTGCAACAGCATTAAAAAGTGACACGAGAACCGGGGTACAGAACGTGGGTCTGACTTGAATAAATCAGGCGGGATCCCATCTGGGCCTGGGGCTTTGTTGATGGTAAGCCCCAGGATTCCGTCCATGATTTCACTCTCGTCAAAACTTATCACAGTGACCTCACTGCTCCGGGGATCTCTAAGGGCGGGCTCCTGAGGGGAGTCAAACATGGTTTTAAAATGGAGTACCCACTCCTCCTCGGTAATATATGCCTCCAGGCCCCCCCCCTTCCTTATTGAACAGGCGCCCGTTCACAACACTCCAGAACCTTGCACTAATCCTCAAGATGCTGGAATCAATTAACTCCTGCCAAGCATCATCCTTCAAGGCACCCTTTCGTTTGGGTAGAGCTAATTTATAGGCCCTACGGCATTCACTAACCTCAGATTGTACTCTTGGTTTGGCAGCCAAGGCTTCCCTCAGCCGCTTAGCTGATTTGGAGCAGTGGGAGTCAAACCATCTAGGGCCGTGTGGTGCAGTGCCTCTGGCTGGAACACTTAGGAAGTCACCCACTTTTTGCGCTAATATCTCATAGGCGCCAAGGATCTCATTGGGGGTTGCTCTCTCGGATGTGCATGGTGACAGTTCATATGCACAAGATGATTTCACATTGTCATAGAAACTGTCGGGGGATACCTGGGACCACTTTAGTATATGCTTACCGTCCATCGGTTTCAAGGTGCCTCTTTTAGGGGCCACTCCAGTTTTTGATGGAAATGGACCCGACAGGTAGACTGTTAGGAGGTTGTGGTCACTACAATCACTTGCTAAAATGTTAAAAGAGTTAAAAGAGGATTGCAACAGTGAGGAGATTAAGATAAAATCAACGAAAGTGCCTTTTCCATTTCCTTTAAACGTTGGTATAGAGAAATGGGTCAGATAAATACATCGGAACCACCAAGTCTAGTTAATTTAACAGGGAATTCAACAGTTCCCCTTGATAGTGGTGTTAGAAATGAAAATCCGTCATGCAGTGGCAACCCAGCTCCGATACACAAGAAGTAAACGGGTTACCACAGGGATGTATGTTGAAATCACCGGAAACCATAAAAGTCCGGCACCCCTTGATTGCTTTAGAATAGTTCTCAGGCTGGTAATTTTAAACTCCTCATGTGGACTAGCCCCTGAGTTGTAAAAATTAAAGATTCCCCATCTGATGTCTCCGCTCGAAACTGACAGTGCCAAAATTCCCGGATGTGTGGTTTGAAGCACCTGTAGCTTGCAGTCCATTACCACTGATATATAAGTAACGAACCCACCCCTTGATCTTCCGCTCACCTAAGGAGTGGCCGCGACAAAAAATGCTTTGTAGCCTTCAAGGAAGAGGTTACAATCCACGACCACGTTTCTTGTAGGCAAATTACAGAGTATTGTTTCACATAACCTACCCACTGTGGATCTTGGAGTTTACTGGCCAGCCCTGCAATGTTCCAAGAAATAAAATTATTATGTCTCACAACTGTCTGCCACGCAGCTAACTCCTCTGAGATCTGAGGGGGAGTGTCTGAATGGGGTTCTGTAGATACTGGAGCCCGCAGTCAATCACAATTCTCCGACCCAGATAAAACTTTGAATCTATTATCTAAAGCTAGCGCTTGGGTATTATAAGACTGCCCATCGAGTGTGAACACGGGATGGGCTAAAGCGGAGAGCTGTTGTGGGGGTACTTGTTTGATTAACCAGCTTCCTGGTTGGCGTGCCCTGTGGTCATGTCCCGGCGATACCCTTTGGGGGGCTAATTTATAAAAATAGTCCAGGGGTAGAGCCTCTATAGCGGATCCGGTTAGAGGAGTGAGACTAATATCCCTTGATAAAATACGTCCAGCAGTGAAAGGGTTATCAAAATTAACGATAACACAATCACCACTGTCCGGTTTATTCAAACTCCCTATCCAACTAACCCTATGAGCCATTAGAATGTTTTTAACTACACGATGCCCAAGTTGGCATTGTGTGAGAACCAGTGTGTCAGTTTATTTCTCAATTGCACGTAGTCTTCTTTTACCCCAGGACGGAGAGGGGATACATTTCCCAGTATCACTACATATGGAGTAGATTCTGGTGGAAGATCTATAACCAGGAGACCCAGGGGTTGGTGGGTCCTGTCCGTTTACCCCCTTTCCCTAAACAAACTGGGTAATCCTGGTCTGCTTGGTGGCTGGCATGGAGTAATCCCTGTGTCTTGTCTGCTGACCCTGGTGCTATTTGTATTAATCTTATCTGATCTCTCACTGTTCACTAGGATCCTTGCAGTAGACCCACCCCTCGCCCCTCCCTTCACATCTTTTTGTACCCCTCTTGGCTGGGTTGTCTGTGTTTGTATGTGAGCTTGTTACCGGGCCTGCTGGGGGGGTTACAGCTAATGGATCCCTCTTGCTTAGCCAACCTTGCATCTTTCGCACTTATTTTTTGGAACATGGGCTCTAGTAAGGTGGATAACATGGTTTCTAACCTTCTCCAAAAGTTCCCCTCCTCAGTGCTATCAAAAAGATTCCTTGGAGTGGTCTGATTCATTAGAGTAGGATTACCTTCGGTATCATCACTGATGAGGGGGATAGACGACATTGTCCCTTCTGGGGTTCCCTGGGCAGATTTAGATTTTGTGCACCCTCAGGTCTTTCTTTTTGTAGTAGGGGGTTCACTGTTTCCACCTGACTTAAGCTTAGCTTTCTGCCCTCTGGTGGTCACCTTTGATTTCACCAGTGTGGGTTCATGTTCCCTAAGGGGGCACGTGCCAGAGTTTATCATAATACCAGAGGGCACATTTGTAGGTGGGCACAACCTGTCAATGGAAGCATCCTGCAATGTTATCGGCAGAGAGTCAGGGAGGGCAGGCGTTAGGGAAAAACTACCTAGCTGGGATTGTGGATCAAGAGATAATCTGTGTTCTGTCATTTGTATTTCGTGAATAAGTGCCGATTCGGCCCTCAAGAGGAAGGCATCTAATGTACCCATCATACTTTTCCCCGGAATTATTTTCCGCTTACTCCTGTTAGATGTTCTGATGACACCCTATGGGGGATTCACCAACCGTTATTAACGTGCAAATCTGCTATAAGTAGCTAATACCTTGGTACAATATGCTAATGTGCAACAAGCAATGTGCAAAATACAGAACAGAACTGGGACAAGAGTTACTTAAAATAACTATAAAAATGCTCCTCAGAGCTGCTGTTGCAATCCTCAGAAAGCGCTAAGTGCTTATGTTCTGTTTAACGTCTAAAATTAATAACAATCAATCAATAAGATATCAATAAAGTGTAAAATACAGTGTAAAAGTCCCGGCACTCAGACAGAGCCTTAGTCCAAATTATCTTTCAAGAACAAGAGAATAATAGCAAGTTAATTACTCTATTTCTGGGTGGGGAGCATACACAGTTTACGAGTCACGGTGCAGCACCTATACTAATAGAGACAACAAAGGGCAACAGTACCTTTTTAAAGAGCCTTGTAAACAGATGAAAAGGAGGTGGCCCTGCCCTGCCTCTTCCTGGCAATGATGGGCAAGGACGGGCCCGCCCTTGGCCCGGACTCCGCCAGGCAGCGCCCTGGCACGACTGCGCGCGTCCCGCACTGTGAGAGAGCCGCGATGGTTTTGAGGGCCTTTGGCGCCCTCAGATGACGCTCTGCACCTGCGAAGAGCGTGGGCTTCTGGGTGATGTAGTTTATGCCCGGCCATTCCCCTCGCGGCGGTATGGCGGTGTAGGCAGCAGACCTCCGACGGCCGTTCCCCTCAGGGCGGTCAGGGGCAAAGAAGCAAACAGGAAGCCGTTCCCCTCACGGCAGCTGAGAGTGGCGCATGTAATCATTTTTTGCATGTGTGTCTACAACAAATGGGAACCTCTGTTTAATCTGTGGGGGTGTAGTGTAGCACCTCTGACCTGTGGTTGTTGCTGCCGTGGAATCTGGAACCCTTGATCTTTTGAAGCTACTCCTCGCCGCACCCGCTTCGCGGGTGCCACTTCGTGGTCCCTGCCACTTGTGAAGGACTCTGTCTGCCTGGGGAGCCGTCTGCAGCTGGGGGCCAAGGGGGCGGACACACGAGCGCGCTGAACGCCGCAGGGACTCCAAGTACCAGGAGTCCCTGCCTCACCCGTTACAGCTGGTTGAGGTTCCGTGAATTCTGAACCTGGGTCATAAAGGTCGTGGTTCTGTTACAATTTTGGAAACAGCGAACCATAAACAGTGAGCTCAGCAAGTATGAGTGTTTTCATCATGTTACACCAATGGATTCACTGTGTATTTGAAGATTTCGTTCTGAACCCTTGGGTTCCATTTTGTGCATGGCAGCCATCTTGTGGTTGCCCTCACATAGGCAGATGACTTTAGCTGACTTTTGAATGACCTGAGTGAACTGACCCTGTTGCCTGAAGCTGACCTTGTTAGACCAGTTCCTTGCCCAGAAGCTGATCAAGATTAAGGATCAGAGCACCGGAGATTGTAAAGTTTGGTATGCACATACACACCCCTTATCCTGCCTCTCCTCTGTTTCTGTTCCTTCTTTTTATGACCTGTTTACGATATGGGTTTTTGTCTTTTATTATGGGTTTGTCCAGCTTGTGTAAGAAGGAATGTTGGGCTTTTTGCATGCTTGAAAAAGCTAGGACTGCCACTTTCTTTTATGCTGAGTTTTGTAACCCTAAAACATATAAAAAAGCCTCTGTTCTCTGTATTCCGCAGACTACCTCATTCATTTGCTACGGCTTCTGTGTGACGTGGCCTCACTTATTAAATATAATAAAGATGTCTTTTCATATTTCAGCTTCTGTGCCAAGTTCTTTATTGATATTAGTAAGACCCCTGAGAATGAAGATTTTTTAGTTTCCTCAAATGGCGCCCAACGTGGGGCTTCATCAGAGAAGTGACTTTCTGTGGGAGTGATCTTGTCAGGAGACTGAAATCTACTGAGGAGGACAGAACAGGCTTCTACTAAGAAGGTACTCTGTGCACAGGGATTCTGGAGATTCTTTGTTTCTGCAGCCCAGTATATTTCTGATCTTCCTGATTTTGATCCTCCACATGATGTCACTCCTGACTGAGAACCTTTTTGGCGTGAGTATTCTAAAAAGACCGTTAGGTCATGTAGAACTTGACAGTTAGAATTTGGATAACCTTTTGTTTAGTAAAAGTAAGAGTTAAGTATAAGTGGGTCGCTCCCAGTCCTTTGGTTCTTTGGGTCTTTGATTTGGTTATTGAAATTACCAAAGCCGAGGGGTTGGTTTCTTGGTTTTTGATTTGGTTATTGCAATTACCATAGCCGAGGTTCTCGTATATATGCAAGTGTATTGGTAGAGATAACCCCTTGAAGTTTGAAGCTAGATGAGTGAGCTATAAGATGCCTGATTTAGCAAATTTGGAAATGTAGCTTTGGAACTTTGGAATTTGTGTTGGCCAACTTTTGGTTTGTATAGGTTTGGATATGCGAATTGCAATTTGTGTAGACAGGTAATGAGGAGAATTTTCTCCATTTGGTCCTTAGGAACGGTGCACGTACGAAAAGTACCTTTAGCACTACTTTTATTATAATACTTGCGTATTCCGCAGTATTTTTGACATGCCTTTTTTTTTTTAAGCTCACATAGAAAAATATGTTGCTTTTTTTTGGAAGGTACCATAGTATGATGTGAAGTAAATTAGCCGGCTTCCCCTAAAGGGAATATCTAAATAGGTTAGATTTAAAAACATATTTCTTCCTTGGTGATTTTGTATCCCCAGGGAATTAAAATATGACATAATACAAAACAAGAATCCTTTGTTCTGCGCAGTTTTATGAATGAAGATATTTAGAACGATTTTGTTTGGTGTTCTGCTAGCCAGAGCTAGTGAATTGAGTGTATTTTTGCTTCTTGGACATACATCAGTCTGTTGGGCTGTTTTTGCAGTCTTTTGGAACACTATTGAGAAGCGTTTCTTGTAAATATGACTTACAACTAGTATTTGCAAATGGTTTGGTTCAAGTACAGTCTGTGGGCTGTTCTTTGTTTTTGTTCTGAGTATTGATTTGTGGGTCAAATGTGTGTTTAAATGGCTTTGTGGTTTTCCCATTAGTGCAACTTCTGTAAGTGAATAGCGATGGTGCTATTCACGAAATGCATGGCTAAAAGCGCGCTGTATTGTGTGTCCTGAGTGTTTTGACCCCTTTTCTGTTTATGTCTGAAATAAGCTCAAATGTGCGTTTGTGGTTTTTTATGTTTTCAGTCTATTAAACAAAATTGTGTAAATATATTCTTGGGTCTGTTGCTAATTAAATTGTCCTTTAAAAAAAAAAGATAAGTGGCGCAAACATTTTGTCATGTTATAAGTTAGGCTTCTGTGCTTAGGCTTATAAATGAATGCGTCTAAAATGATAGGCAAGAGATGCAGCTTGCTTTTATATGTGGAATTATCAAAAATGATTGGGTTTATTAAAAATAATTATTTAATTATGAAAAATAATAATTAAAAATAAGTGCTACGAAATTCGTTTTTTACTATTCATGAAGCTTAATGCTCATACTGTGACCTCCTAGCATTATAATTTAATTTAAGTTGAGTTACACTGCATAATGAGAACATTAGCATATGGAATTTCACTTAGCGCAGGCGTACAAAACTCATTTTTCTAAGGATTTACATGAGATATGTCTAATGTCCAATCTCTGCAATTTGTAGAGAACATTCTGAGGATGATTAATATGTAAAACAATTATAGGATATTTATTTTTAAGTGCCCCTAATATCAAAGTCGAATTTGGGTAAAATAGACCATTTAAAACAGCATTCTTGCCATTTATAATAGCTTTAAAGTGCTTTAGGCTTCAGTAAATGCATACATGTAGGTATAATACAAATTGGCAGGTTGTCCCCATTTTGGGGTTTTCCTTTTAAATGACCCAGTGAGATCCATTTAAGGTAGATGAAATGAGTACCACTGCAACAAGCAGTTGTTCTAAAAACTGGTATGTGTGTTATTAAGGTTCTGTGAAGTCACGCTGAGATGCTATCTTTAGTTTCCCTGTAAACAATGGAAGAGGCTGTCATGTTGACATTTGTGACCTTTTTAAATTAGGGCCTTGTCTCTGTGGAATGCAGAATGACCTTGCTAAACAGGCCTCTAAAAGGTGGGGTTTCTGGTTTCTCAATAAGAACATCAATAAAATTGAAGAACTTAATTCCAAAGGGAAATATAAAAAAGGTTTCCTTGAAAGTCCCAACATCATGTTAAATGCTCTGCAGGCAGAACTAAGGTGGCTTGATGTTGCAAGCTGACTGACAAGATGGTAACAGTTAAGTAATGGAAATTTATTTTTGTGTTTGTTAATGTGTATCATGTTTTGTCTTCTGATTAAAAGTTATAATTGATATTCGTTTGTTATGAGAAATGTTTTTTTTGCTTCTGCCTACAGATCATTCATGGATTGTTCTGGGTGATTTAAAGCAGACAAGACACGTGAGTTTGGTTGGTTGAAAGGAGATGTGTTTTTGCATAACTCCTTTGGAAAGAAATGTTTATGTATTTTTTATGTTTGTGTATTTGGTCCTATCATGAATTGTTCTGGCCGGTCCTGTATGTTAGAAGAGAGACAGTATAGTTGTATTTAACAGCAGATATCCACTAAATGGTGATCTACTGTCAAAAGGAGGGTAGAGATTTTAAGCCTGACAAATTAAGCAGGCCCGAATCTTGGTAGTACATGACCTGGTGTTGTGCTTCACCGCTGATTTATGTATGCTATTGTTTTGTCTATGCTTTTTGTGCTTGATAATACAGCAAGTATATCTGATGGCTTGACATGTGCGTTTTGTGCGGTTTTTAAAAACATTTTTTGCATGTTTTTGTTTTATGTTGCTGCTCTTGATACTATTACAAGTTTACCTGTGTTGTGAAGGGATATACATGACGATGCATATCGCTCCACAACAGTTGGGTTGATTTGCTAAATTTCACAGATATGATATTTTCATTTTGTGAACACAACGCAGACAACACTTCACCAGTGTATGTCAAATTTGTCTATAATAGTATTTAAGAAAAATAAAAGAAATGTATAGAATCAAAGTGTGTCATCTGCAATTAGTCACAATACTGTCCTCTTCCCTTAAAGGAACAGGCAGCCCTAAATTTATGTATCCTGATTGGACGTAAGGTTTCATTATAGATTTGTGACTCTTGTACATGGTGACCTAATTTCTATATTACATTACTCAGTTTTGTTCTGCTTCCTAAGTAGTATATGGCTTTGTACCATAAAGGAAACCAGGTTTCATTTTTCCCTGAAGAAGGAACTGGAACATTAGCTGAGATTACTGTATATGGTGTAGCGGCCAGCGGTAGAGTTTAAATTTGTGTATTATTTTGACCTTTTGTGTATCACCCATACTCTTGGTATTGTGTCACATGCCTGACTATCACCCAAGCGCATCGTGCCTAGTTATTGGGATTTTAGCTGTGTCCTAGTTCCATTTCCCTTTTCCATATTCTTTTCACCAGTTAGCCCATTTTTATTATTGTTGATGTATTGTTCAGGTTCACACTTCCAGATTGCAGTAATGTACCAGAGACCCCCATATTATGTATAATTCCCTTTTGTATGACCAGACTGTGTTTTTAAGAATTTTCTTTAGACTTAATCATGTCACTATCTACCCTTAGATGGTGAAGGAAATGCTCTCACACGGAAACCCAATTGAAAAGCCTAGAGGCACTGTTTTGCCTACTGCCTTTATATTTGTATTGCTTTTTGAAAATGACAGTGTATTCTAGACCAGAATTGTCCCATGGCGTATGGCCACTCCTTTGAAGATCGCAGGCCACCTGTTTGCAGTCCCCTTGTTATACAATGAACTGTTTAAAGCATCGCACTTGCTTCATCAGAAGGCGTTCAACATCAGAAAAGAAGGAGGAGCTGGTTTTGCCACAGAACCAGAATTTCAGTGCAAAAGAGCGTCTGTCATGTGCTGGTAACCTCTGACAGTGTGCCGTCCCTTGAGCCCCTTGGCCTGAGTTTTGGCCACACGCACCCCCCTTTTCCTTTGCTCCAACGGAAGTGCTGTGCACCGACGGATCCAAGATTGGCAAAAGCCACTACATTCTGGTGCCCATGAAAGAGCAGCCTGAGCGTCCTCTGACACTGAATGATGAGTGTTGGAGCCTGAGAATGTTCCCGGGTCTGCACGAGATGATCTGTGCCCATGACCAATGAAGAGCACAATATCTGTAGTATCTGCCGCAGAGGAGAGATACTGGTGCACTGCATTGAGACTTTTAAGTGAGCTATGAGTGTTTGCCAGGAGGGCACTCCAACGGATACTGAGAAGCACCATTTACATGAAAGGCCTGAATGAAGAGGCCCATGCGAAAGAAAACAACAAAAGAAGATTTGATGGACAATAGAAGCCTGCCAGAGAGGCTTTTGAACGGACTCTGGGCAATAGTTGGTTTCACAAGAGGTTTCCGTGTGATTGTATAGACTAGGTGTAAGGAGACTGATTGTTATTGTTTTGCTGGCATTATTTTAAAGTAGTATTCTGTTTAGTAAAAGCAGAATAAAGTCAATTTTCTGTGGAAAAGTATCCCCTTTTTCACCTCAGAGCATTGATGAGGATCACCACTGTTTCACCTGAACATAGAATAAGTTACTGAAATGCATAGGAGCCATAAAATGTTACTAGATAATTTTAGGATTTGCTTTTTGCTTAGGGTTGTGAAAAATTATAATTTCGTTTGTAATAGTGGTCGCTACTTTCTCCTGTTGTCTATATGTTCTTAATAACGTGTTTTCTAGTGCTTTTTAAACATGACGTTGTCTTTTATGGGTAGGATTGTTTTTTTCTACTCAATTGACTTCTGCACCCACTTCCCAACCTATGTCTTTTCCTACTACTGCTTTTTTGCATTCTTTTCACCCTTTTCCTGAACATGAGCAGGTTAGAAGATCAGAATTTGTAAACAATTCTTTTGTACAGCTTCTGCATCAACAGTTAGTAGTGAACATCACTAATTGTTGGGTGTGTGGTCTTATGCCACATACTACAGATAGACGTATTCCCTATTTGGTCCTGCCATATGTGGCCTTTGTGCTACTACGTGTGTAAGGAGACCTGTCCCGAGAGAGTTGCTAAGTAATAGGATTATGCTCCAGCAACATCTTGATGATCTGATGAATATAGACCTGGATTCAGATTGACATGAGATTAGGTTATTGCCTATGTAAGGGCAAAAGGAGGGTCTGAGGTTCCGTGAATTCTGAACCTGGGTCATGAAGGTCGTGGTTCTGTTATGATTTTGGTAACAGCGAACCGTAAACAGTGAGCTCAGCAAGTATGAGTGTTTTCATCATGTTACACCGATGGATTCACTGTGTATTTGAAGATTTTGTTCTGAACCCTTGGTTTCCATTTTGTGCATGGCAGCCATCTTGTGGTTGCCCTCACATAGGCCGATGACTTTAGCTGACTTTTGAATGACCTTACTGAACTGACCCTGTTGCCTGAAGCTGACCTTGTTAGACCAGTTCCGTGCCCATAAACCGATCAAGATTAAGGATCAGAGCACAGGAGATTGTAAAGTTTGGTATGCACATACACACCCCTTATCCTGTCTCTCATCTGTTTCTGTTCCTTCTTTTTATGACCTGTTTACGATATGGGTTGTGGTCTTTTATTATGGGTTTGTCCAGCTTGTATAAGAAGGAATTTTGAGCTTTTTGCATGCTTGCAAAAGCTAGGACTGCCCCTTTCTTTTATGCTGAGTTTTGTAACCCTAAAACATATATAAGGCCTCTGTTCTCTGTATTCCGCAGACTACCTCATTCATTTGCTACGGCTTCTGTGTGACGTGGCCTCACTTATTAAATGTAATAAAGATGTCTTTTCATATTTCAGCTTCTGTGCCAAGTTCTTTATTGATATTAGTAAGACCCTTGAGAGTGGAGATTTTTTAGTTTCCTCATGGTCACACGTTCGGTTTGAAGCCCCGCCCACACAGCTTGTTTGCTTAAAACTCCCCCGCCAAGAGCCACAGTTGGGAACCTCTGTTTAATCTGTGGGGGTGTAGTGAAGCACCTCTGACCTGTGGTTGTTGCTGCCGTGGAATCTGGAACCCTTGATCTTTTGAAGCTACTCCTCGCCGCACCCGCTTCGCGGGTGCCGCTTCGCGGGTGCCACTTCGTGGTCCCTGCCACTTGTGAAGGACTCTGTCTGCCTGGGGAGCCGTCTGCAGCTGCTGGGGGCCGAGGGGGCGGACACATGAACGCGCCCAACGCCGCAGGGACTCCAAGTACTAGGAGTCCCTGCCTGACCCGTTACAGCTGGTCACGCGTTCGGCTTGAAGCCCCGCCCACGTCCCTCTTACCGGCTACTTATTCCATCTCTCCACCCACTGCGCGGGAGCACGCGGGGGCAGCCCGGGAGAAGCCCGGGACAAGGGCGGAGCCACCTGTGGCCATCTGGGGCCGGAAGAGGCCGGGACAGGCCACCCCTCTTACATCTACGGCTGACCAGCATCAGAGACAGCAGTAAGGAGGGTCCCGGAGATTGTCTGATATTGTGAAACCAGGCTAATTGCATTGTCATAGCAGGGTTGAGAGCCTCAGTAATATACGTTAGGTGTGTAATATTGCATTATTATGACCACAGTTAATTCTAAAGTGTGTTCTGGGGCTGGTAGGGTCGGAACCTTAGATGCCTTCCTTAAATTAGCCGAAACTGCTGTGGCAAAAGAAATTGAACTTGTGGAAATTAGGTGTTCCCTGGACCCATCTTGTCACATTGTACCTCCAATACTAGATTCAGAGACAAGGGATTGCCCTACGGTTTTATCTGATCTTATACACCTACCACAGGTTACTAATGGGTCAGTCTTAGATGGTAGTTTATCTATCAGCTCGGCTCTATCTTCTGCTAGCAGTTTAGCTCCTTTGCCTCCGGCAACACGCAATAAGCAGCAGCGGGCCAGGCCGGCGTGCAAGGCCAAGACTGTAACGGGTAAAAGAAAGGATAGCAATGCTCCCAAAGGTAGTCAGCAACAAGCTAAACAACCTAGGTAATCAATTTCTTTACCTGGGTTGGGTGGGCAGCAAGATAAGGCCCTACCTAAGGCCACTGAAGACAGAACCCCAGGTAGAAACGAGCAGTTTGCGAAAGAAGTAGTGGCTAATCAGGGATGTAATATGACTGAGTTCATGAGAATTATGGATGAACGCCTCAGGTCCCTCATCTTGCCATTAATGACCAAACTCGAGCAAATAGATGGTAGATTAAATGCTATAGAAAAACATTTCCTAGACCATAAAAGCCCATCACCGGAGAGTGACCTAATAGCGGTTCACCCTCTGAATACAATCACAACTAGAGTAAACGACCTGGTGGATTCTATGATAACCTCTTTGCCTCAAGACACAGCCCAAGTTGTAGCACCTACTACGACTTCTCCAGCTTTAGGACCCAGGGGGGTAGCAAAAGAAGGGCCTTGGGGGCCTGTAGGGAGACGAAGCCCACTGGAACAGCCAACAAAAAAAACTTTCTCACTGCACTTGCCCCCGGAGGCCTGCCCATACTCAGTAATCCTGGCAAATGTTCAGAAAACACAGGATGGTCGCGAAGAACACTGGACCACACTAAAAAACAAAGCCCTTCACTTCCTTTCCGCTAAAACCGTGCTGGGCGATCACTTGCACAATAACTTTAAGATGGTGAGAAGGGTACCATGGGTCGGTAAATCCAAGAAAAGTATGGAGGGCGATTGTTTTGTGGTGAGTTTTAGATCCCCTAGATTGGTTAACGACATTTGGAGGCAGGCGAGATCAGCTATTATTCACCACAACTATGTAAATGTCGTTCCGCAGTTTTTTTTTACCCACCTCATAAATTCGGTGCTATTGGGGACGGTCAATCTAGCCTGGAAATAGTTCCCCATATTGACCTAATTACAACAAGCAATAGATATGAGGTCCTGAACTCTCTGGACACTAATGACTGACTTGAGGATGATAATACCAGGGCTCGGGGAAGGGTGTGTCCAGGTAATGCAAATAGAGGGTGTTTACCAGTGGAAAATGGACTGCAAAGGCCATTGGTACATCTACCCACCACCATTGGGGGTAGGGGCGCGGACATAATAGAGACCAGGATCAGAGCTACTGAACACCTTATAGGGGATAGTGGGTCGGATTTTGGCCATGCCGAAACCTTGGAATGTACTCGGACAATTGGGGGAACAGGGGACGCTCAGGAAGTAGTAAGAGTTATCTCTTGGAATATAGCAGGTTTGGCATCTAAATTCAATAACACTGAGTGGCGCCACTATATTAGTAGCTATCAGATAATTAGCCTACAGGAGACATGGGTGGTCGATAATAGCACCTTTCACATCCAGGGGTATAAATGTTTTTTTGTCCCGGCACAAAGATCCAGATCGGGTAGAGCCATGGGTGGACTATCCATTTATGTAGACTTGAATCTCCAGGGCACATAGTCTAACACGGACTGGTGCTCGTATGCCATTCAAGCCGTACGATTTAAGGGCAAGGGGTTAAGGCTGACCATGTTTAACGTTTACATCAATGGGGCAGGTGGAGACTATAATACACTTGTAGGGGAATTGGATGACAGATTGAACCAAGAAACCACAGCTAGGAAGGGGGCACACACACCTGCTATATTCGTCACGGGAGACTTTAATTGCCACCTATGCCCGGCCCTAGTTCCAATAGATGCTGAATAGTCTCATTGCCCCGTGGAGAACGGGCTGCACTTTAACCATACACCAGAAGGTCTGGCCTTTAGTAAACTCCTACACAACCATGATTTAGAGCATACGATTAATATGATGGTTGTGCAGAGGGACGGTAGTCTACCACCGACATTTAAGGGTAGAGGGTGTTCTTCATTCATCAAATATATCCTAGCCTCTAGAGTTTTAAAAAACAGAATCACTAGTGTAGAGATAGAATGGAGCTCTTTCAGTGATCACAATCCCCTAGTATTGGAGTTGCTCTATTTGGCTCGGCCCAGAAGGAGACAGCCTGGTACAATTATTGAGAAGGTAACGGACCAGGGTAGACGACTGAGGTGGTCTAAAATAGATGGGGAAACCTTCTATAAAACCTTGATGGATATTGGGAAATCCGCCTTTGAAGATTGCTTGGATACGGCAGTAGAAGGTCCCCCGTTACTCTTGGCATTTGGGCAGATTGCTAAGCTGATTGATGGATTGCTAAAAACTAGGGCGCCTACAAGGAAACACTGTCACCCACGATGGTTCGATCGTGACTGCTCCCAGGCTTTAAGGCAGCTTAAAAGTAGCCTTAAAATGAGACCAAGGGACCCCCAACATGTTGCATGGTGCAGGAAAAAATATAAGAGTGAGACTAAGAGGAGGAAATTAGTTCTACAGGGGGAAGCATGGGCAGACTTAAGAGAAGCGGGAGAAAAAAGGGACATGTCTGAATTCTGGAGAATTATTAATAGACCAAGTTTCCAGGAGGACAATGTCCCCGAAATAGGGACGAATATTCTGCAGGACCAGTGGGTCTCCCATTATAAAGGGTTGTATAACCACGAAGCAGGAATATCTGAAGCGCAGGTAGGGAAGGTGCACCAGGGCCAGCCTGTAGTTTTCTCCATCAAGGAAATTACTGCCGGAATTGAAGGTTTCACAAAAAATAAAGCCCCCAGCCCAGACGGGATCCCGCCTGATTTGTTTTTGAGCTGTGTGGAGCTGTGGGCCCCAATAATGACTAGGACTATAAATGCAGCCATCAGCTGTAGTTTGCCGCCCTCATGGTCGACGGCCATAATCGTCCCTATCTTTAAAAAGGGCAATAGGGATGACCCCCAGTGCTATCGCCCTATTTCTCTGATTGACGTGTCTGCCAAACTCTTGGGTAGGGGGATCCTTAACCGACTGTCTGAGTGGACCGAGGAAAACAACATCATCTCGGACACCCAGTACAGTTTCAGGATGGGGAGTTCCACTACTGCCCAATGCTTGAACCTCTACATGCTGACTGCCAAATACACTAAGCCAGCAACAAAGCCATTTGCATGGGATTCATGGATTTGGCAGCTGCTTTTGACCTCGTGAATAGGGATAAGCTCTGGGACATGATGACTCTCATGGGGATTGAGGCTGGCTTAATTAATATTTTAAGGGAGCTTCACAGTGATATCTCAGCAAAAATCCGGTACAATATGGAGGGTGGGTTGACTGACTCATTCCCTTGTAGGAGCAGGGTACGCCAAGGCTGCATTCTTGCCCCGTTTTTATTTTCACTTTATATAAATAACTTAGAGCAGTTTTTGTTAAACTCAAGGACAGAATGTCCAAGAGTAGGGTCGCGTCACATCCCTGTTTTACTTTACGCGGATGACGCGGTCCTGCTCGCACGTACGCCAAAGAGTCTACAGATTTTGATTGACGGATTTGTTAAATTTATGGGTTCTTTAGAACTGTCCGTTAACCTGGGCAAATCGTATGTGCTGTTGGCAGGCAATAAACCCTGCACCAAATCCACTTACATGATAGGAAGTCACAAAATAGAAAAGGTCAAAACATTTTCCTACTTAGGCTTACTATTCGATGGGTCTTTACAATTTAATTCCCTGGTAGAGGAGCGTTGTTGTAAAATGATTGCTACCAATGGCGCTATCGCAAGTTATGGGAGGAGGGTAGGTAGATGGTGTCCCGAACAGGTGATGAACCTTTATGGCTCTATGTGCTGCTCCAAAGTCACCTATGGGGCGGAGGTATGGGGTTTCGCCAACATCTCGCAACTTCAGCGGGAAGAAAATAAATATTTAAGATCTATCTTGAAAGTTCCACAAAGCACCGCTGGCATAATAGTCCATAGGGAACTGGGGAGGCCATACCTCGGAGACTTGGTGAAGCTTAGACCCATAGTGGCTTGGTTGAAAATTTGGACTAACCCTGAGGCGTCCCTGAGTAGGGAAATTCTAAGTGATTGCCTAGGAAGAGAGAAATGTATGAGAATCCCATGGCTCAACTATGTAAAGGCCACCTTAGAAGCCCTGGGCTATAGGAATCTTTGTCGATCCGGTAGCAATAGTACCTCAGCATAAAGTGATCGTAAAGAGAGCTTTTTTAGCCCAGAAAATAACACAGAGAGCCGAGGCCGAAGGGTCAAAAAAAACTGTGAGGGCCCATAGCCTTGTTATGAGCACTGAGGGAATGGAGCCATATTTATACCTTATGTATAATGCCCAGGATAGGTTTTTAATGTGTCGTTTTAGGCTCAATTTATTACCTTATTTATTAGCGCTACCAGCAGGGTTTTAACTACAATTGAGCAGAAGGGAACCTGCCGTTGCGACAATAGGCCCCCGCATGATTCCCTTCATTTTGTACTGTTGTGTCCTTTTTTTTCAATGCCTAGGCGTAGATTCTTGGTAAATATTTTAAAACAAGCTAAAATGAAACATGCTCGAGAGGCCTTAATTTATTTACAACAAGCATCTGACCCGTTGACATTGTGCTGCATCATGAATTTTATTAAAGTGGCAGTCCGACTAAGAGTAACAAGAGGGGGGTAATGATTGTGAAGACCTCTATTGTACTCTTTTAAAACTCAGTCTGTCTTTCTCCTTTTTAAAGAACTAGATTGTACTATAATCAGGATTCTGATAATGATTTAATTGGATTTTAATCAGTTGTATATAAATGTGCTTTTGTGGTGATTTTTAATCATCGAATAAAGAATTCTTGACTGACTGACTGACTGGTCAGCACTACCCTCGAATAGGCCTAACTACTCCCACACACAACCACAAAAGAGAAAATTAGTATTGTCTATTTTCCCCTCTGTAAAGCCTCTGGGGATCCACTGGACTCTGTGCATATTATACCTTACTTTGGTATGGTATATACAGAGCCAGCTTCCCAAACACACTACCAGTAATAGTCCATGTGGCTGGAGGTGCTCCCCTGCATGTCTGCGTTATCTATCATGGAATTACACTTGATGTTTTTCTCTACATTGACGATGCCATTGCCACTGAAACTTAAAGAAACAGACATTAAGGGAGTTAGGTGGTGATTGGAACTAGGGGTGTTCCTAAGAGAGAATAGTGCTGATTAGCAGTACAACCATTGTTTGTGCAACGTGGCAAATAGCTTGCTGTCTTATTTTTCAGCAAGCCATGTGCTCAACATTGCCATTACTCTGGGAGTGGTAAACAGAAGAGAATGATGTTTTATCCATAGCATTGTTGTGAGATGTGTAAAAATAGCATTGACAAAGTGGAAAGCTGTTATCAATCAATCAATCAATCAATCATAGCATTTGTATAGCGCACTACTCACCCGGGAGGGTCTCAAGGTGCTTGGGGGAAAGGGTCAGCTATTGCTCGAACAGCCAGGTCTTGAGTTGTCTCCTGAAGGCGTGATGGTCCTGGGTCAGCCGAAGGTGGGTGGGGAGGGAGTTCCATGCCTTGGCCGCCAGGTAGGAGAAGGATCTTCCTCCGGCGGTTGCTCTTCGGATGCGTGGTATGGTGGCGAGGGCGAGGCTTGTCGAACGAAGCTGGCGGGTGGGCGTGTAGAAGGTCAGGCGGTCGTTGAGGTACTTGGGGTCCAGGTCGTGGAGGGACTTGCGTGCGTGGGTGAGGAGTCTGAACGTGATTCTCTTGCTGACGGGGAGCCAGTACAGGTCCCTCAGGTGGCCGGAGATCTGGCTGCGTCGGGGGCTGTCCAGGATGAGTCGGGCGGAGGCGTTCTGGATGCGTTGGAGTCTTTTCTGTAGCTTGGCTGTGGTTCCGGCGTAGAGGGTGTTTCCATAGTCCAGTCGGCTTGTGACGAGTGCCTGGGTGACCGTCTTCCTGGTTTCGGTCGGGATCCATCGGAAGATCTTGCGGAGCATGCGTAGGGTGTTGAAGCATGATAAGGAGACGGCGATGACTTGTTTGGTCATCGAGAGGGAGGAGTCCAGGATGAAGCCCAGGTTGCGTGCGTGGTCTGTTGGCTTGGGAGTGATGCCCAGGGCGGGGGGCCACCAGCAGTCGTCCCAGGCGAAGGGCGATGGTCCCAGGATGAGGACTTCCGTCTTGTCTGAGTTCAGTTTCAGGCGGCTGTTCTTCATCCACTCGGCGACGTCTTTCATCCCTTCGTGTAGGCTAGTTCTGGCGGTGGCGGGGTCTCTGGTGAGGGAGAGGACCAGTTGGGTGTCGTCGGCGTAGGAGATGATGTTCAGGTTGTGTTGGCGTGCGATGGCTGCAAGGGGTCTCATGTAGACGTTGAAGAGGGTGGGGCTGAGTGATGATCCTTGCGGTACACCGCAGATGACTTTGGTGGCCTCGGATCGAAATGGGGGGAGGCGGACTCTCTGTGTTCTTCCGGCGCGGAACGAGATGATCCATTCCAGTGCCTTCTCTTGGACACCTGTGTTGCTGAGGCGTTGGACTAGGGTGCGGTGGCAGACAGTGTCAAACACTGCGGAGAGGTCCAGGAGGATGAGGGCCGCTGTTTCCCCGTTGTCGAGCAGGGTTCTGATGTCGTCGGTGGCTGCGATGAGGGCGGTTTCGGTGCTGTGGTTGGCTCGGAAACCGGACTGCGAGGGGTCGAGGAATCCGTTCATCTCGAGGAAGGCGGCAAGCTGTCTGTTGACGGTCTTCTTGATGACTTTGGCAGGAAAAGGTAGGAGCGATATGGGGCAGAAGTTCTTGAGGTCGGTGGGGTCCGCTGTTGGTTTCTTCAGTAGGGCGCTAAGCTTGGCATGCTTCCAGCTCTCCGGGAAGGTGGCGGTGCTGAAGGAGATGTTGATGATGTCCCGGAGTTGGGGTGCGATGATGGAGTCGGCCTTGTTGAAGACGTGGTGGGGGCAGGGGTCGGTTGGCGATCCGGAGTGGATGGTGTTCATCGTGCGGACTGTGTCTTCGGTGGTCACCGTGGTCCATGTGCGGAGGGTGGCGGTGGGGGGCGTTGGTTTGACGGTTGGGTGCGTGGATGGTGCGCCGAAGCTGTTGTGGATGTCGGCGATCTTGCGGTGGAAGAACGAGGCGAGAGAGTCGCAGAGGTCTTGTGGAGGAGTGATGTTGTTGTTGCCGGTGCTGGGGTTTGAGAACTCCTTGACGATGCTGAAGAGTTCCTTGCTGTCGTGGGCGTTGTTGTCCAGTCGTTCCTTCAGTGATTTCTTCTTGGTGGTGCGGATGAGCTGGTGGTGCTTGCGGGTGGCTTGTTTGAGGGTGGTCATGTTGTCTGTGGTCTGGTCGAGGAGCCAGGCTTTCTCGTGGGTGCGGCAGTTCTTCTTGGACTCCTTGAGTTCGTCGGTGAACCAGGTGGCTTTCTTGCTTCTGGGTCTGCTGGGAGGGTTCTTCAGTGGCGCGAGGTCGTCTGCGCATGCGGTCAGCCACTGGGTAAAGTTGCGGGCTGCTTCGTTGGGGTCCATTGTGCTGGGGGGCGGGTTCTGGCTGAGGGAGGTGGTGAGCTGCTTGGCGGTGATCTTGCTCCAGCTCCTGTGAGGAACCTGTTGCGGGTGGTGGTGGGTCGTTGTTCTTCTGAAGCTGAAGTGGACGCAGCTGTGGTCAGTCCAGAGAAGTCCGTGGAGTGGCTGAAGGTGATGTGCTTGCTGGATGAGAAGACGGGATCAAGCGTGTGGCCAGCATAGTGGGTGGGGGTGTTGGCCAGTTGCTTGAGTCCGAGGTTTGTGAGGTTGTCCAGCAGGGCGGCGGTGTTGCGGTCCTTGTTGTTCTCCAGGTGGAAGTTGAGGTCTCCTAGGAGGAGGTAGTCAGCGGAGGGGAGGGCGTGCGGGCTGATGAAGTCCGTGATGTCTTCGCTGAATTGTGTGCGTGGTCCCGGGGGTCTGTAGACGAGGGTGCCACTGAGGGTCGTCTTTGGGTCAGATCTTATCCCTTCCAGAATTCCCCAGCATGGAGTCACTTCACAAATCAGAAAAGTAGCAGCTGGCTTAGCATCACAGTGGACCCAAGGTCCTGCTTCAGCCCATCAGGAAAAAGGACAAACCACAACTATAAGGTACCAATAGCTGTTGCACCGATCGATCATTTTAAAAATAATGTATTTTTTTTATTACATATTTTATTGGTTTCATATGTTAAACATACACTAGGCATAATCATGGACCATCAAAATGAATGAAACACCTCAGTACACTTCCCCCTCCGTACATAACACGAGCCATCCAACATTAATGCCATATCATACTACAATGGCAATTTATACATGGTCATACTATAAACCTTGATATGCTAATCTTTATTGCCAAGTAGAATACCCCCAGCCCTCAATAATCTCCCCCCCCCCCTCCTCACCGGTGTGGGTAACTGTGAACGTCTTATTCAGTCTCACGTCGCAAAGCAGCCACAACTGACAGCATCCCTCAATGTACGTGTAGTTGCCAGAGGACCCCACTTAACCCAGTTCCCTCTGTCTACTCTCCCTCTGTCCGGTGATCTAGTAACGATTGTACCAATGTTTCCCATGGGTTTGCTGAATCTAGTGCCTTTTCATTATTAAGCCGTCTCGCCTGCTAATATCTAATTGCACTCTCACTACCTGCCCATTTGAAGAACTCAGCCTATTTGAGTCCAGTGGCTCGCTTATGGGCTCGCCTTTAACTTATTGCACTCTTTGCCCGGCTCCTGGGCTCTCTTTGTCGAGCAGGTGGTAGCTGTGGGACGCTTGTCACAATTAATGGTCCTCTGACCCGCTTCTGGGCTGTTACACTCGATTCTCTGACTGTTGTTATGCGCCCTTTGACTCTGTCGCGGGTTGTATGTCCAGAATGTGCCCTTGTTTCATATTGTGAGGAAATGACTGCTGGTAGACTGTTATAACATACTCAAAAGCGGGTCAATAGTGTGAACTGCATATTCTTCATTCATGAAACGGAACGACAGATTAAAAAACTTTAAACAAGGTGGCAGTCTTGCTGAAAATTACACACTGTCACTTGTATTGCTTTGTTGTGCCACCCACGATCTTTTACACTGCGAAAATGGTGTTCCTGACATTGAATATGTGCACTGTAACGTTTATGATCTGATGTAAAAAACTTATCGCATGAACAAAATATAACAACGCAACTCACAAAGTTACAGTCTCTGGGAGTAATCGTAGGCTGTGATGGATGCCGATATATGGATTTAATTATTCAGTAAGTTTATAATATAATATAGCATCCACTCCACTCGTACTGCCAGCCATTGAGAAGGAAACGAAAACACATGAAATACTTTAAAAATCCACCAGATGCCACACTTGAAAGAGAATGGAAAGCCTCAACTTCAACTCGATTGTGCTCGATCATGCTTGAATCTGCTGAAGTTTCACATTCAGTGGAAGTCCAGCGCTTCATAACGAAGTATGTGTTCACTCACCTATTGGTTTTGCGACATCATGGTGCGTTAAACTCGATCCTTGGGAAGGCAATACTAGGTGATTGCCTTCACACCGGGAAGCAGGCAGTGTTGCGTTGTGTCTCTGTGTTAATGTTGCCATGGGAACACAAATACAAAAAGAGAATGATGAGAATGAGGCTGCAAAAATGGCTTCCTAATGTCCGTGATGGGACAACACACAGACGCTGTACGTGCCGCAAAGAAGTGAGGTTCTGTATTTCGCGACTTTGTTCGTGTTCGGCTGCCATTTTGCGACTTGCCTCCATTTTGTGTTGCCCTCACTCAGGCAGCACAGCCAGCCAGGTATTTCTTTGTCGTTTTCCTGCATTCACATACTAAGTAACTTTTTCGCCTCTATTTACTAGTCTAGTGTCAGGGTCTGACCGAAAACAACAATCCATGTCTCATTAACTAATCCCCGTCCAGACTATCTGTAAGTTCGCACCATTCTTTCCTGAGGCTATCTTATCTGCTGTGCTTCGCCATTCCCTCCATGAACTCTCTGATTCCACAACTGTCCTTCTTAAAGATACAAATGTGTTTCTTCACCTGCAAGTTGGATTGCGTGGGTTCATTTGCAAATAGCTTAAGGGGTTGGGTAACAAAAACAGCCGACAACCAAGCTTGTTTGAAGTTACGTAATACTTTGCTTTCCGAGCCCCTCGCATTTGTCTGATTTGTATGTCTTGGGATTGTTCATTGTGTATCTCAAATGTATATAAACCCGTGTGCCACGGAGTTCGAGAGCAGTCTCCTTTAAACATACTTTCTGTACTTCAGGGACAACTGTGCTGGCTGCAGCTAATAAAATACGATCTTCTACGCCAACGGAGTGTCCGGTGTCTCTGTTCGACCAGGCAGGAGAACTCGAAGATTTAGGCGTACCCTGCGCCGCCGGGCCCTTAAGGCTCCAGTTCTTCAATTGACGCCCAGTGTGGGGCAGCTTCAGTGGGAGCGGTTCAGCCTGAGGATTGTGAGGAGCCCCGCAAGAAATTCTGGAGGAAGCGCACCATACGATTGGCCCCTGCATGTCATAAGTGAACCGAAGGTCTTTACAGCGCGGCTTCCCCCTTTTTGCTGACAGCTGCTGACGACTGCTGCCCTGACTGCCGCCCTGCCTTGGTCCTTTCGGTGATGATTGCTATTGCGAGACGGTAGACGGACCTTCGTGGTGTAGGAAGACACTTAGTTAAGTATTTGGTGGATCGCTCCCACAAATTTGTTTTGTTTCTGTTTTGGGTTTCTATTCGGCTACTGCAGTGGCCGAAGCCAAGGGGTAAGTACGTTTGTGCAGTGTTATTGGCATTAACCCCTTGATGATTGAGAAGAGACCAGTGAAATAACGATGCCTGGTTTCAGTAAGTTTAAACGTTGGTGTTGTTGTTCTTGTGATAGGGATTCCCAGCTGGAGGACTCTTGTCCGATCCCTCCGGTTGGAACTCCCACTTATGAGTTATATTCGAAACGTGGTATCGGCCCCATTACCTTTAATGAGACATGGATCCGATATACTAAAAAGGATGGTGTTCTGCAGTGGCCTCCGAACGGTAGCTTTGATACCGATATATTAGATAATTTAGAAACGAGTCTATTTAAAAGAAAAGCCTGGCCGGCAATGTTTGACTCTTTCCGCCTCTGGCGAAAAGAAGCCAAACAGAGAGAAATGAAGCAGGCAAAAAGAGATAGGAAAGTGCAAGGTATGACGATTACACAGGCTGCCCAACAGTTTGCAAATAATGAGTCTGATTATGCGATGTAGATAACGGAAAGACAACATTGTATGGCGATAGATAGGTGTTATCCGGCGTTGCCTATTTCCCCTCCAGAGAAGAGTAGGGATCCTGAGGAAGATCCTTTAATGGCCCGCTTATTGAGGTTGGCTCCACCCTATGCACAAGGTGCTACTGCACCCCCGTTAGCACCTCCTGCTCAGCCAGTGGCCATCCAGTTGCTGATTGTCCAGCCACCTGCACAACCGATCATTGCTGCTTTGCCTGTTCCTATTCCCCCACATTTGCCCCTCCCTGAATTTCAGCCCCCAACTCCCTCATTGTCAACTTCTTTGCCTCTGCAATCTACTACGCGTCCGCCGGTGTCGCCTTCCACTTCCCTTATGTCACCTGTTCTTTTAACTGATACCCCGACTACGCATAATTGACTGGTAGACGCTGTCTCAGGTTTCTTTTCTCCTTTACTTGGATCGTTAAATATGTCTCTGGCTCTTTCTCGACGGCAATCCCGTCGGCAAATTCCTCTTTCAGACGAGAAAACGGTATTGAGTTCTCTCGCTCGCAGGTGGATTAAGGAAGGTGCAATATATAGTGCACGAGATATTATGAGTTTTTTCCGCTAATGGACCGAGCCAGAGATATGTTTTCGATGTTATGTGTGACACTCTGGTTAAGGGTTGGGAGGATATGGAGTTGGATACAGTTCCCCCGGATTTGTTGAGAGTTCAGGCTGATTTTGACAAGGGTCTTATAGTGGGACCAAATGTCGAGGAGGCTATAAATGCGCTTGTTGCTTTTAGAACGATATTCTCTTCCTTGACTCTTCCAGAATGTGATCCTATTGTCGGCCAGGAATTAAAGCACTATCCGATGCGTGAAGTCCCTCCAGTATGGAGAGACGCAGTGGGTGGCGCCCATCCCCTATGAGCCCACTTTCAGCGTGTATGGGTTCATGTCCCCTGGAAAAGGTCTGAAGTTTTGGCTCTTAAACAGACTCTGCCGGACCCTCGCAAAAACCCTACTGGTTACTATAAAGAATTGTCCCAGACGGTTGAGGCTTGTATTATGAACTTAGCCGATATCGATATGTTATTTGGGAATGTAGTCCCGCAATCCTTATGGGCTCGGATTCGTAGAAAGGACCATGCAGTAGAATTAGGTGGTGATTGGGCTGTTATACGTGCCGCAGAAGCAACGCAAGTGGGCAGTGCGAAGCCCGATGTTCTGATTACAGAACTCCCTGGTAGAATCATTACTCTAATGAAGACAATGATGCCCGCAGTACGAGTAAATTGGGATAAGCTGGCTGCATGTAAACAAAAGATAGATGAGAGTGTCTCCGATTTCTTTAATCATTTCGAGGAGACTTTTATTGATCACAGTGGGCAGGACATGACTACTGAGGGTGGCCAACGTTTGTTTGTGGACAAGTTTGTATTTAACTTACTTCCCGAGTTATCCAACAAATTGAAAATTTCCGAGAGTTCATGGGCTGTTTCCTCTCCTGCCCAGATATTAGCCACTGCACAATATTATGAGAATAGGGATAAGGAGGAGAAATATAAGCAAGAGAAGAAGAATAGAGATCTGAAAACTAAGGTCCTTTTACAACAGGCTTATCCTCCACGTTTTGCTCAGCATCAGTTCCCCCGGCCTCCGCAATTTCAGCAGGTATTTCAAAAACCTGAGACTTTTGTTCCACGACCTTTGTTGGGTCCTAACCAGTGTGCTTATTGTAAAGAGGATGGCCATTTTAAGAATAGTTGCCCAGTTCTGTTACAGCGTAGTAATGGGATGTCTGTTCCACATGGTCGCGGTGGTTTTCTGTCACCATCCAGGGGTAGAGGAAGAGGTGTATTCCCTCAAGAACAGCGTTCTTTCCTGCCTCCGAATGCTACAAATTATTTTGATCAACAGAAAGCTCAGTCTGCACAATACTACACTGATGATTGTTATGTAGACAATGGGAACAAAGGTTTCCACACTGAATAGGACATCCATAGACAAAGTGAGAGAGTTGTATCGATTCCAGTAGACCAGAATGGGCCTTATGTTATCGTCAATACTATGGGTGTTCTAGAACCATTTCTTTTGGATACTGGTGCGACGAGAAGTTCTATCATTCATTCTAAACTCTCTGGGGCACTTTTGTCTGGCTCAATGAATACATCTGTAGGATTTTCTGGCGCCCCTGTCTGTAATCCGGTCTCTTGCCCACTGCCCATCACAATTGGTCCTTATAACTTGAAGGCTCCACTTATTTTGACAGCTAGTTGTGGTAAGAACTTATTGGGTTTGGATTTGTTGAAAAGGTTGTATGCAACATTACATTGTTCTCCTTCTGGTGTGCATCTCACACTAGGAAGGAAATTGACTTCATCAATGTACTTGTCCCGAGACCAATTTCCACCTTAGTTGTTTTCTCTCACTGAAAAGCTCTGGGCTACAGGCCCAAATGATGTGGGCCGTCTTGAAATTCCACCTTATGTTGTTACACTTAAGCCCAATGTCAAATTGCCACGTATTCCTCAATACAAAATATCTAGTGATGGTGAGAGAGCGCTTTTGGCTATTATTCATGATTTGGTTCAGAAGGGTGTGGTTGAGGAAACGAGAGGAAATGTGTGCAATCGTCCTGTGTTGCTGATTCTTAAAAGAACAGATCCTTCCCAGCCCCCTGATTATAGATTTGTGATTGATCTACGAGAAGTCAACAAAATTGTTGTCCCACAGTTTCCTGTCGTCCCGGATGATACCTGCTTCGGCAGCTTGGTTCTCTGTGATCGATTTGAAGAATGCTTTCTTCAGCATTCCCATCGCTGAGGAGAGATGGGATATTTTTGGCTTCTCTTTAGGAGGTCGAAGTTTCCGATTTAAAAGAGCACCACAAGGTTATTGTGAGAGTCCCTCTATTTATAGTCAGGCTCTTAAATACCAGCTTGATACTTTCCCTTTGCCTTCAGGTGCTACCCTTATTCAATATGTGGACGATTTGTTGGTGGCTGCTGATTCAGAGGATGTTTGTAGGGACGTGACTGTTGCACTGCTGCACCATTTGTCTGATCTCAATCATAAGGTGTCACCCTCCAAGTTGCAGTTTGCCCGCCAAGAGGTTACCTACTTAGGTCATCTCTTGTCGAAGGAGGGAAGGCGATTGACCCCAGAACGTATTCAAGCTATTGCACAAGTGCCTGTGCCGACTACACAGAGAGAAGTGCATGCTTTCTTGGGCATTACCTCTTATTGCAGACAGTGGATCCCCAATTTTTCCTTATTAGCGAAACCTTTGTTAGCACTTACATTGAAGGATACCCCTCATCCTCTTACTTGGACTGAGGAGTGCCAGAAGAGTTTCTCTAGCTTACGTACTGCTCTGTGTTCTGCTCCTGTGTTGGGTACCCGGGATTATAGTAAGCCTTTTAGGCTCTATGTCCATGAGAGAGAGGGTTGTGCATTGTCAGTCTTGACCCAACAGTTTGGAGATAAACAGAGGCCATGTGCCTATTTTTCAGCCACCTTAGACGCAGTAGCTAAAGCATTGCCTAGCTGCCTCAGAGCTACAGCAGCGGCAGCAATCTCTATTCGCCAATCTGCTGGATTAGTATAGAATAACACACTTACTGTTATGGTACCACATGCAGTGGACACTTTGTTAAATAGAACTAAAACACAACATCTCACGAGTGCTCGTTTATCTGGATATGAGCTAACGCTCTTGGCAAGTCATGTACATATTAAACGATGTAACACTTTAAATCCAGCCACATTGTTACCACTCCCGGATGAAAAACATGCCCAGGAGCAGCATGATTGTCTTCTCCGCACAGAGGAGGAAACGAAAGGCAGAATTGATCTGAAGGATACTCCACTTAAGGACCCGGATGGGATCCTATGGGTAGATGGTTCCTGTTTCAAACTCCCTAATGGAGAAACAACTTCAGCCTATGCTGTTACTACCCTGCATACGATTGTTGAAACAGCACGGATTAGACACAATTCAGCCCAGGCAGCTGAGTTAATAGGGATGTATGACGTTACAACGCATACTTTTACCACGCATGCCTTTACAACACGGTTTTTGCATCGCAAACCTTTAAAACGCATAGCGCTTTGGAGTGCTGGATAGTGAATAGTTTAATTTACTATTCCAACTCCAGTCCCCGTGGACACTAGGGAAGGTGTTGGATAGTAAATTAAACGTATTCCCTATCCTAGAGCGCCCCCCAGTGCAATGCGTTGTAATGGTTTTCGTTGTAAATACCGCGTTGTAAAGGCACTGCGTTGTAAAAGTTTTGTTGTAAAGGTTGTTCACCAGTTAATAGCCTTGACCAGAGCATGTGTGTTGTCAAGAGGGAAAAGAGTGAATGTCTATACAGATAGCCAATACGCCTTTGGCGGGGCACACAGTTTTGGTCGCTTGTGGAAGGAGAGAGGATTTTTTACTTCTCATGGAACGAAAATACAGCATGGTCAATTGGTGACTGACCTTCTTGAGTCGCTTGCTTTGCCTACGCAGATAGCAATCATAAAGTGTAGCGCACACAAGAAGGTCACGGATGATGTTGGTTATGGAAATGCTTTTGTGGATGAGGTAGCAAAAACTACAGCTAGAGATGCCACAAGTCGCATGTATGTTGCGGGCCCTGCAAATTGGGTCAGAGAAGCTGGAATGTGTGAGGACACAATAGAGAGTGTAAGATCAATTCAAGTAGAGGCTACAGAGAAAGAATTGATTAAGTGAAAAGAAGGCACGGGAATGTTAGATGCAATGGGATGTTGGATGGAGTTGTCAGTACACCAGCGTAGGCTGTTGCCAGACGCCTATGTGTTGCCTGTAGTTACTATGGCACATGGTCCAGCCCACATCAGTGCAAAGGGTATATGCAAGGTTTTGGCTCCGGTATGGCAGAATGAAGGTATTTCGAAGTGTGCGGAAAATGTGGTGAAACACTGCATTATTTGTCTAATGCATAACCCAGGAAAGGGAACCCCAACTCCAGCAGGTCATTTTGCTCCCCCGACATATCCTTTTGAAGTCTTTCAAATTGGCTATATTCACATGGATCGGTGCAACAACCTCAAGTATGTCCTAGTGGTGGTATGTGCTTTCTCCCGATGGATAGAGGCCTATCTTTTGAAGGATAACACTGCTTTATCAACTGCTAAAACTTTGCTTAAAGAGTTCTTCCCTAGATTTGGTTTGCCGCGAATTGTCTGGAGTGACAATGGGAGAGAATTTGTGGGCCAAATTATGCAAAAAGTGTGTGCTGGTCTTGGTATTAGACGGAAATTCCATGCAGCAAACCATCCCCAATCAGCGGGTTTGGTAGAGTGCTATAATGGCACTCACAAGCTCAAATTAGCAAAGATTCAGGCCAGCACAGGTCTCGCCTGGCCTGACGCTTTACCTTTAGCTCTCTTGTCTACCAGGACCACTGTGCATTCTCGAGTGGGACTTAGCCCCTACGAGGTGGTTTTCGGACGCCCAGCAAATATCTGGGGAGTCCCTCGTCCAAAAAAGTATTCAGACATACCATACCCAATGTTGATTGATTACTTACATGATTTGACTACTAAATTGAGTGTTCTTCGTCAATAGGTTCAAAGTGCTTTGCCAGAAGCCTCCACAGACCCAGGTCACTCGATCAAACCTAGGGATTGGGTCTGTGTGAAGAACTTTCAGAGAACCAAAAACCTGGAGCTCCGTTGGACAGCCCCTCGCCTAGTACTCCTCGTCACACGCACAGCGGTGAAAGTCCAGCGGAAGAAAAACTGGGTTCACGGCGTGCACTGCAAAAAGGTACCCTTGCCCTTGCCCTTCGACCAGTGGGTCCGCAGGGGCATAGGTGAGTCTGAAAGAGAGAAGATTCCCCGTTTCGTACCTTTTAGTAGCGCCCGTTTGGATGGAACTCAGTCCGAGAAAGAAGATGATGATATTCTTCAAGAAGCTATACCACCACATCTTTGAATAGACACCACAAATCCAGAAACATTGTTTCAAGATCAGACTATATCCAATAAGAGACGCTACTACCTCAGGCCTAGAACTAACAAAGACATTTGAATTTTTTTTATTCCTTTTGTTGCAATTTTTACGAGAATATTGATATGCCATCTGTCCCCGTTGCAGGGTCACGGTAGGAGTCTTGGACTGTACCCTGTTTTGGTGGCTAGGACACCCAGGATTTGCAGTTTCATAAAAGCAAATAACTACAGCTAAGTGATTGAGAAGATTGCCGTGAGCAACAACTTTTTTTTAGAAAGAATGGATGGTACATCAAGTAGGGAAAATAAGAAGACAAAGATGAAGCAGAAATACTGTCATTATTGCGTAGTCGATTTGGCGTTACTTTGTGTATTTCGATGTTTTTCTGCATTTTATTAGCATCTGCGGGTTGGATTGTTCATCTTCTACAGCCAAAACCCCTTTCTGATTCTACTTCTTTGCCTTCTCGCCTCTTTGTTTCTCAACATCAGACACATGCTCTTCCCCCGCATGAGCTGATAAGAAGGATTGAATACCTGAATAACTCGTTCATTCAACTATTACACCAACACCAATTAGCTGTCAACATAACTGATTGTTGGGTATGTGGACTCATGCCTCATAGCACGCATAAAGGCATGCCCTACCTAGTCCTTCCCTTCTCCTATGAAGGATCGGCCTGGGCATACTTGGCTATGTTCTCGGCCGCATATCATAATCCACTAAGATACCCCATTGGTTCGTTCGGGAGCGGAATGGATTTTAGCCATAGTAGCTTGATAAAGGGAATAGTATCAATGGCTAAGATTGTAGATAAGAATAAGATACCCATTGATGAGAAACGAGCATTTGAAGTTTGGAATGTGACTCACTATATCACTAGCCTTAGTGATAAAACAAAGCATTGAACGTCTCCCCAGTATGGACAGTACCCCATCAAGGTAATTTTTGCCTTCAGATTAACAGCAAGAAGACTGATATACAACAGAATTGTTCCCATACGTATGTTTTCACATCCCAGAATTCCCCTCCATTGGTTCCATCTCAGGGTACATACTTTGTCTGTGAGGACAGAGCCTAGACATGGCTCCCGTCTGACTTCTCAGGAACATGCTATATAGCCTTTTTGCTTCCCCCTACATACACTGCCCCTTCAGGTCATCAAAGAAACAGATATGGTAGAGGGATAATTGACGCCAAAGATACAGCGGGACAAAAAGGAGGTGATTTCCTTAAAGGATTTCTCCCTTTCTGGGGTCCAATGGTCAACAGTAGGCATATCAGGCAGCTGACCCATGTGGTCGAGACCACCATTGATGTTACTATAGGTGCTTTAAGTAACATAAACGCGAGTGACAGGATACTCTGGCTCGTTTCCCGTATGTGATGTGGGTTTGGATACCCTGCAGATGCCGGTGATTACTACACATGTATGATATTCTAATGAAACCTGGATAAGCACAGGTGTGCCTAATATAGGAAGTTCGCCCTGATTTGAGTGACATTTTTTAACTATACCCGCAACATTGGACGACCTTACCCATAATTGGTTTTGTCATATGGATAATAACATTTTGGATCATTTAAATGAAATGTTGCCCTTTGTCCTGATGAGGCCTATAACTAATTGAAAGGCCGAAACGCGTCGACAGTTATCATTTCGGCACCTTTTTTGATTTAGAGACTGCGTGGATATATTCCCCAGGAGCATCATTTGGTTCTGAAGCCATATAAATTCTGGTTGGCTTCGCTTGCTTCTTGCTAGTTTGGTGTCCGAAAAGGAAATAAGGCTAAGAAAAGACAATGCCATGTTTTCCTTGTAAATAAATCATCGGGCTTCTTACACAAACCTTGGATTAAGAGTCCACAACAATATGACTCTCGGACCGCCTGGATTAAGAATTAAATATTTGGTTTTTGGACTTGAACATGTCATCCCTTACAAGATTGAATATTGTTTGGTCGACTGGTTTATATTAAGAATGTATAAAATGAAAAAAGGATCTTTAAAATAATTCACAAACTGAATTACTGTGTTGTTGTATTTTTTTCCTTAGTTATTTGTATTTGTAAATTGTTGGTAATAACCATCGGATGAACGTTATATTGACTGATAGATACATATCATACAACTGATGTTGTGATGAGACAGATAATTAATAGTTTTTGTTCTCATAATTAATTTTCCTGAAGAAAACACCTTGGCATCACTTTTTTTGTAATTCATTAAGTAACATTACAGCAGAACTTCAGGCTGATCGTCTCATGACATTGCAGAACAGGATTGCACTAGATGTTATCCTAGCAGACCGAAGAGGGGTCTGTAGATTGATTGGATCTAGCTGCGGCATTTACGTTCCTGATGACGCTCCAACAATATACCAGGCAATCACCAAATTGCATACCATCTCAGAGTCGATTCATCAGGACGAAGGAGACTGGTCTTTGGTAGGATGGTTCTGGGGAATATTGTCTGTTTGGGGATGGAAGATACTAATTTTCCTTGGAGCGATATTAGCCATCATATTTTCTTGTTGCCTGTGTATACAGTGTGGTCCGCCATTTGTGGTCTACTTGCCACTATATGTGTCCCAACACCTGTGTCCAAGAAGACAGAGAATATTAGGATGATGGTACAGCAACAGTTTGATGGCCTTATGGCCATTGAGGTCGAAACATGAGTTTGGTGCTTTTGCCGGAGTAATGGCAAAAGGAGGGTCTGAGGTTCTGTATTTCGCGACTTTGTTCGTGTTCGGCTGCCATTTTGCGACTTGCCTCCATTTTGTGTTGCCCTCACTAAGGCAGCACAGCCAGCCAGGTATTTCTTTGTCGTTTTCCTGCATTCACATACTAAGTAACCTTTTCACCTCTATTTACTAGTCTAGTGTCAGGGTCTGACCGAGTACAACAATCCATGTCTCATTAACTAATCCCCGTCCAGACTATCTGTAGGTTCGCACCATTCTTTCCTGAGGCTATCTTATCTGCTGTCCTTCGCCATTCCCTCCATGAACTCTCTGATTCCACAACTGTCCTTAAACATACAAATGTGTTTCTTCACCTGCAAGTCGGATTGTGTGGGTTCATTTGCAAATAGCTTAAGGGGTTGGGTAACAAAAACAGCCAACAACCAAGCTTGTTTGAAGTTACGTAATACTTTGCTTTCCGAGCCCCTTGCATTTGTCTGATTTGTATGTCTTGGGATTGTTCATTGTGTATCTCAAATGTATATAAACCCGTGTGCCACGGAGTTCGAGAGCAGTCTCCTTTGAACATACTTTCTGTTCTTCAGGGACAACTGTGCTGGCTGCAGCTAATAAAATGCGATCTTCTACGCCAACGGAGTGTCCGGTGTCTCTGTTCGACCAGGCAGGAGAACTCGAAGATTTAGGCGTACCATGCGCCGCCGGGCCCTTAAGGCTCTGTTCTTCAGAAGACGCTGCCTCTCCGCTAGAACCTGCAGAGATTCTACTACATCATCAGACTACCGATGACAGTGCAGCAGAAGGATCTCTCTGCGCAACGACGGCAAGCTAAACAGAGGCAATGTAAAGTAGGATCGCTCACCTGTGACTGTACATAACGTCTCTTGAAACTGGCAATGGACAGCCACCTCTCAAGAAGCAGCGTGTTAAAGTCTATTAAGTTGATGGTAGTTGGTTTGTCCTTCTATTCATTTTTTGTTAAATAACTTTCAGCTGATACCCTCTTTTCTTAGTAATCACTTGTTGTTTTCTTCTTCTTGATTTGGTTTTCCTTATTACTTGCCGCTCATGTCTTCTGGCTTACTTGCGTTTCAAAGGTTTTAAGTAGCTTTTCTCTTGTATCTTGCCGCAGATTGGTGGGTTCTAGGTGCAAGGTGCTGCTCGTGCTGAGCTGTTGTTATAATTCTCTTAAGTTACTTTATCTCCCTTATAACATGCCACCTCATTCCTATGCTCTCTCCCGCCTTCTCTCTTGCCCCCTCCCTTTTCAACCTCTTGGAATGTTCCTACAGTTGAGACAGAGACTGCCTTAAAATGCAGCATGACTGGCAGAGTTGGGAGTCACTGAGCTTACAGTGCGACGTGTTGAGGTTCCAGAGTGGAGGCCGCAATCAAGAATTACTTAATCTTCTCCTACCTGTTCCAGGTGTCTTTGTAACATCTGTTCTTCTTGGTCTGCCTCTCTGGTCTGCCTCTCTGGTCTGGTCAGCCAAGATCATCACCAAAATGTTGTGAAGATGTTGAGGTAGGCAGCAGGACACTTCTTAGTAGTTACAAGTTAGGTTTATTAAGATACAGCAGAGCAATACACCTCGCCAGCAGACCAGACCATCAGCCGACAAGTGTAGAACCTTCAAGTACCACATTAAATATACACAGGCATTACGGGAGGCTTAGTAGGTAGGAACATAGAGGAAGGTGTAATGACAGCAGGTGGCCCCGTTGGGAGGAGAACAAGTTTACAACAGGCTGTTACTACACCCCCTTCTGTTGCTCCCTTTGCCAACTTTTGCTACACCAACTTGGCTGTGGCTTTCTATGTTACTTTTTGCTTATTCCTCTCTTTCTCTTGTTTCTTTTTACCAAAGTATATTATGTGTACCTGTATTTCCACCCAGGGTCTGGCCTCCAGTGCCACTATATTGTCATGCTTATCCTGCACAACCCTTCTCAACTACAGTATAGAACAACACAGCATTTACTCCTGCCACTTCCCAACCCTGGCCTACCTGAGTACATTTCTCTTCCATCCTAGTGAGAAATTGAGCTCGAACCTCTTTTGGCCTAATTGATTGAGCCATGAGAGTCTGGCCTATTGGGATACATTTTCCTCAGCTGGTCCCAGACTACTGTCCGTACTAAGTTAAATGGGGACCCAACATACCTGGTTTCAGTAAGGCTGACATTTCTCTCTCAAGCCTTATGGAAGACAGTATCTGTCTCATCTTCTATAAGGGAGCTAAGTAGACTCTTTATGTCCAGTATTGCCAGGGTGACACCTGCAGTTTGTTTTTCAAAGGTCCTAATCCATTTCCCTGCTCCCTCTGTAAGCAGTGGTAACATCTTTTTGATATATCATAGTGGTCGGCTGGCTCACTATAACTCCCTCCCGTGCAATGCCATTACTGGTGGCAGTGCACACAAAGAGGGAAGAGAGAGCAAACACAGAAATAAAATGACGAATCACTGCATGGCTTCCTAATACAGCCATACAGGGATTCATCATGTCGTTGACCTGACTGGTCTGAGCTCCCATCCCACGCTGCTTCATGTCATGTGCAGGACCACTGCGTCAGACCCCTAGCCATGTCTCCTTAGCCAATCCAGACGCTACTCCCTTGCTGTTATGTTACCAACACAGGATAAGAGGAGCACCAGGATTGGCTTGGGCCTGCCAACTCAGCACTCATTAGGAGACCGCGGGGGGCCTGTGGCTGTGATTCCCCTGGCTCACTAATAGCACAGATGGAGAGAGACCTCTAGTGCACATGTCGGTTTGGCCACAGAAAGGCAGCCACCCAACCCAGCATGCACGTTATCAAGAGTGTGGACCCAGGTGAGCATGAACATTGCTGAGGAGTGTCTGTTGCTGTCAAGTATTTTTAAGCCCCACCCCCACAGGCACTGCCTTCCTCAGGAACTGTAAGTGACTGGCCCGCGGCTGAAAAAAGCTGACTGCCACAGCCAAAATAAAGTACTTTATTTACAGATTTATTTACATTTAATACGGAGGCTGGGGGGCACAAATATGGTGGGGTAAAGTCCCCATACCCTAATAGAGGAATGGCCCCTGGGAAAGCTCCCAAAACTCAACATAGGCACATCAAATTTTTCCATTGAAAACTGACCCTTTTTTGCAATGTGGGTAGCTGTGGATTTTGGGCGCTAGCTCAGCCAGCAACTAGAGAAACCATGCAAACCTTTAGAATTTTAAAAATTAGACACATAGGGAAATCTAGGGTGGGGTTACCAGTGTGACTTTCCTCAGGGTTTAATACCCCAAAGCTCTTGTAAACCTCAAACCTTGAGTAAAAACACCCACGTCCCTCACAATTCTGTGAGGAAAACATCTGGGATCTGAATGGAGCCACATGATTCCTACCACCCAGCATTTCATCAGATCTCCTGATAAAAAAAGGCTGCCTCATTTTGTGTGGGAAGGCCTAGTGCTTGCAACATGAAAGGGCCTAAAACACAACATGGACACAGCACATTTTTGCTATGAAAATTGACCTTTTTTGCTATGTGTGTAACTGTGGATTTTGAGCCCCAGCTCTGCCGCCACCTAGATAAACCTAACACACCTGCACATTTTATGAGACCTAGACAACCAGGGGAGTTCAGAGGAACTAACTTGTATGGCTCTCATTAGTTAATTTTATTATGAGGAAAACTGTTGGAATCTGAGGGGAGCCACACATTTCCTACCACCTAGTGTTTCCCCAATTAACCTGATAAAAAGAGTACCTAATTTGTGTGGCTAGGCTTAGTGCTCACAACATGAAAGGACTAAAAACACAACATGGATCCATCAGATTTTTGCATTGAAAACTGACCCTTTATTTTGCAGTGTGGGTAGTTGTGGATTTTGGGCGTTAGCTCAGCCTACAATAAGGGAAACCTAGCAAGCCTGCACCTTTTTGAAAACTAGACAGCCTGTGGAGTTCAGGGGTGTGTGACTTGAATGGCTCTCACCAGGTAATTCTAAACATAAGCCTTTGAAAACCTCAAACCTTGACTAAAAACACACATTGTCCTCCCATTTCTGTGAGGAAAACTTCTGGAATCTGTGGAGAGACACACATTTTCTACCATCCAGTATTCTTTGAAGCCTAGTGCCCAAGAAAGTAAAGGGCACAAATCACAATACAGACATATCACATTTCTGGATTGTAAACTGACATTTTTTATGCAAACCCTGGCGAGCGTACGGAAACAGTATATACGGTCTTACGGAGCAACGCTCTAATTGTAACATATGGACACCAAGATTCAAGGGTAACGTAGTTTTTACTGCGATACACGCAGTACACTGCCTCGTCAATGGCTGCTCTCCAAACACCTCCCACCATTCACCAAGAGAGGGAAACAGCGTAACTATTGCTGTTAACCTCGGTGCAGGGACCGACCTGTTAAACACCAGAGTTTTTGCTATCACTGATAGCGGTTACTTTGTTTATTGTCCTGCACTGCGCTCTGCATGTAGCAGACAGAAAGGGCATGACCTGGTACTCAAGGAGTCCAAATTTGGCCCTAAATATGGTCTTCCATTAATCGCCCTGCCGGTCTTTGACTAGATGGCAAGCGCCCTGGGGATCTAGTTTGGTGAAGATTACTGCCTTCCTAATTTGATCGAGGAGAACTGGAATTAATGGCAAAGGATTCCACATTTTTACTGTTATTTTCTTTATGGCTCAGTAGTCAATAGATGGCTGTAGCTCCCGCCTTTCTTGGGAATGAAGGAAAGTGGAGAAGAGGCCGGAGATTAAGAGGGGTGAAGAAACCTTGATGCCAAATGTGCCTCTATATACATTTTTAAATGGTTGTTGTCTGTTCACTCAATGTGTAAATCCATCTACAAGCAATGGAGCCCCACATACCAAATCTATGTGACAGTTGTAGTCTCTATGCAGCACAAGTTGGGAAGCCTTCTTTTTGTCAAAAACTGTCATATAGGCAGAGTAATGTTTGGGTATTGTCGTTAAGCAACAAATATGTGTATTCACACAACTATGCAAAAGTAGTTTGGCAGGACCATTCTCAATAAGTAATGAAGCAGGCTTAGTCAGGCAGCAGTATTGGAGACAGAAACTAGAGGTTAATTCAATGGAGCCCGTGGTCCAATGTACCATTGGATCGTGGTGGGTTAACCACGGCATTCCAAGAATTAAAATGTACTGAGGAGCATCTTCCAGATTGAGTTGAACTGTTTTCACATAAGTTGCATCAATCTGCATGGTTATTTCCTTGGTATGATAGCCTATTGTCCCTGAAGTTAGAGATGACCCATCCACCAAATGTACTGGCTCTGGGACCGTTTTTTTCAGTGCAGGTATTCCTATTTGCTTGGAAAAGGCTTGGTCAATGAAGTGCCTGGATGCTCTGGAATATAGGAGTGCTGACACCTGTACCTGCCTTCCATTGGGCCAAACTAGAACCACAAGTATGTTCAAGTGGGCTACTGTGCTTTGCAGAATATTTGCCAAGTGGGCTAAGGTCTCGGTAAGCACTACTTTAAAATAGGGAACATCTGGCATATGCAAGACTTCTAGTTTTCCACCTCCGTCTTAATCTCTGGGCAATCCGCCATTATGAACGCTTGAGGTTTTGCCAGATTTCTTGGTTTTAACCCCTTTGCTCCTGTTCTACAATCTTTTATACAGTGGCCACTATGGCCACAGCACATACATACCTGTAGCTTCCTCTATCAGTCTCTTTCCTCCAGAGATGGGGGACCACGTACTCTTTCAACCTGCTTCAGTTTGAATCCATTAGTTTTACTGGATTCTTCCAAAGTTGTTTTGTTTGGTCGAACAATGTATGCCCACGAGTCCATCTTACTCCTGATAATCTAACTGTCTGCTAAGCACAATGAGTTCATCATAAATGGTGATGAGATTTAATAGGTGAGCTAACACATCCTTAAGCTTTCTCCTCTGGCCTTGAAAAAACAGAGAGCCCCCTCTTTTCTTCAGGCCATTCAGTTTCTACCACTATTCTATTAAATGTAGTAATGTAGGTGAGAAGGTTTTGTGAGCCTTGTTTCAAGGTTAACGCAGACCAAGAAACTAGTGGTGGTAGAGTCCATGTCTACAACAGAGTGTTAGCTTTTCCTGTCTCTCCTTTCCCCTCAAGGGCTAAACCTGCAGCTTCATGATGAACCGAGCCCAGCTCTTTACGTAACTCTAGATTCTCCAACGTAGATGCTTGAGCCTCCCCCTGAAGAGCTGTGATAGTATCCAAAATAGTTCCACAGACCTTACCGGTATCCATTGATCAGGTTGATAGAAAAACGTGGATTTGGCAATCTCTCAAATCTACAAACTCAATTCTAATCTAAGAATGGTTTTCCACAAACCTTGCTGTGTCGTTCCCACCAGGTGCAACATTCCGGATGAGTAGTTTACCAATGACCAGTAGTGCTGGCGAGCATTCTATGCACTCATCACTAGAAACTGCTGAGGAGAAAGGAAGGAAAAAAACAAGGAAAGAAGGGGAAGAGAATCTGATCGGATGGTTCAGTCTGTGCTCACCTAAAGGGATGTCCGCTGGTGTGTCATACCTGGACTCCTTGATGTGCAACGTGCACCCTTTATTCTGCTGACGTCCTGGGGAAAAATAAAACCCATTACAAACTGTTCCGTGCTTATGTAGATGATGCTAATGTTAGTTGAGTGTTGTATTATGTAGCGTCTTGATACCTGGTATGTTATTTCTAATTGCCTTAGTTTGGGGTTCGTATTCTGAGCTTGAACTTTAGACTGAGCTTCTTTTGTAGCCCTTGGTAGATTCGGGGCAACAAGAAATGCTGTAAACTGTTGAGCCCAGAGCTATGCGGCTGGAAATGATGACGAAGCAACTGTAATCGGGTTTACTACTCTTGCACAAAAATCACTTTCTCACACTATGTTATGCAAACCCACGAAACACAACCCCTCTGTATACTGGCTAACTCTGTCCCAATATTGTTTGGCTTAGGTGTGTGTTCGTTAAGTCTGCTCTCTCCAATGGGCGCTGAGCCAAGAAACACTCCAACACACCTTTTGTTGGATGCAAAATGTATCTCCCACTAGTGTTGCGTTATCAAGTACACTTTCACAGACACCATCAGCTGACACTGTAATAGTCTTTGCATCAGTAGCCTTACAATATTGTCCAACTACATTGCATGAGTGCAAGCCTAAACACTCACGTGCACGCTTTACGAAGAAGTGTACTTAGCTTTATTTCTTTGTCTTTTCTTTTCTGTATTCACAGGTTGTAGAAGACAAGGTGGTACCGGAGGTTTGGGAACTGCTGGTGGTGCTGTAACAGACACTCAGTCCTGGAAAATGTTGTCATAAAAACTGGATTGCCAAGCAAGGACGTGGTACCAGATGTGGCCATTTATAGTTCAGGCCCCAAAAATGGCCGCCGAGACTTCAAACTCTCGTGTAACAACAGGGAGCTAATCAGGTGAGTTCAGGAAGTTGAGCCAGCAAATCAGACCGCTCCCGGCCACGGGGCTGACCCAGCACTTATCTTCACGTAGCGTGGGTGAGCTTGTGAATCCCCTCAGCCAGTATGTGTGCATGTGATGTGTCTGGTAGTGTCTGTACATGTTTCTGTGAGTGTCTGTGTCTCCTTTCCCTCACTGTCTGAGTCCAATGAAGTCCTAACAGAATGATGGTTATGATGGGGGGATGTGGGGCCTGACAACATGATGGAGCCATCTGCCACATTTTCTTTTCTTCCAAAAACGATATCAGAAGCAGGATTTTCTTTCTGAAAATAAAAGAAAATGTCCCCCTCACCATGGGAGTGGGTATCAGGATTTTTAAAAGAGCTGTGGATAGGAAGCCAGTGATGCTTTTTGAGGTGCAGGGTTTGTTTGTGATGGGAGGTTGAGGGCGAGTCTGGATGGTTAGGAGTCACCTGCTTAGCTGAGTGAGGGTCTAATTGAGTATCAGGGTGAGTGCTGGCCTAATGGGGTTTAGCCGTTTGATGAAGATGAAATGATGGCTTGAGTGTCCTTATTACCTTGACTATCTGTCTTATATATCCCTGTGAAAGCACACTGAGACTAAGCTTTTCCTACCTGTTAATGCATCTGTCTCCTTAAAAGTTCTGACTAATCTGTGAACTTGCTAAGTGAACATTTGTTAATGCCTTCCATTGCTAGCTACATGAAGCTCAAGTCTTTCATATACCTTTAACACTCTTACTTAACTAATTCCAACTCCTTTCATATTGTTGATGCAAGTTTAGGCTGTCTGGCAATGCCTTTGGAGGCCCACATTCCTCACACTGAGTGAGCATATCAACCTTTGAAACTAAGGCAAACATCCTGAGGAAGAGGACGTTTCCTAAAGAGCACTTTAAAAACTACTAGAAACTTTAAGTTTTGCCACACAGGTTGCTCCATGACAAGGTGGCCTATGTTCCGTCCACTGTTATATGCAATGTGGTGACTGTAATACACTTGTCATATGGTGAACAGAACACCTACCTCGTTCTGACGGGGGATAAAAGTGTAAAGCAGGCCATAAGCAAGTCCATGATTTCCTCAAGTAGAGGCAATAATTTGTAAGACTGCTTGCCTAGTGAAGTAGTGGCCCGTTGAAGCTATGTATCCATGCATGGCCATTGAAAGTTATATATTAAGGCAGCTCCACTTCAGTCAATTTCCCAATACTTCACTTTTATATGGTACAACATAAAACAAGTTGGAAATATTAGGGCTGGCTAAGATTAGCACTGGGGACTGTAACAATTAAGAGTGGGCGTAGTGTGCATAGTTGGGCTACGCGGAGTGCCACAGAGTGGAAAACAAACTCACAGCCACACTACACGCCACCGGCCTCCCGCCCACTTAAAAATTAAATTACAAGCATTAAAAACAATTTAAAAGTGAGGAAAAAACAGCTTACCTTAGCTGCAGCATCCCGGGGCTCCCTCTTACTCCTTCATCGCGACTTCTTCATCAAAACTGCGCATGCGCGTTCCCGCCATTTGCCTTACTTTTAAATTGTTTTTAAGGCTTGTAATTTAATTGTTAAGCGGGCGTGAGGGAGGCGGGGGCTGGCCAACTCCACTCCGCCCGTGGAGCGTGCAGAGTTTAGCCTACTATGCCAACTTCACGGAGCGCGGAGTAGGCAAAACTCCGCACACTCCGTGGGCGGAGCGAAGCTCTCCGCCCACGATTAGTAACAATGAGTCTCCTGCCTCTTTCCTTGTTTGGAGCAGACTCTGCAACAACAACATGGTCGAGTCTTTTTGGTTCTTGCAGGAATGCGGTCGGCAAAGTACCGATCCTGCAGCCTTGCCACGTCCTCCGCAGCAGATAAAGTGAAGACTGATGCTTCTGTAACAGTAAGACTTTTAATGATGGTCAATTGAAAGTCAAGGAAAGGCATCGGACTTTTCGTGGTCGTCCGACGATAAACAACATATGCATCATATTTTGCAGTCGGGAGCAAGTTGATAGGCAGCTTCTTATATTAAGTGCAAGTTTTACAACTCGTGTTGAATGGTTGAAAAACCTGGTCTGTCTCATCCACTCCACCTATGTACTTGTTGAAACACAGTGTAGAGGTGGGCCATTTACCTGGGGTTGGGGCTCCCACCCCAAACAACGGAAAATAATGGCCGCCATTTGTTCCCCCTGGGGAGTCCAATTGCATACATACATTGTTTTTAATTATTTTGCCCCAGCAGGGGCGTCAGCTGATATCTGAGGAGGACAACCCCCCAAATGTATAAATTATGTGGCACACATTATTTTTTTCCTGTGGCAACAATAGCGCCCCCTTTGGTGGTGCAATCACGCAGCTGATTTCTGAGAAGGTAAAGCCTCCCAAATACAAGTAAACTTTGAAAATATTTGCCACTATTTTACCTGGAACTGGTAAGCGTGCACCAAGCCCTGTACTATCGGGTTTGGAACGTAGTCCACTTGCGGTAATTTATTAATCTTTTTGGTTACTTGGTTAGACGCACAGGTTGCTATTAACGCTAATGACTAATTTGTTTGACAACTTGCTGCCATAACGGTTTTGTGATGTTGCTTTCAAACCCCGTTTTTTTGAATAGATATGATTAATCCGCAATGTTTAGCGCATAGTTTTACCGCTCACATGATGGTGAAGGGATATCTGTATATCTTCTGTAAACACCGATTGGTCTTTAATGAGTTCATTTACTCTTGCTTTTGGATATCTTAGTTTAACCACGAGGTAATGAGAGCCTCATACTGTTGATTGCCTTATGAGATATAGAAAATGTATGATATATGTAGCCTCTGATGGATTCCTAATTGTGATTATTTAATTTATAGAGCATGTCCCTGACGAAGGCTATGACCTAGCCGAAATGCATTGGACAAAACATCAATGTATTTTGAAGTCCGGATGGTTTAATAGGAAGAATGAACTTTGAGAAATCAAATGAAAATAAAGATATATTGAAATATCTGGAATCCGCTTTTGAAACCTTTTGTGAATAACTACAACCCTCACCATGGGGCTCAGGCTGTGACCAGGGGACGTTACTCAATCAAGGGTCACGCATTTCTATTGTCTTTATTCATTAACCATGGGTGGATCCTTATCCGCAGCCTTAATATCTCCTGCCTGTATCCACGGTTGGAAAGAATGTCTAGGTAGGGAAACCAATTTTCATTTGACCAGGCATTCAACATGGGTGTTACTGATTTCTTCTTCGCTAGGTATCCCATATCAGTTGTTCTGGATGTTTCCTTCCCATTTAATTTCAACTCACTCTTAGTACATGATACTTGGAGTGTTTCCTGGGACACCTCCACATTTAACCTTTTACACATTTTCATCAGTCTTTCCCTACATGCTTTTGCCCATTTTAGGTCACTCTTTTGTATTTCTCTCCTGCACCATTGTGCCACTTTTTGTCCTTCTGAATCTTCAAATCGATTCCAAAGTCTAATTAGTGCCATTTGTGTTTGTATGTCCCAAGACTTTGTACCTATTTCAGTTCTTATGGCTTGGACCATAGATGATTGTGGGAGAGATAGAAGGCTTTTTAGACATTTCCCCTCCACCAAGTCCCAAGCTCCCTTACCGCTCAAATAAAGGATTTCTGCTCCATATAGGACTTGGGGGGGGGATCATTGCCTCAAAAGCTCTTAGCATAGGTCGATGTGACATTTCTCCGTAGTCCCTATTAAACATTTTTAGTCCACAAATTGAAGCGTGTGCTTTTGCTTTTTGTGAATCCAAATGTGTGCACCAGTTCAATGTTTTATCAAACCATATACCTAGGTATCGGTATTCATTTACCGTCTCTAGTTTAAGCTCCCCTAGGTACCAGTTAAACCTGCTTGTCTTTTTCCCAAAACAAAGTATTTTAGTTTTATCTAGGTTAACTGTTAGGAATTTCCTGGCACAATACACATTGAAAGCATTAAGCTTTCTTTGGAGGCCTCTCTCGGTCTGGTCCACTATTACCAGCTCGTCTGCATAGAGGAAACAGGGCACCATGTTACCATCCATTCTCGGACTTGCACTGCCCTCAACCTCTAAATAGGCCGGGAGATCTGACAGGAATATAGAGAATAGCTGTGGGGCCAGAACGCAACCCTGTCTTAGCCCATTGTCAATGGGTATTTTTTTCGTCAGAGACCCCTCGGTATCCTTAATAACTTACGCCCAGTTTCCTCTATGTAATTCCTTTATTATGGTCAAGAGGTCTTTGGGGATGTTTACCTTTGTTAAGGTTTCCCATAAGCAGACCCGATCAACTGAATCGAAGACGGCTCGGAAGTCGACGAAGCAACAGCATAACTTGCCATTTTGTTCCGTCGACTTCTTTGCCATAGCCCATAGTGCAAATCCGTGATCAATCATGGAGTGCCCCTCCCTAAATCCTCCCTGTTCTATGGGTACACTGTGGAACTCCTTTACCCAAGCATTAAGTTGGTTCAGTACAATTTCTGAGAAAACATTCTCTCCTATGTCAAGGAGGTTAATCAATCGGTAATTTTGTGGTTCCTCCATATTCCCTTTTTTATGGATTGGCTAATTATTGCGCCCTTCCAGTTAGGTGGCATTATGCCTTCAGTAAGAATTATATGAAACATCTGTGTAAAAAATCTTGCCCACCAATTTACTTCCGATTTTAATATTATTGCAGGAAAGTTGTCAGGTCCTGCCGCACGGGTTAGCTTCAGTTCTCTTATTGTATGCTCTACCTGTTTTTCTTTAAACTTAGCTTTGAGATCTTCTGAAATTTCTTGCCAATTTTTGTTATCTTCGTGATCTCTAGGAGCTCTTAGTCTGTACAATTTTCTTATATACTCCTCCCATACTGCCTCCCTAACTACACATTTTAGTTCACCATCTATTGGGCCAATTGCTGCCTTTACCAATTTCCAAAATTGTCCAAGGTTTTTTTCTTCAATTGCTTCTAACAGGTTTAACCAACATTTCTCTTTATATGTCCTTTTCGCATGGTCTGCCATTTTTTTAAATTCTCTTTTCAACTTGTTTATATGTACCTGTCTCTCATGTGTGAAGCTCTTTTTTTGCCTTCTTTGTGCTGCACGTATCTCCCTTTTTTTAGATTGGCACTCAGCGGAGAACCATTTTACTCGGCTGGGCGGTTTTACACTAGAATGTTTGTTCCTTATTAATTCTATTCTTAGGCACTGGACCACTTCATCTAACTTTTCTATGAACCATTCCAAGTTTTTGTTCTCTAAGTTTCCGGGCTCAACCTTAATTTGCATGGCCTTTAGTTTTTCCTGATATTCCTCCATCAGTCGTGTCGACACCCGTTTGGGATACTCGACCTCCTGGGGGATCACTTTGTCTCTAAGCATTTTGCTTCCCCCAGATAATGTTAGGTGTAGTCGATTATGATCACTGACCTCTTTTTGTTCTATCCTAAATTCTCGAACTGGGGGGAAGTACCAGGCTTGTAGAAACATATAGTCTATTGGGCAGTTCTGTGAGCCTAATTTAAAGGTCTTCCCTGCTGGGCAATCTGTCTTCACTCTGCCATTCACACATTGGAAACCCCTACCTCCTAGGGCGTGTACTAGTTCAGTTTCCTGTTTTGAGATGTCTCCTACTGGGAAGGTAGCAGGGTTTATTCCATACACCTCTAACAGTTCTCTATTCCAGAGGTCAGCCTTCTTGGGATCTAATTTGTGGTTAAAGTCCCCCATTATTATCAGTATGTCCAATGCATATTTTTCTAGTATAGTATCCACATCCTCCTTGAAATACCTCAACTCATTTTCATACTCTGCTCTATTATCCCACTGCATGTATACATTTATCACAGTCAACATTTTGTACTTCATTTCCACTGCCAGTAGTTCTATTCTGCATGCTTGGACCCATTTACATTTCGTTTTTCATAGGTGTAACTTCTCTCAGAACTTTTGTTGAAACCAGTGTCATCAGTCCCCCTGAAGGTCGGCCAAAGCTTTTTCTCGTGGCCGGATGATTTAATTGTAGATATCCCGCAAAGATTGGGGTTTCGTCGCATATCCAGATCTCTTGTAGGCAGGCAATGTCCACATTCTTTACTGTTTCCTTTATATATTCTCGCTTTAGCTCAATGCCTAGCCCATTCACATTCCAGGTTATGAGGCCTAGACTTTGCGGCACCCCCCGTCCTATTCAACCTCGCTCAAGCCACCCTCTTCTACTTCTTCCTCCGTGTAGCTCTTGTTATCATCTCCTGCAGGGCTACTACAGAGGGACCAGTTATCCCAGGAAGCATCATTTCCTGTGTTATCTATTACTATGTTCAGGCAACTACGGTTTCCTTCATTTTCTCTGTATAGTTTCACTTGCCTCCTCCCTAGGCCTGCATGATGTTTTAAGAATGTATTATCAATGGGGGCCATTACTTCTCTCTCTGGGATTATCTTTATTCCCTGTTGGTTTATCTTGTTTGTAGCTTTCAGGATTGCCTTTTTTACCAGGTCTGAGTGAAGTGACATTTTTGTTATTTCTTTCCCATTTCTATTCTCTACAAAACCGATTTGCCGAAGATCGTTTGTACTGATCCCACTCAAGCTACTGCATTTGGCGAAGGCGGAAAGTATCTGTGCCCTGTTTAGGGGGTTCATTTTTCTTTCCGAGGGTCAGACTGATTTGCATATGGCCATGTCTGAACTGGGGTGTTGGAGTGAGCTATAGAATGATGATGGATTAAACCCAGATCAGTTGACTGGGGGTGAGTGTTTGATTTGTTCCAATGCTCCGTCCATCATCCCCTTTAGTATCGCTTTATTCGCCCTAAGTTGCCAGGGTATGCCCAGACGTGGGTCCCTTTCTCACTTTGCCACTGGATTCAAGCTAGCCTGGCTGATGACGGCTGATTAGCCAGAAACCGATCCCAGGATGCTTGTTTCCAGTCCAGGGAAGACATGGCTTGGCAGTGCGGGCTGGACTGTTCCCATGAGGCACAGGGTTAGACTGATTTGCATATGGCCATGTCTGAACTGGGGTGGTGGAGTGAGCTAAAGAATGATGATGGATTAAACCCAGATCGGTTGACTGGGGGTGAGTGTTTGATTTGTTCCAATGCTCCGTCCATCCTCTCTTTTGGTATCGCTTTATTCACCCTAAGTTGGCAGGGTATGCCCAGACGTGGGTCTCTTGCTCACTTTGCCACTGGATTCAAGCTAGCCTGGCTGATGACGGCTGATTGGCCAGAAACCGGTCCCAGGATGCTTGTTTCTGGTCCAGGGAAGACATGGCTTGGCAGTACGGGATGGACTGTTCCCATGAGGCACAGGGTCAGACTGATTTGCATATAGCCATAGCTGAAGTGGGGTGGTGGGGTGAGCTAAAGAATGATGATGGATTAAACCCAGATCAGTTGACTGGGGGTGAGTGTTTGATATGTTCCAATGCTCCGTCCATCATCCCCTTTAGTATCGCTTTATTCACCCTAAGTTGGCAGGGTATGCAACGACGTGGGTCCATTGCTCACTTTGCCACTGGATTCAAGCTAGCCCGGCTGATTAGCCAGAAACTGGTCCCAGGATGCTTGTTTCCAGTCCAGGGAAGACATGGCTTGGCAGTGCGGGCTGGACTGTTCCCATGAGGCACAGGATCAGACTGACTTGCATATAGCCATGTCTGAACTGGGGTGGTGGAGTGAGCTGAAGAATGATGATGGATTAAACCCAGATCAGTTGACTGGGGTGAGTGTTTGATTTGTTCTAATGCTCCGTCCATCATCCCCATTGGTATCGCTTTATTCGCCCTAAGTTGGCGGGGTATGCCCAGAAGTGGGTCCCTTGCTCACTTAGCCACTGGATTCAAGCTAGCCTGGCTGATGACGGCTGATTAGCCAGAAACCGGTCCCAGGATGCTTGTTTCCGGTCCAGGGAAGACATGGCTTGGCAGTTCAGGCTGGACTGTTCCCCTGAGGCACAGGGTCAGACTGATTTGCACATGGCCATGTCTGAACTAGGGTGGTGGAGTGAGCTAAAGAAAGATGATGGATTAAACCCTGATCAGTTGACTGGGGGTGAGTGTTTGATTTGTGCCAATGCTCCACCCATCATCCCCTTTGGTATCGATGACATATGAAGGCTCTGCTGAGAACGTGCAATGTCAGCACTTTTGTGTGTTGGAATTTCCGAGGGATCTCTTGCCCGGCAATACATTCTCAAAAGATTTGTGTATTGGAGTTTCCAAGGGATCTCTCGAACTGGGGACTCCTTCATGCCTTCTTACCAGTACCTCTCCTGCCTAAGTTCAGAGGAAGATCACTACCGACCGGACCCAACTCGTCCCAGTAGGCACAGAAAGTTTGGTGTCCTGAACTCCTGGGCATGAGCATTTTTCCTCTGATCAGGCTGCTTCTTTGGGGGAAATCTCCTGTTGCAGCAGCAGGGGAGAGTTCACCATCCAAACCTGTGGAACCTACACTTCCATGCCTGGAGATTCAGGGGAAACACCCATTACAACGAATGTATTGCTTCGCGGTGCTATCGCAACAGAGCTTTTACATCGTGGCCGGCTTCACAACGCATGCTATCGGGACGCATGCTACAACGTCGCATTGACACATACATCGCTAGCCATTACATCGCTAGCCAATACATCGCTAGCGAGGACTACAAAGGAGAGAGGATGTGGTCTGGCGGCTAGTGCTGCCGACTTCGGTGCTGGGAAGCAAGATTCGAGCCTCGGTTCACGTCTCCCCATGCCTAACAAAAAAAATGAAGTATTTCGAATAAAAGCAGAGATGCCACTATTTGACCCTCTGACACCACCAGAAGAAGCATGGGGTGGGAAGTTCTGTAGTTGTTACATTAATGTACTTTGCATACAAATATACTTTATGGCCTATATGGTGTAAAATTCGCCCCATTTCTGATATATGTACTTGGATGACACCACCGGGAGAAGCATGGGGTGTGAAGTTCTGTAATTTCACCAGTAATGTACTTTGCATACAAATATACTTTATGGCCTATATGGTGTGAAATTCAAAGCAGCTGTTTTCACTCTCAGCAGAGATACCACTATTTGACCCTCTGACACCACCGGGAGCAATGTGAGTGCGTAGCATGGATGACCGAAATTGTGGATGGATGGATGCATGATGGCTGGCTGGGTGGTGGGTGCATGATGGGTCGGTGGATGGATGGATGGATGCATGATGGATGGGTGGCTGGGTGGTGGCTGCATGAGGGGTGGATGGATGGGTGGATGGATGCATGATGGATGGGTGGCTGGGTGGTGGCTGCATGAGGGGTGGATGGATGGGTGGATGGATGCATGATGTATAGATGGAAGGATGGATGGATGGGTGGCTGGTTTTTGGCTGCATGAGGGGTGGATGGATACATGATGGATGGATGGATGGGTGGTTGGGTGGTGGCTGCATGAGGGGTGGATGGATGGGTGGGTGGATGGATGCATGATGGATGGATGGGTGGGTGCTTGGTGCATGATAGATGGGTGGATGGGTGCATCAATGATGGATGGATGGGTGGATGTGTGGGTGCATGAATGATGGATGGATGGGTGAATGGGTGGATTGATGAGTGGCTGGGTGGTGGACACATGATGAGTGGGTGGATGGATGGGTGGCTGGGTAATGGATGCATGATGGATGGGTGGCTGGGTGCTGGATGCATGATGGATGGATGGGTGGGTGGATGGAAGGATGGATGGGTGGATGGATGGAGGAGTGGCTGGGTGGGGGGATGGATGGATGGGTGGCTGCATGATGGATGGATGGCTGGGGTGGATGCATGATGGATGGGTGGCTGGGTGGTGGATGCAAGATGGATGAGTGGCTGGGATCCATGGATGGATGGGTGGCTGGGTGGACCCTAAATCAAAAGAATTCTGCTTAGGAATAACAGCAGATTTCATATTATTCGTGTTGGGCGACTGTAAGCCGGAACGAAGACATGGGGGGGGCAGATGTTGTGCTATACTGTAGTTTTATTGATTTAAGCAACTTCTTTCGCCTAGGACTAGGGCGATAATAAGGCAGGGACGCCTCTTGATCTGTCTCAGGAGGGCCACTCCCTCTTGTTCCCCGTCAGTACTTCTCCAGGGTGCCCCGGCTCATGGTTGGAGTCCAAAATGAGAAAAAGAACAAAACAAGAAAAGGACTTGTAACTCGGGCGTGTTCGGTATGGCACACAGGGAAGGGATTGAGGACCACTCTGTGAATAACAACTTGCGGGTCTGTGCGCCAAAGGTGGTCAGGTTGGGGTTTAGTGCACGGGATTGTCCGGTGATCAAGGGGGGGGTTGTTTACGCCTTTCTTCCTGCCCACCCCGCTATGCGAGCACGTACCTATGCTAGCCACACATCTCCAGACGTGTGGCCGGGCGGAGCGTGTTTTCTTTGGCCTCCTAGCTTAGCTACGCTTCAGACTGGGAATTCCGAATGTCTTCGCGTATTCCTTGGGCTCGGCAGCGGTTCTTCTTCCTCTCCAGCAACCCTCTTCTCCCACACAATGTTCTCCTCCTTCTCTCGACTCTCTGCTCCTCCGGGTGATTCACACACCTGAGATTTGGAAGTCCCAGGCATTTTTTCCTCCACCTCCGTGATGTCAGCAAAATGGGCGGGGACTCCAGCAAACTCAGCCCAGTTAAAGAAACACGCCCTGTTTCTGTTTCAGGCAGTCCAAACGAGGCCATCCCGGGTTGCTGTGGGGAGAGAGTCTGTGAGGGGCCATTGCTGCGTCTAATGGGCATCATTTCATCTAACAGGCCCTCATTCCGACCCTCCTCGTCACATACCACCCCGATTGGTTTCTCCCGATTGGGGAGAGGAAAACGGGAGAGGTAGTCAGCATCGTTGTTGTCTTTTCCCTTTCAATGACATACTGTAAAGTCAAATGGTTGAAGGGTCAGGAACCATCTCAGTACTCTTGGATTGTGAGAGATGTTTTGACTCATCCAGGTGAGTGGAGCATGGCCAGTGTTAAGGGTGAATGAGTGTCCCTCCAAGTAATACCTCACGTGTCCACTGCCCATTTAATAGCGAGACATTCCTTCTCTACCGTGGGATATTTCAGTTCACGAGGGAACAGCTTTCGGCTGATGTACAGCAAGGGATGTCCAATTTCATCTAGTGACAATTGGGACAGAACCGCCCCACCCCGTATTCGGATGCATCGGTGTGTAAAAGGAACGACCGGGTGAAATCGGGACTGGATAGTACGGGACTGGAGGTGATAGCCCGTTTCAGTGTGCTGAAGGCATTCCACATTTGTGTGGAAGAGTTCAGAAACACTGCGGGTTTGGTGTCTTTTTTTAGCATGTCTGTCAAAGGAGCTGCCACCTCTGAAAAGGAAGGGATAAATCGACGATAGTACCCGATAAGCCCCAAGAAAGCCCTCATCTCTTTTTTGTTTTGGGGAAATGGGGTTTCTGCTATGGCCCGTATTTTCTCAATTTGGGGGTTCGATCATACCATGTCCTAACAAGTATCCTAGGTATTTGACCTTCTGGTATCTGATTCAGGATTTCTTGGAGTTAATAGGTAGGCCTTCTACCCTCAATGCTGTTAAAATGGTCTGTAAATGATTTAGATGGCTCTCCCAGGTTGGACTGAAGACTATAATGTCGTCCAAATAGGCTGAACTGAATGTCTGATGTTCCCTTAAATTCAAGAAAGAGGGAGGTCTCCTCAGAAATCTAATAAGGGACAAGGAGAGAAATATAAAGAAACAGAGGGGTCCCTACAGTTTTACCAACTAGATGTGGTTTTCAAACACAAGAGCAAATTTATAGCATCCACTGACCTCACAAACAATCAAAAGTGCCACAGATAATGTTACATAGTCATAATTAATAATTAAAACAAAATATTGATCAATGAGGACTGATCTTTAAAAATACATAATTTATTCGAAACAATACATTGTTCTGTACAGAAGTACCATTAAGCAAGATTAAAAACGTATCAGTTCACATAAACAATTAAAAACAGAAAAAACAAATTGTCGACGCAGCGTTTCGGTATATGGATTTACACCTTCATCAGGACAGTTTTCTCACATATTGATTATTTCTTATTCCAAACTCCAATTTAGTTTGAAGCTCTCTTTTCAGTTTTCCGCAATTTTGAATTCATCAGTTAGATGGAGGCAGTATCCTCTTAATTAAAAAACACCTTAAGGTTATCTTGTTTCCTTGATATATATATATATATATATAAATGTACAAGGGAGCCACCGAGGTCTGTATTTGTTCTCAAAGGGTACTCGTCTTTTTAAAAATACAAATCCAATGTTGATCTTGTAATTAGAAGGTGTAATTATGGCACACTTTTCAGGGGATGTTCTCCTTTTGTGGCTTTTCAATTAACCATCTGATAAAAATAGTCCGGCCTCCCTGCTCCACTTGCACCTCTGCCGTGTTAGTAGTCCCTTAAGACATAATTCATCAGGGGTTAAAATGTGGTGGGAGCGCCATGTAAACCAAACGGAAGGACATTAAACTCATACAGTCCCTCAGGGGTTACAAAAGCTGTTTTTTCCCGGTCTTCTTCTCTGAGGGGCACTTGCCAATATCCTTTGGCCAAGTCCAGAGTGCTGATGTACTTTGCCTCTCCTAGCTTTTCAATGAGCTTGTCGATGCGAGGGATGGGGTACGCATCGAATGAGGAGATATTGTTGAGGGCACGGAAGTCCAAACAGAACCGGGTGCTTCCATCCAGTTTTGGAACCATGACAATTGGAGGCGACCATTCACTTCTGGAAGGTCTAATAACTCCCAGTCAAAGCATTTCTCCCACTTCTCGTATATCTTTTCTCCTAGCGGCTGGGATGCGGTCGGGTCGTTGTTTTACCACAACGCCCGGTTTTGTCATGATTTGATGTTCTATTTTGGATGTTTTCCCTAGGAGATCAGAAAACAGGGGAGAAAAAGAACGGTGTTCTTTCTGCAAGTCGGCCTGTTCCTTTTCTCTTAGGTCTTTGTTAATCACTAGGTGTTCTAAAGTAGAGTTTGGGAGGTTTTTAGTGGGGATGGTGAGGTTATTGGTTTTAGGGGGGCATCCTAGCCATTCTTTAGAATGTTGATGTGGTAGGTTTGTCTTTTATGAGGGCTGACTTGGATCTGGTAACTGGTTTTCCCCACTACTTTTACCACTTTATATGGACCCATCCATTCTGCCTGGAATTTCTTTGAGCTGGAGGGAAGGAGAACCAATGCCCAATCTTCTCTTTCCAGTTTTCTCCATCTTTTTCCCCTGTCATAGGCTCCTCTCTGTTTTTCCTGATTTTTCCCCAGGTTGGAGTGTGCTAATTCTCGAATCTTCCCTAGTTGGGTTTTCAGGTTCTGACTATACTCCAAGATTTCCCTGACTTCTCCTGCTTCTTCAGTCTCCCACGCTTCTTTGGTCATTTCGAGCAGGGATCTGGGTTGCCGACCATACAAGAGTTCGATACAAGAGTTCGAATGATGAACACCCTAAACTACTTTGGGTTTGTCCCCGGATAACATACAGGGCTAAAGGTAAAAAGCGATCCCACTCAGTCCCATTCATACCACTCAGTCCCACTCAGTTCCAGTCTGTTTTTGTATCCGTTTTCTCCTGTCTCTCCTTCTCTGTTGCTTCATATTTCTGTGACTGTGTTATTCTGTGCATGTGTCGTTTTCTTTGGATTCTTGACTGTTTTTGTTGAGGCACATGTTTGTTTCTCCATGTCCACCTTGCTTTACCTTCTTTGTATAATATCTGTGTTTTCTTGTTTCCTGTACTGTCCTGTTTTCTTGCATACGTTTAGTGGTTCATGTGCCAGAGTCCACTGATTATGCATTCTTGCCTGTGTGTACGCTCTTGGTCCCAGTCCCAGTATCTGTTCTGCCCGTCCTCATTTCTGTTCCTACCTCTCGTGGTCTTTTTGTCTATTCTTGGGACAGGAATGTCTCCTTCCTGGTATACAGGTGTGTTCTTCTATTGTGTCCCGCCTGTTATGTAGGACCTGGTTTCACTGTGACCTAGATTGTGTGCTGAGGCCTAGACCTATCCCTGACAATGTGAGTTCCAGGACCTGTCCTGTGACCTGGAGGTGTGCATAAAACATGCCCCCATACTAGGCAAAAGCTACTGTCCCTGTCTTGGGTATAGCACATAATGCGGGGGCGGCAGCATACCATGTTCTGTGATTCATTGTACACCAGAAAGCTAATCTATGTCAGTGACACTCTGACTTACTGACCCCTCTGGTGTAAAGCTGCACTGATATTTGGAATTCAGAACCTTGTACGTGTATGTGTGTATGTGTGTGTGTGTGTGAGTGTGTGTGTGTGTGTGTGTGTGTGTGTGTGTTTGGGTGTGTGTGGGTGTGTGTGTGTGTCCGCAAGCACGCATGCGCATGGGTCTCTGTATGTGGGTCAAGTGCCTATGTATGTATAGTGAGTCTGTGATATCCAGTGGGATCTATTTTGAATACCCCCTAGCATAACAAAAGATGGATGATGGCGACTGTTAACATAAAGTGAAGGTGTATTGCCTGCATTCCCTTGATTGGAGCATGGAGAACCAGCTACTGAAGTAAGGAAGATAGAGAAAATAGATACCTTTAGAAAATCCATGAAGAATCTGTTAGCAAGGGTCTTCTGATTAGTTATTCCTGTGCACTGCAATTTGATAGATGATAGGAGTGAAGGGTCAGACTGCAGTGTCTGTTATTCAATATGAGGAGTTGATATGCTAGGCCTATAATTTTGTCATATGTGCCTGATTACTGCTTCAGAAAGGCCCATGACAGCATAAACATCAATTCCCCAAATTGTCGGGGGTAATGAAAGTTGTGATGAGGCCCCTATGGGAAATGTGCACTAATTGGGATGGTCAAATAGTGCAATGAGGGTCAATGGAGCTGCAGCCCTAAGAGTAGGCCTGTTACCGCTGGGCAAGAGTAAAAGACACACAACCACTCTCTAGTTCATCTGCCCCGCCAGCCACGAGCGCTGATGTCACTCTTTATTTATATCCCCAGTCTGAGCCCGGCCCAGGGAGTTGCATTTGCAACAATGCATAGTGGAGGCCGCGTGGCTCACTACAGAAGTCATATCGCATGCCATTTAACCTTTACTTTCACTCACACTTGCATGTTTACACATACACACACATTCACACATGCACACACCTGCTCTCATATAAACACACTCTTACCCGCAAGCATACACCCAACTCACTTTTTAAAGCATTTTTTACTCACCTCAGCTGCCAGGGTGTGTCATATTCCAGGTAATCGTAATCCATTCTATATTACACAAATAGTGAATAATAAAATATTATTCACTACTAGTGTCATAAAAAATTAACAGAAAACAAAGAAAGTAGCACCCCAACCAAAGTTCATAAAGACGAGCTGCTTGTGTGCTCCTGGCACCAAACTTGGCACTTCTGAAGCAGGGGTCACAAAGGCAGCGCTAGGAGTCGTAAGGGGCAAGCCAGGGGTCGCAGCTGTGAACCCTAAATGATGGATGCTTGTTTTCAGTCCAGGGAACACCTGGCTTGGCAGTACGGGCTGGACTGTCCCCATAAGGAACAGGGTCAAGACTGATTTGCATAAGACTGGGTCCAAACTGGGGAGGCATAGTGAGCAAAAGAACAATTGATTTAACCCAGATCTCTTGACTGGGGGTGAATGTTTTGATTTGTTCTGCATTCCATCCATCATTTGTGTCTTTTGCTTTCCCGACCCCTAAATGATGCCCATGTATGACAGCCAAGTGCAGAAAACACAATTCATTGTGCTTGTGTGTTGGGGGCACCTGCTTGGAGGCAGCCTCAGTGCTACACAGTGAGAAACATCAATTTACACAAAGGCTGTGTCCTGAGAGCAGCCTGTGAAGAGCACATGAAAGAAGAACCAACCCAATCCTTTTTTCAAGTTCGGGACAGTGGATCTAGCACATCTGTCTGGTAAATGTGTATAAAAGGAATATGCCTCTTCACTCCACGTACCATTATTGTGCATGCTGCCACAACGCGGTCGTAACAACGACCGCGTTGTGACAACGCATACCATTACTGCGCAAGTCGTTACAATGACTTGCGGAGGGGGGGCGCTGGATGTTGGAATAGTAAAATTTACTATTACAACTCCAGTCTGTGCGGACTTTAGGGAAGGTGTTGGATTTTAAATCCAACACCTTCTCCCCCCTCCGCAAGTCGTTGTAACGACTTGCGGGGTAATGGTATGCATTGTCACAACACAGTCATTAGGCAGTCGTTATAACAACCGCGTTGTGACAGCATGCGGGGTCACGGATGCGGGGTGAAGGTGCTTTACCGTATAAAAGTGTGATTCAAACCACTGCACTTTGCTCCAGTCCCAACTTCTAGACCAAGAAGGGAGTGGTCCACAGTGTACTTGAAGAGCCTCTGGATAACCAGAGTTGGTGTCTGCTTGTCAGGAGCTATAATATAACTCACCGCTAGAAGCACAACCTGACATACCAAGCAGCAAAGGCCTGGAAAAGGGAGGGTGGGCGGGAAGCATGACTGGGTCGAGGACGAGTAGGACTAAGAGTAATGGGGATTACCTAAAGTAATCATAGCATTACCTCTACGTCACTCCTCCTCGACCCAGTCATCACTCATGAGGCCTACCAAAGCAACCCCCCACTAATGGCTTTGGCACACCACACACTGAAACAGACCAGACACCAAGGAGTGCAGCAAGTGAAATGTTTAATAACATACTGACTCAGACAGAGGGGGGAACCCCCCAGCTTGCAACACACCAGAACCAAAATTGGTCCGACCAGACAGAGCCCAATTCAAGTGATAATGCTTCACAAAGGTGGACTCGGATGCCCAAGTCCCCGCCCGACAAATCTCCTCAAGGGGAACCCCATGAAAAGCAGCCCACGAAGCAGACACACCCCTTGTGGACCTCGCCTGAATCCCAGAGGGGCATGCCAAAGCAGAGCCCTGATAAGCCAGCCAGATCACAGCCTTAATCCAGCGATCCAAAGTGAGACGGGAGGCAGCCTTACCTCTACCAGCCAAACCAAAGGTCACAAAGAGGGAGTCAGAAGACCGAAACTCAGCAGATCGAGGAACATAAACAGACAAGGCCTGCCTCACGTCCAAAGAATGGAGCAAGAGGTCAGAAGGCGAGGAAGGAGAAGGACAGAGAGAAGAAATAACCAACTCTTGAGAAGAATGGAAATGAGAACTAATCTTAGGCAGAAACCCGGGATCCAAAGAGAGGACCACCGCTTCGTCCAGAAAACGCAAAAGCGGAGAGAGCAACGCAAGGCCGTAAGCTCACCCAACCTCCTCGCAGAAGTAACAGCAACCAAAAATGCTGCCTTGACAGACACGAACTTTAGGTCCATGGACTCCAAGGCTCAAAAGGAGGGGACTGCAAAACACCCAAAACCAAATAAAAGATCCCAAGGAGGAACCGAAGTGCGCACAGAAGGAGCAGAGAGAGAGAAACTCCGAAACAGACGGGAAACCAACAACCCATCCGAAGGCAGAAGAGAAGCCGGATCCCGAAAAGCCCGAACAGCAGCCCACTGACCCTTCAAAGTGGACAGAGCATAGTGTTTCTGAAAGCCATCCAAAATAAATTGCAGAACAGAAGAAATAGCACAAGAGGCAGGAGACAGGCCCAGGGCAGCACACCAAGAAGAAAAAGAAGCCCAGTGCTTGGAATAAGAGGCCAAAGTGGACTTCCGACAAGATGCCTGCATCACAGTGATGAGGTGGTCCGGCAAACCCGGACCCCAAGAGACAGCCATTCAACCTCAGGACCACCAAGGTGAGAGTAACCAGCAGGGAGGGAGACGGGGACCCCAGGGGAGACGGGCAGTGGGGCAGAATCCACGGAGGACCCACCGCCGGACCCAGCAGCAGAGGAAACCAGGACCACCTCGGCCAATAAGGGAGAACAGCCACCACCTGAGCCCCCACCCGCTGAACCTTCAACAAGAAAGCAGGAATCAGAGGAAAGGAGGGAAGGCATAAAGGAACCAAGGGGGCCATAGGATCGACAAGGCATCCAACCCCCAAGCCCCACTCTCCGGAGACCGGGAGCAGAACAGGGAAGCAGGGCATTGGACTGGGAGGCAAACAGGTCCAGCACCGGAGTCCCGAACCTCCGGCAGAGCAACTGGAAAATCCGAGGGGCGAGACACAGGGAGAAAGAGGATGGGAACCTCCGACTCAAGGAATCCGCCACCACGTTGTTCACACTCCAAATGTGCAGAGCAGACAGGGCCAGAAGATGAAGTTCCGCCCAACTCGCAATAGCACAGGCCACCAGGTTCAGGGAAAGACAGCGGGTACTGCCCTGGTGGTTGATATAGGCCACTGTCATAGTGTTGTCCGATCTCACCAAGACATTGCACCCCTGAAGACGATCCAGGAAGGAGGGAAGCGCCCTCCCCACAGCGGACAGTTCCTTCCAATTGGACGACCGGTGTGACTCCGACGGAAGCCAACAAGCCTGTACAGCCCAAGGACCCAAAGTGGCACCCCAGCCCGACGTGCTGGCATCCGTGGTCAACACCAAAGGGGGCGGGGGACGGATCCACATTCCCTTGACAGATTCGAAGAATCCAGCCACCACTGTAGAGCAGCCACTAACTCCAGAAACATAGGCACAGGAACCGTGAAGTCCCGGACAGGAAAGCGGACCCAACGTTGAACATGCCACAACAGTGGCCGAAGATTAACCCTGGCCCAGGGCACTGTGAAGATAGTGGCAGCCTTGTGACCCTGAACCACCAGCCACTGCAGGAGAGGAGCTGTACCCTGGGAAAACAACCTCCTCAGCAACGACTGAAGACGCAGAATCCTGGACTCCGGGAGAAACACCTTGCCCAGAACGGAGTCGAAAATGGCCCCGATGAAGGCCCTCCGAGTGGCAGGCACCAGGTGACACTTCGGCAAATTGATGAGAAATCCATGATCCTCGAGCATACGCATGGTCAAGGAAAGATGCGAGACATGACCTCCGGAGATGGAGCCTGGAGCAACCAGTCGTCCAGATATGGAAACACAGACACCCCTAGGAGATGGAGGTGAGCCACCAAGGGAGCCGCCACCTTGGTGAACACCCTGGGGGTGGACCGGAGACCAAAGGGAAGGACTCAGAACAGCCAGTGACGACCCTCCAGGCAGAAGCGCAGGAACCGCTGATCTCCCAACGCCAGTGGAACATGGAGGTAAGCATCTTGGAGATAGAGAGAGGTGAACACCCAGCCCTCCTGGATCAAGGGAATCACCTTCTGCAAAGTCTCCATTTTGAATGGGATCTTCCGCACAAATAAGTTCAGGGCCCGAAGATTAATGACCACCCAGTAACCCACTGTGACCTTCAGAACCACAAAGACGGTGGAATAGGTCCCCATCCCACGTTCCAAGAGGGGAACAGGGACATTCGCCTGCTTGTCGGACAGAACCCGAACACCCTCCAGCAAGGCCAGACGGCGAGACGTGGCCAAAGGCGTCGAAGTCGCCACAACACCGGAGGGAGGAGGAGGAGACAAAAACTCTATCCGGTAACCCCAGAAAGAACTACCAGCACCCACTGGTCGGAGGTCGTCAGCTGCCAAGCAGGGAGTAACAGCTGCAGTCTCCCACCAACCGCAGGTGGACCACCATCGAGACCGGGCACAGGAACAGCATAGTCAGGAATGCTGCGCGCCAGACCCCGCATCCAGTGGGGGCTTCTTCTGGAACCTCTTCGGAAAGGACCTACCAGCACCCCGCTGGCCCTTAAACGAGGATTGCTGAACCCTGGAAGGCTGGCGAAAGGACCGGGCATTCGAGAAGGAGGCACCTTTACGAGAAGGATGATGACGGAATGACAAAGAATGCTTCTGCTCCTTAATGACCTTATGCAGCCTATCCTTTGGAGCGTCCCCAAAAAGATGAGTACCAGAAAATGGCAACCTCAAAGCCATGGAACGTTGAGCCGCATCCGTCTTCCAACCACGCAGCAGCAAGTTCCGACAGGCAGCAATAGAGGAACTGAAGAACCGGGGTTTAACCCAGCGGCGTCAGGGGCATGCCTAAGATCTTCGAGTTCACCTGTCTTGGTATACAGAGACACAGAATACTTCTGGATGGCATCAAAGACCAAGTTTATTAGCTTCAGCTAGTAACAGTGATCCTAGAAATACATCACGGTGTAAATTCTCAGGAGACTGCTCATTTTACTAAGGCGAGACGTCTCCTTTTATACCCAATATTCACATTATAAATGTACACCCACTGCACAAAATTATAGCCAATAAGGTACATTTTCAAACAAAGTGTTGCATAACAAAAACTCAAATTACAGTATCCCAACCCAAAAGTTAATTATTAGGAATGTCCCAAATTTAATCTCCACATGTCGGACAAACCTATAATTGAAAGCATAACCCATGTAATGAAGAAACATAAAAAAGAAACAGTAACAGATGCTGAACAAGATAAGGCATGTGCAAGGAAACTAAAAGTTAACGATGTCCTGAACATTGATTGGCAATCTCAGACAAAGATCGAACAGGGAAATTGAATTTGCGAGGTCAGTTTCAGGTGAAGAGGTCAGTTTCTTACAGTTCATTTCAGAGTCAAAAAGAAACCTAGTTAATGTATACATGAACTAAGAAGGCCAGGCCACTTTATTCGCCAGGCTACCTTCACAGGCCTACGTGAGGGCAACACAAAATGGTGACACAGAACAAAATGGAGTCAGACTTGAGAATTACAGAACCTCAGACCCTCCTTTTCCATTACGTAGGCAATAACCTAAGACTCATGTTAATCTGAATCTAGGTCTATGTCGATATTCATTAGGTCATTAAGGTGTTGCAATAGCATCATCTTATTATTCTCTACTTCTCTCGGGACAGGTCTCTGAACACACATAGTAGCACAAAGACTACAAATGGCGGGACCACACTGGATGCAAAGACAACAAGAGAAAAGGATGATTAAAACCATACCAAGGAATGTCAGAATCTCCCATCCCAATTTGGACAGCAGTACCCAAAACCATCCAGTCAATGACCAGTCTCCTTCGTCTACATGGATAGACTCAGAAATGTTATATAACCTAGAGATGGCTTGGTACACTGTAGGGGCATTTTCTGGTATGTAAACACAGCAACTGGATCCAATCAATTTACCTACTTCTCCTCGATCTGCAAGTATAATGTCTAATACCATACGGTTCTGCAAAGTCATAAGGCGGTCCTCTTGAAGCTCAGCTGTAACATTACTAAGAGCACCTGCTGTCTCATTAATAGTAGCTTCAACAACGCGGACAAGCTGTCGAATATGCCTACTATTGATCATAGGACCCCAAAAGGGCAGGAAGCCCTTGAAGAAATCTCCTACTTCGTGTGCTGCAGTATCTTCCTGATTGAAGACACCTCTACCATATCTCGTTCTATGATAGTCTGAAGCAGTAGTGTATGTAGGGGGACGTAGAAACGCCACATAACACGTTCCTGAAATATCAGGTGGCAACCATGTGTAGGCTCTGTCATGACAAACAAAATATGTGCCTTTAGCTGGCACAAACGGTGGAGAAGTCCGAGATGAATAGACATAGGTTTGAGCACACACACTCTTACCTAGCTGAGCTTTCGGATTCCGACCACTACCTTGCAAACAGAAATGGCCTCGGTGGGGTACAATCCAAATGGGGGGAGACCTTTTTTGTCTCTCCTTCTCTGTCAAACTGGTACTATATCCAGTCACGTTCCAACCAACGTAAGCCTGCACCTCGTCCTTAGGGATAGCATTATATGCATCAATATCTCGGATCATAGCTACTATTCCCCTTATTAAGGCATTATTGCTCGAGTTATCTTTAAGGGAACATAAGGGGCATACCTCATTTGCATAGATAAACATGGTCTGAAAGGTCCACACAGACCCATTAAAAGAAAAAGGCAAAACTAAATATGGCATACCTTTATCTGTCGTATGAGGCATAAGACCACAAACCCAACAATTAGTGGTATTTACTACTAACTGATGCTGATGCAACAACTATATAAACGAGTTGTTGACAATTCTGATCTCCTTGTCTGTTCATGTTCAGGTAACGTATAAAACTGGTGCAAAGAAACAGTAGTGAAAGAAAGCATAGGTTGGGATGTGGGTGCAGATGTTTGTTGTGTAGCATAGACAGTCCAACCCACACAAGCTAATGTGATACTTAAAAACATCAAAAAGCACAATATTATAAAACATTTGCTATGTATCAATGTGCAAAATCTTGTCTTAAGGTCTATTCTCTCAACATCTCTTTCAGTTACAACAGACTCCATCCTCTAACTTGCTGCTCGCGCCAATTTTCCTTCTTCACTCAAGTGTGCGTCCAGGTGTCCTAGACGTCCCTAGAACCGCAGACCTTTCATCAATACGCAGGCCACCCCTTAAGTCTTATACCGCAGCCCTGCAGCTGAACCCGGATGGTGGTTCGAAAAAGAAAAAGAAAAATAGTCTCTTGTCTGAAAGAGTGTAATTCACAAAAAAATTCAGATTTCATTTGTCCTTTTTAGACCTTAAGTTGTAGCGTTCTTTACCAGGCACAGTTTGATGCTGAAAGAGTGTCTCTGGGTACTTAGTATCAAGTCTCAAACATGACGGCACAGCTTCTTGCAAAACTTCATCATCCGCACGTTCTGACTCAGTCCATTCCAGATGTGCATCGCTAAAAGGTACAAATCTCGGAACCCTTTCACTCTCGGAATCGGCAACACCTTCCCGGACCCACTTATCGTACGGTAAGGGCAAAGGTATCTTCTTGCAATGGGTACCATGTATCCAGTTTTTCTTGCCGAACACCTTAATAGCAGTCCGAGTTGATAACAGGACTTGGTATGGACCGGTCCATCTTGGTTCCAAGTTCTTTGACCTCTGGAAATTCCTGGTTAGAACCCAGTCGCCAGGTTGAATCGTGTGGCCTGCGTCTACAGAAACTGAAGGCAAAGTGTCATGGACCTGTTGGTGAAGAACACGCAATTTAGCAGTCAAATCATGTAAGTAGTCAACCAACATAGGGTACTCGATATCACTGTACTTCTTAGGCCTCGGCACACCCCAGACATTCGCCGGGCGTCCAAAAACAATCTCGTATGGGCTAAGTCCAACGCGAGAATGTACTGTCGTTCTCGTAGACAAAAGTGCCAATGGTAAGGCATCGGGCCATGTAAGACCAGAGCTCGCTTGCACCTTGGACAACTTCAGCTTCAGAGAGCCATTATAGCACTCGACCAGGCCTGCTGACTGGGGGTGATTCGCGGCGTGAAATTTCTGTTTGATACCCAGACCCGCACATACTTTCTTCATAATCTGACCCACAAATTCACTTCCATTATCACTCCATACCATCCTCGGCAAGCCATATCTGGGAAAGAATTCTTTGAGCAAAACCTTGGCTGTAGACAAGGCAGTATTATCCTTTAGGGGGTAGGCCTCTATCCATCTGGAAAAGGCACAAACAACCACAAGGACATACTTCAAGGTATTGCATCTTTCCATATGAATATAGTCTATCTGCAGCACCTCGAACGGATACGTTGGAGGAGCAAAATGACCCGCTGGAGTTGGGGTTCCCTTTCCAGGATTATGCATCAAGCAAATCATGCAGTGTTTAACCAAATTCTCAGCACACTTAGGAATTCCACAGTTCTGCCATACTGGAGCCAACAACTTACATATCCCTTTTGAACTAATGTGAGCCAACCCATGAGCCATAGTAACCACCGGAAGCACATATGCAACTGGCAACAACCATTGCTGGTGCTCTGACAACTCAACCCAACAGCCTGTTGAATCCAACATTCCCGTACTCCCTTTCCACATACTCAATTCTTTCTCAGTAGCTTCTGCCTGAATCATCTTTACACTTTCTGTTGTATCTTCACACATTCCTCCTTCCACAACCCATCTGGCAGGACCTGCAACATACATCCGACTCGTCACATCTTTCGCCGTTTCTCTCGCTACTTCATCTGCAAACGCATTCCCTCGACCCACATCATCCATAACCTTCTTATGAGCACTACACTTCACTATCGCAATTTGGGTCGGCAAAGTAAGTGATTCAAGAAGTTCACTCACTAATTGTCCATGCTGAATTTTCGTACCATGGGAAGTAAGAAATCCTCTCTCTTTCCACAAGCGACCAAAACTGTGAGCCACGCCAAATGCATATTGGCTATCAGTATAAACATTCACTTTCTTTCCTTTTGACAACACACACGCTCTAGTCAATGCGGTCAACTCCGTTCTTGCGCTGAATTCTGTGCAATACGTGCTGTTTCAACAATCGTGTGCAAAGTTGTGACAGCATATGCTGCAGTCATCTCTCCATTCGGAAGCTTAAAGCACGAACCATCTACCCATAGGGTACCATCAGGATTCGAAAGAGGAGTATCTTTCAGATCAACTCTACCCTTCGTTTCCTCCTCTGTCCGGAGAAAACAGTCATGCTGTTCCTGAGCATCTGTCTCTATAAAAATCAGCAACAATGTAGCTGGATTCAATGTGTTGCACCACTTGATGCGCACATGGCTAGCCAAAAGCGTCAACTCATAACCTGACAAACGCGCACTGGTAAGATGTTGAGTCTTCGTTCTATTCAATAGGGTATCCACTGCAAGTGGGACCATCACAATCAATGTATTATCCAATACCAAACCAGTAGACTGTCGAATAGAAACAGCCGCTGCTGCTGTAGCTCTTAGACAACTAGGCAACGCCCTAGCTACCGGATCTAAAGTAGCTGAAAAATACGCACATGGGCGCTGCTTGTCTCCAAATTGTTGCGTCAACACTGACAATGCACAACCTTCTCTCTCGTGTACATAAAGTGTAAAAGGTTTACTGTAGTCGGGGGTACCCAACACCGGAGCAGAACACAATGCATCACACAATTCAGAAAAACTCTTCTGACATTCGTCAGACCAAGGAAGAGGGTGTGGTGTGTCCTTAAAAGCAAGTGCCAACAAAGGTTTTACTAGCAAAGAAAAATTCGGAATCCACTGTCTACAATACGAGGTGATACCTAAGAAGGCACGCACCTCTCTCTGTGTGCATGGTACAGTCAGTTGGGCAATCGCTTGAATACGCTCTGGGGCATCAATCGCCTTCCCTCCTTCGACAAGAGATGACCTAAGTAGGTCACTTCTTGGCGGCAATAGTTCATCTTCGAAGGTGCCACTTTATGATGAAGGTCAGACAGGTGTGGCAATAAAGAAAGAGTAACTTCTTTACAAATCTCTTCATCATCAGCAGCAACCAACAGATCATCAACATACTGGATAAGAGTAGCACCAGAAGGCAATGCAAAAGTATCAAGCTGAGTTTTCAAAGCCTGACTATAAATGGAGGGACTCTCACAATAACCTTGAGGAGCGCGCTTAAACCGGAAACTGCGGCCTCCTAAAGAGAAGCCAAAAATATCCCTACTTTCCTCAGCAATCGGAATACTGAAGAAAGCGTTCTTCAGATCAATAACAGAAAACCAAGCAGCTGAGACAGGGATCATAGTCAATAAAACAGTAATGTCCGGGACAACAGGAAACTGTGGCACGACGATCTTATTGACCTCTCGAAGGTCGATCACAAACCCATACACAGGTGGCTGAGAAGAGTCAGTACGCTTAAGGACAGGCAGAACAGGACTGTTACACACATTACCTCTCGTCTCTTCAACAACACCTTTCTCAACCAAATCATAGATAATCGCTAAAAGAGCTCTTTCGCCATCACTGGAAATTTTGTACTGAGGAATGCGAGGTAATTTAGCATTCGACTTAAGGATAACAACGTAGGGTGGAATCTACAAGAGACCAACATCATTGGGACCTGTAGCCCAAAGTGTATCAGGGAGAGAACACAGTTCCAGTGGAAGGCGATCCTTAGACAGATACATCGGGGAAATCACTTTCTTACCCACTGTAAGATGTACTCCAGAAGGAGAACAATGTAATGTCGCATGCAATCTTTTCAACAAGTCCAAACCCAACAGATTCTCGCCACAGCCAGTCATTAGAATAAGGGGAGCCTCCAATTCACAGGGACCAATAGAAAGGGGCAAAGGACAAGAAACCGGGTTACGAACTGGGGCACCAGAAAATCCTACTGAAATATTGGTCAAGCCAGACAAAGGTGCACCGGGGAGTTTAGAGTGCATGATAGAACTCTTTGCTGCACCAGTATCCAAAAGAAAATGTTCTGCCACACCTGATGTAATCACTTTAACATAAGGTCCACTCTGGTCTACTGGAACTGACACTACTCCCTCCCTTTGTCCATGGCTGTCCTAACTATCATTAAAACCAGCACTCTCACTTCCAACATAATAATCATCAGTGTAGTACTGAGCGGACTGGATGGTCGGAACATTCTGTTGGTCAAAATAATTCATAGAATTCTGAGGGGAAAAGGAACATTCATTCTGGGGAAACGTACCACGTCCCCTACCCCTAGGTACTTGTTGGAAACCACCACGACCTCTCAGACCAGACATACCATTTGCATGCTGTATCAAGATCGGGCAACTATTCTTGAAGTGACCTTCTTCTTTACAATAAGCACACTGATTAGGGCCTAGCGGGAGTTGCGAAGCAAAAGACTCAGGCTTCTGCAACAGTTTCTGAAACTGTGGGGGTTGCTGAAACTGATGCTGATTAGGGCGAGGCGGATAAGCCTGCTGCAGAAGAACTTTCGTTTTCAATTCTCTAGTCTTCTTCTCTACTTTATCCTTCTCATCTTTATCTCTATTCTCATAGTATTGTGCAGTAGCCAATATCTGGGCCGAACAAGAAACAGCCCATGAACTCTCAGAGTCCTTTAACTTATTAGAAAATTCAGGAAATAAATTAAAAACAAACTTATCTACAAACAACCTCTGACCACCTTCTGTAATCATGTCCTGACCACTATGATCAATGAATGTTTCCTCAAACCTAGTGAAGAAATCAGACACACTCTCGTCTTTCTTTTGTTTGCATGCCGCTAACTTGTCCCAATTTACCCACAGAGGAGGCATCATAGTTTTCATTAAATTAATAATCCTACCAGGTATTTCTGCAACTAAGGGTTCAGGTTTGGCACCTCCTACCTGACGACCATCTGCAGCAGTAATATTAACCCACGTATCTCCTAACTCTGGCGCGAGATCCTCGTGACGGATCTTCGCCCACAAGGGTTGAGGAACTACATTACCCATTAACATATCTATGTCAGCTAAATTCATAACACACGCATCAACTGTCTGAGATAACTCCTTATAATAACCAGCATGATTTTTACGGGGGTCAGGCAAGGTCTGCTTAAGAGCCAGGACCTCAGCTCTCTTCCAAGGGATAGGCACCCACACTCACTGAAAATGAGCCGGTGCAGCCGCAATACCATGAGCGGCATCAGCCACAACTGCCTCTCTCCATACAGGGGGAACCTCTCTCATAGGATACTGCTTCACTTTTCTCCTAATAGAAGGGTCAGGTTCGAACAATGACTGAGGCGGAAATCTAGACCTAAAAGTAGGTAGTGTCTCTACCGCTTCTTCAACATCGGAACCCACTAACGTCCCTTTAGCAAATTCAGACTGAACATGAGGCAATTCCAGTGGAATTGAACACAACTCATTATCTTCCCACTCCTGACGAAGGAAGGTACACATGACATCAAAAACATACCTTTGTTTTGGTGCCTCCCACTGTAGGAAGATATCCATAACCACTTGTGGACTGTACTTGAAGGTATTCGAAACCCATCTACGAGCAAGGAGATCTAACACTGCCCGCTCTTCGGGACCAGGGAGCTGACTACGACTCTGCTTACGTTCAGAAACAGGGGTCATATTCAGTGACCCAAAGAAAGGAGACAAAAGACTAGTGACAGTCTCAGTCATTCGTTGCCAAGCAGAAGGAGAAGAAGTTGACATGAGGACAGAAGACAAAGTGTTTTGAGGTGACAAAGACGTAGGGACAGAAATAAGAGAAGTCGAAGATAAAGGAGTATAAGGCAAAGGAGTTTGAGGCAAGGAAGGTGGCAAGGCTGGCGGCCCTGGAGGGAGCTGCGCCGGGGGAGGAAGAACCACCTGTGAAGCAACGGGTGGCTGAACGACAACAGGGGGTTGAACGACAACAAGGGGTGCAACAACTGGAGGTAACGGAGGTGCAGTAGCACCCTGCACATAAGGGGGTGGTAATATCAGTAAATGTGACATCAAAGGATCCTTTTCAGGGTCTTCAGTCAGATTTGAAAGGGGAGGTGGCAAAGCCGGGTAACATTTGTCAATGGCCATGCAATGTTGTCTATCTGACACCCTTCAATCGCACCATCTTCTTCATCTTCCTTAAACTGCCTAGCAGCTTGCTTTACCGATATATTCCTTCCGTTCCTATCTCTCTTAGCTTGCTTAATTTCTCGCTGCTTGGCTTCCTTACGCCAAAGGCGGAAAGAGTCAAACATCGCCGGCGGGGCTTTCTTCTTAAATAGCGCAACTTCTAGGTTATCTAAAACATCTGATTCAAAACTACCATGTTTGGGCCATCGTAAAACACCATATTTCCTTGTATAACGGACCCATACTTCATTAAAGGTAATGGGACCTACACCATGCTTTGAATAGAGCTCATAAGTTGGAGTTCCAACCGGAGGTATCGGACACGAGTCCTCCAATCTGGAATCCCTATTACAACTACAACAAAACCATTTCCTAAATTTGCTAAAACCAGGCATCTTTTAGCTCACTAGTCTTGCTTCAAACTTCAAGGGGTTATCAAAAAATGATACACTCGCAAATATACGAACCCCTCGATTTCAACTATTGCAATGGCCGAATCAAACCAAGAAACAAAACAAATTTGTGGGAGCGACCCACTTATACTTAACCAAAATGTCTGTCATGCCACCAGAAGACCGTCTAACGTCTCGCCTTACAAATCATCACAAGAGGGTCCAAGACAGGGCGACAGTCAGGGCAGCAGTCCTTCGCAGCCGTCGGAAAGGGGAAGCCTCGCAGAAAAAAAACCTTCAGTCCACGTCGACATGCAGGGGTCGATGAAGTGACGGCCGTCCTTCAGAATTTCCTCACGGGGCTCCTCACAATCTTCGGGCTTGGACCAGTACCGCTGAAGTCACCCCATGTTGGGCGCCAGTTGAAGAACCGGGGTTTAACCCAGCAGCGTCAGGGGCACGCCTAAGATCTTCGAGTTCACCTGTCTTGGTATACAGAGACACGGAATACTTCTGGATGGCATCAGAGACCAAGTTTATTAACTGCAGCTAGTAACAGTGATCCTAGAAATACATCACGGTGTAAATTCTCAGGAGACTGCTCATTTTACTAAGGCCAGACGTCTCCTTTTATACCCAATATTCACATTATAAATGTACACTCACTGCACAAAATTCTAGCCAATAAGGTACATTTTCAAACAAAGTGTTGCATAACAAAAACTCAATTTACAGTATCCCAACCCAAAAGTTAATTATTAGGAATGTCCCAATTTCAATCTCCACAAGTCGGACAAACCTATAATTGAAAGCATAACCCACCCATGTAATGAAGAAACATAAAAAAGAAACGGTAACAGATGCTGAACAAGATAAAGCATGTTCAAGGAAACTAAAAGTTAACGATGTCCTGAACATTGATTGGCAATCTCAGACAAAGATCGATCAGGGAAATTGGCTTTGCGTGGTCAGTTTCAGGTGAAGAGGTCAGTTTCTTACAGTTCATTTCAGAGTCAAAAAGAAACCTAGTTAATGTATACATGACTAAGAAGGCCAGGCCACTTTATTCGCCAGGCTACCTTCACAGGCCTACGTGAGGGCAACACAAAATGGTGGCACAGAACAAAATGGAGTCAGACTCGAGAATTACAGAACTTCAGAACCACAAAACAGAGCAGAAGCCTGGACAGAGTCAAAGGTGATGTCCGAAAGGAACTACGTCTGACGTTCCATAGACTCCAGCAAATCCGGACAACTGCCCCCCTCCTGCATCATGGAAAACAAAGTCTTAAAGTCAGCCAGCAAAGACTGAGCGATGTAGGCACCATACACCCCTGAACGAATGGCCAGGTGAGAGCCTGCATAGGATTTCTTCAGCGCAGAGTCTATCTTTTTATCCACTCCATTCTTCAGGATATATTCATCTGCCATAGAAGGCCGTGCCACCAGACTAGCAACAATCGAATCCACCAGCACAGAATCGGGCAAGGCATCCTCCATATCCGGCAAAGGATAGAGCTTGGACATAAACCTGGGCATCGTAATATGGTCCGGGTCCTTCCATTCCTTTAGGAGAACATCCATCACAAAGGGGTGGATAGGCAAAGAAGAAGCAACAGGCTTCCGAAAGTGCGGCAGAACAGAGTCCCAGGAGGTGCTGGGGACAGAGTCATCAGGGAAACCAATATTCTCCCGAACATGAGAAAGAAGGTCAGGCAACAGTTCCCTGGAAATGTACTTGCCCTTGAGATCCACCACACCCAAGGAAGACTCATTATAGGAACCAGACGAAGAAATATCAGAATAAAGGTCAGCAGCAGTCTCAGTGCGACCCCCAACACACTTTTTGGAAGCCCGAATATCAGACAAGGTCTCAAATATCAGGCGCTTCAATCTGGTATCATACAATCTGGCATGCTTCGCAAACGGAGCAGAGTCCCCACTGTCCGGAGGAGAAGAGGAAGACCGGACAGGAGAGACATGCTTTCTCTTCCTGTGGTGCTTCCCCATAGTTATGGAGGAACCTCTGGAACCAGCAATCCGAACAGACATGGGTCCCACAGTATGCATCCTAAGCACACCACAGGCAATGAACAACCCTCCAAACTCCCGCCAAATAAAGGAAACTGCACTCACCCATCAGCTGACTCTGTAGCATCAAACAACGAGGAATAAGGAGGGGCGGAAACGAATGATAAGCTCCCATCAAGCAGCCGCAGAAGGTGAAATCAGCCTGAAGGCCCAAACTGATGATGTCAAACCAGCAAGACCCCGGGGACGTGAAGTGGCCCCGACAACCAACCAGGGAGGAAGACGAGTACGCTGGAGCCCAACCAGGTGCCCGAACAAGCGAAAATGAGCAGAGGAGCTCACGAAGGCGAAGCGTCCGGTCCCGCTGCATCCGGAAAACAAAGCGACAACAGGGATCCTAGAAACCCACCAAGAAGGAGACTAGCGCAACAGGAGCCCAGATGAAACTGCACTGAAAATCCAGGAAGGAACCAGGAACTTCCCGATCCACAGCCCGCGCTGGAAAGAGAGGTCAACATACTTTCAGGAAGAAAACCGGGGGACCCGAGAAGCCCAGCAACCCAAGTCCCCCGCACCAAGGGCAAGTCCAGGAGGCCCAGCAGCCCGGCTCCCAAAATCCTGCGGCGGTCCATGAGCACCCCCAGAGCCCGGCAAAGGGGGAAACCACAGGACAAGCGTAGCAGGTAAGTGCCCAGCACTCACCCAAGCGTCTCCCATCAGTATCCACTGACAGGAAACTAAACAGGTTGTGCTTCTAGTGGTGAGGTATATTATAGCACCTGGCAGGAAGGTGGGTGGAGTCTAAAAAGCGTTTCCTGTTTTGTTTCCTGTCTAGTGGAATACCTCATGAGTGATGACTGGGTCGAGGATGAGGGACGTAGAGGTAATCTTTCAGCTTTATTAACACCCAGAGAAAAAAGACTGCATTGTAGAGCAAATCAGTAGTGACCCATAACAAGAGTGAGTCTCCCAGTCTCTCTGTTTGTCTTCAGCCATGTCCAGAACAAAAGACTGAGACACAGCCTGACAAAGTTGAACTTGAGGTCTTGAGAGTTTCTGTCCAACTTACACTTGTGGTAAACACTATGGAGCCTCTTTTCCTCCTTCCAGAGGTCATGCAGAGCGACGAATGGAGGAAAGGTGATCCGTTGGCTAATGTGAAAGGACATAATGATGTGAAGGAGGAAAACCAGCTGGGTCCTCAACTCCAGCTTGTCTGGAAAGAAAGGAGTGCAGGTCAGATGCACTGATGTCCCCTGCAGTTGACTTAATGATGACTTAATGATGAAAAGGAAGACCGTTTTCAATGTGAAGATGACACATGTATGTACTTTTTTTGTTTCCTTCTGAAGACATGAGCTTTTCCCTCAGCCAGTCAGCTGAAGATATTTCCCTAAGCACAGCAAGCCTGTCGCCTCTTCTGATGTCTGAATTCATCAATCAGCGTCCTCAAAGATGACCATTTATATTTCACCAAGTGTAAGGTGGAGCATGACATCCACAGCACATCGATTTTCATAAATGTTGATCTATTTAAGTTAAAGACAAGCTCTTGGCTAAAATCTGCTGATTACGCAGCAGATAATGAATTATGTGACAAATGCAGCAAATTCATCTTTATGCAGAAAAAAGCTAAAGCCGTGGAATCACGGTTTTTGCACTTGCCCTGCCTATTAACAAGCGCCAAGCAGCAGCACCCATGTAACCAATCAATCTGACTCCTAAACCCATTGCCGGAGAAATGTGTTTTTATTTTTTTTAACCACTGTTACTTGCGCCCTTTCTCCTTCACCTAATGGGATTCTAGTTTTTGAACCTATAAAAACCGGTTCCTTTGGTCTATTTTTCCTGCTGCTGCTTTCTTTTTTCAAATACCTCCACCTGTTTGGAAAACGTTTACTGATGCCACTGTGGTGTGGTCTTATGTATCTGAGAGTAGTGCTAGAGAAACTTGGGAAAATCTAAAAGTCAGAATAAATTGGCTGTCAACTTTTTTTGTGGTTATACTTCTTCCTATGTACCGATCATGCTTTCAACAGTGGCGCAGACCTACTGCCACCCAGGGCGGCCCCTAAGTCTGCGGCCCCCAGATCGGCAGCATGCCAAAACGCCCGGTAGCCAGTCCGGCCCTTGGCCCGGTGCAGGTAGGCGGGGGAAGGAGGGGTGGCGGTGACCAACGGACAACTTGTTGGGGAGGGGGTGGGTTGCGGCCGGCTTGTTCGCGGGGGTTGTGGTTGACAGACACGACTTGCTCACCTCCGTCGCCCCCAAAAAGAGTGACGCCCGGGGCAGACCACCCCCCTAACTAAAGTTTGATCAGAAGTACAGTGTTGCTTGAACACATTTCAGAGTGGGAGTGCTGTCATCAATGTTACATCACTGAAGTCATAGGGATTGTGAAAATTCCAAGCCTCACACAAAAAGAACATGTGTAGAAAATGTATTCAACAGGACAGTGTGTAGCATGTAGCTGGTGGTGCTTTTTTGGGAATCACTGTCACAACTATATTACTAAAGTTTGATGTTTACCGCACTGTCATTTACAGACAGCCCTCTTTCCTTTGAAATGGCCACTAAATTTGCTCATCCAGTTTTTTACTGAATAAAAGGGCACAAGAGATAATGTGTAGAAATCGAGTTTTCAGGAAATATGTCTTGATTTATTTTGATCCTATTAAAATCTTTGTTTTTAACACACTTCAGAATTACAAAAAGTGTGCTTCATTTGTGCTTTCCAAACCGCTCATATAGGCTGACATTTTTGAACAGTTCATTACATGTATTTAATGTTAGTATGTGTTAGAAAAAATTACATCTACTGTACTCCTGCAAGGTAAAATAGCTCAATTTGAAAAATCATCTTGTTTTGCTGAACAGCCATTTGCCAGAAGTAATTGCCTAACATGTGATCACTGTCTTTGAAGCACAGCAAATATTATCAGATAAAAAGAAAATGTAAAGGAATCGTTATTGCTGTCACCTTCTGAACCATAGCAAGGTTATTCTGTGGGTGTTGCAGCACCCCGAGCACCGATAATTCCAGCATCTATGCATAACAGTTAAATTAAATAGATTTGAAAATTGTGGACATTATATTTTTTACTGGTTTGAAGAGAGAGAAATGTGTTACATATTTTCAATGAATAGATCTAAAACAAATATAAAGAATATCCAGTAGATGGCAGCCCAGACCACACGAACGCCTTCAGCCATAATCTTTTCCTGCCATGTGATGTATTCACTGTCAGTCAGCTGATTCACAGGAAACAGGAACAAATGAAACGAGTAACGGCAAAAAGATCAGAACTGTGGGAGTCCGCGGTTCTGCAACATTTCGGCTGAATTGTCTGGAGTGAAGTCCCAGAGGCGGGGGATGTGTCGCACTATGATTTTTCTGACATGCTTGGTGTTGTTACTGGCTGTGGTTTGTTGTGCACGAGAAAAGACTGGAACATTTACTCAGCATGGCTGGCCAGTGCCGTACAAGTGAGTACATTCATCTGCACGGTACTGAAAGTTTTTTATTCATTACCCTTAGGTTTGTTAGGTAAGTGTATAAATGAAGCTGAGGTTACAGGTGCTTACTTTTTCAAAAGATTCAAAGCACATTGAGCTTCTCTTCAAACAGTGCGACTTTTTTTTCTCCTAAATTCAGTCTGCAAGAATATTACAGGTGCCAAACGGCCCGGAGGAGCACTTTCCGCAAATTTATTTAACCAACACCAGTACTTGTGCGTTCTCAGACACGTAGTTTCGCTTTCTCGTTGAAAATTGTGGGCGTAAACGTTTAAGGGCACAAAATGCCATTGGCTAAAACGTCAGGACTTTATCACACTGCCACAGGTAACATGGGACAGCCGTTTATGTCCTGCAAATTGGAAACAGTAACTTGTGTATTAATTGTAATAGTCGATGCCTGTTCTCATCCACTATTGAAAAAGGGTTACCTAAGATCAGAGAGGGTTGACACTGGAACCTCGTGGATGCAAATGGGCTCCTCGGGTAAGATAGCACTCTACTCCATTTATAAGGGTAAAAAGCTGCTTTAGTAGAACAGGTCTGGAAACTGATCAGAACCCAATATCCCTAGGCAAGTGCCTTACAAAACTAATAAAAATCTCACTAATACATTACAAAACTTCCTAATCTAACTCGCCCTTCTGAAATCTCACCCCCCTCAAAAAATACCTCCTTTCACACCCAAACCAGTCATACAACTTCTGTCCCCACTGACGTCACCAAAACACTCCCCTGTAGCCTTTGCCCAATCCATCCCTTTTCTCTTTGACCTATCGCGACCTCCCTTGAGCAGTGTTCCCCTCCCGTTGAGAGCCCCCACACAATTTTCCCGTTGCTATGCAGCCAGGAAAACCCACACGTTTGTTTGTTTAATACATTAGCACAGTTAATTAAAACCATTGCAATACAATGTGATCGTAGCACTGTTACCACATTAAAAGCAAAGCGAAGCAAACCATCAAATTTCAATTCATACACATATTACTTATGAGACAGCTTTCCTGCCCCACACCCCAACTCTACCCTGAACAAAATCTTGAATAAAGAACCCCCAGAAAACAGTGTCATTAACTTCAGAACTTCTCACCCAACAGTTCCAATCCTTAACTGCATCTCTAAAAGATAATACTCATTGCCAAATATCGACAAGTGAACCCCATTCTGGCGGAACAAAGACTGTTCTTCCTGGAGAATCCACTGTATGTTTCAGTACCGAAATACCCATCATTTTACAGAAACCTCAAATTTCTCTTTTGTCCTTTCTTTTTGTCTTCTCAATTACCCACGGGATCTCCTAGCACCCCTCCACAATCTTCTTTGTACCAACTCAGTCCATAGTATGTGTTCCTGACCTGCATTCTTTAATCTTGACAAAATCCATCTTCATTGCATTTTGTAATCCAGTGCCGGACAAAGAAATCAAATAATTTGCCCCAAGATGGAGAACCGATAAATCTCAGCACTCCCTACCTGTCTTACTTTTTGCCAGCATGCTCAACGAATACCGCTCTTTCCCCACCAAGAAACTACAACCCTTGCTTTATCAAGTCCAAGTTGTCTGTCGAATATCCTGGCCTCTGCTTGTTTTGCCACCAAAGAAACCAAGGAATGTCCTGCAATATACACAGCAGAAGCAGTACTGCATGCCTCCAGCACCATTTATGAAAGGGAAAACAACAGTTAATAAAGGGCACTAAACAGAAAAGATCAAAATGTGCCTTATTTAGAAACACACTTCTCAGCGATAACCATTTGACTGCCACCTACCAAGTTGTTTTACTGTTTCATCAGAAACACCAAGTCGCTAGGGGCTCTGTCACTGTAACAATCCTAAATTAATGTGTTTAATACTCAAAAGCACACAAAGTCAAGACCCCCAAACATGCCTTAACACATGTAAACCTGATACGAGGTCAAGCTAGAACCTAAGTGCACAGACTCCACCTACCTGAAAACTGGACAACATGCTCTTGGAACTGTTCTGATCATAACAACCTCCTGACCCCTCCCCAACTGGTAAGTTTTCCTATGAGATAACCATATTCTAATTTCATCAGATGAAGCCACAAGATTCTTCCTTAACAAACCAACTTTTCATCTCAAACCCAACAACTCTGAGATATAAAAACCTCCATGAAAAAAAACATACACAAGGGCAAACTGTGCCACTTCCAAGGAAGAAAAACAAAACAAGATTACTTCTAAATAATGTCTAAAAGAAACTTACCTGAAATAGGTCTACGCCTGTTACATAGGGCAACCCCTTTTTTAGCCCACACTGCCAATATCCTTCGACATACTTATTATTATTGATTATTATTTTTTTTATTTAACGATTTGTAGAGCGCCTGGTGACCCGGAGGCATCCCCGCGCTATATTGTTTGTGGGAACCAGAAGAGAGAGGAGAGAGGGAGGAGGGGACTTTATTTTGGAAATAAGAGCGTTTTCAGTTTTTTTCTAAAGATCAGATAATTCGGTTCCAGCCTAAGGGTGCGGGGAAGAGAGTTCCACCCGGCGGATGCCTTCACGGAGAAGCGTCGGCCGCCGGTCCGTGTCTTCCTGTATCTGGGGATGTTGGCCAGACGCTCATTCTCAGATCGAAGGGATCTGGGGGCCTTGTAAGGAGTGACAAGGTCACTGAGGATCGCAGGGCCGACGCCATTCAGCAATTTATGTGCAGTACACAGGGCCTTAAATTCGACCCTTTGACGCACTGGGAGCCAGTGTAGGGCCCTGATTGCTGGTTTGGCTGATACTCTGGAGGGAAGGTTCATAAGTAGTCGGGCGGCTGCATTCTGTGTGCTTTGGAGTTTAGCCATGGTAGCCTCTGGGGCACCCAGATATACCATGTTGCTGTAATCCAACCGCGCCAGTATTAAACCTTGGACTAGGAGTTTCCTAGATAGGGGGGGAGTAATGGGAGGATCCTGCGGGTAGTGCGCATAAGCCCGAAACAGGTACCTGCTGTTTTGGATGCTTGGGTTTTCATCAAAAGCTCGGGTTCCAGCCAGACTCCTAAGGTCTTAATTTCTTGTTTCGGGGTAGGAATTTCCCCGAAAACGTCTGGCCAGACCGATGGGGGGATGGTAGCCCATTGCTTGCCCATGAGCATGACTTCGGTCTTTGACCCATTTAATTTAAGTGATGATTCACACATCCAATTGTGAATTTCCGTGAGGCAGTTTGACAGATTGTCCGGGCGGTCGTCCAGTTGGGATAGAGAGACGACCAGCTGCGTATCGTCAGCATAGCTCACTATTTTAATTCCGAAGGGGGTAACCACATCTTCGAGAGGGGCCATATACGCATTAAATAGCGTGGGGCTTAGTGACGACCCCTGGGGGACCCCGCTCGTGAGGGGGAGGGTGGTAGAGTGATGATTGCCATCCCATACCTGGAACGAGTGCCCTACAAGGAAGGACTCTATCCACCTGAGCGCCGACCCTGTGAGCCCTGCTGCAGCCAACCGATGGAGTAGGACACTATGGTTAACTGTGTCGAAGGCTGCACTAAGATCCAGGAGGATCACTGCCACTGACCCTCCTGACATACTTCAATCTTCATCAGATCAGATCCCCCAAAACACTTAAAGTAAAAGGATATGCCTGGCAGTTTACGCAAAATAGTGACCTGTGAAAGACCCATATCAATCTAGATCATCATATATACTGGGATCAGTACACACACTCCTGATCCCTTTGACACGCTGAAAGCTATTTGGATCGAAGAGATAGGCAGAGACCTGACTGATAAGGAATGGGCAATAATATTGGAACATCCCAGGAAGGTGTCGAGGAACTCGAAATTTAAGTTCATCCAAACTATGATACTGCACCGGGCCTATTTGACTCCAGGTAGGCTGGACAAAATGTTCCCGCAAACACAACACTCATGCCCTAGATGCAAAGTGGAGGGGGCGGGTCTTTTACATATGCTGTGGTCATGCCCATTAATAATAGCATATTGGACTGCGGTTCGAGAGGTTATCGGCGAGGTAGCACAACACATGGTTCTAGACACAGTGGAAGCATGTTTGCTAGGTCTACATGAACATAGGTCTAAACACAAGGTACAATTTCGGTTCATAGATCTGGCCATAATACTGGCAATCAGGAATATTACTATGCGATGGAAATCACACAAACCTCCTAGGGTGTACAGCTGGCACGAGGAAATGTTGAGATGGGGCAGCGCAGAGGGCGCAGCACTGTGCAGAGAGGAGGCGAGAGGCCTGCGCAAGACACCGATAGCAATGGAGTGGGAAGTTATGCTGGAGGGCTTGAAATCAACTGAATTTAATCTGGATGTTTAAGTATGCCTAATATGTGATAGTGATATATGCTGCCTATGCCCTTGCATTCACTGAACTGTTAAGATACGGTGTACTCCGACGTGAATACTTTGAATGGAGTCACGGTGCACGCGGTTCGGTATTATTGATATGCAAGAAAAGATGACCAAGTGAGACGGGGAGGGGGGATTTAGTTAAGGGGAGTTGTTTAGTTAAATGTTCTTTAAGATGAATAATGTGCATCACACTATACATATGATACCTGCAACTGACGACTCTATGCATGGCATGACGATGGCTCAGATGGTAGCTTTGGACTCATATTTAAGGATGTCAGACACAAACCAAATAGTATGGGTACATGCTGGCTTATGATCAAACATGCATGATGTATTAATGGCACCACGATATGTAACTGACAATGTGCGAATGTATATGAAACTTTGAAAGTTGAAAATCAAGAAAAATATGTTTTAAAAAAAATCAATCTAGAACATCATGAATTTAGTAAAAGAAAACGTTTTTTCCGTTGGTCAGAATCTGTCTGAAAGCCAATCACTCCTCCAAAGTCAATCCACATGCATCACACCTCTCACACCATTCCGAACGTATTAAAGCACTTATAAAGAAAAACATTTTTTTACACAAAAGACTATATTTATTACTCAATAAAAACAAATATCATTGCACAAAATGTCATTATAATTTCTAAAACCATTTCATAAAAACGCATACATAAAGGAAGATCATATCATACGGCTACAACAATCCTCCAGGAGAAAAAACATAGACAACAAACTTTGTCTTATAAGTGTTAATTTGGATCCTGTTTAGACAACAAAGGGCATAGATCTTAATTCCCTGTCACGAATACACTGTTGAACTTTTCAAATTTAACAGAAAAGTAGAGCGTCAACGCGTATCAGTGGTATATTTTCAAGCAAACCACCTTCATCAGGACAAGAGTAATTTTTTTCTCCTTTGTTGCCATGTTCGGACATGTCCCACAAGCTCTCAGCAAAACAGTGGCCTCCCACACTGAAGAATATCTCACCATGGTGTCTTCACTGGCAATAAATTCATTAACAGAATCTCTTTGAGACCAAAACAGAAGATGTATCAATCTTAACTCCCCATGTCGTTTTTGGGGAACCAGGACCAATTGTGACATTGTAAGATTTTCTAATTGCCACTCTTAGAACGGGCCCACAATCCTGACTTCCTTCTCCAATTTTTGTCTAACCACATCTGCATTAGCCACCACTGATCTCAAGTTGTTTGCCCAAGTTCTCTGTCTCTGCCCTTGATAACACAACCAAAAACCTTCTGAAATCCCCCAAAACAGACAGAGCTTCTGCATGCCTGGGATATAATTGAAGCCAGTAATCCATAATATCAAACTCAATTGGAGTAGGGCCTTTTTCCACCACTTGCTGTTGTCTTTTCCCCCATCAGTACCCATGTATTGCCTCGTTGCCAATTCAAAGCTAAATTTCCCATGCTTTTAACTACTGGATGCCTCCTTCCACAATTTGCACTGTCATGCTGAATTCTACATCGAGCTCTGGTACAACTTCCTCTATTAAAGGACCAACATATGCCATTCTATATAAATTGTCCCCTGCCAGCTATAACCACCCCAAGATGGGTGGCATGCCCTTGAATGGGCTTGATTTGTAATGGTGAACCACTAGCCTCATTAATTGAAATCACACCTCTTCAATCTCTCGCGGTTCTTTCTCTGTATTCACTGCCAAGCAATCCCTGAACTCATCATATCGAAAGCATGCAAAACCACCATAATCAACTTTGAATCTCTTACCAACATCTATGTATTTAAACATTGCAGCAGTCTCCAGATGGCTTATACAGAAAAACACTGGCATATACTAAAAATAACGATGTCCAATTTTAAATGGTTGTGGGAACTTTAGGACGCTTGTCAGCTTCCGTTACTCCTCTTTGGAACATCTTTCACTTGTAACTCCCTATATAAGAGATTGAAAACGTCTATAAATTCTCTTTTCTACATTTTCTTGCAGCTATGTTATACCATGTAAGGCAAATTGTTATTTTTAACACTACCCCCGGAACCATCTTGCTGTTATCCCCTCATGTGTGTGTTTCTGCCTCCTTGCTCCCAATCTTGTCATCACTCACAATTTTCTTTGTCCTCCTGCGACTTCAATGTGTCCTTCTTACAGTTCTTACATTGTGACCCCTCACCTTGTTTAAGTTCCTCAGCAGCAACAAGAACCTTTGTTGGGCTGTTAACCACACCTACCGATACCATCAGAAGTACCTGTTGAGCCCTCCTTTTAACTTCTGAATACACACTACACTGATTCTTACTGGACCTCAAGAGACTCTGACATTGTTTTATCCTCTCTCCTATTTTTAGTTGTCCCTGCGCATCTTCTTCTATCTGTTCTCTGCTGTCCTTAAACTGCAATATACCAAATCTCTTTCCTCCGTTAGAACCCTTACCCAGTGTGTGTGACACCTCTGCCTGTACAGTCTCTTCTCCATCTCTTACATTCTCCACCTTCTAGTGAAAGCTCTCATCCTCCTAATCCAACAACTTCTCCATCTGCATATCTCATGCTTCTGCACATACTTAACCACTTGTGCTTGGCTGTACCCCATCCCCAACACCACCATCATCCATCCAATATGAAAGTGATTGAGGTCTCGCTCTCAGGAAGGTCCCTTCGGATCCATCCTTCTCTTCAGGACTGGTGCCCCCAAGTGGTCCTGGACTTCACTGGTGTCTGGAAACATTAACTTACCTCAGAAACCCTCGTTGCACTAGGCTAACTGCTCACAGCGCCTAGTCTGAAAGGCAAGACATACCAAGGGGCCAGGGGCGTAACACAGGCCCCCGCAGCCCACGCAGTGCGGGGGGGGGGGGGGGGGCCCAGGCTTCACTATCCAAGGGGGGCCCCTCGTGCCCCCATGCTTCAAAAAAGAAAAGCTTGTGGAAGGCAGCCTGTTTTCCACCAAGCTAAAAGCATAAAAATCCTTGCAATGTTATTGCGGTTTGTACTGTGAGGCCTCGCTCTCAGGAGCTGAACAGGGCCACACAGGGAACAGCATTCCAACCTCCAACCCCCCTCCCTCCCCCCCAGGAAGGGGACTAAATGAAGGGGGCCCCCTCGCTAGGTGAGAGAGAGTCTTGCTCTGTCTTTAAAGCAGCCTGCACGCTCTGACCCAGGACTGAAGCGAAACAATGTTTCAAGTGACATTGTTTCTCTTCTGTCAGAGCACAGGAGGCTCGGAAAGAGGATGGGGGTGGGGGCCCAGTTAAAGCAGGAGGCAGCACAGAGAGGAGAGCTGACGCAGGAGAAGGATTGCAGCTCCCTCCAGGAACAGGATCTGCTGGGACCCATTGGAAGGTAAACACACATTTGCAATATATGGTTTTGCAATATATGCATTTGCATATATGCAAGTCATATATGGTTTGGATTACAATTGTAAATTATGGATTTGTGTTGTGTAGATTAGATCTGTGTAGTGAACTAATGTGGCATGGTGTGCAGTGTAATTATGTGGAATGTTGCTACGTGGCATAGACTGGATTTGTGTGGAATGTATTTATGCAATGTGGAGTAGAGAATAATTATGTGGAGGTAAATTATGTGGTGCTGAGTCGTATTATGTGGAGTGTAATTATGTTGTGTGATGAATTGTGTGAGGTTTAGCTGTGGAATTGTGTGACGTGTGGAATTATGTGGCATGGTGTGGTGTACAATTGTGCGAAATGGAATTATGCAGCATGTTACAGAGTTGCATTTTGTGGAGGGTAAATTGGTCTTTTGCAGTTAAGTGTAAATATGTTGTGTGAACAGTGGCGGCTGGTGAGTTTTGAAAGTGGGAGGGCGTAAAAGTTGCGGGATGAGTGTTATATCGCGAGTGAGCAAACAAACAAGCCCAACTGAGAACATTTGGGATGAGGGGAGTTACACCCCAAGAATTTTTTGAGATAATGAACGGTAAATGGGAGGAAAGGATAGTGTGTGAGGGGGGCATTCTGCCGAGAGAAGGTGCAGGCACAGGGAGGAAGAGGTGTTAGAAGGAGGGGAATATAAAGGGGAGATAAAGATGGGAGAAACAAGTGTAATTAGGAGAGGGGTGAGCAAGAAGGAGGGAGTAGTGTAAAAAGGTTGAAGTATGTAATAGAAAGATCTGGGAGAGTGGGACATTGTAAAAGGGTGAGGAAGGAGGGGGAAAGAAAATGCGTAAGATGTATGGAAGACTTGGTTGAGAGAGAGACAGGCGGGTCTAATGACCAGTCAGAGAGATAGGGGAATGGACAGCGAAAAGAAGCAGAGAGATGGAGAGAAGATAGGAAAAATGTGTCAGAAAAAAAGAGGAGTTATAAGCAAGTGAAGGAGCAGTGGAGAGTGAGTGAAAGCTTGGAGAGCATGAGTGAGGGTGTAGCGGTAGAGAGTAGGGATGAGCAGGAGTACAAACTGGAGAGAGTGGAGGCAGAGTGGGATGGGATCAGCACTTCCTGGTACAGCGCGATTGGCGGTTAGTCAAGATGCAGATGAGCGGCCCCTCTTATTGAACCTCTGTGCATTACTAAATATTAACTGCCCTTGTCTGGCACTGTGCGCCCTGCCAACTCTGGTACAGCACTGTGCACATGATCAGCCTCTATGCAGCTTTGTGCACACAGTGAACCTTTGTAAAAAAAATAGTGCCTCTGAGTTAGTTAATATCTGTACCAAGTTACAAAGCTCATAAGTGTCTGCGTGTGTATCCCTGAATGTGCTGAAGTTGAAAGGGTACCGCAAAAACTGTGTCACTTCATCATGGTGGGGAATAAAGTCATTTTGCATTAAACACAAGTGATAACAATATATTGTATTTGGATCACCAAAACCCTTTTATTTTGAGCGCTGTAAGGATCAAACATCAAAAAAGTGATTGGCCTTCGGTATGCTTCTGGCAGTGACGTACTGTATGTAACAGGCACATTTTCACAATTGGACAGTTCACTGTTGGGAAGAGCAGAGAGAGTTACTGTTTGGAGTGATGGGGGGGGGGGCGGTAAAGGAGGTGCTGTGCTTGGATAAATGACCCTAACACTATACTCACAGCCACGAAGGCTAGGTGTGGTTGACAACAAATCTATCAGCTTTTAAAAAAGATCATATGAAGAATCACTTCTGAACAGTTTCCATTTGGCAACCATTTCACCCATGAGTAACTTTCACCTTCAATCTATGTCCTGCATCTTTTTGAATTCAGCATAGTTCTTAGGCCGGCTGATCATTAGTTTTCGCCTATGTCTTCGCCTACTGTCTGTAAAATGCTTTAGTGCACTAATGGCACCCACTATAGAGATCTGTGTGAAAACTGAAAACTACAGCTTTACATCTTGCAGTGCCTACTATTATTATTATTATTATTATTATTATTATTGCATTTATTGAGCGCACAGCTACCCGGAGGTTTCCCGGCGCTTGCCTTGGGAACCCGTCCTGGCTTTTCCCTGTGAGATAGCCCCTACAGGGCATCCCCAAGGTGAAAGCCAGGCATCCCGCCGCAGGGGGCCGTTGTGGAGATTAAGCAAGCTTAATGCCCAGAGTTGCAGAGTGAGAACCCATGATTAGAACAGGCACCGAAGCGAGAATTATCGAGTCCGTGGACATTTGAGCTCAAGACCCTGCCGCGTCGGGAATTGAACCCTGGTCCCGGGTCTGACCTCAGCTTCCGGGTCTGCCTGCTCTACACCGTGAGCCACACTTCTCCACTAAACCTTGCATCCTTCCAAGGTCGATTCAGAGTTAGTGAACAATAATAATACTATTTGTGCCTAAAGATGGAACCAATCGTGAAGTGTGCCTTTGTGACTGTACTAATTATGCCGCACACTGGTGCCCTGGCATGTAGGTTTGAACTCTATAAAAACTCTGACTAAATGAAATAAATAACAGTGTGATGAATCTGCCAGATGAGTCACAGAATCACAGTTGGCACAGCGTGCCCTGAATACATTCCAGTGGATTGGAAATTATCTAAATAGTATTCCATCCATTTATTTTGGCCTTTTAAACATCAATACAAAAATATTTTACTGGAAAAAGAGCTGGTATGGACACTCTGAAATCTTTTAACTTTAAAAAAGAATTAACACAGTTGTGGTTCACAATACTTGCGGGGTGGAGGCTGGGGGAGTTGAAAATTAAAATAAAAACTTACCTTGCCGGTAACGCACTGCCTCTGCTTCTGGACCAGGGTCCAGCGTTGGTGCTCTTCAACAGGAACAGCTGCGTCACTGGCAACCCCTCTCAGCCAATACTAACGCTGCCCCAGAAGCACCAGAATTGGCTTAGCAGGGATACTCGCTGCCCTGCCGCCCATTAGGAGACTGAGGGTTGCAGCGTTGATCAACCCTCGCTCTCCTAATGCGCAGCCACCAGCCACAGCTAACACTAGTGCGCATGACTGGGCTGGCCGGAAAAATTCTCTGACCTAAACCCAACATGTGCATTTGTGCTGCTGTGTGCTCCGCAACACCCACTGGTCTGACAATGCATGTCAGTCAGCATGACGCCGGACCGCCGGTGGGCGGTCCAGTGTGATGCTAAATTGGGCACTTCAGCGCTGTGGTGTCATTGTGTTGGAATCTTAGATCCAGGCTTCTCCATGCAGAGCTGCCGTTTTTGCAGATTGCTCCCCGCAGGGAGGCGGAGGTTATCCTGGGTCACAACATCACCCACTCCAGAGCTCCGGTGCCCTTCTCAAGCCCCTAGCTCCTGTCAGGAACCAGTCCTTGCAGATGTCGCACTCAAAGCGGCTGACATCGTAGGGCTGCTGGGGCATGGCGCACGCGCCTGCAACAAATCCTCGAGAGACCTAACTTTATGGACACACTACGGAAATACGGCAAAATGTTGCGGGCATAGTAAAGGGACACTCATTAAAGGACTACCACGCAGGCAGCTGTACTGCATAACGAAAATTACTGCATCATGTGTAGGGCTCCCGGTTTTCCGTTTAAACGGATTTTTACATATAAATACAGACAGAAAACAAGTTTTCTTTTATCTGTATTTATATATAAAAACGGGAAAATTCTAGTACATTTTGTCTTTGGCCTCAATGGAATCACACCCCCAGCCATCTGCTGTCTCCCCCTCCTTCGAGGTGACAGCCCAGGCTGACACAGCTCCAGGGCACACACACAGCCACACCCGAGTACTTCACAGGTCTTTGAAAGACCGTTTAGTTGTTAATGTGGCTTTGTAGTTCTTTCACACCTTATCCCCTGCCTCTTCACTCTGCTGATTGCACTGAAGGCCGCTTGGCTATCTGTGGGAGCCCCAGCTGGGCCTGCTTCGAGGCCGCATTTACACCTCGACATGAACACAAAAGGATTGTTTCTCTCGGCTGCGCCTTCGTTTGTTCATGTAGAGTGTGTCACTTGGATTGTGCGTGTTTGCACTTTGCATAGCGCTTAATACAGCAGTGTTCTTCTAAGCACTGTAAATAATAGGTTATTTTTACTCAGTCCAGGTAGGTTTACTTTATATCTGTAGAAGGGGGGGGGGCACACTGGCCTGCAGGTCACACCAGAGGTCAGCAGAGGGTGCTGCGCCTTGAAGATAGCATTTGAAGCACCAGCATCTTTGTGAATCCAGCAACATATTTGTACTGGATCCCTCTGGACAATGTCAGCATTATTTCAGGGTCTGCGGGTGTCTCCCCAGCAGGTTTATGTTGTAAACTAGCATGTCCACCACTGAATACCAGGTTTTTTGGTCTGACTAGAGATCGCATTAGCAGTAAGCCATGTCTTGTGATGGCAAAGTATACACAGAGGGGCTCTTCCTGTTTGCTTCAGCCGTTAACGTCTTTTTGTGTTTTTGAATTGGTGAAGCAGATTCAAAAAAATAGATTTTGTACACGATTGCTCCACAGAGCTGCCTTCACACAAACGCAACCCCTGGTGTTGGTTCATATTTACAACAGTAACAGCTATGGCTGTGACAAAATCTCTTGTCCTTGCTCCAACCGATATGGATAACCAAAGCAGCTGCTGTGTGGCAGCTGTTGCGCCTCTGGTCACTGCCTTTGTCCCTACAGTGGTCGCATCTTTGGCATCTTCTGTATTTCCTGCTCTTGTGATAGAAACATCTGATTTGCAACGTTCTTCTTCTTATTTACCACAAGGTGTTAGGTGTCCCTGCCTTCTGGTTTTGGGGGCGGGTGGCTATGGTTGCGACGTGGCCTGTCATTGGCAGGTCAGGTGAAGGGTCATGAAGGCTACAAGATATTTCTTCACCAGACTCCCCCCAGGAATGAGGGGGATTAAGAGAAGTTTTCGAGATAGGATTTAAAAAAAATGAGAAACAAACAAAGCTCTTTATTGTGCGTGGGCCGAGAAGGGAGACAAGAGGCAAGTCGGTTTAAACACCACAATGAGATGGATCCAAAAGAAGAAGAAACACTTTTGCTGGAAATGTCTTTGTCTGACATTTTTCTACTCCAAAATGCAGCCTCAGGAGGAGAGAAAAAAAGGTTTTAATATACAAACAATAAATACATAACTAAATAAAGCAAGACAGAGTAGTCGCAAAGAGGCCAGATTGGTTTCATTTACGCTGAAACACATTAGCGCCACCTTACAGATTTTGCCAGTGAAGCGCTACTTTTTTTTATTCATGTTGTTAGCTTTTCAAGCAAAAACACTCATTGATTTCTGAAAATGATGATGGTAAAAGCTTTAAGTTGTATTCCGTATGAGGGTTTGTTTTTTTCCAGTATTTGGTACTTTTTTTCAGGCAGCATATTACTGTAGTCTAGTGCATAATTTGAATTGGATTGCTTCCTGGTGTTTAAAGCGGGGCACAATTGGGTTGCAGCTGAAGGCAGTGTGAGTTTCTATCAGTGGGGCAGTATAGTGTTCAGTGAGGGAGAGGATGTGGCACTCTGCCAATGACAGAAACTGCAAGGCTCTGAGACAAATGGCTTGTGATAGCACTTTTAAGCATATTTGGGACATTCTGCAAATGGCAAAGTTTTTAGATGAATGTATAGTGTTGACCAATAACAACCAAGTGCATGTGTGCATTGTCAATTTAAAAAAAATTGGAAAAATACTAGCTGTGGCGTCATCTTTTGCTTGTGGCAAAGATAAATGTGGATAAATACAGAAAAAATGCCCAAAAAAATAAATATGGATAAATACAGACGGAAATGGCAAAAAAATAAATACCATAAAACCGGGAGCCCTAATCATGTGTAGGAAACAGGGAAAGCACCAGAAAAAAGACGGTGGCCACATGGAAATACTACACCAGCTTTGATTAGCAGCGCTACCCGAGGAGGCACGATGCCTGTTATGCGTGATTTTGCATTCCAGTTCGGTGATGCGGATCACCACACTGAAATGTGTTAGTTTAACACCAGATGCGTGGTACTTGGCAGGACTGAATTAGGTGGCGTGGATTTGGACAAGCTGGACATGCTAAGGCTTTTATGTCTTGGGGTTTAAAGTGGACGTTTGTCTATTTTTCTTTGTAAAAATAATATGGGCTGTTTCTTTACCTTCCGGTACATTTATGAACAATTTGTTAAGCTAAATTGCATTGTTGCATTGTGTGCGCATGCAGGTCTGCCAGACATGCACCAAATAATCCTACGTCTCAGTATTGACTTCCACACTTCTAAGCTGTAATTCCAATCCGAGAATGAGTTACCTGTTTGCTTTAAAATGACAGTTAGTAAAACAAGTAAGTGCTTGTATAAGGAGCAAAGGTTTTAACGGGACTTGTTTTCGTGCAAGGTATTGCCTTTCTCAGTTCATGAAAGGGATAAAAAACATGTCCAGATAATAATAGGGTTGACTGGATGGTGCGATAGCAGAATATTGAAACATGTGGATCTGGTGAGGACTGCGGGCAGCAAGTGCTTGATACGCTATTTGCATAAGAAAATACTATATTTTATTTTGTTATCCTCCCTTAGTTATTAGTAAAGAAGGAGCGTTCACCGACAGCATTCGGTTAGTCTTAGGGAGACAAAGAATGCTGTGGTCTGTGGTAGATGCCGCCCAGAAGTCATAGGTATATTTATCCAGGGCTGCCATTGAAAGGAAGTGGAAATGCGCTTTAGATGTTGCTGGTATTGATGGCTACTATGCGGTTGCAGACTTCGCAGGGCTGACAGTGGGTGGAGAAATGCTACGTTGTCGCTATAGGTTTAATTACATGAATCGCACATTCTCTCTGGTGTTTGTCCTTGGGGTACTTGCTGACTGGTGCTACACATGGGATCAGGTTTGCCTCTGACAGGAGGTATGGTTTAGTGGGGAACATAGTGTAAATTAATGTTGGTGTGAGGAAACAAATATAGGACTCTTTGTACATTTAATATTATTGTGTGCATCATTCAGAAGATGAAAAGTAGCAGGAATTGCTTTGATGCCGTAGAGGCTAGCAGGCAGATCTGTTTTGGGGTGGTCAGTTGAAGAGATTGTTTAACATGTTTTAAACTACCACAGTGGCATTGGGGGAGGGCAGCAGCTGAAAGGCTCTGTCTTTACTGGTAGGCAGCGGTTACATGGGGACCGGCCATCAGTCTTTCTGTCGGTGGTGGACAGGGGAGCAGTGGGCGGCAGTCACAGGTTTGCAGTGACATCCGAGGGGTGGTTTGAAAAGGCGGGCGGAAAAGCATAACTGTGGGTTTCGTAGGGGCGAGAGTAGAGTTGAGGGATGCGTTAGTAGCAGGCACGAAGGCAGTGGTCTGTGTTTGGAGGTGGTTAACTGAGCAGGCTTCGCTTGAAGGTGGATCATTAACATTACATAGAAGGATGTGTTTGGTGGGTGGCTGGAGGCAGTGTTATGTAACTTTGCTGGAGGGCGCAGCAAAATTTACTGATGTATGTAAATCACCTGATAAAAGGGCGGATGTGACCAATGGAGGAACCAGAATCCTTTTTTTATGGCTGGGGTGAGCCCCTGCAGTATGGCGGGTCGCTGGCTGGAGAGCTCTTGACTGGCGCGGAGAATGAGGGGCCCCCTCAATGTACTTTGCAGGGGGGCCCCCTCAGGTTTCGTTACGCCACTGCAAGGGGCCCCTCCAGTCGCTCAAAGCTGTCCGCAAAGTGCCTTACCAATCATCAAAAACAAGAAATTCTTGCTTGCAGCCCCGATTTCACTATGCCCACCCAAGTCAGACAGTCTTATTGTAAATGATACTAACTTGCCCCTTCCAGCCATCGCTTTCATTGCATCAAACTTGCCAGGAGTAACCTCTTTATTGTTCACTTCCCACCACTGCACCTTGTTAATCAGTGGCCTAGTTTTGTCTATCTACAACAAAAAACTTCCACATCACCCTGTTTTTCCAATCCTCCAACACGTTGTTCTCTACCAAATGTGTTCATGTTTAGTAATGCCATCTCAGCTCCATGTGTTCGTATGCCCCAATTAATTCTATTTCCAAGTCCGATATGATTATTGGCTAGTATTTATCTCCCATGGGCACCGCCAAGTGTGAATTAGGAAAACCGAGTTTACTTAAATGTGTCATGGCTAGGGGAGGTAGTACAGAGTTCCTCAGCTTGGTGTGTTTGATACAAGCTAGCACGCATTACCTCAGGTATCAGCAGTACATTGGAGTAGGCAAGAGTCTATATCAGTCAAGCAACTGTCCTCAAGCATGATCTGTGCTCAAATAATGAGACATATTAAGACAGATCAAAAGACAACTATCCAAAATGAATAAATAGACCCAACAAGCAATTAAAACTAATGAATATCTATTTACGAAGCACATTACACAGGACGGTATGGAAAAATGTTCTGCAGTAGATGTTGCGAAGGCAGACACAAACTCAAGGATCTTTACAGAGCGCGCAATGGGTTCAGTAAGAGCTAACCCATTCCCTATTTGTCTAAGTCATAAAGCTAGAAGAAGGTTATTTGACAATAAGACATTGCCACATTGACCCAAAGGCGAGTTCCTCCTATATAACCCACTAATCAATATACAACAGTTTTCCTATTTCTCCTGCCTCTTTACACTCTTCAGCTCTCTTTCATTTTCCCTACCATCGACACACTAGTCCTCCTAACATATTCCAAATCAGGACACAACAAACCTTATGGCACAACAATACATTCTGCAATTTATCACATGATTCCTACAAGCTCAACCCACACACTCATACATCACAATCATACACTTCCACTCATGACTACTTTTAATAAATTCCTCAATACCACCTCACCACTAAATCAACAAAACTACCTACATCCATTTGCTTCTTGCCCCAGACCCCTAAATCCCCTCAATGTCAGCATACACTGCCACTATTTTAATTCGCAAAACAACACAACCTATTACCATCATACATACTTTAATCTCATCATACACAACCATAGTGCTCATATCATAACTCGCTGAAAGTGCCGCACTCATCATAACACCATACACCTCCATGTCAGTCAAACCTGATCTCACTATAATCCTACGCTCCAAGCACAATACCTCCTCCATGCCAAATCTACCCACTCACAACCCAAGGTTCATACCACATAACTCCTAAAGAACTATTACACACTTCAGTTGAAATACACACTGTTACGTATAGCTAGTTGAAAGTCATGACCTTTAAAACAGTGTGGTTCTTTGACACACCACCAGAAGATGAGAAATCCTGCCAGAATAATAATAGAGAATCTGTGTTGGGAGACTTGGAGATAACAGCAAAAGCAGGGGCACTGCAGGATATCAAGGATTATGTTAAAGGGTGTCTTCAGATGATGAAGCGTTGCTGTAATGTGGTGGTAATGTAAACGCTAGATGCCTAGGGGGGGATGTAGATAATGGGGACTTGCTGCCTCTAATAGCTGTTTTAGTCTAAATGTATATATCCTAGAGTTGGGTCAGGATTTGTTGCTCAGAGTTCCTTATGTTTGGGTGGTAGCTATTTCCATGTTTATTTGAGATCCTGGTACTATCCTACAGAGGTAGGTACTTTCCTTTGTCCACAGTTTCCATGTTATTTATTACCAAGTCTTTTATTTCACATAATGCCCTTTCCAAGTTTTTTGGTCAAACCCATTTATTGTAGCTATAGTATTTGTGCTTTGTTTCCTGTGATTGCTGTGCAATAAGGGTTCTCAAATGAAAGCACTCAATAGTATGGGCAGGATTTAAACAGGTTGTTAGTTATCTAGTGTGATACATAATGGATGGTCACTCAAGTTTCATGGTTGTAGTTGTAGGTGAAGAGGAGTTAGTGAGTTCCCATCTATTTCCTTGTTGTCTGTGTTTATGAGGTGAATTATTAGGATGGGAATTTCTTGAGAAGAGTATCCTAAGGTTGAGTATTTTACTTTGCTTTAATGAACAAAGTGAATGAATCTTGCTGGAGTCCAGGAAGAAAGTTGTTGAGCTGTGGATTGGAGATAGGAAGTAAGTGTCAGTCAGAAAATAAAGAGAGAAAGTGTGTGTGATTCCTGATATATGTAACACAAGGGAGGGTATGTCTATGTTGAATGTTGGTGTAGGAGGTTAGAGTTGTGATGGCGTGAGCCACAGGGTTGTGAGGGAGGGAGTGAAGTAGTGGGTACCTGAGACATCTTCTGCAAGAGAGGTATGTTGCAAACGGATGTAGTGTGATCAGGGATGTAGGGCACGACATGGAATAGTGTGAGTAGATGTAAAGTAGTTTCTGTTGTATAACCTTCTGGTTGTGAGTGGGAAGATTCAATACTGAGGAGATGTTATGCTTGGAGTGAGTATTTTAGTGAGATCAGGTCTGATTGACATGGAGGTGGGTGGTGTTATGATGAGTGTGAGATGTTAGCAAGGTGGTTGTGTATGATGATATGAAATGTCAAGTGTAGTACGCTGTGGTATGTTCTGATCAGTGAATGAGTGGTATTCTAGGTGGTAAGCTTGCATTATAGGTTGTTTTCTATTGTGAATGAATATAGTGGCAGTGCATGCTGACATTGATGGGCCTGGAGCAAAGAACAAGTGGATGTAGGTATGTCGGTTGGTTGATTTAGTGATAGAGCAGGGTTGAGGAATTGATTCAAAGGAGTCATAAGTGGAAGTGCATGATTGTGATGTAGGAGTGTGTGAGGCAAGCTTATAGGAATCATAAGATATATAGCAGAATGTATTGTTGTGTTCCAATTTGGAAAATGGTATGTGGCCTATCGTTTCAGTGGTAGGAAAAATGCAAGAGGGTGGAAGAGTGAAAAGAGACAGGAGAAACAGGGGATCTGTAGTATATTGATTAGTGGGTAATGTAGAGATGGGGGTACCGTAGGAGGAACTGGTGTATGTTTGTTGTGAAGGAGTGAATGTGACCTAATAAGGAACTGGTGTAGGATGGATTAGTAAGTAGTACTCTGGTGGTGGCATAGTGTTGAGGAACCGACCCATTGGGTCTATACTAGCCAGGTGTGACATGATTGACATGTAGGAGGCATATGTGGTGAGTATATATGGAATGGTATGTTGAAGACTGTATTGTTGTTTGGGGTTGTCTCTTGATGGCATTGATGATCAGTAGTCAAGTGTTTGTAGTTGATGGGAGAGGGTAGAGGATATGATAGGATTATGCATAGATAAAGGTAAAAAGGAGATGGTGAGCAAAGAGGAAGAGGCGGTGAATCAGGGTGGGATGCATGTAGTTGATTGTGGCGTGGTTGGCAGTGTTAAGGAGGGAAGACTGAAAAGTTGTAATGGTGTACAGTGAGGGGAAGTGGGTGGTACCGTACAATAGCAAGCTGTCTAAATTTCGCAATGCTTCCACATTATTCTTTCACAAGATAAAACAGGGGTTTGGTGCGATCCTTTCTGATTTTCGCTGGTGAGAAAATCATGGGTGTCTTGGTGGGCTATGAGGCTGCACTGGAGTTAGGGGAGCTGGGTAGTGCAATAGCACCAGGTAAGGTTGAGAAAGGCTGGGAGGTGAGAAGCATGAGAGTGATGGTAAGATAGAAATGTTGAGGTGAAGTAGCGGAAGGAGAAGTGAATATGACAGCTTTAGTAGAGTAGTATAGGGCAATATTGAGTGTATTGCTCAAGATGTTTATATGCTTCCACAGACCCCATTTTCCACTGTTACAGTTGACTGCAGCAGGGGGAGGAGAGCAGCATTGACAGAAAATCTTTCCTTGTCTGTTTTTGAAGATTGTTGTCTTGATGAACTGTATATTTCGGAAGTTTGATCTGGAGAAATACCAGTCCTTTGTCATAATAATCTCTAGGAGTGATGTACAGAGTTTTGAATTTCACGTTTTAAATGAGAGTGCGCCATTGTGGATATCCGAGGGTGTGGAAACGTGTTCTCTGGGGTTGATGTGAAGAACAAGCCTGGTCTCTTCATTTTGTACTCTGCAGCATGTTTAGGAGATGTACTATGAGGCCAGAAAGCTGTAAATCTTAGAGGATATGCCAACCATGAATATATGCGACATAGAGTGAGTTTAAGGTGGTTGGAGTTTGATTTTGGAGGCTTAGATACTTTGAAGATGATCTGTGTCATTTTCATATGTGTAGCATGTTGTGCCAGATGAGCTGATTAATATTGTTATGTGTGTGTTGAATATTGGCAATGATGAGGCTGAATCATGAGGTTACTGGGCCATTCTCTGGTTGATACCATGTCATATTTACATGGAGATACAGAAGTCTAGAGCACCAGTTGGAAATGGTAATGCACAGAATGAAGGACCTGAGACGGGCTCATGTAGTTATAACCATGGGCAAAGATAAACAATGATCGTAACCTGAGTATTTATTTACATCACCAGTGTAGGCACCTGCACATAGCATACTCGAGAGACACCTGATAAAAAGACACATAATAGGTTAACTAGTAGATTGAGGAAATATCTGTTTTGACATTTTGTTCCTCATATGACCGAAGTATGGCTTTCTGGATTCTGAAGGCAGAGGCTTCCCAGATGTCTAGATACATGGAAGGGTGAAATGTCATAGTGACATGGATGCTGAGACCATGCACCAAACATATAGGACCCGTATTTCTTTCCAATAATTATAGAGTAAACACATGTATTGAATACAAGTAAGAACCAGACTCTTTACCACTGGGTAGGATTTTGAGGGACATTTCTGATGTTTATGAAAGTTAGGTTTAACCATGTCTCTGTAATACAAATTGTGTCATGGTTGTGACCAAATGTCTTACGGTGGCATTTTCATGAATAATTTGGTTTTTTTTAAGAGTGCTTCATACAAAACTTCCGCCATTTTTAAGATTGTAAGACACAGCCCTTAGTAGTCCACTCTTATGGTATTCATTTTTCCGACCAACAGGAGAAAGAAGGCTAAGTACGCCTCACCCGGATTTGAGGCTGTTAAACTTGGGACCTGTTAGTTTAGTTCTGTTTTGTTTTATCTGCGGACGTTCATCTCATTGAGCTGTCCATCTGGCATTTATAGAGTTAGGTATAGTATGCTGTGTTACCAATTTGAGTATTTGGAAGTTGAATTTTTGTGATGCCATTAAAATTGGTGGTGTTGTGCGCTTGCAGAGATAAATGTGTGCTTATGTGCACTAGTAAAGGTGGCCATTGTGAGAGGGAATTAAAGGAGCAGGCTTACGCTAGTAGCTTACCCGATATGGTTGAAGCAGAAATTGTGGCCATTGACACACTGGAGGCTGTTAGAGGACCAAACATAAGTGGCATGCATGTTTTTTCCGATTTTCCTCCCTCTCCTTCAGCTTCCCCAGGAAAGGTTGTGCACAGATGCTTGCTGGAGAAGCGATGATAGAAAGAAGGCTGAAGGTGTTGTGACTGACCACTTCGTGGCCTTGGGCCTAGTAATGTATCCACGCCTCACTCATCCAACTCCACTTCTACTAGCCAGCTGCCTCAGGGTTTTACACATTTATGAGGGCTAGGAGATTGCAGAAAGGCTGCAGGCCCCCTGACTAGTTGCTGTGTTGAGTTGGACTCAGCTGGGCAAGGGGCCGTATTGGCTTTCCTACCTCTCATGCTGTCGTGCTATCTGCTCAGATTTGTATTATTTTTTCACCCAATTGAGGTCTGAAAGAGGATGAGAAGGACTTGGGTTCTCTGGCAGTTAGGTTGTAGAATCACTTCATGTTACTGGGTCATGGGTCATCTATAATCTATCACCATCTACAATATATAATTGAAATGCAATTGAGTCAAGACAGGAGGAGAGTAGAAAGGAGACCATCTCTTTGAGGAGTTCAGATAGAAGAATACAGGGGAGAATTAGGTTGGATCCAACATAATTTACTTTACATAGTTCCAGGTGGTTTCTTTTCATGTGCATTTATCAATTTAAGATTCATTTTAGGTGATTAAACATGGGGTGATTAATATCAGAATTTGTATTATTTTTATATTAATTTCATGTTATTTTGGTTTAATACAAAGTAAATGTTTTTTTCAGTTAATGATTATTTTTGTATAATGTATGTATATCTCTATATATATAATTGAGTGGTGTGCGTAGGAATGAAAGGAATGTCTAGGATTTAGCTGTAAAGTTTTTCAAAGTCCTTTATTAATCAAATTTATAAGTTGATTCAAAGAAAGAAAGGGTTCAGCCAACACGTTTCGTTCTCAAAAAGAACTTCGTCAGGGCTTCTCGGGTTAATACCCCTCAGAAGTAAAGATAGAGAGAATTTGCACACGCTGTGGGTAAACGCTAAGTGCATGAGCTCAGTGGGAACCAAGTAACCGTTTAGGAGCTCTTGAGGTAATAAAATTCAAAGGGTGATCATAGTCCCAAAGTTCACAAAGGTAATCCAATAAGGCTCCTCCAACTGGCAGAGGCGTGATGAGTCTTAGTATGACGAAGTTTATATGGCGGTCACGGTTCCACTCTCAATAAAAAGACATCCAAAAGGGCTCTCTGTCCTTATGAAACAGACACACCTTCTTCCGCTGAGTTGCAGTCCTTCAGGCCCTATTTTGGCCTTGGGTTAATTCCCCTTTTCACTCCAGAGTTACTACCTGGAGTCTTCACGACAGTGTCTGTGTCGGCATATTTACCATACAGACTCACTGAACGCCTACAAAGAGCCTCAATCGGATGCCGTTTATTGGGAAGGTGTGTCTGTTTCACCCTTTTTTGGGTTATTTTTTCATTTAGTTTGTTGCAAGCAATTTGACGTTCCCTAAGGGATAACGTTTCCACATCTTTGTGATGGTTAAGGCATGGGGTTATAATATAGATTTACTTCATTTTTCTGTGTTGTTTTCAGGAAATTTGTACAGATGTTTTTGTTTTTTTACTGTGCTGTTGTTTTACTGTTTGAAACCCAGCCTGCCCTACAGTAGTAGGTCTTGGGTGTATCTGTTAATTTATTTTTCACATTCTCACCACTACTGTGCTATAACTATTTTGTTTATAATTTTGGTGCGATGATCTATCCACCTTCTTCATTGCTAAGATCCATAAGATTCAGGATAGTTTAAGGACCACACACCTTGTGCAATATTCCCCTTCTATGCCCCCCGCCCCGTGCATTAATGCACCCAGCCTGCTCTTTCCGCACTTTACACCAGCAGAAGGAAGCAATGTTTTACCCATCTTAAAATCATTAAAATCAGGCTCGCCAGCGGACCCATGTCCTGCGAGCGTCCTGAGTGGGGTGGCGGAGATAATTTCTCCTGTGGTAGTGGTGCTTGTTATTGACTCACTCCAATCTGGTAGAGTGCCCCTGCAATGGAAACACATGAAACTCCTCCCTCTCCTCAAGAAGCCCTCGGCTGATCCTACTCTCCTCTCCAATTATCGCCCCATTTCCCTCCTTCCGGCCTTAGCTAAGGTATGCGAAAAGGTGGCCTTTAAACAGCTGGAGAGATTTGTTGAATCTTCTGGTGCTCTTCACCCGGCTCAATCCGGATTTAGTGCATCTTGTAGCACCGATACAGCGCTGGTGGAGATTACGGAGGCTATCAGGGAGTGCCTGGACGTGGGCGGCAGGGCGGCTCTGATTTTGTTGGACCTCTCTGCCGCCTTCGACACGGTACCCCATCTCCAGCTCCTCTCTCGCCTGTCTGACATCGGCATTACTGGTATGGCCTTGGCTTGGGTTAAATCTTTTCTGGACAACCGCTCCCAACAGGTGTGGATGCCCCCCTTCTCCTCATCTACCAGTAAAGTGGCCACTGGCGTTCCGCAGGGGTCGAGTCTTAGCCCCCTTCTTTTTAATATATACCTCACGCCCCTGATCTATTTGGCAGAGAAGCTGGGTGGCAAAATGATGGCTTATGCCGATGACACCCAGCTCCTCTTCACTTGGAAGGGCGATGATCTTCAAACCGATGTGTCCCATCTGTGCCTGTCATCAGTATTCTCCTGGTTGACACAGGCAAGACTGAAGTGCAACGAAGATAAATCCGAGGTGTTCATCTATGGCCAGTTCCCCCCCCTCGGCTTTTAGAGAATCCCTCTGGCCCTCTGGGTTCCCATGCCCCAGTGGGGACTGTGGTGTCGCCAAGAACCTGGGAATCTGGTTCGGTGCCGACTTGGGCTTCCAAGAACAGATCAAGCGACTCTCAGGGACCTGTTTTGGCACACTTGAAGCCTTAAGGAGGTCCTTTCCCCTGCACCCTCGCTCGGCCAGAGAGACGGTGGCCAGGGCACTCATTTTATCGAGTCTAGACTACGCTAATGCCCTCTACATCGGCATCCCGGGTTACCTTCTGGGAAAGCTGCAGGTTATTCAGAATGCGGCTGTCGGGCTCCTGTTTAATATCCCGAGGAGACTGAGCGTATGTAAGCAGCCTAACAACTTGCACTGGCTCCCCGTGGCCCAGCGATTGCGCTTCAAAACTTTGACTATGGCGCATAAGGCACTCCACGGCCTATGCCCTGCCTACATTAGCTCAAGGTTTGCCTTTTACGTCCCTAACCGTCCTCTTCGCTCCGCCCTTCAAAGATGGCTGGTGATTCCCAGATTTCGTCGAGCATGGCTTGGGGGGCAGTCCTTTGTGGTAAGGGTTACCACCATGTGGAATGCTTTGTCAGATGCCTTGCGGCATACCAACAAATTCTCTACCTTCAAAAAACTCCTCAAAACTCATTTGTTTAAGCAATCGTTGTAGCTCTGTTGCCTGTTTTATCACTGTCCCCTGTTCTGTCACTGTCCCCTCCCCCCCGCGCCAGGACACTTTAGTAGCAGTGCGCAATATAAATCCCCCTTTAACATAACATAACATAACATGCAGAATTTTACAACGCATATGCCTTTATAGTGCATGCCTTTACAACTAATTTAGTTGCATAGGCAAATTGTATGGCAGAATCCCCCACCTCGCACGGCCTAAAGCTATGCTCATTGAGATAGTTGAATGAATATGATTAAAAAAACTGAAAAATACTGAAGAAAACAATGGTTAAAGTGACACTATAGTTAGATATGATTATAAGATTTACTTTTCGTAAACAAAACTCAATTCACTGAAAAACAAAAGGTTGAGGTGATGTTGCAGTTAGGTAAGGCAATAAGATTTTAACTCTAACATGTTAAAAAAAGAAAACATTAATTCACAAAAAAAATTGTTAAAGGTACATTATAGTTAGGGCTGATAATAATATGAAAACTAATGTTTAAGAAAAAGAAAAAAACACTTAAATTCAACAGTTATACTTTACGGAGCTAACTATAACTTGCACTTCTGCAATGTGAACAATGGGCCTTCCGTTAATTGAGCAAATGGGTAACTCACACTGCCGAATTGCATCATGAAGGACATATCGGATCCTAATGGGGCCTAGCGCCTTCATAAACTTCTGGAACTGCTTCCTGATTTCCATTATGTGGTGGGTAGCACTGGCAAAAATGGTGGTATTGCCATGTTTTATATATACATTACAAAACACCTTGTGTCATATACAGAAATCTGCCCTTCGAGAAATTGATAGTGTGTTAGTCAAGGTAGTGTGACCAGGGAAGACTAATATGGTCCGCCTGGATGTGTAAAAAATGGACATAGCGCATGGAGAAGTAGGCCTCCCTGATCTGGAACTTTAATATATTGCTGCATAACTACTGCATACTGCAAAATGGTGTGATGAAAGTGGAAACTAGGCTAGTAAGGGGCACAGTGGCGGAAGGAACCCAGCCAATATGCCTGATGAAGGGGAGGAAATCAACTGTCTGGTACTCAGTGGGTGGTTCATCAGGTAGCCACAGCCTAGGAACTAGAAAATAAAATCGTATTAAACTGTCCATACTCCATCAGATCCCTACCGACTGAGTGACAACATCTGTTCCATCAGATAAGAGACAATATGTAATTCGCAGCTTGGATAGAGGACGGTTGCCTCACAGTGGGTGACATGCACCCAGACAACATATTCTTGACCTTTTAGGTGACCCAGGATTTCTTTGGGATTGTTTCTAATTTCAAATATTTGCCAAATTGGCACATATGACCAGAGAGCTTGGACTGGCTTTACAGCTACTCTAGAGTCCTCCCTCACTTTGGAGTTGCTTCTGATTAGAGAGGAGGCTCATCTCGCATCTATGTTACGTGTCAAAGGATAACATGCTTAAAGTAATAATACAAGCTAGGCATCGTAGGATAGAGACCTACAACTATCCTTAACATTTGCCGACTGGGAATGAACATGTTGGCAGGTGCAGGATTTGGCAAGTAATGCAACAGTTACACTGACACACTTTTACTACTTCCACCACACACACATATATTGGTCCTACAAGGTTCAAGAGAATTTAATCCAATAGAAACTTGAATAACCCAAGTTGTGTTGAGCGAGAATCCAAATTTCTGCACATGAAATGCATATATCGATGTTTAGGGAAAAGGCGGTACTATGACTCAAACTGGTGACTAGCATTAGACTTGTAATATCAGCACAACATTGTCTACTGAGTATTGCACCTAAACCTAAATCAAGTGAAAATGCAACATAAGTTAGCGACGTTCGGTTTGCTTTTGGCCTAGCATTGTATAGCCATTAAGTGGTTATCAAGTAGGCGACCCACAGTGTTGATGTGGAGTTAATATATACTGACCTGGGCCACAGCAGAAGAGCTGCGTTTGACGGTCACGTGGACAGATGACAGAGCAGAGAAGGACCTGAGAGAGTGGGCAGACATGATTGGTAAACTGATCAATGACGATGAGGAAGAAGATGAAAAGAGTACACACTGCTGCATACATGGCCAGAGGGATTGATGAGTTAAGGGAGTCTGAACCAGAACCTCCCTCGCCTAATGTTAAAACAGTAATAAGAGAATGAGAAGGGGTCAATAAACAAGGTATAAAATGATGTTGGGGATGGGTGATTTCTGCACATGGTTGTGTTCAGCTAGGCGAGTGGTGTGGAATCTCACATATGGAGATGATATATATAACGATTATTATGCAGTTGTCGATAATGCAGAAAATAATTGGAGAACCCTCTTTTCTTGTATATGTGGAGGTTCGGTCTGATTACACTATTTTGATTTACTCACAGCTACTTGTGCACATTACGACCCTACAGTAGCCTTAAACATTTTTTTTTATCCTGCCGGCAGAGCCATCACATTAAAATATTTACTTGGTATCTCCTAGACCTTTTTATTTCTCATTCCCTTTCACACTACCACCCCACTCTTTCATTACACCCTTGCACTAACACCATCCTTGATACAGCATAAATGAAAAAAGTTCTCCACCAAAGTGACCCTTCGTGGGGGGCCCATAGGGCATTGCAGCGCCAGCCAGACGAGAAGTAATGCCCAATGAGGAAGCACAACATCCTTAGTGGTGTGTGAGGGCAACAAGAAAAATCTGTAGGATTTTTTTTTTTGTTTTGCTCTTTCATTCTTGAGATTCGTCCTTACTTCTCTTTTATTCCCTCCTACACCTTGATAGGAACAGTACCTTCTTGATTGACATAATAATAGCATCAATATACCCCCTTTACCCAGTGGTTCTATGGTTAGTTTAACTTCAAGTGGGTTGTAGTCAGCTAGTACCTTCAAGTCTGTACCATAAGTGTCTAGCGCATGGCGCAACTGTAGGCACCTGAATAATTTAGATGTGTGAAGTTGGAATTTTTGTTTTAATTTTTTTAATGAAAGGATGGGATTGTAGTCCTACACATCCCCCAAACTTGAAAAACTGTCAACTGTGCCACCTGCTTAATTCAAGTTTCCACAAGATGTTCTGAGCTGTACGTTTGCCCATCCATTTAATGTATGTGAGCACTGTGTACCAACAGATGACCTGGGGGAGAGAATACAGTGGGGATTTTCGATATAGTAGGTCAAGAATTTCTGGGTTTTCTAGGGTGGTTAATTCAAAATACCATGAAGAGTCCTGTCTGTCTGCAAAAATCCTGTCCCCTCTGATGTTGTCCGTTCCACTTTTGACTGTTCCCCCGGGGAGACCGGGCTCTATGAGGGATGTGAAAATGATCGATATCGAGCGAGGAGCGGTGGAGCGGACTGAGAATGAACCGTCATTGCAAACTGTGCTGGCCGCCATTGGGGCTCTTCATAATAACGTGGAATCCCTTATTCATAAAATGATAGCGCGTTCGTTTGAAATTGGGCGGATTGGACCGGACCCTGCTCCACTGCAAGGAATGAAGCAGCTCGAGAAACCCACAATGGCCATTTTGATAGAGGAAGCGGGCCCGTGCAACGAGGGGTGTCGGAGCCTCCGGCTGGTGTGATGGCCGATAGGAGCGAGATCGGTGCATTGAATGGATCGTCAAGCTTACTATCAACGCTGACTGTGGAAGGACTAATCGGTGCTCCCTTTCCGGAGACTTTTTATGAGAACTGTTTTGGGCTTGACACCGCGTCTCTCCCCTATCCGCCAGTTCCATTACGATGGCAGAGGAAACAACGTTGGGAGTTCATGACGGTGAGGAGAGTCTTTGGACCTGATGGAGTTCTCAGTGACTTAACATCTTTGCTTGATCTCAGTTAGAACTTTGCTGCACTTTTCTCGTATTTTGACTATCCTGTGGAGGCAGCAGTTCGTCCGGAAGGGGTTCGCACGTCCGATCGGAAGGGTCAAGGATGAGACTGATTGACTGGGTTCGACATTGTGGTCTTGATGGATGTGGGATTTGCTACCATGATGCTTGCGGGAGGTTGGGCGGTGTTTACAGTTTCCCCTGTTGCGTACTGCATTAGCTTCTTAATAGATATGTGGATTTACTCTGGGGGATTCTTGGTTCTGGCGCGAGGGAGGGGGGACCGGGGGCACGTACGAAGGTGCCCTCCTCCATTTTCTATTTTTTAGTATTTAGTTAGATGGGGCGACAGGCACACTGCTAGTTGGGGTTCGGCGAAAGCCATATGCAGGGGTGGGGGGATGGGTGTCAGTGTAGGTAGTTTAGGCTGTGGCGGGAATATTTTTGTCATTTATCCTGATTTCGTTTTTTCGTATCTTGGGGCACTACGCCTTTCTGTATCCTGTTCTTTTGGGTGGCGGGGACTGAGTACCCTAGCGCATCAAATGTAGCTTAATTGTGTGCAGTCAACCATTATTGAATGATCTACGCGTCGATGTTTCAATGACCCCACCCATTGTTTTTTACAGAACTCCTGATATCTGAAAATGTTTGCTTATTATTGTAACTGAATGTGATGTCCCAGATACGTCTTTATTCGATTTTGTTTTATATTTGAAAATAAAAAGAAATATTTAAAAAAAAAGTGCAACACATACCATTACATTTAGGGACACTTGGGTCCATGCCTCCAAGCCCCCTCAGTTGTGTTTCAAGATAGAAGTTTTGTTGGTGTCTGTTAGAAATTGTTTTTCTGGTTGTCAGTCAGAATGCCCCCTGTACAAGCGGGATCCCTCACTCTAGTCAGGATGAGTAAAGTACACCCCTAAGTTTACCTGTGCTCACCATCTGATAGCTAGGCACAGTGCAGTCAGGCTAAACTACAGAGGCAATGTGTAAAGCATTTATACATATGTACAGTAACGCAGTAAAAACACCACAAAAGGGCTTCACATCAATTTGGAAAAATTGCCAATATTTATCTAATTATAACAAGATGAAGACGATAAATATTCAACCTACATAAGCGAAGATATGGATTTCTAAATAATAAAGCAAAAATACTGTTCCTTGAAGGCAATAGCGCCATCCGGGGCTGTTGGGACGTCATGATCAACAAAATCCACAGTTCTGTCTGACCTCGATTGAGTCGAGGGCTGGCTACAGCATCAGGGAGGACCTGCAAACAGTACCTTGTAAATTGAAGAGGCGTCGGAGACCCTGCGCTGAAGTGCGGCAGTGAGGCTTCTCTGGGTCGGTGCTGCAAGTCGGTGCAGGAGTCGGTCCTTGAAGTCCCACGCTTTGCAGGCTGAACTTCGTCCTTCGTCAGGAGTGCTGACATCGGCAGTGCCAGGGCTGTCGTGACGTCCCTGGGAGTGCATTGTGCACTTCATGATGTGGTGCCTGTGGCTTCAGTGCAGGCAGTGGCTTGGCGTCTGTGCGGAGTGTTGTCATCGGTAGACCCGGGGCTGCGGTGTTGTCGCGGGCGGTGGGTCATATTCATCATGAGACGGTGTCCGTGGCTTTGGTGCAGGCAGCAGCGTTGGTTTTCAATGGCAGAGTCACTTGTCTGGTTATCTGTAGACCAGGGGCTGCGATGTTGTTGGGGCTTCGACCATGGCTAAGGTGCAGGCAGTGGAGTCAGTGGCAGTGTGAAGCGGCGTTGGTTAGACCAGGACTTTGGTGTTGTTGAAGACCCTGCTTCAGTCACCCATCGAGCGATGACCACAATGTCAGTTCAGGCAGCGGCATCGGTGACGGCATCATGAATGCTTTTCTTGAGGTTACAGCCCAGCAAACACCTCCAGTGGCCCAGAACTGGAATTGCACCACAGGTTCAGGACTCCCAGCAATAGAGTCCAGGTGCTCTAGAGGAAGTCTTTGATGGCCCTGAGAATTCCAACAGGAAGCAAGCACACACACGCCTTTAAGAACTTGGAAAGCAGGATTCCAGAAAAGAAAGCAAAGTCCAGTTCTTTGACTTCCCAAAACAGAAGCAGTACCTGCAGGCCAGCACAGTAAGCAACAAGCAGAGTATCAGTTCCCCCTCCTACAGCTTCTCTATCTCTTCTTCTTGACAGAATATAGTCTTAGTCCAGAAGTGTTCCAGAAATGTGGAGTCACAGCTCCAGTACTTATGAAAGTTTCTACCTTTGAAGTAGGAAAACTTTAAAGGAAAGTCTTTGTAGTGCACAAGACCCTGTCTTCCCTGACCTGGCCCCAGAGACACTTTAGGGGGTGGAGACAGCTTTGTATGAGGACAGGCACAGCTCTATTCAGGTTTCAGTGACAACTCCTCCCACCACTGTAACTCAGGAAGACCCCTCAGCCTGGTGATGGGCAATTAGGATATGCACAGCACACCTCATCACCCTTTGCGTGACTGTTAGAGTGAATGCACAAACAACCCAACTGTCATCCTAAACCACATGTTGAATTCACAGGCAGGCAGAGACACACAATGGTAAAGCAAGAAAATGCCCACTTCTAAAAAGGGCATTTTCAAACAAATCATTTGAAAACCAACTTCATTAAAAGATGTATTTTTAAAGTCTGAGTTTAAGGAGCCTAAACTCCAAATCTCTATCTTTTCCCAATTAAAACGTACACTTATAGGATGTTACAAGGCAGCTTCAATGAAAACCAATAAGAGAGATAGCCCTTGCAATAGTGAAAAATGAAATTAGTAGTATTTCACGTAAAAGCACACCACTATATGTCCCACCTTTTAAATACACCACACCCTGCCCATTGAGCTACTTTGGTCCTACCTTAGGGGTGCCGTACATGTTGTAGCAGGGCAGGTTTGACCCTGGCAAATGGGTGCAGGTAGACATGGCAATATAAAACGGCACTCACGGACACTTCAGTGACAGATCTGAGACATGGTAGCAGGGCTACTCACGTCGGTGGCACAATCAAGCTGCAGGCCCACTAGTTGCATTTGAATTACAGGCCCTGGGCACACACAGTGCACTTTACTAGGGACGTACTAGTAAATCAAATATACCAATCATGTATAACCAAACATAATCACAATTTACACAGCGAGCACTTGCACTTGAGACCTGATCAGCACTGATAAAGTGCCCAGAGACCTAAAACCAGCAAAAAAAAAGTCCAGAATATAGTCAAAATAAACAGGATCTAGAATTAAAAAGACTGGGAAAACCATGCCACGGATGCCAGGTCTGGGGGTGTGGCCAAGCAACATGGCCGACGGGACGTGAGCCTCCTTAGCTCTCCGTCCGTCCGCCTGCAAATCCTTGAATTATCCTTGATTCCCCACAGAAAATCTAGCCTTGATGTGGGGGAAAGCATAAGGAAGCCGCCCAAGCCCTGTTGGTCGATCCCAAAGGAACTGAGGACCGATGCGCAGTCGATAACTGAGCTGCGCAGTGATGCTAGACCTACGGAGAGAGGACCTGCAACATTGAAAAGCCTCCCCGGGGTGATCATGCCTTCAGAGGTGAGGGCGCGGCTGATTGGGATCCCTTCCGGTAACTCCTGGCCGCCTGATTGCTGCTGGTTGCAGGCAGCAGAGCCGAAATCCTGAATGCGGGGTGCAGCACGCTCCATGTCTGGGGAGCGGGCGGCCGGGCAGTCCGGGGTAAGGCGGACTACTTCTGGGCCCCGGCTGGGTATATCAGTGCTCCCGTGATGCACTGTTGAAGATTGGTGTCCAGGAGCATGCGGCGATGCAGAGGAGCGATTTGGGCCCCCGGCCGGTACTGATGAGTGAGCCTGGAGCAGGCACGTGCTAGTGGACAAGTGGGGAATTTGTGTCAGGGACTGCAATGGGCAAACATAAGCCTCAGAAGACGACTGGGCGGAACACTATTGTAGTATCGGGTTCCCAAGGCCTACATGCTCCAAAGATAACCCACTTACATTGGAAGGACTGTTGGCACGGAAACTGAAATTCAAAGAACAAGTTTATTAAGACCCCATGGGGTGGTGGTACATTCCTACAGCACCCTTCGGCAATGCAAGAAGTATCACACCGAACATCGGTGTGACCCCCTCTTTTATACGTTCTACAGGTAATAAAATGGACAGGCGGTACAAAGTTACAAAGCATTATGTACATATAAGGTCATGTTTTGGAACACTGCCAGCTCATTGGAGGGTTTCAAACCCACTGGTCAGTCTGCGGCACATTCCTGAGGGGTGACTAGTCAGAGGGGACTGCGCATGTACAGGCTTGACCATTACTAAAAATAGCCTGTTGCTGGGCAAACTCAAGTGGTCAGTGGTACGGACAACGGACTAAAGGCTACGCTGGCCACGAGGCCGCTCATGATCTAAGATGGCCGCCGTAACCTACAAAATGGCGTTTTCGAGTATGGCCAATATAACAGAAAAACGTGTAGCTACAGCTAAGCGCTAACTCGGCCATCGTCCAATTACGACAGACGACCCTTTTAGCGTTCAGCTGAAGCTACCTCATAGTGAACATAATCTGGGTGTTCATCTTCGATATCAATTAACATTATTTGAGTTACTTCTTTATGAAGCATCATTTTGTCATGGGCAACAGTTCGTCTTGATGGTATACAAGCCGTTAGGCACATAGAACACAAAGCTGGACCACATTGAATACATAAGCATACACCAAACAGTATCCCCACAATAATACATAAAATAGTTAACAGCTTCCATCCCCAAGTGGAGAGCATTGACCAGAACCATCCTGACAGAGTCCAAGTACCATTATCCGGGTGTATTTCGGCAGCTATCTTATGCAGCTTGGTAATAGCATCATAAACAGATGGTGAATTGTCAGGTATATATACGCAACAGCTACTTCCGATGATTCTACATGCCCCCCCACGGTCGGCTAGAACTACGTCTAAAACCATTCTGTTCTGTAGCGTAACAATTCTAGAAATTTGCAGTTCTTCTGTTATATTTCCCAACGCAATAGCAGTATCATTGGCCACAGCTTCAACAACACGGGTCAATCGTCGTATCTTTCTGCTATTCAGAGCAGCCCCCACAAAGGAAAACAGTCCAAAATTTAAATCCACATACTGCTGCAAAGTAGTATCTGTTTGGTCAATGTCATTCAACACGACAGCACGTTTAGCTCTATTCAAAATGAAGTCGTGATACAAAATATAGTCATTGTGATACATTGGTGGGGCAATGAATACAGGGGGTAGTACAAAAGATACATAACAAGTGCCTGACCATCCTAATGGAAGCTGATGATAACCCTTCGTTCCACAGACCTGTGCCAACATCACCTTCGTTTTCAATTCTTTCGCCTTTTTATCAACACTTTCTTTAGCCTCCAACTCCTGCCGCTCATAATACTGAGCCATAGTCAACAAAGACGCAGGGGTCGCCGTGGCCCAGGAACTCTCACTCGACTTCAATCGTTTGGCAATCTCCGGCAGCAGATTAGCCACATACTTATCTACAAACAAATGCCGACCTGTATCGTCTGTTAAAGATTGACCACTATAATCGTGAAACGCCTCTTCGAAGCGTGTAAAAAAGTCTGAGACCGTTTCATCTGGCTTTTGCTTACACGAAGCTAACATGGTCCAATCAATCTTTTTAGAAGGTACGAGCGTTTTTAATTTAATTAGAATAGCCGTTGGGAGATCTAAAATCAGCTGGCAAGACTTGCATGCCGGTTTTCTCTCTAAATCAGCTTCATTTATCTCCTTCCATGTTCCCCCTAGTATTGTCTCATCATTATTTTTACGAATTTGTCTCCACATGTCAGGCGGAAGTATTAACCCAAAAAACAAATCTATATCAACCAGAGTCATCACACAAGATGAAATAGCCCCTTCCACCCCTTCATAGAATGCTGCCGGATTTTTACGAAGGTCGGGTAAAGAATTTTTCAACGCCATAACATCCGCTCTATTCCAAGGCGTATACACCCAATTATATACAAAATACCCCTTCGCATCCTTCAACCTTTTATCATCATCTGTACCTTCCCCTTTAGGTGGAACATACAAAGGTGCAGCTTCACGCATAGGCATAACATGTATTGCAGAACTCTTATCTGAACCCCGGAGAGAACACTCCTTAGACTGCCCGTCGGATTCCAGCCCGGACTCCTTAACCTTTTTCCGCTCGTCTCGCAATCTGCTAGTCTCATCTCGCAGCTTGATCAGTTGTTTGTAAAAGGCATCGACATCTGCAAGAACAAATACACCGTTTTCGTAATTTTTACGATGAACTGACACATCCTTAGGTTCTAATGTATCTGAAAGTTTACGAAATGAGGTAACAACTTCGTCCGCCAAAGTAGACATAAAATACAATAACTCTTGGTCTGTCCAAGTACCCCTTTCAGAAACAAGTTCAGACTGAGAAACATACTTCGTATTCACCCTACGAGCCCAACTACGCAAATGCGCGGATCTCTCCGCCGTAAACCTGAGGGCAGATATCCCCTTCTTTCCCGACTTATTCTGTCCTTCATCGTCCAATTCTGCAGGTGGAGCCGTAGACGAAACGTACGGAGGCGGTGACCGATCTAATAAAGAAAAATCATCGATTTCATTATTAAGGACAGGATAAAGCGATCGACGAATAGGGAATTGACCAGCCGTTTGCAATTTACGTTCCCGTTCCTCCCTCTCTTTCTTTTCCTGCTCCTCCTTTTCCTCAAGCTGTAAAGCCTTATCCCGAGCAGCCTTACGCTGCTCTTTGTCCGCCAAGGCAACTTCACGCTTCATTCGCTCACGCACCGCTTTCTCCCACATTCGCACACAATCAAACATGTTCTGTCTAGACCTTCGCTGAAACAGACATTGCTCCACAAACTGTACTTTTCGCAAATCGAACGACCCATGAAGAGGCCATTGCAATTCAGGATCAGATCTAGTATACTTATTCCATAATTTACTGTACATTATAGGTGGAAGGCCATGCTTTATATACATATCCCTATTTGGTGTTCCCTCTGGGGGAGCCGGCTGTGCTTCCGCTAACCTAATTGTGGTACCATTTCCAAGACAGCACATCCCTCGGAGTGTGCTTAAAACAGGCATGTTCAAAGTGGTACCACGAAAGCGCGATACCGTAGAAAAATGGCACTTACAGTACTTCACACAAATGTGCCGCTCAAAGGAAAAAAACAAAGTTAGAGAAACATCTCTACATGCCTGCCTATGTGGAGTGCACTACACATATAGATTCAAAGATCACAAATTCACAAATGTTAGCTAACTCAAATCAAATCATAGGTCATAGAACTTCGGCAAGCGTCCGAAGACTACCTTACCGCTCACAAATCATAGAACCTCAGTAAGCGTCCGAGGACTACCTTACCGATCACAAATCATAGAACCTCAGTAAGCGTCCGAGGACTACCTTACCGATCACAAATCTTACCCAAAGTATCAAAGGTCCAGGTTCCAACTGCCAAGGTCCTTTTAATCGAATCAGCCAAACGGCGCTTTATCCAGCAACACAGGCGATCGAAAACTCAGTCGGAGACCGGCGCCACCTGGAAGGTCAGATCGGAAGGAAAGGAAAAAACACCGTGGGTGCCAAGACTCGGGTCGCTCAGTGGCAGCGCGCGTCCATGGCGAGTGTCCAAACCTTCGTCACGACCTCTCCTTCGGGCATCCGAGTCGCCGATGAGTCCCTTCGTGGTCGCCAATTTGTAGTATCGGGTTCCCAAGGCCTACATGCTCCAAAGATAACCCACTTACATTGGAAGGACTGTTGGTACGGAAACTGAAATTCAAAGAACAAGTTTATTAAGACCCCATGGGGTGGTGGTACATTCCTACAGCACCCTTCGGCAATGCAAGAAGTATCACACCGAACATCGGTGTGACCCCCTCTTTTATACGTTCTACAGGTAATAAAATGGACAGGCGGTACAAAGTTACAAAGCATTATGTACATATAAGGTCATGTTTTGGAACACTGCCAGCTCATTGGAGGGTTTCAAACCCACTGGTCAGTCTGCGGCACATTCCTGAGGGGTGACTAGTCAGAGGGGACTGCGCATGTACAGGCTTGACCATTACTAAAAATAGCCTGTTGCTGGGCAAACTCAAGTGGTCAGTGGTACGGACAACGGACTAAAGGCTACGCTGGCCACGAGGCCGCTCATGATCTAAGATGGCCGCCGTAACCTACAAAATGGCGTTTTCGAGTATGGCCAATATAACAGAAAAACGTGTAGCTACAGCTAAGCGCTAACTCGGCCATCGTCCAATTACGACACTATCACGCAGTACACTACGCCTAGGCACCCCCCCCCAACACCTGACCAGACAGACTGGGGCCCCGGAGCGGGACGCAGCAATATTCTAGTGCTGGGCATTCCAGAACGGGCGGAACTGAGGGTGCCCAAGCAGTTCCTTGAGGGTTGGATTTTTACCCAGCTGTGCCCTGAGGGCCTGTCGGATGTGTTTGTGATTGAGAGAGCACACAGGGCTCTCGTCCCTCCCCTTCCTCCTGGAGAACAGCCACGAGCTATCATAGCTAAAATCTTCAACTATAGGGATAGGGACTATATCCTGCGAGCGGTGAGGGAGCGCCAGAATCTTCTGTATGATAATAGTAAAGTGACTATCTACCTGCATTACACTAACCAGGATCAGGAACTCCGCAAATCCTTCCTGGCAAGAAGCGCAAGCTGCGAGACATGAACATGCAGTATATGCTCCTGTATCCAGCCAAGCTGAAGGTGATCTTGGGGGGCAAGGTGCAATTCTTTGACTCCCCGGAAGCCGTCTGGGAGTGGTTGAAGATCCTTGGTGATGGCCTGCTGCCTGGAGAAGCAAGGGGTCAGAAGCAACGATGGGGGACGTGGCCGTAAAGAGGCCAGCGAGAGCAGCAGAATCGAATGGACTCTCAGAACGCACCAGAGGTGTCGCAGCGGAGAATAACGGTGGGGGATGATGGAACACTGCAGTCTAGTTCCCTTGTGGAGAGTGCTGCTGAGGTCGAATTGCTGGGAGCTGCTTCCACCGGACAGGACTTGCGGGATCAGACTGTGCCCTCAACGATAGACGTTGCGTCCAAGACTTTGTTGGACGACCCTCCTGGAGAGCCCAGCGACAGTGATTACACATTGAAAGCTGCACACGCTGTTTGGGGCTTACTACCATTACTTGCCTGAACTGCTTGCAGGTACGCTGACCAGGGGCTGTTGACATCGCGCTTCTCCTCCACCGCCACCGCAGATCTCTCGCGGCTGCCGAGTGTGGAGACAGGGGAGACTACAACTCCCAGCGTGCCCTGCTTGTCGGGGGACGGCTGACGATGCCCACTTCTGCGCCCGGAGGCGCCTAAAGGAGAGCTGCTCCTGCTGGGGAGCGGGGGCCCTCACACGCTGTTTGGGGCTTACTACCATTACTTGCCTGAACTGCTTGCAGGTACGCTGACCAGGAGCTGTTGACATCGCGCTTCTCCTCCACCGCCGCCGCAGATCTCTCGCGGCCGCCGAGTGTGGAGTCAGGGGAGACTACAACTCCCAGCGTGCCCTGCTTGTCGGGGGACGGTTGACGAAGCCCACTTCCGCGCCCGTAGGTGCCTAAAGGAGAGTTGCTCCTGCTGGGGAGCGGGGGCTCTCACAAGCTGTTTGGGGCTTACTACCATTACTTGCCTGAACTGCTTGCAGGTACGCTGACCAGGGGCTGTTGACATTGCGCTTCTCCTCCACCTCCGCCGCAGATCTCTCGCGGCCGCCGAGTGTGGAGACAGGGGAGACTACAACTCCCAGCGTGCCCTGCTTGTCGGGGGACGGCTGACGACGCCCACTTCCGCGCCCGGAGGCGCCTAAAGGAGAGCTGCTCCTGCTGGGGAGCGGGGGCTCTCACAAGCTGTTTGGGGCTTACTACCATTACTTGCCTGAACTGCTGGCAGGTACTCTAACCAGGGGCTGTTGACATCGCGCTTCTCCTCCACTGCTGCCGCAGATCTCTCGCGGTCGCCGAGTGTGGAGACAGGGGAGACTACAACTCCAAGCGTACCCTGCTTGTTGGGGGACGGCTGACGACGCCCAATTCTGCGCCCGGAGGCGCCTAAGGGAGAGCTGCTCCTCCCGCGTCATGGGACGCGCGAGGGAGAAGCCCGGGAGAAGCCCGTGACAGTCTGTGGCATCTGTGGCAGTCCGAGGCTGGGCTGGGCCCCAAACCCTGGCCGTTGCAGCTTTGGCCTCCTACCCCCCTATTTTTTGTGAGACATTTAAACTTTTTAGACCTAAGGACTCTGATTTGTTATATTTGTTTTACTTCTCTGCTTCATTGCTTTTCCTTCATGATAGCTTTTGGATTTTAACATAAGTATTGTGTACCTTGCTGGCGGCTCTACGATGTCTAACCAGAAAACTGTGAAAAAACCCTCAGTGCCTGCCACAATGGATAATTATTTAGTTAAAGTTGTCAAGAAAATTAATAGTGACCGGCGATTATCACTGGGCCGTGGTAGTCCCCCCACTCTGTCGACTTCTTTAGGCGTATCTGCATTAGATGATAGTCGCGAAGCAGAAAGTGTGGATATTATAAACAATGAGGTACCAGTTGTAGCTGTATCCAATCAGGTTGTGATGGATGATGACTCCTCCGACACACCAAACACACCAGTCCAGGCTTCCCCGACCCGTAGATTAGTTAGAGCATGTAGGAAAGTACCTAGTAAATGTGGGGGTATTCGGAATAAAAAAAGATTAGCAACCCCCCCCCAAAAATATAGTAGGCGAAAAGTGTGCCACGGAGAAAGAAGGTACAGCTGAACTGAACACTGAGCTATTAGACCTCCTGGTTAACCTTATTGATGCCAAGTTAGAAAGCATTATTAAACCCTTTGTGGCTAAATTAGATTTGATCTCTGCAGAAGTAACCAGATATGGGGGCCTTTTGGATACCCACATTGCCTTGGGTGGAAAACATAAGATTAACGAGAAGGGCCCAAGAGTGAGCAAAGATGCAAAAATTCTTTCTGAGGGGAGGCATAGTGCTAACGATACAGTCCTACTAGATAGCCCACCAAGAGTCAGTCAGGAAAATAAGGCTTCTTCAGTAGATGAGAGCAAAGAAGGGTGGACAGAAGTGAAGAGAAGGCGTCATATTAACCTTCCCCCTGATTGTGCTCCTTAGGTGGTCGTCTTAACTAATGTTCCACCTACGGATACATGCACAACCCAACCCCAGCAAGAAACACATGACTCTCTAAAAAACACAGCAGTTTCATGGTTGCATAGGCAATGTGGGTTCCCAGTTGCCTATTCCGACCAAATATTAACTACTAGAAGGGTCAACTGGATTGGAAACTCCACCAAGAATAGCAGGGGTGATTTTGTTATTATTCATTTTAAACACCCCCAACATGTAGCTACTGTTTTGTTAAGAGCTGCATCCTTACCGATTGCTGATAATACTGTCTGTGCCTGTCCACTTGGTTATTTTTATAGCCACCTCATCAAAGCACCCCCTAATGATAGCAATAGTACCAGGCAATTTCCATTTATTTACCGGCCTGGCTTGGTTATCCCATTGAATGATTGACTTCCCCAGATTCATGAGCCCCCCCCGTGTGAGATCACAGATACCTTAGTAACTGAGACAAGTGAAAATCATGCGGGCCATGAGCAGAACCGGGTGGACATCCTAGATCAGGTCCACGACCTTGGGGTCTTATCAAGTGGAACTCAAAGGGAGGAAGATAGTAATAATGTAACAACGATATCAGATACTATTGGAAGAAATGGTAAAAGGATAACAATTGCTAGCTGGGATATCGCCGGGTTGAAGTCAAACGGGAATGTGCTAGGTTGGCTGGATCTTATTAATACCTATGATATTTTATGTTTTCAAGAAACGTGGTGCAGGGAAGATAACAATTTTGAGGGGTTCGTCTCTTACAACTTGCCGGCGTATGGCCCTGGCCCAGGTAGAGCCAAAGGTGGTTTATTGATATTAGTTTCTATTTATCGCCCGATTGTAGTTAAAAGGTACATAGCTGTGGGAGCACATTTGCAGATACTTTGGTTATATGAGGACCAAGGACGTAATATTCTACTGGTTAATTACTATAATAATATTTTTGACAGCTCAAGGGTAACCGTAGTACACGATCTGGCAAGTGCCATTGAAAATCTGATCTTAGAAGTAAATGTTTCTTTTGATTTTATATGGGTTGGCGACTTTAATACTCCATTATGTGAATTCTCAACACAAAAAGTCTGTGGGTTTACAAACAACGCCGGATTCGATGACTTGCATTTTGGTCATAACAGCTATGGTGAGGCATTAAACTCACTCATGGGATGCTATGATCTGGAAATTATGGGTTTTGCAAAAGATAAAAATGGTGAAACTATTCCTACCTTTAAGAACCGGCACACTAGTTCGGTCATCAACTGTGATTATTAAGCATGGGCGGAAAATCCGTTACGCTCGCGGATTTTGCGGATTTTCGGTAAATTCGCAATCCGCGAACGCTCGCGAATTTACAGAAAATCCGCAAATTCGCACGCAGCGGATTTTTTTTTCTTGGTGATACAATTTTGCGGCGTGCGGTGTAAGTTCGCAATTGCGAACATGTAGGTGCGGCGGGCAGCAACAATCTCGCACTCGCGAAATTACAAAAGTTGCAATTCTGCACAAGAAATCTACTAGCAAGCAGCATAGACCTTCTGAAAATGATGATTTTTATCAGAATAACTCCTCAGGTTGACATTTGCCTGCACTTTTTTGGATTTGAGGCCTTTTGATTTTCTTTGGATAACTTTTGGATTAGAAATCAACTTTCTCATATAAGCTTGGTGGGGCATTACAGTTGCTGTAATGCTGTTCTGCAGAAAAACGAGTTTTGCAAAAGTGAAAGCAGGTTCAAAAGTTCAAACTCATCATTAGTAACCGTTCCCTGTAGTGCTTCCTGACAAGGGCCCCTCCAGAGTTCAGTTGCTAGTTGCAACAATTGTATGACCCTGCTCTGACCCTCACAGCAGGCTCATAGAATAGCTACAAGTAGGCCACAAAGTTCCTGGAAAAAAAATTGCACTGCAACAGAAAGCAAATTACAGATAAGGAAGCAGGTGCCAGACTGGAATTTTAAAACAGTGACACATTAATAAATCAACCCCAAATTCATTCATGTCAGTTGAAGCAGGCAGGTGTGCTTGCTTTTTCCCCCCATAATCTACAGTGATGATGAACCAGAGGGTGGCATTGATGTACCAGAGGGTGGCATGGGTGAAACAGAGGGTGGCAGGGGTGAAACAGAGGGTGCTGGGAACCTGTGATGATGAACCAGACGTAGAAACAACATAATCGTGACCGTTGCGAGCCGACATGTAAGTTCGTAATTGCGAACTGGTACAAAACCCTCGCGAACTGTCAGAAATCCTTGCGAACTGGCAGAAATCCTTGCGAACACAAAAAAAAAAATGCGCGAGAATTCGCGGATTTTGCGGATTGCGAGTTCGCAAATTCGCAAAATTCGCGAACGCCAGATTCGCAAAATTCGCCCATGTTTAGTGATTATCTCTTCTAACATTATTTCTAGTTGTGCTGTCCCTAGGATCGAAGAAACGTTTATAAGTGATCATAACTGTATCATCCTGGAAACAACTTTTTGGGGTGGAAGTCCCGTTAATATGAGTACTACAGTTACTAATGTGGAACCACACAGACCAAATGGAGTAAGATTAAGATGAGCGGGGGACAAAGCTAATGAACTAATCACTGCTATCGTCAGGAATTGTCTGGTTGATATTACCTTCATCCTTGACAAAAGCACTGACTTTGGGCAGGTTTTAGTCTCTTTTAAAGATATTAATGAATCAATTGATGCCAGGTTTACTAGGCCCAAAAGGGCTCAGAGTAGAAACGGTCCTGGTTGGTTTGACCATATGTGCACTAGCCTTTTAACTGAATTGAAATATGCTCTTGCCAAAAGGCCAAGGGACATTAACAACATAAGAAATTTAAGAACAGAATATTAGCATGCTCTGATACTGAGGAAGTGTGAGTTACAGCACTTGGCCTGGGACTCTCTTAACCAAGCTGCTGAATTATCTAACAGTACCTTGTTCTGGGCCACTGTTAACTCGCCTTTTCTGAAGGGATAAAATACACCAGAGTTAACCTCGAATGTCTCGAGTGGAGGCTGGGTTGCCCATTTTTCAAACATTTTTTACACAAACAGCTGTGTAGATCCCAACCTTAGTAGGTGGACTGTTCTACCGTTGGATATTACGGTTAGCGAGGTTGAACTTGCCATACGTGCTAGTAAGGGGGGGAAAGACCAGGGCCCCGATGGGGTACCCGTCGATGTTTATAAAGCAGCGCCTGAGATGTGGAGCCCTCTCTTGGCCATTGTTTTTAACGCCGCAGTATGCACTGAGGCCCCCAAAACATTGGAGGAATCTATTATTATCCCAATACATAAAAAGGGCAGTAGGTCTGAAGCGAAAAATTATCCCCCCATTTCCCTTCTTGACTCCTCGTTAAGATCATGAGCAGAGTCATGCTGGCCAGGCTAGAGGAATGGGCTGAGCAAGAGGGAATACTTGCCGATAGCCAGTACGGTTTTAGAAAGGATCGGGGTACTCTCGATCAGTGCATAAACCTTGACTTACTGATCGGGAAATATACCGAAGCAAAACAAGGATCACTGTATCTTTGTTTTGCAGACCTAAGTAGCGCTTTTGACATGGTTGACCATTCTATTTTATGGCCAACCCTGTTAGAGCTAGGAGCACTTGAGGGTATCATCTTTTTCCTAGTGAGGTTGTACGGGAAATTACAAAAATCTGTGCGTTACGGAACAAAAGGTGAATGCACCCCAAAATTCAGTGTCAAGAGAGGGATTACACAGGACTGTGTATTGTCCCCCCTACTTGTTATACTATTTATTAACGGAATCGATACAATCTTAAAAAATGTTAAGGCAGATGCCCCCCAGATCAAGGGTGTGCCAGTCCCGGTGTTATTATACGCCAATGACGCTGTTTTACTTTCTAGAACTCCTTTGGAACTACAGCGTCTGCTCGATAGATTTTCTGTCTTTATCAAAGACAGAAAACTGATTATCAATAAGGGGAAAACGCACACCATGACGTGTGGGGCCAAAAGTAAATTTTTAAATGCCTTTTTTATAGATCAAGAAAAGGTGCAACAAGTAGATACGTTTTGTTACCTTGGTATAACCTTTTCCAAGGATAGAAAATGGTCCAATGAATTCAGCAATATCCGCATTAAAATGGCCAAAAGTGCTCATGGCGTTTTTAGATTTGCTGCAAAGGTGGGGGACAGACGCACCAGGGATATGCTTAAGATTTTTCAAGCAAGATATGTTACAATCGCTCTTTATGGGGCAGGCGTGTGGGGTCACAGAAGTAACCATCACTTGCAGCAGGATGAAAACTCTTTTTTTAAAAAGCTCCTGTGTTTACCAACCTCTGCTCCCACTGAACTAATCCATCGGGAACTGGATTCCAATTTTCTAATTGATCTGTTATCCCTGAGGCCACTTATGATTTTGTCAATTTGGCTCCAGGATGAAAAATCTTTTAACAGATCAATTATTGAGGATTGTATCTCGCTGGATAAACATCTAAATATACCCTGGTTAAAATATATTGTCGTCTGTTTTTCAGAGATTTTTAATTTAAATGTCTTGATCGATCCCAGTGCAGCACCCCAGATACCCAAAATAGAGCTGAAAAACAAATTCTTGGCTTTTACAACAAGGAAGCGGGCCTTAGCCAATGGATCACTATCTACTGTTATCTTTTATAATAGCTATCTCACCACTGGAGGTTTCCCTAATTATTTGGTTTGGGTGACAAGGCCATCCCACAAGTTTGTGCTGCCCAGACTAAGGTTTGGAGTAGCACATCACTTAGTGGCCCTGCCGAATTTGAAGAGACACCCGCTAGGGCCATGTATGTGTGATGGTGTATCTAAACAGAGCACTTTTTACTTTTTGGTAAACTGTATATGAATTTCCGTACTGCCTATCTGTTATGTTATGTTAGTATGAATTTGTAGAGTGCACGTTCACCCCAGGGTTTCTTGGCGCTGTGTGCCGCTGGGTAACACGTCCTGGCTTTCCCTGTGAGATGGTCCCTATTGGGAATCCCCAAGGTGAAGCCAGGCATCCTCGGCAGCGAGGGGGCCGTTGTGGAGATTAAGAAAGCTATTGCCCAGAGTTGCAGCGTGGGACCCATGGTTAGAGAGGCACCGAGGCAAGATTTATCGAGCCCGCTGACATTGGTTCCGTACCATGCCGCGTCGGGAATTGAACCCTGGTCCCGGGCCGACCTCTGCTTCTGGGTCTGCCGCCTCTAACCGGTGAGCCACACTTCTCTATCTGAAACCTATGTTTGTTAAATATGGCGTACGTACAGTTAACCAGGCAATGAGTTTAATTTTTAACCTGCAATCTATCGATATCTGTTTTTTTACTGCGACGTTTTTAACCCAGTGTATCAATGTCAGGAAAAGTATGTGTTTTTAAGCACCATGTCTGTAACGTTCTTTTGTTCTTTGCCCTGAAATCTGTTGTATTTTATCTTATGTATGATTCTTTTTGTTGTGCTTTTATGGTCATTTTATATGTACCGAATAAAGCTTCATGAATTGAATTGAATTGACTGCTGGACTACAACACTATTTGTTTCTACAGTTCTACTAGGTAGGAGTTGGTAATGCTGTCTGGTGGTGTTGGCTGTATTGGGATCTTGGGGAGGGGGGAGTATAGCCCTATGTGTGGGCCCGATGGGGCCTCAAGGAAGGGGGTTTGTCTGGACTAAGCATACATACAGCGGATGTATCACAAAATGGTTGCAGGATCATAGATCTGTGGCGGGCGGGCAGGGGGTACGATGTTTTCCTGTTGCCCCTGTTGGGCTTAGTGGGATGCTGTGCACTTCTTGGCACGAGCGGTGGGTGGACAAAATCGCCTGTGATGGTAGTCGAGGATTGTCCGTGGGTGGGGGGAGGTGGGGTTTTCGTTGGTTTAGTTGTTCTTGTGTGAATGTTTGTGGGGTTGCGCCCAAGAGCGAGTCATTGCAGGAGAGAGCTGACACCTGGCGCATCGCCAGACAGAAAGTGTGAATATATGATTATGGCGGATGCAGTAAAGTTAATTAGTTGGAATGTTAGGGGTTTAGGCACCTGCACTAAACGACACAGGGTCCTTTCATTTCTTAAGCGCCATGGTATAAAGATTGTTGCCTGCAGGAGACAAATTTGTATGATGCAGGCGCAGAGCGCATGGCCAAAAAAAAGAAGGGGCAGGTATTTCAATCACCGTATTCTACTTATGCCAAGGGGGTGTTGATTTGGGTGGCACCTTGGACCCGTTCACGCTACAATATGCCGAAGCAGATGTAGAGGGCCGTTATGTGCTATTGCGGGGCAAGTTAGATGGCAAAGACATCAGCCTATTAAACACCTATGCCCCTAATATTGATGGCCCAAATTTCTTTGTGGTCTTACAGGACTTGATAACTGCGGATTTGGATACTCCTCTATTATGGATGGGCGACTTTAATTGTGTGGTGGATCTGGAATTGGATAGATGCCCCCCTCGATGAGGTACCAAGCAGCGTAAGACTAAGCAGCTGCAAAAGCTAATGAGCGGCTCCGGGATCTTTGGAGGGAGCACCACCCAACCGAGAACATTTTTACATGTTTTACACTAACTCACAATACGCACAATCCCCTAGATAGGGTACTAGCGACAGAGCAACCAGCGTTTATGGCGGCGAAGGTTATACACCTTGTGTGTTTTTTGTCTGATCATGCACTGGTTTGTTGCGCTGTGTGGTGTGCAACGGTAGAGCAAGGCCCTCGTAGATGGCGGCTCTCCACTGATATTCTGGAGGACTCGATTGGTAAGGAGGCAATCTTGAGTGCGTGAACAGAGTATGTATCCCTTAAGTGGGCCACTGCTAGCACTGGAGCGCAAGAGTGCGATGCGATGAAAGCTGTGGTTAGAGGGTCGGCGATGGGGCTGACATATGGCGTCCAGAGGCAATTGCTATCTGACCTGCAGGACAGAGAGGAAATGTTGGCAGAACTTCAGTCAAGGACACAAGGGCAAGGTGACTCCCAGTAACAGGAGCATTCACTACTGTACAGGTTACAGACACCTGGGATAAGCTGGATAAGTATACCCTTACGGGGCAGCTATGCTAGAGGTATTCCGCTAGCACCAGCAGACTGTGTATAGGGCTGACCCCCTGGTGGGTGCCGAACATTATGTCCCCCTTTTTAGAGCGTCTACAGTTGAGGCAAATATCTGATGAGGTCAAGGCAGAACTGCAGGTGCAGCTTACTAAGGAGGAGCTCAGGGAGGCGACAGCTGACATACCCAGTGTCAAAGCTCCGGGAGGGGATGGATCAGCCATTGAGTATTACTAAGCATATTCAGCAATACAGACCCTACAGCTATTGCAAACTTTTAATGAGTCCTTTGAGAGTGGATTGTTGGCCCCTACAATGTGTGAGGGTGAAATTTGTCTGATTCCAAAGTTAAGTGGCGATATACAGGACCTGGCGGCATACCAGCCCCTGACGATAATCAATTTAGATGTAATAATTGTATGTAAAGGGCTAGCCAAGCGGTAGTCCACATATGTCCCATTTGGATAACGAGGACCTGTGCAGCTTTTTCCCCGGCCGTAGTTAGTCAATGAATATAAGGAGGCTGGCGCATGTTTTGCATGAGACACATGGAGCTCCTGGGGAAATGGCGTTGGTGTCGATCGACCTTGAAAAGGCATTTGACACGGATTGGGGGTACCTGCTCGAAATACTTGGGAAGTTGGGGATTGGACCGTGTTTTCGCAGATGGTTTAAAATACTATAAACTAACCAGTCTGTATGTGTGCGAATGGGTCAAACTAAATCGGCGGAGTGGTTGTTGGGGCAGGGCACACAACAAGGGTGCCCACTGTCGCCGCTGCTGTTTTCTCTGGTCTTAAGCCTATGGCGATATGGACAAGACAGGAACTGGGCCACTGGGGCATACAAATTGGGCAGAGTACGCATCTCATCTCACTCTATACGGGCCATGCATTGTTTTATGTTACATTCCCGCGTGAAAAGCAATTCCACACCTGCTGAGGCTGATGCATAGGTTCACAACTTACTCAGGACTGCCCATAAATTGACGTAAATCGTTGGTGTTCCCTCTAGCAGGGCTATGAGATAGGGACGCGGTGGATCTGCCTAGTCTAGGATTGAGGTGGGAGGCAGATAACTTTAAATATCTAGGGGTGCCGGTGCCTCATGGTGACGCTTGGCTGCTCCATCTGAACATGAGCAGGGTAGTGGATTCGCTTAGGCACTCGGTAGAGTTCTGGAATACGCTGTCCTTAATGAGAAGACTGGCAGTGGCAAAGATGGTGATGCTGCCGAGATGCTTATATGCCTTGCAGAACGCACTATGCCCGATTACTATTAAAGTGTTTCGACAATTGAATTAGCTTCTGGTGACCCTGCTTTGGGCTTGGAAGTGTTATAGAGTTGCACTGCAGGTGCTCCTGAAACAGTACGAGGAGGATGGTCTTGGAGTACCCAGATTTGATCTTTATTACTATGCAGCGCACCTTCAATATGCAGTGCAGTGGCTAGATGAGGGTGACCATTGGGAAAAGCGTTTGTTAGCTGGGCGAGTGCGGCCAGAGGATCTACCTATCCTCTTGATGGAGGCTGCGGGGGTGAGCGCGGAGGTGCCATATGTTGTTAGACAAAAGGCCTATATATTGCAGAAAATCATGGAACGAGTGCTGGGGTGGGCTCCATTTCACCCGGAATTATCAGTTTGGCAGTTGGTCCCTGTGCGCAGGATGGCAGACAACATGTCTTTCCAGGCATGGACCGAGGAAGGCTGCAGGGTGTTGGCTGATTTATATATCAATGATACCTACCTTAGATTTGAGCAGGCATGTGAAGGATTTGGTTTGGGTCAGGGACAATATCTATAATATGCTGGTCTAATGGAAGTGGCCAAGATGACATGGCCCACATATCCGGATATGCCCCAGACAACTGAGACTTTGGACATTTAGTTAATGTGTGGAAGAGGGTGCAGCCTGGTGTCCTTGTTACATAAGGCTATGAGGGCGGACTCGGGGTCCTTGCCGCGTAGGGCATGGGGTGTTTGGAATGAAGATTTACAGGTACCGCTACTTGAGAGGGAGTGGGCCAGAGTATGTACACTAACACGCAAAGTGTCCTGCAACGCCCGGTTCAAGTTGCTGCACTATAATTTCCTACAGCGTGTGTATATGACCCCGGTGGGACTCTGTCGTATTGATGCCTCCTGTTCACATGAATGTCCTAGATGTCATGGAACTCATGCTGGGTTTATGTATTTGGTGTGGGAATGTCCGGAAGTGCATCAGTATTGGCTTGAGGTAGTGGCATGGTTATGTGGAAGGGTGGGAATAGCGTTGGAGGCGAAGCCTGAGCAGTGCCTTCTAGGGCTGGTGCCACACCGTAAAAAGATGAAAATGGCCAACAAGTTATTGCAGCTGGCGCTGGTATTAGCTAAATAGAGGGTTGCCATTTGCTGGATGGGGAAGCGGGCTCCCTCTTTTGCAAACTGGTTGAAAGATGTGGGGGAGTGGTCACTGGCGGAAGAACTACACATAAAAGCTTGCCGCAAGGATGTAAGGTTGGATGAGGATATAGCAACTTGGAGAGAATTATGCAGAGAATTGTTGAACTTAACAAGGACAGAAAGTGATCAGACTGCTGAGACAGATGGTGACAATAGTATGTAAGCGCGGGTGCGCGTGTCTCCCTATCTGTATATGATGCTGTGTCTACTACTAAGCCATGAAACATTTAAAGTGTATTTACCTGTACTATGTGTCCAGGGCTCTAATAAGTATAATGTAAATGGATATTGTCTTGAAGGATCCTGCATATGACCGCTCAATTTGTGGTGAAAAGTTATAAATAAAGTTTATTAGAAAAAGGATGCCAGGTCTAACAGTGTCCCATGAGGTTTGAGGATCTCACGAAATGTCAATGCCCATGGATAAAAATGTCCACTCCACCGGCCGATATCGAGCCCCTTATGGGCATTGGTTGCAACGTCAGACATATGTACATATGTAAGCTTTTCCCAATTAATAGAAAATCCAGAGGTGTCTCCTTACAGCTGTAATATTTGTGCCAGGTGGGGTAATGAACTCTGGGTGTTGCAACTATAGAAGATTGCCATCTGCATACATTGATACCTTGTCCTCTGAGCGAAAGAATACTGCTCAATTGAGGGGTGTACATTATTTTAACAGTGCTTGAAATCATAGTCTGATTTGAATCATCTGTAAGTGAGCCACCCATATAGTCTACATTCTACAGCAATGTATGTCTCAGAATTTTCACTGAACTTTTGCAAATATTTGCACTTTATTAATCTCCAGTTTTTATAGAAATTGTCTGTAGCAGTATATAACAAATTATGAATAATTTGTTGCTAGGAGAACCTTTAATTTTCTCACATATTTTCTCACATACATTTAGTAAAAGGCTTTGAATTAAAGCACAAACTATTTGAAACATATGATTGCAACTCACACTAGTTGCACTCAGTTTCTACCTTGCTTTAACCCCTTCCGTGCTCGCGTCGGCCAATGGCCGTCGCGAGCACTACCTCCCTGGTGCTGCGCTCGTCCGTTGGCCGATGCAGCCCCGCCCACTCATTAATTCTCCCTCGCTGTGGGAGAATTTGCGCCGCGGTTAAGCGGTTAATAAAGTACTGCTTGCACTTAACACTTTACTGGTAGCTAAAGTGTCCTCCAGATAACTTTAATCATACTTAATAAGACTTGTCTCCAGTACTACACTGTTTCTGTTGGCGGCACAGTAGCATGGATGAAGTCATCAGTGATGTGATCAGTGATGTCATCAATTGTCATTTGAGATCTGTGATGTCGTCAGTGATATTATTTAACATGTCAGGAATTATGTAATATGTGAGGTTATAAGCAGTAAATGGTGTAGGTGCTTGGTATAGATGGTTTAGTAAAGTTACATTTCAATAATTGTTTTAGGCCCACATGCACCAAAGCAAAAAACAGTCTTAAACGGGCAGATTCTCAGAATCTGCCCCTTTGCGACCGGTATTTTTACATTTGGGATGCATCATCCCAAATGCAAAATCGCAATTTAAGTAATCTCTAAATTGTGATTACTTAAATTGCCATTGCATTTATGGAATCGCAATTTGAGAATCCTTAAATGCAATGCATTAAAGTAAAAAAAGGGGAGCAAACTACCATGAAGTTGAACTTCATGGTAATTTGCAAAAATGTTGAAAAATGCACTAAAGTGCATTTTTGAAAGTTCCATTTTACACACACACATTCCCTTGAGGCATGTGTTTGTGCAAGATGTACTCATATGCAAATTTGAGCGGTGCAACAGGGTGTCCTTTTGACACCCTGGCACCCTTGAAATTGCATTCTCAATTTGCGATTCTCTAATTGAGAATCGCAAATTGAGAATGTCTTCCCATTCATTCCTATGGGCCAGTAGGCCCATAGGAATGAATAGGGAGGTATTCCTTAATTGCGACTCGCAAATTGAAAGCCGACACTCTAGATCTGCTCACCTCAAATGTCTGCTTTTCTATCAAAGAATTTGCTGTGCTAATCCTATGCTTAAAGACTTTGATAGAAAAGCAAACATTTTAGGTGAGCAGATCTAGAGTGTCGCTGGTGTTGAGAGTGCTCTAACAGGAGCTGCTTTCCACCTAAACTTGAGAACTACCCAGAGTTCTCGCCTTCTTTTTTTCATAATTTATGCGTCACTCTATGCCTGAAAGTGTTTTGTTTTGACTTATACTAGGTGCTCCCTTGTGTCTGGACAAAGCTATACCTCTCTGAAGAGCTCTAATTAGAGCGAAACACTGTGTCAGGGGTTGCTTTTACTCATTTCAGGTTGGCTTGAGTTGGTATTTTACCAATTCAAAGCTGTAATACTGTGCTTGGAGTGATAAATGGCTTTTGTCATTTTACAACTCGGCAAGGACAGCACTGTGCTAGTCCTATGCTTAAAGACTTTGCTGTAGAAATGGTAAAAGACGTTATCCTTTTCTATCTCCGCGTGGATTGCACTGTGCTAATGCTATGCATAAAGACTTTGATAGAAAAGCAGACATTTGAGGTGAGCAGATCTAGAGTGTCGCTGGTGTTGAGAGTGCTCTAACAGGAGCTGCTTTCCACCTAAACTTGAGAACTACCCAGAGTTCTCTCCTTCTTTTTTTTGTGTATATATATATATATATATATATATATATATTCAATGAAAAAACCATTGGTTATAGAACATATATAGTTAGGAATTTGCATTTACAAAACCTTATTTTACTCGCATAAAACCATTGAAATTCCATATATAGTTAGATGCGCTAACTATATATCGCGCACCCGCAATCCACTGCTGATGATGTCACATATTACATCATTCATGACATGGTTAGTGACATCACTGATGACATCACTGATGACATCTCAAATGACATCACTGATGACAACATCCAGTGACTGTATGTTTCTGTAAAGTTAAAATGTGTCTTACATATTGAAGAATGAGTGGATGTATAAGTGTCTGGAAGAAGGATTTAGTAGGTGCATGACTGACTGTATGAGAGAATGATTAAATGTGTCTTAATGAGTGCATGGGTTAGTGACTAAACTATCTTAATTTGTGCATCATTATATCTGTTGTTCTACAAACTGCTGCATGTGTTGATCAGTAGCTATATGAATAACTGTATGGGTTATTGATTGGTTGTCCAAGTATTTGTATGGGACACTGAGTGTGTGTGTATGGGTAGCTGGGAGGTGTGTGACTCTGTACATAGATGTGTGAGTAGTTGATTCACTATATGTATGGGTTCAAAACTGCATGTGGAAACACCTGTATGGGCGGATGACTGTGTGCATTAGTGTATTAGTGAGTGAATGGATATCTCAGTGCTACATGTCAAAGTAAGTACATATGTAAAACACAGTACATGTGAGAGTTGACATATATAAATAACTGTGCAGAAGAGCCAGTGAATGTGTGAGTGGCTGTATGGATCATTGTGAACTTGTATCAGGGATTGTATAACAGAGTAAATATGTGTTAGTATATGTTTGAATAAGTAAGGTGTGTATAACTGTATAGTTGAGGAAATGGAAGTGTGATTGATTGTTTGCATGACTGACTAGGTGTGTAAGTAACTCCATGGATGAGTGACAGTCTGTGACTGTCTGTTTACACTGATTGTATCTAAGGTTATATTAGAGTCTGAAGAGGTTCATGGTATTATCACATGAATGATATCATCAGTGATGTGATCAGTAATGTCAAATGAGATGTTATCAGTGATTTTATCAGTGATGTCATTTGAGATGTCATCAGTGATGTCATCAGTGATGTCACTAACCATGTCATGAATGATGTAATATGTGACATCATCAGCAGTGGATTGCGGGTGCGCGATATATAGTTAGCGCATCTAACTATATATGGAATTTCAATGGTTTTATGCGAGTAAAATAAGGTTTTGTAAATGCAAATTCCTAACTATATATGTTCTATAACCAATGGTTTTTTCATTGAATTTTCAAGGTTTTGTAAATGCAAATTCCTAACTATATATGGACTATAACCTATGGTTTTTCTGTGAATTTCAATGGTTTTTTAATAGCAAATATCAAAAGCTGTCAAATGTCAAGTACGTGATAGGTAAAAACGTTTTCGTGTTTATGCACGCTGATGTGCTTTGAACGCTGCCCCCCCCTCCCCTCTTTTCTCTTAGTAGTACTCTCTCTTTGCAGATAGTGAAGGGTAGTTAACGCAGACCTTTACCCCCGTTGTAATCTGTCGTACCTGCTTGTCTCTCCATTTGATTGATTGTTATCCAAGCATTTACTGTTTTAGAATTGGTTCTCTTTGGATCATTCTCTATTTACAAACAAGCACAAAGTCGCAATACTCTGTTTAGTCTTTGCAGATAGTGAAAAATCGTGTAAAAAAATAAAAGTAATCGAGCAAAATCAGTAGACCACTAATTGGATCTCTTTTTGACCTCGCTGAAATACAAACATTAGGAACAACCCTTCATGAGAAATACGAAAATAGTGAAATGAACTGAGCTCCACACCATGAGGGCTGCAAGACAGCTCGACTCCGCCACCCACCCCGCCCAAAATAAAGACAAACCCTATGCAAATATTATAAATATAGACAACACACCAGCAAAGAAACAGGGTAAAACATTTTATTAAATAACTATTTACATAACTATTTTATACTTTTTGTTGCCCGATCCGGCTAGCTCAATCGATCGAGCATGAAACTCATGCACTGATAGCAAGCGTTGAGAGTTTGTAGAACGATGGCTTCAGATTTTCTACATACGGTGTAGTGGCGCGAACTGAGAGGGGGCGTTTGGATCCTGCCCCTTCCCCAAATAAGATTTTCATACGTGAGTGTTCGTTCATGCTTTTGGTCCCTGAGTTGCTTCGATGTCACTGCCTTACACAAATGGCATAAGTCCTGGATGTTGAGTGCCATACTTCAGAGTTCTAAGCAGCGCTTGTAACACTGTCTAAACCTTATTTGCACCTGCTGCAGCTTCACTATTCAAAGTAAGTGGGGTCCGTTTGTGGACCTGACTGCATTGGAAAACAATGTGATACGGTGCCTCCCTAAACCGCTTGACGGAGGCCCCCGAGGGGCGGTGAGATGGCGCGGACTGGGAGGGGGCGCTTGGCTCCTGCCCCCTCCCCAAGTCGTGTTGCCCTGGTGTGGCCTGAGATCGCCCCCGACATAGGCGGCCGGCTCCCGGGGTCCGGCGGAATTTTTTGCCTTTTGATGACTCTTCCATTCTGGACCTTGTCCCACAATCCGTTTGACCTGAAGACACGCTGTAGTGGGGCGCCCCTTTACCATTTTAGTTGCCATTCCGCCCGCTTTTGGTACTCTGTGCCTCTTCCGCCATTCAGCTGTTTACCGCCCGCTCTTGCGACTACAGCATCTCGCTCACCATGTAGTTGAGTTGCTCCCGCTCTTAAGATTTAACAGAACTTTTTGGACTGCTGAAAGCGGTTGTATTCCGACCGCTGGTTGGTGGAGACATTTTGACTATATTCTGGACCTGCGTTGTCGCGTAATGCGTCATATGACGCGCCGCGTTAGCGCACCCGGAAGTGCTCCGGTGCGCAAGGCGCAGCTTCCCGGAAACGATCCAGAGCGCGCCGCGCAGCGCGTAACGTAAGCATAACAGGTCATGTGACTTGTTATTAAAACTTTTCATTGGTTCATTTTACTTTTGTTTTCCTAATGATGTAAGACTAGGTCATGTGACCTAAAAATAACACTTTTCATTGGATTAAAACATTTTTTTTCCCAAACGATGAAAGCCCCACCTTGTTTCTGGATGTTTCAGACTGAAGCTGGCGTCACCATGAGAGCACCACCATCTCGTAGCTCCGTCGTGGCCATTCCGCAAGCAATCATGGCAGCCGCTCCCCACCGGAAGCCTGCGGGAGTCGAGGGCCCCCAAGACTTTTGTAGAATCTTCAAGGCTGAGGGGACGCTTTCGAGAATGGGACCCAAGCCCTGGCAGACAAGCGTCCGAGTTCCAAGGTGTCCCAGGGCCATTTTACTGGACCAGGCCCAAATCCGAAGAGCCGGCCGCCATTTTAAGAGTCCTGTGGCAGCCGCCTATCGCTGCACCGCAAGAGTGGGAGTAACTCAACTACATGGTGAGCGAGACGCTGTAGCCGTAAGAGCGGGCGGTAAACAGCTGAATGGCGGAAAAGGCACAGTGTAGCAAAAGCGGGCGGAATGGCAACTGAAACGATAAAGGGGCGCCCCACTACAGCAGACGAGCCTCCGCCATGTGCTTCAAAACTGCATACGTATCTCGTGATATCAAAGTTGGGCAACCAGTACACAACAAGCAGTTACGAGTCCCATTTACACCGGCGCCATTTTGGGCGCGGCCGGGCAGGTCCAGGATCTAGTCAAACATAACAAATGAGGCTGACGTCTCTGAAGCAGTTGACGCACAGCAGGACATAGCAAATAAACATGAAGTCTCTAAAGCTGTTAACTCACTGCAGGACAAAACAAGTGAACCTGAAACCTCTGGAATAATTGTCGCTCAAAAGAACAACACACAAAACTCTGTAGAGCCTGAAGAAAGAAAAACAGAAGGGCACTGTAGTTTCAGACACACTTAACACTAATGACTTAACAAAGATATCGTCTGTTTATGAAGCAGTTATCATGTTCACAGAATTGACAAAGAAGTGTGCAGACACCAATGCTATTAAGAAACACAAGGAAATCCCTAACGCATCAGCATTCTCGGAAGAGGTTGACACAGATAACATCTTAAGGAACAAAGAAAGACAAAATAAGGATGAGGAAGTTATCACTTTAGTTTTTTCATCAGCTAGCGACAGCAAGAAACATATTGTAATGGAGATTAGAGAGGCTACGGATGGATGAATAAATTATCCAAAGAAATGGCGACTCCCCCCTTTAGCAGATTAGCTAAATCTTTGCGTAATTTGGACATTAAAGTTATATTATTGTTGTTGTTGTTGTTATGGTTATAGTTCTGGTTAATTTCAGCAAGAAACACATTGTAATGGAGATTAGAGAGGCTACGGATGGGTGAATAAATTATCAAAAGAAATGGCGACTCCCCCCTTTAGCAGATTAGCTAAATGTTTGCGTAATTTGGGCATAAAAGTTATATTATTGTTGTTGTTGTTGTTATCGTTATAGTTCTGGTTAATTTCCATTCAGAGTGTCCTACACAGCACCACTCTAGGTAAACACTACTTTATGTAAAACCTGGGACATAGCACTCATTGAAACTATAGTTGGTCACCATGGGGTTTAAAGAAGGGATGGTTCTTCACCTGGGTGCCTTCCACAACTCAGCACGTTGTGCTGCCTTGGGACTATTCGCACAAAAGACAGCTTCTGACCATTGTTGTTTTTTTTAATCAAAAAATGTTTAAATATATTTACAGTTTTTGTTGCGTTCGTTATATTTAAAAGTTAATAAAGTTTTATAATCCTACTTTCTTGGAGTACTATATTTTTTTTAAAAATCGGGTGAATGGGGCCTTGAATCGGGTTATTGTCATGTGTGGGCTTTGCAAGTGTACTGCTACAGGATCGGACATTTCAAACTCAAATGCACGTTCTTTTTCTTACCTTTCCGAAGCATGGAGCGCAATAGCAGGCAGACAAAGGGTGATGCACGTGTTGAACACTGCCTGGCCTGGCAAGTTGCTGGCAGTGCCCCCCCCCCCCCGCCCGCTCCTGAAAGAGGGCGCACACACACCGCTGCCCCGAGTACTTCACAAATCTTTAAAAGACCATGCGCTTGTTCATGGGGCTTAAATGGTTTATCACCCCTTCTAGAACCCCTGCATCGACCCTCTGACGTTTCCTGGAAGAATTAGCACGTAACACAATACCAAGCCCTGTCAGCTGAAACCCCCGAGGAATCGTGGGGCATATTATCAAGGGGGTTTATTTCCGCTTTTTTGGCTTTAAAAGCCAAAAAAAAGGAGATAAAATTATCTCCCTATTACCAAGCTGTCGCTAACACCAGTTAGTGACAGCTAAAAGGAGATAGCGACCATCTTGGGCCCCGCTTTGCATGTCAGTGATATTTATCACTAATGACATGCAAAGTGGGCGTGCCAAGATGTTAGCGACTGGAAACAGTCCCTAACATCGCTATCTCCTATTACCAACTTTTGGAGATATTCGCGCTAAGCGCGAATATCTCCAAAAGCTAACACCTGCCCTGAGCAGTTTTTAGCCATGTTATCCAATGGAAGGTGGATAACATGGCTAAGAGCATTTGCTGGATAATGCATGAATATCGCGGACTTTTCAGCGATATTCATGCATTGCGGCCGTTTTTTATCGCATTTGCGATAAACCTTGCTAATAGCAAGGTTTATCTGCGATAAAATTCGCCGATGTGCGGCGATAATTTTTGTCTCTAAACAAGTTAGAGACAAAAATTATCGCTAGTTGTTGGTAATATGCCCCCGGGTTTTTCCTTGCAGGAATCGGGAGGCGGAAGACTAGCACTGAAATCAGTAGTCTCACGCCTGAATCGGGAGGATTGGTATGTCTGGATTCTCTACAGCTGGGGCCATAAACTACATCCGCAGGGCTAGGTGATAGCCTGGGTCCGGCCTGGACAATCGGACACAGAGGAAGAGGAGTGTCAGAGGGTGCGGTAGTGAATAGGGTGAAAGGGAGGTGTCGGGCGGGCACAGGGTGTGATTCTCAGGGAAGAGCAGTGCAGATGGGGGGAAGTATATGGCCCATGCATGAGAGAGAGAGCGGGGGTGACCAGTGCGTGGAGGAGATGCTTGCGAGGGTGGGGAGCCGTGCTGAGAATCGACGGCGTGCAGAGAGTGGGTCTGGTCAAGGCATCTAAAATGGCTGCCGTGCACGACAAAATTGTGGCATTGGACAAAAAGGCAAGATGGCGCAGACAATGTTTATCAATAAGGATTCATTTATAACAAAATATTTACTCGCAGTGACAAAATGGTGGTCAACACTTCCTGATTTCCATCGAATCGAACGTTAACAGACGTCACGCAGCAAAAAAAAAAAAAAAGCTCACGCACAGCCGCTGGGAGACATGTATCAACATATATGAGCCTCCTCAGCCACCCTCAGAAAACATAAGGGGTCAGGATACGTCTCCCGCACCCCCTTATACCTAGTAATTTAATTAAAACGAAACACAAAATGGCGAATTCCCGTTTCGCTACCAGTTTGCGGCCCAGTTCGCGGCCCGGGAAGCGCTTCTACCGTGAAAAATAATTTTTTTTTTATTTTCCCCACGGGACCCTTTAATAACCCCAACATCATTCCTAGGGGGTCAAGAGGGGTATACCTTGCCCCCTTTCATTAAATACCCCCTTCGTTTTTCACCTCTTCTTCTCTCTCGATCCTACCGAGAGATAAGATGGCGGCCGCTCCGGACTGTTTAGAATGTTGACAGACACCGGAGAGCCAATCAGCTTTCTGCGCGCAAAGTTCCGTTTCGCGAAAAGTAAGCGGACCGGAGCGCAGCCCGGAGCGCTGTTACAGATATATATCTTGTTTTGAACGTTAATTTATCAAAAACCACTGGAGCACATATATTGAGACCTAGCAAAGGCACATCGGGCTAACAGTCCCTACAATTTTGCCAAGTTTCGTGCAAATCCATTCAGCCGTTCGAGCTAAAAGTGAGGCCAAAGGCCCTATGGAAAAATGAATGGGAAAAACGTGTTTTGGGACCCCCCTTTTTTCTCGGCCCCCCCCTTGATGAAACCCCCCCGAATTTTCAGGGGCTGCTCAGAAACAAAATGTGCCATTTTCCTGAAAATTTCAGCCGATTTCGTCCACAAACGCCAAAGTTATTAGACATAGAATTTTCAAAAGTTCCATAGACAAATAATCCTAACTATATATACCTACTGGCGACACGCCAGTAGGTTTTATATATATATATATATATATATATATATATATATATATATATATATATATATATATATATATATATATATAATATATATATATAATATATATATATTATTTTGGTTAAACTTGGCTGTGATGTAAATCATTCCTCCTGAAATGTAGTTCATATAAAGTTAAACATGTTTAAACATTACTTACCTCTACTACGTTAAGCAGGCTGGCCGGGTCCTGCTCAATGATATCAGCCCATGTCATCTGCCACTGTGGCAGTGCATACAGCACCGCACTCTCCCCAATCACAGCTTGTGTCACATTTTAGCACTCGCCGAGCCTATTACCTGCTGTCAAGTATGAGGAGGAGGTGGCGTAACATTAAAAAACTGTAACTTCCAACTTGCTAAAATTGTGGCCGAGCATTACACCCTTGCGTCGCCATCGACCACTGTGGGCTGGAAGGGCATAGCGGTGCTGCCTGCCTCTGTCATAGCCGGGAGAAGGCAGGTAGGGAAAACAGAAAAATAGAACAAAAAATTGAAAATAGAAACACCGAGTGGTCAAAAGGAAACAAAAAGTAACAATGAAGTTGTAAAAAGGGAGAGTTATACAAGAATGAGGTGGATGGGCCTCAGAAGTTGCGAAGCTTCCTAGTAAGGAGCAAGCTTGAGTATTCAAAATGACTGCTCCCCTGCACAACATGTCATGCCGGTTCCACGTTATATTTTTTAACAGGAATGCGTCTATGGTGTTATTTATGAGTGCAAGGCGCCAGAGACTCATTGCAAATAATTACGTGCAAGTTTGTATCATTTTGTTAATTTTGGGGTATTTTCAGAACCTAGGCAAGTATTGCTCTCCCCTAATTGAGACCACTTATGTATGACCGAAAAAGTGGATAAACAGGGGTAGACTGTTGCAGCAATAGGACTAAGATGGAAGGAAGGCCTAGCATTAAAGAAGAAGTAAAGGACATCAGGTGCATTGGTTGAGGAAGAAAAAGATAAGGAATTTGAATAGCTAGAATATTAGGAACAGGAGCGTTAGGATTGGCAAATGAGGAAATAGAGACCTTAATAGTAGGGAAATTAAAGGGTGCAAATCAATGATGAGCACTGGGAGGCTAAGAAGTAAATTCAAAGTTGGTCCATTGTGGAAAATTCTTCAATTTAAGGATCATCAGAGTGAAGTGGTCTGCGCAAGGTGGACAGAAACTTGCCATGTTTATCTAGAATAGGGAGAATAATATTGAATGGAGTCATGTGAAGTTATTGGTTTCCAAACCACACTGCTGCTTTCTCATTATTGTACACAGTTTGTTTTTCAAGGAATAAAATATGATGTTGATACATCTTCTTGCCAAAGTGACCCTTCCTTTATCATTCACAATGCAGGCGTTTTGATTACCGTCCAAAAACAGACCCATACTGTCAAGCGCTGTACACTTTCTGCCCAACTGGTTATCCCGATGGACAGATTCCTGCAATGAAAGATGAGGACACAATTGAGGTCTTCAGACTGCAGACCCCTGTGTGGGAATTCAAGTATGGTGATCTCTTGGGACATTTTGTAAGTATAAAATCACTTCATCTTGTACTTTAACAGTAATTTAAGCTACTCTGGTTTATTACTCTAAATCTGATTTACAGAAGTGATATATATTAGCTCTTCTGAATAAGAACATTTTTTTGTGTAGCACTTACTGATCCAGTTTGCCATTTTGTAATTTTCAAATCACTTTCCTTGCAGGACACAAGGTTAATTCAGTGTTGTTGAGATTTAAACTTGTGACCTACAGCCTGGGTACACACACATTGAAGCAACAAGCACGTAACACTGTTTTTGAAGTATACAGTTTGTTATGTTTTGCTTATGCTTACACCTTTCAGACACACTATTGAATCTTCCCTATAACCTTTTGTGATAATTTTTAGGTCGAAGCCTCCATTGCAGGGCATGGCCCTACTGGAGGCAAAGACTTATTGTGAACAGGAGAATTTCAGTACTGCGTGAAACCACGCCCCCTTTTTCCATTGGCAGGCCTCTCGAAACAGAGGCCTGCCATTGGAAAAAGCTCCTGTTTAGCAGATTTGTCTGCACTGGATCCCACCTCTCGAGGACTCCATGACCTGCCTTACGGTAGCACGACAATATTTTCAGAAATATTGCCTTGGCAACCATGAGGCAGGTCAGGGAGTCCTGGAGGGGCGGTAATCAGTATCCTGTTTCCTCGGCGGTGGAGCAGGTAGGGGAGAGGCGGTGCTTGTTTAGGACTTGTTCCCTGCCTAGAGTGCATGACATCAATGATACAACGTCGTCATTTGCTGTATATTACTTGTGCTGCTGGCTCAGTGATAGTTTTTTGGGGTCTCCTTTTGGGAATGCTCATGTGCAGTGCTTTTGTACAGCGCAATCTATTGATAAATAAGTACTTTATAAATATATATTTGTAAGTTTAAGAGTTATTCTTAACGTGAGCATGTAATTTCAAAAGCTATATTATGATACAGGATATTACTGATCAATGTTTTCTGGTATATTTGCTCATGTGTTCCATTTCTTAAAGATCAGTTATACCGGAGCACCTTTCTTTATCCAGTCATCACGGCCAAAAATCTTATACAACAGAGTTCTCATAAGGGCCAGCAGGGGTCGAAAGCGGCACATTACATAAAGCGAGGAGGGATTTCTGAGACGGGGAAAGCGGGCATCTCTCACTCTGCCGAGACGGCCTGCTGGAGAAGGTGGGTGGCAGGATCTCCTTTCTGAAGCTTTATTAATCCCCGCCATGGAAACGCACGAGCGTCCATTTTTACGGTTCAGGAGGCGGTTGAGCTGTTTCAGAGAATACACCCCGGATTTCTCTTCGCTCAGACTTCTCAGTAGCTACTAGCTAGGATACATTCATGATTTCACTACATACAATTTAGAGGTGCAGAAACGCTGTAAATAACCACCAAGGCCGTTGCTTTGAGCATCCCCGGAGCTGGTTGTTTCTGAGCTGGGCTGGGTGAGCAGATGAGGCGGCTGCGTCCACCGAGCTTTGCTTCTGAAGCCGCTGAGTACGGTCCGCCCAATCTCTCCACAAGTAAGCTACTCGTATGTCAGTTTTGACAGGCGATCAAAGGATTTATAACTATCAGAGCCTGTCTCCTTGTTCTTCTTTCACCCCTTTCTTTCCTGCCTTTTTCTGTCACCTATCTTGTTTCCAGTAAATAACGTCATCTGGAGTTAGCTAAGTACATGTGTCATAATGCCTCGACACTGTTGTACAAACTGCGACTGTCTAACCTTGTAACAGAAATGCTAATGTTTTTGCATAAAATAAATAAAACACTTTGAAATCAACAGATAGCTAGAACTTGATAGCATATCCGTCAGTCAAGGCCTGCGGTACCTCAGCCGACAGTAACACCGCCTCATAATAAATGACCCTCAGTCACCCACTGACCACAAGTCACAATGTATATGTAGGTATGCTACCAAGAGCTTCTGACATGAGCGACGCCGTCATCCAGTCCTGGCTTTTTACTCAACCGGTTGTTTTTTGGCTCCAATGCAACGTGGAATGAACTGAAGCGAAGGCTGACCGTAGGGGTGACACGTGACTTGGTGCTGGTGCGTATAACGCATGGAGCAGGCGAGGGAGTAATGGGGGCTGTGTATAGCAGGCAGTGCTCGATACGCATTACAGAAGCATGAGAGCAGTCATCCTAAGTGCAATGGGGTTTGAAAAGACCAGGGAACCAGAGTCTTATCAGGGACCTTGCCTGAACAGTCTATTACAAGAGTAGCACAATAATAAATGTTAAGTAACCAACTAATTCATTTATTGACATTAATCAAAAACACTTTATACTCTCATTATTGACACGTTGTGATAAAGTTACATTTTGTTGGTGCAAGTAACTGTACCTACGATGTCTGCTTTATTAGAAGTCGTGCCCAGGTTCACAAAGGCAGAGTCCCCCTCATACACTAACACTATGACCAAAAGAGAAGAAAAACAGAAAATAAATCTGGCCGTGGCGTAACGCAAAAGGATACCCCGCCCCCCATCCCCATTAACCGCCCCTCAAAGAATGTGGCCGAGGCCCATGAGTCTACCACATCTCACGTGGGCTCCCCTGAAGGGTGGGGGCCCCTACGCCGCACTGACTACAGGCGCCTGTGATAAGCTGCTTATGCCGCTAGAAACTGGGCCCACAGAAACCTGATGTTACTGGCATCTGGCTCGAGAATGTCTCCAAATGGGAAATGAGTGGACACAATTGAAAGAACAACTACCAGAAGTACCAGAGGGTCTTAAAAAGAGAGAAGAGTTCATAGGTGATAGACGCCCACCCAACAGTGCAAAGCCCTTAAACTGACTAGAAGATAGCGTAGTGTGCAAGAAACATCTCAAGTGGATGAGGAAAATACCCATCAGTCACCACTCGGATCCGCCCATCATCATTTGGGATTTATCCGGACCACCCGTCTGAGAATGTTTTTATTACAGTCAAATAGAGACCTGGTGGTTGAAAAGTCTCCTTTGCTGAACCAACAACAATGTGGTCTGCCACTCAATATTAATGAGTGGAAAAAATCATGGGACTGGGGTGTGCAGTGCGAATGAATGTGAGTGAAAAACAATAAACAAAGGGGCATATTACCAAGCAATAGCGATAATTATCGCTATTGCTTGGTTAGAGACAAACATTTACCGCTAAGCTGCGGCGATTTTTATCGCAGATAAACCTTGGTATTACCAAGGTTTATCGCAAATGCGATAAAAATCGGCCGCAATGCATGAATATCTGTGAAAAGTCAACGATATTCATGCATTACCGAGCTAATGCTCTTAGCCATGTTATCCACCACCCATTGGATAACATGGCTAAGAACTGCTCAGGGCAGGTGTTAGCTTTTGGAGATATTCGCGCTTAGCGCAAATATCTCCGAACGTTGGTAATAGGAGATAGCGATGTTAGCGACTGTTTCCAGTCGCTAACATCTTGGCACACCCACTTTGCATGTCATTAGTGATAAATATCACTGACATGCAAAGTGGGGCCCAAGATAGTCGCTATCTCCTACTAGCTGTCGCTAACTAGTATTAGCGACAGCTAGGTAATAGGGAGATAATTTTATCTCCGCTTTCTTGGCTTTTAAAGCCAAAAAAGCGGAGATAAACCCCCTTGATAATATGCCCCTAAGTGTGCTAAAATTGGTTAAGAGAGCACAGAGCAACCTTTATTCGATGGATGCTCACTAGACCAAGATTAAAATTGTTTTGTCTAAGACAGTCAGGTTAGGTAGACTGTCTGAGTTAGAGCCAGGTCGACATGTTTCAGCAATATAGGACTCCTGCGTCCTTGCTTTCATCAGGACCATATAAGCAAAACCGGTGCTACTGCACAATAGTGAAGAAATAAAGAAGTGACAACAGAGAGTGTGGGAAAAACAAGTGCAAAAAGTCACCTGAAAGTTCCAAATACGATTACAGCTAGTGTAGTTCACTGTGGATTTAGAAAGAAAAAGGAGGAATGAGTGTCAGATAAGGCTATCTACTCCATTTGAACTCTTATGATAATTAAGTCCATTATATATGGATCTCCAGTTCTGTCATATTTTACTGGTGCTGACATGCGCTCTATTTACGATAGAGAATCAGTTACATTATATTTGGAAATACACCTTACAATCCAAACACAAAGAAGGTCTTACCTTAGTCTGTAAGGTAGGACAACCCCACCCCACCTGGCAGTGGCTCAGGGGAAGAGTGAAGCACCGCTCTAAAAAAACATGTAAAGGTCACAACATTTTTACATAATGTGCATACAACTTCCATACAGTTCCCTTCTCTCTAGTTGACTGAAGAAAGACAAACTTTTAAAATAAATGACACCCCAATTACTTGCGTTAGAGACTGATTTTAAAGAGGCATGAATCGTGCTCGAACCCATGGGAAAAAGGTTGTAACAGCAAGCATGGTGAAAACAGAGGGTGTGTTGTTTCTGACCCGAAATGCTACTGCTGCAATGGAGGAGCCCCCCTCTTACCTGTCCGTCGGTACTCCGTAGCCGGCGTCTGAACCGACTGGGGAGGTACCGAACGGCAGGAGCGGGCTTCGTTTTCTAGCGCTGTCCGATAGGCGGAGAGTCACGTGGTTGTATTCTTGTTGATTCGAGCTGTCACGAGCGTTCAGGCATGTCTGGCTGCTCGTGACAAGCTCGTGTTGTTGCCACCATTTGTTATCTTTTGAACATCCAGAATGTTATCGGTTGTACTGCATTCTGTGGGTTGTCATTACAAGCTGTAACCTTAAGACGTGAGCATCTAATAAACTCCGTCTCCGACTACAACCTTCTTCGTGTCCTTCCTTGACTTTCCTACAGTGGTATTTGCGGTTCAGTGGTGCTATTGGTCTATTAAATGCTGACCGTCTTACCGCCCTTTTCATTGGGCTTCATTTTTCTAGCGCCTTCCGATAGGCGGACAGATCACGTGGTATTCGTGGTTTAGTGATACCGTTGGTCTATTGCGCGCTGGCCGTGTAACCGCGCTTCTTATTGGTGTTGTCTAGGCTACAGTAGTATTTATGTGTGAGTCCATGTTTGTTGATAAAAAACGTAGGAGTATGAGCAATGAAAGAGTCTCAAAATCAGGATGGTAATTCACATCTACATATAAATACGTGTAGCAGAACCCATACGGAGAGACGGTGCTCTAAAACACCGCATATATTGACAAAAAACAACGGTGATACCGGGTTTACATGAGCCCGTATCTGATGTTTCAAATGATGTCATAGTTAGCGCTCGGCAATATCCTAAGCGCATTGCCACCTATCTGCAGCTGCAAGGAAATGTACTCGTCAACTATTGGGCTGATTGGGCGTCTATCACCTATGAACTCTTCTCTCTTTTTAAGACCCTCTGGTACTTCTGGTAGTTGTTTGGTATCTGGGGACTGTATCCAGAGCTAGGTCTTTAAATTTCCCCGAGGTCCTCCCCCACTGTAGTGTTTTTTGTCACAATTAAAAGAAGACAGATGTGAGGCAGCTACAGAGTTCTGACTGACTGCGCGTTCCTGGCAGCGGGGGAGGGGTGTCGGGCATCCCGTTCCTCTATTAATCCATTATGTGGGCCAAAACGTTAATGTTTATATTTTTAGGAGCACTGTGTTTTATTTACGGCAGAAACACCCTCTCCCCTAGTTGTTTAATATGAAAATATTTTTCTAAAGCAGGAAATGAGCTGAGAACGTTACATTTCTGTACGGCTGGCAAACTGGCTCAATTTTTTTATTTTGAGAGGGAGAGTACCTGCGCCTTTCAAGAAAAACGTAATAATTTTCATTGGAGCGTACCGGCACTTCTCAGAAGCAAGCAGGTAATCTGGTGCAGAGTACCTGCACTTCTATTTTTCCATTTCAAGCACAGCTTGTTCTACAAGGACTGTGAACTTCAGTCAATGAAAAATGACCACTTTATAACCGTTTTGTACAACAGAGATCTGACAGAGAGAGGGACGCCATAGAAGCAGCTGCCCAGGAGCACACAAGAAGGCAGCAATGCATACATGACTAACTCATGGTTGTGAATCACTTCATCTCACCCATTGCACATCCTCGCAATGTAGGCAGCGCACTCATACATATGGCGATTGGAAAGTGCCCGTTCATAGGATTCCAAAGTTCCAATCAAAGACCTAGGTTTTAATAAGATAGCTCAGTGGGTTAAACTACCTTTAAGCCACCAGCTTCCTCCCTAGCACTCCCACTCAGGCTATTGTCTTTCTGATGTCAGCATGGCAGCCACATTTCCCAGGTCAATGAGTGACTAGTGACACCAGGCCCTTTCTGGTTGAGACGGATGACCAGACTACCACCACCACACTCACCACAACCACCACCCTACCCACCACTACCACCATCAACACCCTACCCACCACCATCACCTTACCCACCACTGCTATGCACTACCACCGCCCTACCAACCACCACCCTACCCAACACTGCCCTACCCACCACCGCCCTACCCACCGCCACCCTACTCACCGCCCCCACCCCTACCCACCACCGCCACCACCCCCACTACCATCACCCTACCCCATCACCCTACCCACCACCACCCACCACAACCCTACCCACCACCATCGCCACTACCACCCTACCCACCCCTACCACACCCACTACCACCACCCTACCCACCCCTACCACCACCACACCCACACCCACCACCCTACCCACCACAATCACCACCGCCCACCACCCTACCCTACCCCCCATCACCCTACCCCCATCACCCTACCCACCACCACCCTACCCACCGCCACCCTACTCACCGCCACCCTACTCACCGCCCCCACCCCTACCCATCACTGCCACCCTACCCACCACCACCACCCTACCCACCACCACCCTCACCCTACCCACCATCACTCTACGCACCACCACCACCTCTCCCACTGCCACCAGTAGGTGGTGGAGAAGGAGTAGTAGGTGGTGGAGTAGGAGTAGTAGGTGGAGTAGTAGGTGGTGGAGTAGGTGGAGTAGTAGGAGTAGGTGGTGAAGTAGGAGTAGTAGTTATAGGTGGTAGAGTAGGAGTAGTAGGTGGTGGAGTAGGAGTAGTAGTAGGTGGTGGAGTAGGAGTAGTAGTGGTAGGTGGTGTAGTAGGTGGAGTAGGAGTAGTAGGAGGAGTAGGTGGTGTAGTAATAGGTGGTGGAGTAGTAGTAGTAGACGGTGGAGTAGGAGTAGTACTAGTAGGAGTAGTAGTAGTAGTAATAGTAGGTGGTGGAGTAGTAGTAGGTGGTGTAGTAGGAGTAGTAGGAGGAGTGGGAGTAGTGGGTGGTGGAGTAGGAGTAGTAGGTGGTGGAATATGAGTAGTAGGTGTAGGAGTAGTAGTAATAGGAGTAGTAGTAATAGGTGGTGGAGTAATAATAGTAGGTGGTGGAGTAATAGTAGTAGGTGGTGGAGTAGGAGTAGTAACAGTAGTAGGTGGTGGAGTAGGAGTAGGGTGGAGTAGGAGTAGTAGGTGGAGGAGTAGGAGTAGTAGGAGTAGTAGTAGGTGGTGAAGTAGGAGTAGTAGTAGGTGGTGGAGTAGGAGTAGTAGGTGGTGGAGGAGTAGGAGTAGGTGGTGGCGTAGTAGTAGGCGGAGTAGGTGAAGTAGTAGTAGGTGGTGTAGTAGTAGGTGGAGTAGGAGTAGGTGGTTTAGTAGTAGTAGGTGGTTTAGTTGTAGTAGGTGGTGGAGTAGTAATAGGTGGTGGAGTAGTAGGTGGTGGTGTAGTAAGTGGTGGAGTAGGAGTAGGATTAATAGGTGATGGAGTAGGCATAGTAGAAGTAGGAGTAGTAGTAGGTGGTGAAGGAGTAGTAGTAGGTGGTGAAGGAGTAGTAGTAGGTGGTGGAGTAGGAGGAGTAGGTGGTGGAGTATGAGGAGTAGGTGGAGAAGTAGGTGGTGTAGTAGGAGTAGTAGGTGGAGTAGGAGTAGTAGGTGGTGTAGGAGGAGTAGGAGTAGTAGGTGGTGGAGTAGGAGTAGTAGGTGGTGGAGTAGGAGTAGTAGGTGGTGGAGTAGGAGTAGTAATAGTAGGTAGTGGAGTAGTAGTAGGTGGTGTAGTAGTAGTAGGTGATGGAGTAGTAGTAGTAGACGGTGGAGTAGGAGTAGTACTAGTAGGAGTAGTAGTAATAGTAGGTGGTTGAGTAGTAGTAGGTGGTGTAGTAGGAGGAGTGGGAGTAGTGGGTGGTGGAATATGAGTAGTAGGTGTAGGGGTAGTAATAGGAGTAGTAGTAGGTGGTGGAGTAATAGTAGGTGGTGGAGTAGGAGTAGTAACAGTAGTAGGTGGTGGAGTAGGAGTAGGGTGGAGTAGGAGTAGTAGATGGCGGAGTGGGAGTAGTGGGTGGTGGAGTAGTAGTAGTAGATGGTGGAGTAGGAGTAGTACTAGTAGGAGTAGTAGTAATAGTAGGTGGTGGAGTAGTAGTAGGTGGTGTAGTAGGAGTAGTAGGAGGAGTGAGAGTAGTGAGTGGTGGAGTAGGAGTAGTAGGAGGAGTGGGTGTAGTAGGTGGTGGAATATGAGTAGTAGGTGTAGGAGTAGTAATAGGAGTAGTAGTAGTAGGTGGTGGAGTAGGAGTAGTAACAGTAGTAGGTGGTGGAGTAGGGGTAGGGTGGAGTAGGAGTAGTAGGTGGCGGAGTAGGAGTAGTAGTAGTAGGTGGTGGAGTAGGGTGGTGGAGTAGGAGTAGTAGTAGTTGGTGAAGTAGGAGTAGTAGTAGGTGGTGGAGTAGGAGTAGTAGGTGGTGGAGGAGTAGGAGTAGGTGGTGGTGCAGTAGTAGGCGGAGTAGGTGAAGTAGTAGTAGGTGGTGTAGTAGTAGGTGGTTTAGTAGTAGTAGGTGGTGGAGTAGTAATAGGTGGTGGAGTAGTAATAGGTGGTGGAGTAGTAGGTGGTGTTGTAGTAATAGGTGGTGGAGTAGTAGGTGGTGGTGTAGTAAGTGGTGGAGTAGGCGTAGTAGGAGTAGGAGAGTAGGATTAATAGGTGATGGAGTAGGCATAGTAGAAGTAGGAGTAGTAGTAGGTGGTGAAGTAGTAGGAGTAGTAGTAGCTGGTGGAGTAGGAGGAGTAGGTGGTGGAGTATGAGGAATAGGTGGAGAAGTAGGTGGTGTAGTAGGAGTAGTAGGTGTAGTAAGAGTAGTAGGTGGTGTAGGAGGAGTAGGAGTAGTAGGTGGTGGAGTAGGAGTAGTAGGTGGTGGAGCAGGAGTAGTACGTGGAGTAGGAGTGGTAGGTGCTGGAGTAGTAGTAGTAGTAGGTGGTGGAGTAGGAGTAGTAGGAATAGTAGGCGGTGGAGTAATAGGAGTAGTAGGTGGTGGAGTAGGAGTAGTAGGTGGTGTAGTAGGTGGTGGAGTAGGAGCAGTAGGTGGAGGAGTAGGAGTAGGTGGAGTCGTATTAGTAGGAGTAGTAGGTGGTGGAGTAGGAGGAATAGGTGGTGGAGTAGTAGGAGTAGTTGGTGGAGTAGGAGTATTAGGTGGTGGGGTTGGAGTAGTAGGTGGTGGAGTAGGAGTAGTAGGTGGTGGAGTAGGAGTAGTAGGTGGTGGAGTAGGAGTAGTAATAGTAGGTGGTGGAGTAGGAGTAGTAGGTGGTGGAGGAGTAGGAGTAGGTGGTGGCGTAGTAGTAGGCGGAGTAGGTGAAGTAGTAGTAGGTGGTGTAGGAGTAGGTGGAGTAGGAGTAGGTGGTTTAGTAGTAGTAGGTGGTTTAGTTGTAGTAGGTGGTGGAGTAGTAATAGGTGGTGGAGTAGTAGGTGGTGGTGTAGTAAGTGGTGGAGTAGGAGTAGGAGAGTAGGATTAATAGGTGATGGAGTAGGCATAGTAGAAGTAGGAGTAGTAGTAGGTGGTGAAGGAGTAGTAGTAGGTGGTGAAGGAGTAGTAGTAGGTGGTGGAGTAGGAGGAGTAGGTGGTGGAGTATGAGGAGTAGGTGGAGAAGTAGGTGGTGTAGTAGGAGTAGTAGGTGGAGTAGGAGTAGTAGGTGGTGTAGGAGGAGTAGGAGTAGTAGGTGGTGGAGTAGGAGTAGTAGGTGGTGGAGTAGGAGTAGAAATAGTAGGTAGTGGAGTAGTAGTAGGTGGTGTAGTAGTAGTAGGTGATGGAGTAGTAGTAGTAGACGGTGGAGTAGGAGTAGTACTAGTAGGAGTAGTAGTAATAGTAGGTGGTGGAGTAGTAGTAGGTGGTGTAGTAGGAGGAGTGGGAGTAGTGGGTGGTGGAATATGAGTAGTAGGTGTAGGGGTAGTAATAGGAGTAGTAGTAGTAGGTGGTGGAGTAATAATAGGTGGTGGAGTAGGAGTAGTAACAGTAGTAGGTGGTGGAGTAGGAGTAGGGTGGAGTAGGAGTAGTAGATGGCGGAGTGGGAGTAGTGGGTGGTGGAGTAGTAGTAGTAGATGGTGGAGTAGGAGTAGTACTAGTAGGAGTAGTAGTAATAGTAGGTGGTGGAGTAGTAGTAGGTGGTGTAGTAGGAGTAGTAGGAGGAGTGGGAGTAGTGGGTGGTGGAGTAGGAGTAGTAGGAGGAGTGGGTGTAGTAGGTGGTGGAATATGAGTAGTAGGTGTAGGAGTAGTAATAGGAGTAGTAGTAGTAGGTGGTGGAGTAATAGTAGGTGGTGGAGTAGGAGTAGTAACAGTAGTAGGTGGTGGAGTAGGGGTAGGGTGGAGTAGGAGTAGTAGGTGGCGGAGTAGGAGTAGTAGTAGTAGGTGGAGTAGGGTGGTGGAGTAGGAGTAGTAGTAGTTGGTGAAGTAGGAGTAGTAGTAGGTGGTGGAGTAGTAGGTGGATGAGGAGTAGGAGTAGGTGGTGGTGCAGTAGTAGGCGGAGTAGGTGAAGTAGTAGTAGGTGGTGTAGTAGTAGGTGGTTTAGTAGTAGTAGGTGGTGGAGTAGTAATAGGTGGTGGAGTAGTAATAGGTGGTGGAGTAGTAGGTGGTGTTGTAGTAATAGGTGGTGGAGTAGTAGGTGGTGGTGTAGTAAGTGGTGGAGTAGGCATAGTAGGAGTAGGAGAGTAGGATTAATAGGTGATGGAGTAGGCATAGTAGAAGTAGGAGTAGTAGTAGGTGGTGAAGTAGTAGGAGTAGTAGTAGCTGGTGGAGTAGGAGGAGTAGGAGGTGGAGTATGAGGAATAGGTGGAGAAGTAGGTGGTGTAGTAGGAGTAGTAGGTGTAGTAAGAGTAGTAGGTGGTGTAGGAGTAGTAGGTGGCGGAGTAGGAGTAGTAGGTGGTGGAGCAGGAGTAGTAAGTGGAGTAGGAGTGGTAGGTGGTGGAGTAGTAGTAGTAGTAGGAGTAGTAGGAATAGTAGGCGGTGGAGTAATAGGAGTAGTAGGTGGTGGAGTAGGAGTAGTAGGTGGTGGAGTAGGAGCAGTAGGTGGAGGAGTAGGAGTAGGTGGAGTCGTAGTAGTAGGAGTAGTAGGTGGTGGAGTAGGAGGAATAGGTGGTGGAGTAGTAGGAGTAGTTGGTGGAGTAGGAGTATTAGGTGGTGGGGTTGGAGTAGTAGGTGGTGGAGTAGGAGTAGTAGGTGGTGGAGTAGGAGTAGTAGGTGGTGGAGTAGGAGTAGTAATAGTAGGTGGTGGAGTAGTAGTAGGTGGTGGAGTAGTAGTAGTAGGTGGTGGAGTAGGAGTAGGTGGAGTAGGAGTAGTAGGTGATGGAGTAGTAGTAGTAGTAGTAGGAGGAGGAGGAGTAGTAGGAGGTGGTGGAGTAGTAGGAGTAGTTGGTGGAGTAGGAGTAGTAGTTGGAGTGTGAGTAGTAGGTGTAGTAGGTAGAGTAGTAGGTGGAGTAGGAGTAGTAATAGTAGGTGGTGGAGTAGTAGTAATAGTAGGTGGAGTAGTAGTAGGTGGTGGAGTAGTAGGAGTAGGAGTAGGTGGTGGAGTAGTAGTAGTAGGTGGTGGAATAGTAGGAGTAGTAGTAGTAGGTGGTTTAGTAGTAGTAGGTGGTGAAGTAGGAGTAGTAGGTGGTGGAGTAGTAGGAGTAGTAGTAGGAGTAGGTGGTGGAGTAGTAGTAGTAGGTGGTGGAGTAGTAGTAGTAATAGTAGTAGGTGTTGAAGTAGTAGGTGGTGGAGTAATAGGAGTAGGAGTGGCAGTAGGAGTGGCAGTAGAAGTGGCAGTAGGTGGTGGAGTAGGAGTAGTAGGAGTGGGTGGTGTAGTAGGAGTGGTAGGTGGTGAAGTATGAGGAGTAGGTAGAGTAGGTGTTAGTGAAGTAGGTGGTGGAGTAGGAGTAGTAGGTGGAGTAGGTGTTAGTGAAGTAGGTGGTGGAGTAGGAGTAGTAGGTGGCATAGTAGGTGGTGTAGTAGGAGGAGTGGGAGTAGTAGGTGGTGGAGTAGGAGTAGTAGGTGGTGGAGTAGGAGTAGTAGGTGGTGGAGTAGGAGTAGTAGGTGGTGGAGTAGGAGTAGTAGGAATAGTAGGAGTAGTAGGTGGTGGAGTAGGAGTAGTTATTAGCATTTCTTACAACGCCCTTGGACTATACCATTTCCTGCTGAAAGGCAATATTTTTCGCCATGTGTTCCCATACCTGGCGTGTCACGCAGTTTGGTGCTTACTTACCCTATATGTTAAACAAGCATTTGCTATGCAATAGGTCTTGCAGATAGGCAAATTTGAGCTATTGGTATTGTAAATGTATATGCTTTTTATTTATATATTTAAAACCAAACCCAAAATAAAAGCCATAGCCATTTACAATACTACACTAATTCCCCCACCTTTTATCTGCATATCTTCCCCTTCATTCTAATCTAAATACTCCATCAGTACAACACATCTTACTCACAAACATATACAATATATGTTGCCCTCTACCAAACAGATATAGTTTACGGTTAGACACAATAAGTCTGTATATATCACATTAGGCCATTTAGTACTATCTTTTTACTTTTATTTAAAATTACAAATCATTTTCATTATGTTTTACAAAATAAAAACACACAAAAAACAATGTCATTTACAATATCAATAGCTCTTAATAATGTCACTGCGAGACCTATTGCATTTTTAATGCTTGTTAAATTATGATCTCCAGTACTTGCGCTAAGAGTTTATTCCAGACATTCACCTCTCCTTCCTTGTAACAATTTGTTTTAATGTTGCTCCATGAGCACTCTCGTTCTTTCAGTTTTCATACTGTAATCTCTGGTAGTACTACTCGTGGGCATAAACCAAGAGTAACTCATTTCTTGACAGCACAAGAGACTAAAAAACGACTGTTTTGGAATTGTTACATAAATTATGGCATCTCTGAGATTAAAGAAGTCCAAAATTCCTCTTCAGTTTATTTCTATTTTGTGCATCTACTACCTGACCAGGAAATGAAGACCTATGAAGTTGGATGTCTCAAATATTTGTGTAGGTGGCTGTAGTTACTATTTTGCCCTCCACAGCTTCCAATTACTCTCATTTCATAATATTGTTTAATTTTTGAGTGCCATAATTTTGTCCTGGGAAGTACCTACATATACACTTATTTCAGCTAATTTACTTAGTTTTTCTAATTGACGTAGAAAGGTACAACCCAACCATTAAGAATGTATTCACATCAAAGAAAGGTGCAAGTCAACCCTCCAAATCTGGACCAAAAGAAAAACAGGGATACGTGAGTCCTTATTAGCAGTAAATAAATGAACAAGCATTTACAATGCAATGGTTTCGCCTATTGAAAAGTTTGAGCTATTGGCATTGTAAATGACAAAATTAGTATTTATGTGTTGGTTTTGAAAACAGATAAATAAATAAATTGTCATTTACAATGCCAATAGTTTAATCTCTGGCAAATGCCACACAAAAACACACAGAGCCACACACACACAGACCCACACACACACACACACACACAGACCCACACACACACACACACAGACCCCCACACACACACACACAGACCCACACACACACAGACCCACACAGACCCACACACACACACAGACCCACACACAGAGCCACACACACACACCCAGAGCCACACACACACACACACCCAGAGCCACACACACACACCCACCCAGAGCCACACACACACACACACCCAGAGCCACACACACACACACCCTGAGACACACACACACACCCAGAGCCACACACACACACCCAGAGCCACACAAACCCACCCAGAGCCACACACACCCACCCGGAGCGACACACACCCACCCAGAACAACACCCACCCACCGCCACACACAGAGAGCCACACACAGAGCCACACACACCCACCCAGAGCCACACCCACCCAGAGCCACACCCATCCACCCAGAGCCCCACACACTCACCCAGAGCCACACACACCCACCCAGAGCCACAAACACCCACCCAGAGCCACACACACCCACCCAGAACCACACACACCCACCCAAAGCCACACACACACTCAGGAGAGCAAGTACAGCGAGGGGGCAGGGAAGCAAGCACAGCGAAGGGGCAGGGAAGCAAGCACAGCGAGGGGGCAGGGAAGCAAGCACAGCGAGCGGGCAGGGAAGCAAGCACAGCGAGGGGGCAGGGAAGCAAGCACAGCGAGGGGGCAGGGAAGCAAGCACAGCGAGGGGGGCAGGGAAGCAAGCACAGCGAGGGGGCAGGGAAGCAAGCACAGCGAGGGGGCAGCGAAGAAAGCACAGCGAGAGGGCAGGGAAGCAGTTCCTCTCACTCCCAGACCCTCCCAACATCCCGTCAGCCTTGCGCAACATCCGAGGGCATAACCATCCCTGCATGACACACGGTCAGCAACGGCCTCTTGGAGTCCGAGGGCATCCGTATATCATGAACACCACAGAGAACAAGGGGTTTCCAGTGAAAGACTGGGTACGGATTGGGGCGCAATTAAGCCAACAGACCAATTCTCCTCGTTTGTGCAACACAGGCCCACCTTACAGTAGGTGCAATCATGGAAAAGCACAGGCTAAATCTTCAAGAGGTGGGCATAGTTTGCCAGCCCCCTTCACCCGTGTTCTGGGAGTATTAATCAAAGATGAACCCGTCAACGTACACTCGCGGCTCAGTAAACATGACCTAGCAGTCACTACTACTTTAAATGCTACGGCAAACTTAATGAATGGTTTGACAGCTAATACACCCAGCCAAGTATTACTCGCAGAAACTAGTAAGAAACATGGCCCGCTCATTATTTGAGGAGTAGGCAATATGTCAGATGTGAAAATCCAATGTTGGGAATAATAGATGCCCCATCCTTTTGCCCCTACTCATCCTTCACCAATTCATCAGAGTCTCAGATGGGACATGTGTGCTTTTGCTCGTTTGGAAGAACTTTACCGCCCTTATCCTTTCTGCAGACACACATGGCCCATCATGTAGCGCCACTGCCCTACAGCCTTCCGAATGGCCCTCGTGCACAGCTAACCAATGGCTCTTTTGCAGAGCTCTATGCTACCACTGCTAATACCAGCACTCATAGCATCTACCGCAGCTTCCATTGCCTCTTGCACATTGCATCTCTTCTACAGAACAAAACAGCTCATACCCAACAGCGTCTGTCCTGAACACACCACCGGCAGAGCCACCCCTGTATGGAACTGTCATAATCCGTTATACCGCCCCAATGCTTCTCCTCAGCCTACCTGCGTTTACCCTCCACAGCTCATCGGTCCCTCTCCAGCTAGGACCATAACATACACTGCCCACCAACCTCTCCTCCACATCTTATCAGTGCCCCTCCCGCACAGACCACCGGCGCTCGTGTGTTTACCCTTCGGTCCCGAATTAGTTTAATTACATATACATCCAGCTCCCACGGTACCACTGAAACATCCCAGTGCCCAGGACTCACCATGAAGTCGCTACAGAAGCTGTCGTCACCGCAGGGCTCCTTCCTCTCCATGGCTCTCACCCGCTGGATAAAGCTCCGTAGGATCACCGCCTGCTCCATGCTGCCTCGCGACGTGCCCGTTCCCCTATATCAGCAATTGCCCTTCAAGCCCCCATCCAGCCCCGTGCCGGGTCGCTCATCACGCCCGGCGGCTGTTCCCAGCCTGGCTACTCTTCCTAGGCTCGGCGACTCCTCCGGGTAAGGGAGGGACTGGCCGGAACTGGGGGCGCCGAGCCCTCCAACGCCCACATAGAAACAGCAGACGGACGCTACGTTAGGGACCGTGCGTGCGTGAACAAAGAAGGACTGGGGATCCGTCGCCGTGGCGCTAACGTGCTGCCATCATCCAATGGGAGCGAACTCAGTCGCCAACTAGAAAGGAATTTAATTGTAGACTGACCTGGTTAACCAGACGAAGAAAGAATGTTTTGTTGAGTATTAGTCAACATGTTGGAGCGGGAATAGCTCGGAGTCTCCAGTATTTACGACCTAATGTGGGCGGATTCAGTAGGCACACGGACAGCGGGAGGGGGGCAGGCAGGCACAGGACAGCGGGAGGGGGGGCGGAACGGACAGCGGGAGGGGGGCGGGAACACGAACAGCGGGAGGGGGGGAACGGGCACACAGTCAGCGGGAGGGGGGGGCGGGAACAGGCACTCACCTGGACATCTTCCGGCGGCCGGGGTCGGCATAATGACGAAAACAAACACCTAAAAAAACGAAACTCCGCCCACCCCCGATGACGATGCAAAAAGGGTGGAGAGGGAAAAAATCTCGGGAACGCCCACGAATCTGGTCCGGCCTTGAGATGTTGTGTGAAGTGGGCCCTTCTGGGGAGGTAGAGCACGAGTCTTGCCACTGAGTTCTGTATTATATGCCATTTCTTCAGGAGACGTGCAGTGATTCCTACATAGTGTATTTCCGTAGTTCAGTCTGCTGGTGATGACGTGGCTGACAGTTCCAGTAGGATGAGGGCTGCTGTTTCCCCGCTGTCCAGGGATCTGATGTAGTCTGTGGCTGCAATCTAGGCTGTCTCGGTGCTGTGGTTAGTTTGAAATCCTGATTGGGAGGGATCCAGAAGTTTGTGCTCTTGTAGGTGTTGGGTGAGTTGCTAGTTTACTGCTTTCTCAATACTTTTGCTGGATGGGGGAGCAGAGAGATGGGCCAGTAGTTCTTCATTTTGGCTGAGTCTGCAGATGTTTTTTTCAGGACGGGCCTCACTTCCGTTTGTTTCCAATCCTCCGGGAAGAAGGTAGCGGTGATGGATGTACTTAGCTCGTCACCAACGGGCATCATTCCAAACCACCATTTTTTCTCCCCAGTGTGCCACTTTAAAGAGAGGCCCACCTAATTCAATTCAGTACTGACACTGTTTCTCATGGAAACAGTCCAAAGCAAACCTTGGTCATCTCCTCTCTACCCTGCAGCGAACCGCTATTTTACTTTTTTATTTTTTACTTGGGGGAAATATGAGGTTCGCAGCCCCTGAATATCATTGGCAAAACTACGCCCCTGGTTAGGAGACTGCCCAGGAGATGCATTGAAGGGTGCCAGTCTGCCAAACTCTTCTCTCACTTCTGTGACAGGATATAACGCAGGTGGCATGCTGTGAGACTCTACCTAGAAAAACCATCTCAGGTTGGTGGTGGTCTGCTCCGAGGTGATAGGCTGCAACACTTGGAGAAAAATACACATTGTAGGCTTTCAGTTCCTGCCTACTGATAAACTAGGAGACCTCCCAGAATATTCATTGTAATCTGATGGTCTGCACCCAGGTGACAAGCTACAAGTCTCCTCACAGAATGCACTGCGGATGCGTTTAGCTCACACCTGACGGCAGCCTATGAGACTCCTCAGAAGCTGCTGCAGGCTTCTAGTTCGATTCCAGGGGACAGGATACGAGTCCTCGTCCTGAACACCTTGCTGGCTTTCTACTCCCACCCAAGTGACAAGCCGAGACACTTGCCGGAATACACATCGCAGGGCGAGTTCTGCACCTTGCTGATAGGTTGGTGTTCGTTTGATTTGGGAGTGAGAGATAAGGGAGGGACGTTGTCCTGCGAGCACTTGGGGACTTCCAGAACGCCGCAGCGCTCTGAAGGTGGGCAATGGGCATTGTGTTTCTTGGGAGCTGGACGAGGGTATAGTCTGAATGATACCAGTAGGTTGTCACCTGCTTCTTCAGCGCCCTATTCTGATGGGCGCAATGAATGTATTTCCTCTACAGTGATCTCCATTTTGTGTAAAATAGCCACAAGTAGATAATTTGTCGGGCACTTTTGCCTCCTGTGAAATAATGTACCGCATAATTATAGTATAGCTGTGCACATCTCGCGCAGCTTGTAACCCGTGCCCGAGCTGCGCCGCATACCTCGTGCCCGGTTTACCTTTAAAGCGACTCGTTCTGTGTTTAGAATTGTGCTTTATAGCGCATGCTGCCAACTAACTAAATTGCCTCTTGGCACATACAGGGCTCATTTGCTGTCCTTTTGGCCTAACATATGAGCTTCAGGGCGCGCGCACACTTCCAGGTAGGTGGTCTGCTCGCCAGGCCATTTTGCGGACATCCTGGCTATTACGTAGGATTCTTTGGATGCCACCAGGGGGGCATAACTACTAGCCCAATACGCCAGCACCGGTTTGTGGTAACCACGTGGGTAGCTTGCTTATTAGCAAGCCCTGCCGTGGCGGTGGTAGCTTGCTTATTAGCAGGCCATGGCATGGCGTGAGCATATGGCAGAGGTGAGGGTGAGACTGCAAGTGTCCTGCCTACTTAGGCATAGGCTGCCATTAAAAATACGGTCGCTAACGAGGGTAATTTAATCTGCTTCTCGGCACACAATGCCAGCAGGATGTGACATTGTGCAGCGTTGCCCGCTTTCCCGAGGTGCCATCTCCCCCTCCCCTGGGCCCCGCTGTGCCCAGCCTCTTAGCTCACCTGCTCCAGATGAGCGGCACAGTGGGGGACGCACTGGCAGAGGCAGATGTGTTTGTTTGCCAGAGACAATGTTGTGCGGCTGCAGATAGCACTGCCTGGCAGCGGGCTTTGCTCCCTGACACCCCAGTCACACTCCGAGTAGCACTGGCAGGGAGGGGGCACCTACCCAAACTCTTTAGACATGCCGATCTTGCCTTTACTTACAGTTTTTTTAAGTTCCAAAGAAACTAGAATCCTGGCTGATCAGGGCAGGGCTCATGTATTCTGCCTACTCTCAGCTTGTTCCGTCAGGATTGTTTCCGGACACATCAGGATTGTTTTTAGCCACTCCATCCATTTGCGTTAACTGTTTTCAAGTGCAGTTGGGCCCCTCGTTTAGAAAAGTCACGTCCCTCAGCTGTCAGTTTGTCTACTTGGTGGTCTTGTACGTTGAATATTCAAAATGCTTCCAAGTTCCTACATGACATCGGCTCCCATAAAACCCTTCCAACCAAGCACTCTGCCAGCATGTAGTGTGTATCTCGTCCTCACAGCGCGTCATGGCCTCACGAGGGGTGTAATGCGATATATGAGTACTACAACAATTAAGGTGAACTGCTACGCACCAGATGTAACACCCCCACATTCTATCTTAGAAAATGGTGTTTCAATGGCGCTCGCCAATAACAAACGGTGGAGAGAGCATCGGGAGAGAGGGAGCGGGGTAGAAGATTAATAATAATTTTAAAACGTACCTCGCGGCTCGCAATACTCGCGGGGGGGTCGCGCAGGGATGGTGACAGGGGTTTTAAAAATTAAGTTTAAAAGAAAAACTTGAACATACTTGAACGGGCGGGTCCGCACCTCCTCTGCTGTCTGCTCCCGGGCCGGGGTCCGGTGCATTGGAATGGCGCCTTCTCTGAGTGAGTGGCTGGCAACCCTGGCTCTCAGCCAATCCAGCGGGAGGGGGGGGCGGAACGGACAGCGGGAGGGGGGGGGGAACGGGCACACGGTCAGCGGGAGGGGGTTGCGGGAACGGGCACTCACCTGGACTTCTTCCGGCGGCCGTGGTCGGCATAATGACGAAAACAAAGACCTAAAAAAAAAAAACGAAACTCCGCCCACCACCCGATGACGATGCAAAAAGGGTGGAGAGGGAAAAAATCTCGGGAACGCCCATGAATCTGGTCCGGCCTTGACGGACAGATCCGGCTTCCAATGGCTAGCCTCCATTTATGGAGCTAGCCAATGGAAGAAGGTGCGGATTCAAGTCCCCCATACTGCAAAACAAAAGATTTCTCCTAGGCCCAGGCGAAACCTAAAAGGAGGGCACTAGTAAATCCTTTCTTCACTTTGTTACAAGCTACGGTAAATTCTTATTGCATGCTGCAAGGAATTATTGTTATAGCATGCATGCAGTGAAGTTGATTAGGCTGTTTCCTGGTCGGTGTTTATACTTTGTCTAGCATGGATCCTCCCTGCTCAGTATGTTGCTCATAGCCTGTAAAAGTGACACACAGGTAGATGTCAGCATGGTAAAGTGGAGATAGCAGGGAATACAAACGTGGCGGAAAAGCTTGCCCTTATGAGACCACGATGGGCATCTACATCCCTGGCGTTGGCGGAGCTGCATTGGCTCCCGGTCTCATAGAGGATACAATTCAAATCACTCTGCATCGTCTTTAAGGCGCTGCATGGGACTGGGCCTATACCGTTACAAAACAAGTTTGACTGGTATACTTCCAGCCGTAGCCTTCGTTCCTCCTCCTTTGTCAGCATGCCCAGGAAGAAGGGGCCGCAGTGCCCTAAAACGCGTCAGCGAATATAAATCAAAAGGTGAATCATGGCGAGCTGAAGTATGCCGGATGGCTGGGGTGATGTCGTGTGCCCTGTCAAAAGCTTTGAACATTTGCGATGTATGTTTTTTCACGGCCGTCCTTGCCGTGGATGGGTGCAAGTTTAATTTAAACAAAAGCAGCGAGCCAAAGAGGATTCGCATCCTACTAAAGGATTGTAACGTGCTTTTAAATATACAAACAGTTACTGAACTTACTTAAAGGATATTTTTTCTTGTAATTCGGTGCATACATGTCCCATCAAACACTGCAGCAGCACAAGATGGGAGGGGCTGCTGCAGGGACATGTGGTATTAATAAACCGAGGAAATTAGTGAATTACAAGCCTCAGTTTTGTTTGTCAGCATGCCCAGGAAGAAGGGGCCGCAGTGCCCTGAAACGCGTCGGCGAAAATAAATCAAAAGGTGAATCGATTTTTTTTTTACCAGCTGCTCATATACGGAGCTTTCTCTGTTTGCAGTGATTTGCCACTTGGTGAAGAGACATCCACCCAGAAAAAACATAAACACGTCATTGAGTGCTTAGATAAGCCCCACAGGTGGATTGGTGTCATTACAACGCAGGCTATTACAACGCCTGCTGTTACAACGCGGTTTTTACATCGCATACCACTACAACGCATAGTGCTTTTAAGCGCTGGATAGTGATTTATTTAATTTACTATTCCAACTCCAGTCCCCGTGGATAGTAGGGAAGGTGTTGGATAGTAAATTAAATATATTCCCTATCCTAGAGCGCCCCCCAGCGCAATGCGTTGTAATGGTTTGCGTTGTAATGGTTGCGTTGTAATGGTAGTGCGTTGTAATAAATGCGTTGTAAGTGATGTTTCCCCCACAGGTTTCCAAAAAAGTGCATATTCTGCATGCTTGCCCAAAGAAGCCAGGAACACTAAGAATGATGCAGTAAAAGTGTTCTGGGAGGGCACCCATGAGCAATGGTGGGTTCCCTATAAGCTTAATTTGAACCCGAAGGCTATTGTAAAGAAATCGCTCCGAGGCTCATGGGTCAAGAGTAAGCCATAAATGATATAAAAATAATTTAAGAGAGTAAACGATTTGGACTACTTAGGAATTAGGCTTTCTGAATCACATGAATGGCCACAACAAATATCTAAAAGCACATCACTATTAAAACCCAGAGCAACATTGATAGCCAGATTTGCAAGATGCACCATAATCTACCCAGTATCAACGGGTATCGAGATATACAGAGTCAATGCTGTAAGCGCAATTCTTTATGGTTTGGATATTTGGGGGCACTGTAAAAAGGATAATCAAGAGATAGATGAAAATGTTTAGATAAACTCTTTACTGAAGCGTCCCCCAAATTGCCCATATAGTGCTTATAAGATTCGACCTGGTTTAAAAACCTGTAAGTGAGCATTACAAAACAAAGGCCAATTTTACACTGACTTAGAATTTGGACCATTAAGGAGATGGCTATGTACAGGGAGGGACTCATGGATGTCACAGAAAGAGCCCAAACGTATAAGATCCCTTGGCTGAAACCTGTAAAGAGTACACTGGTATACCTGTGTTTCAGAGAATATTGGACTAGGACTTTTTCTCTTTCTTTAAGCGCCATAAGGATTGCGGAGGAAAGATTCTGGCACTGCACTTTAGAAAAACTGCACCTATCATCTACTATATGGGTAGATTGACTAGAGATATTTAACCATGAATTGGGATTACAAAATCGAAGATTTAGTTGTCTATATCTACCCATTTCTAGCTATAACCCTTTAACTCAAGTTGTGGTTAGGCATTTTCCCGATAGCATCTATCACGAGTTTCAGTGACTGGTACATAAACTAGTAAGTTATGCCCAGTTTTTAAGATGCCAGATGAGATGGAGGCAATTTTGATATTTTTCTTTGATGTCTACAAAAAACAAGATTACAATAGGTTAAATCTTAGCTTTTGGGTCTGGACATGAGAAACTATCTTGATGCCTTAAGAATTTGTAAATCATAGACCAATCCTTGTGGGGTATTTGGAATTTAAAAATATATGTTAAGTGCCTGAGACTCAAAGAACTGATTTTAGATTGCATTGCGCTTGCTAAACATAAGACGTGTTAATAAAAGATGAATTGGTCAATGTTTTGGCGATTTTAATCTATAATTAATTGTATTTCATTTTTTTGTAATGAATTGTTATAATGAGACTCTATTGTATATATTATGGATGGATTGAAGTTTATCTACTCGAACAAATAGAAATGAAAATGACAAACGTAATTCACAGCGAACTCTGTGAAGCGGGCCCATCATCTTGCCTTGATTATGAAAACTTATCAATCTAACCTATGTTCAAATATTTGCCCTGATCACTACAGCTCCTGTTTACAAAAGGTGCCTCCTATACAGAGAGCCATAGCTAGGTTATAGACATGCATTAACACTCAAATTTGAACTCCATTTGCAGCTTTTCTTTAGCACTTGATCCTCAGTATTTCTACTACCACTACTACTAATAATACTCTTTAGTTGTATACGGTTAGTTAAAACCATTGCAATTATTTAAAAACATACAAACAATATCAAATATAAAATCAAGGCAGAATGCTTTCTTTGAGATACACGTCACAAATGTAAAGCAAAATACAGTAATATTGTTGAACAAATTACAGATGCAACGTTTAAATTTGAAAGAGGCTGCTGCCACACATAAAAAGCACACATTGTATTCAAAGGTTTGAAAATGATAAAAGCCCAATCAGTTCAAGAGAGACAAACATAAAAGAGATGATCATATTGTTGAAACAAATTACAGATGCAACGTTTAAGTTAACAGCAATAAAGTGCCTTTGCAAAGGGGGTAATAGCAGCATAAAGTTGTTTTTGAAAGAGGCTGTCACTCATTAGAAGGACACATTGTATTCGAAGGTTTACAATTAATAAAAGCCCAATCAGTTCAAGAGACACGCGCAAATAAATTAATCGCAGTGAACAGGGCTGATATTGAGATATAGCAATGTGTCAGTGCAAAGGCCTGATTATCAGATTTGTTTTTTAACTTGCCCAGTATGTTATAGCTATCTAAGGTTTACTTATGGGCTAGAGGCTGATGTGGGATTACAGGGCACACTGGATGGTCTGTCCTTGACCATACTGAATACATATGGCTCTAATACTCATGACCCAGGGTTCTTTCTTTCCATGTAACCTGCTGATATGGGCTCTCGATCCGCCCTTGATGTGGTTGGGTGACTTTAATTGTGTGTTAGACCCCAATCTGGACAGATCTCCCTTGAAAGTGGGAGTGAAACCTCACATGACGAATGCCACTCAAGGAGTAATACAATTCAATTTCAATTCAATACTTTATTTTGGTCTACTTTGGACCATAAAAGTGCATAAGATAAAAATACAACACAGGTTTAAAAATCATCATTACAGCAAATTACAACAATTAAGCAATCTTGATGATTATACTAAATGACAGGGATGGGGGAATTATTTCCACATTTCATCAATAATTTACATATAAAATCAATTATGTTTAAAAAATACAATAATTATTTATATAAGTATAAAAATAAACAGGGGTATTAAAGTTAAAAACTTACATTCCATTAAAAATGTAAATATTAATATACAGTCGATCAATTACTGCTGAAATACTCCAATATAATGTTATAAAAATAGACAAGCAGCATTTTAAGATAAAAATGAAGTGGACTTTTTTCCTCCTTGAAACAGATTAGATAATGTGCTACTGCAATTACAATTTTAGACCACTTTTGGCTCTAAGGAACATTACGTTCATAAGGAACCTGGACACACAAAATACTACCAATCGAGTAGTATCAGATCGTAAGATCCGTTCTGCCTGTCTACAGTGTCTTAAATTAAGGATGTTGCATAAAGGTTTAATCCATCTTTCTCTCGAATATTGATAAGCCGGGCAAAAAAATAAGATATGCATATCATTTTCTATGACAGATGTGACATTTTTAAAAAAAAAAACACATTTGTCAGAATCTTTATCTTGTGCATTACTGCCCCATTTGGATTCTTATCGTTGGTCTGCAGGACCCCGTATCTAAATTTAAGATATAATGATTTTGCTGCCGAAGGGTTAACCTCATCCAAGAGAATTTCAAATTTAGGAATATCTTTGAATTGGAGAAAACTTATAGTCAAAGATCCTAAATTGGTATCCTGTAGCAGCTTGTTACTTAAATATTTCCAAAATGAACGCTTTGCTATTTTGCTACAGGATTTTGTTAGCTCTTGAGGGTTTTCCCAGTAGTTTAATAATCCTATTCTTTTAAACCAAGAGGCAATATGTTTAAACCAAAAAATATCTTTTAGAATACCAAAGGGCATTATCTCTTGTCCCGATCTGTAATGGATAAGCTCGTCTGTTGTCCAAATTCTTATCCAATACATAAGGGGGCGTAACGCAGCAAGACTATCAGTACGCTGTAGATTAATATCTAAAAAAAACGGTATCATCGGAGTTCTATTAGGTAAGGATAGTAACCTTCGTACAAAATTGTTTTCATCCACTTTAAAATTACGCTTACAGTGGGGACCCCAAAGTTCTGCTCCATAGAGGGCTGCTGACTGGGCCTTAAATTTAAAGACCTCAATAGCAGGGGATGCAGCCTTAGAAGTACTCTCTCTATGTTTCTTTATAATAGGCATTTAATTTTGGAGCAATACTAATTTTGTTTTTTCCAATTGGGGTTTCCATGACATTTTGGAATCCAGCGTGATACCTAAATATTAAAATTATTAACATACTCTTATCTTTCCCCTTGCAATTCCAACTTTTTTCTAAATGTTTTACTTGGGTTAATAGACATATATTTTGTTTTGCTAGGGCTAAGTCCTTTTTTGTTACAGTATAAATGAAAGGTGTTTATCAGCTTTTGGAGGCCACTGGGAGTCTGAGAAATTAAAATGGTGTCATCAGCAAAGAGTAGTGCGGGAATCACCTCCCCTCCTAACCTTGGTGAATCACTCTTGCTTCCTTCAAAGAAGGAGGGGATGTCATTTACGTTTAAGGAAAACAAGGTTAGTGCCAGCACACAACCTTGCCGTACTCCATGCTTCACTGGAATTTCTCTTGTAAGTTCTCCCCGTGGTCCCCACCTTACTTTTGCAAAATTATTTTCGTGCATCCTGATAATTTGAACTAGTAATTTGTTAGGTACTCCAAGGTTTTTCATATGGGTCCAAAGACTAGTTCTGGGGACCAGATCGAAAGCGGCTCTAAGGTCCACGAATGCTACATGTAATGTTCCCTGTCTGATCGTAATATACTTCCAACATAAACATTGAAATCTAAAGACTTGATCAATGGTGCTGATCTTTTTTCTAAACCCTGCTTGGAATTTTGTTAACAAATCAACTTCTTCCATCCAAGATGAAAGACGCAACAATATATGTCTAGCAAATATTTTATGTGGAATGTCTATCAGACTGATCAGGCGATAATTTGCCGGATCAAGTCTATTCCCCTTTTTAAAAATCGTGATAATTTCAGCCCCCCTCCATGTATTTGGAATTGGGTCGAAATTCGCTATTGCGTTGCATAGAACATTCATATAGGGAGCCCAAACTGTCAAATCGTGTTTTAGTAGGTCGCCGGGAATTCTATCAGGGCCCGAAGCTTTACCAGATTTTATTGTTTCTAAAACATAGTTAGTTTCTTTTATAGAAAAATGTAGATTGGCTGTCTTTGCTAGCTCAATCATTTCGCCCGTCAGATCAAAATTGTTAGTATTAGATTCAATATTGGATTCAGAGAAAAGCCCAGAAAAATGATTAACCCAGGTATCTTCATCCAAATAGAGATCTCTATGTTTATTACCTGTCCTATTACCTTTTGAGTATAAATTTCCAGAATCCTGCTTGATCCTTTGTCTTGGCGGCATTTAAAAAGACCTGCCCATATCTCCTCGTCCCAAACTTTCTTGGCAGCAACTTTTGTTAGACTGTAGGCGCGCCTTTTTTCCCTGGTTTTATCGATCTCTTTACTTTTTATTGCTTTTATTAACTCGGACTTTGCTGTTCGACAATCCTTGTTGAACCATTGTTTGCCATGGTTGACCCTTTCTATTGGTTCTCCCTTCTTTCTTTGTATTGTTTTAGTTAGTATAGGACCTAGAGCTTCTACCAGTCTGCCGTGAATCTCAGTCAACGTAAATGGCGGGACGTTACTCTCGATATAGGGAGATAAAATATCTGTGACGGTTAAATAGATATTAGTCATTGCCTTTTTGTCCTCCAAAATATATGGCCATTTCACTGCACGGTCATTCCTATTTAACGTCATTTGATCATCTAAGAAGTCATAATTCACTTTTGCAAGTTCTGCTGTAGAAAGAAATTCTGTTGAGGCCCTCAAACAGAAAGGTAAATGGTCACTCTCTGTTCTAGAGATTATTTTAAAGTCACACCAGAAACACCAGCAACTTAATGACACCATCATATAATCTATATGGCTTTGTGAAGTGTTTCTCCGAAACGTATGGGCTTTACGTCTGTCAGATGGCAGGCACCCATTACATGATCTAAGACTGTGTGTCAAAGTTAAACCTAAGAGCTGAGTCACAGCAGCTGTGCACCTCACTTCCTTTTCACTATCCAAAGATGGTATATTATATGCTTGGTCTTGAGACTCCATCAAATCACTAAAGCCAAGCACTGGCTCATAGTTACAATTAAAATCGCCAGCTATAAATACACCTAGGCTATGGCTTAATGTTTTGAGGACACTGTCCAGCTGATCAACAACTGGTGATGGACCATTTGTAAGAGATGGTCTATTATATACATTGAAAAAATATGTAACTTTATCATCTTTAACTTTTATTGTAGGCCCAGTATATCTTTTGTTATAAATAACTTCATATATTTAGACATATATAAGGGTAGAACTGTGTTACATTAATTGGCATGTAACCTGCGGGATACTGTGCTCAAATGCTCGTGAAAATAGTGACGGTACCAAAGGGGGTGGTGATGGACGGAGCATCGGAATCAATCAAACACTCACACCCAGTCAAAAGATCTGGGTTTAATCCATCACCGTTCTTTAGCCCACTCTGCTACCCCAGTTCAGACATTGCTATATGCAAATCAGTCTGACCCTGTGCCTCATGGGAACAGTCCAGCCCGAACTGCCAAGCCATGTCTTCCCTGGACCGGAAACAAACTTCCGAGTGCCGGTTTCTGGCATTCCAGCCGTCTTCAGCCCGGCTTGCTTGAATCCAGTGGCAAAGTGAGCAAGGGGCTCACGTCTGAGCATACCCTGCCACACTTATGGTGGCCAAAAGCGGTAAAAAAGGGGGTGGTGATGGACGGAGCATCTGAATCAATCAAACACTCACACCCAGTCAAAAGATCTGGGTTTAATCCATCACTGTTCTTAAGCCTACTCTGCCACCCCAGTTCAGACATGGCTATATGAAAATCAGTCTGACCCTGTGCCTCATGGGAACAGTCCAGCCCGAACTGCCAAGCCATGTCTTCCCTGGACCGGAAACAAGCTTCCGATGACCCGTTTCTGGCATTCCAGCCGTCTTCAGCCCGTCTTCGTCATCCGCACGTTCCGACTGAGTCCATGTCAAACATGCATCACTAAACGGCACAAAGTGAGGAACCCTTTTTGTTTCCGAATCTGCAATTCCTTCCCTCACCCACTGATCATATGGTAAGGGCAAAGGAATCTTTTTGCAGTGGGTGGCATGCACCCAGTTTTTCTTGCCAAAGACCCTAACGGCAGTCCTCGTTGTGAGCAGAACCCGAAATGGTCCTACCCATCTCGGTTCCAAATTCTTTGTCCTCTGGAAATTCCTCACCAGGGTCCAGTCTCCAGGTTGTATTGAATGTCCTGGATCCACAGAAGCTGAAGGTAAGGTATTGTGCACCTGTTGGTGAAGAACAAGCAATTTAGCAGTCAGGTCATGTAAGTAATCCACCAACATAGGATACTCAATGTTGCTATACTCATTCGGCCTCGGCACACCCCAAACATTTGCCGGGACCAAAAACTATCTCATACGGACTAAGTCCCACAGGAGAATGTGCTGTCGTCCTTGTTGACAAAAGTGCCAACGGCAAAGCATCGGGCCATGTAAGACCAGTGCTCGCTTGTATCTTGGCCAACTTAAGCTTAAGAGTGCCATTGTAGCATTCAACCAAACCAGCTGACTGGGGGTGATTCGAAGCATGAAACTTCTGTTTGATTCCCAAACCCGCACACACTTTCTTCATAATCTGGCCCACAAATTCACTTCCGTTATCACTCCATACCATTCTCGGCAAACCATTCCTAGGGAAGAGTTCCTTTAGCAAAACCTTGGCTGTAGATATAGCAGTATTATCCTTTAGGGGGTAAGCCTCTACCCATCGGGAAAAGGCACAAACAACCACAAGGACATACTTTAGGTTATTGCATCTCTCCATGTAAATAAAATCCAACTGCAACACCTCAAACGGATACGTTGGAGGAGCAAAATGACCAGCTGGAGTTGGGGTTCCCTTGCCAGGATTATGCATCAAACAAATCATACCGTTTTTAACCAGATTCTCTGCACACTTCGGAATTCAAGCATTCTGCCATACTGGAGCCAACAACTTGCATATCCCTTTCGAACTGATGTGAGCCAATCCATGTGCCATTGTAACCACTGGGAGCACATACGCATCAGGCAACAACCATTGCTGATGCTCCGACAATTCAACCCAACAGCCAGTCGAGTCCAACATTCCCGTAGTCTCTCTCCACACATTCAATTCTTTCTCAGTAGCTTCTGCCTGAATCGATTTCACACTTTCTATTGTGTCTTCACACATTCCTCCTGCCATAACCCATCTAGCAGGGCCTGCAACATACATACTACTTGTCACATCTTTCGCCGTTTCTCTCGCTACTTCATCCGCAAATGCATTACCACGACCAACATCATCCGTAACCTTCTTATGTGCACTGCATTTCACAATCGCAACTTGTGTCTGCAAAGTAAGAGATTCAAGAAGTTCATCCACCAATTGTCTATGCTGAATTTTCATACCATGAGAGGTAATAAAACCTCTTTCCTTCCACAAACGTCCGAAGCTATGGGCAACACCAAATGCATACTGGCTATCAGTATACACATTCACTCTCTTTCCTTTCGACAATACACACGCTCTCGTCAGTGCAATCAACTCTGCTGCTTGAGCTGAATTCTGTGCAATACGTGCAGTTTCAACAATCGTATGCAAAGTCGTAACTGCATACGCTGCAGTCGTATCGCCATTCGGAAGCTTAAAGCATGAACCATCTACCCATAGGGTACCATCTGGTTTCTCAAGAGGAGTATCTTTCAAATCAATTCTACCCTTCGTTTCTTCCTCTGTCCGAAGAAAACAATCATGCTGTTCCTGAGCATCTGTCTCTACAGAAATCGGCAACAATGTAGCTGGATTCAACGTGTTGCACCGCTTAATGTGCACATGACTAGCCAATAGCGTCAACTCATAACCCGACAAACGTGCACTAGTAAGGTGCTGAGTCCTAGTCTTATTCAGTAAGGTATCCACTGCATGTGGGACCATCACAATCAATGTATTATCCAATACTAAGCCAGCAGACTGTCGGATAGAAACAGCCGCTGCCGCTCTCAAACAACTCGGCAACGCTCTAGCTACCGGATCTAAAGTAAACGAGAAATACGCACATGGGCGCTGCTTGTCCCCAAATCGCTGTGTCAGTACTGATAACGCACAACCCTCTCTCTCGTTTACGTAGAGTGTGAAAGGCTTACTGTAGTCGGGAGTACCCAACACCGGAGCAGAACACAATGCATCACGCAACTCAGAAAAACTCTTCTGACATTCGTCAGACCAAGGAATAGGATTCGGTGTATCCTTAAGAGTAAGTGCCAAAAAAAGGTTTCGCCAGTAAAGAAAAATTCGGAATCCATTGCCTACAATACGAAGTGATACCCAAAAACGCACGCACCTCTCTCTGTGTGGATGGCACAGTCATCTGAGCAATCGCTTGAATACGCTCTGGGGTCAATCGTCTTCCCTTCCTTGACAAGAGATGACCTAAGTAGGTCACTTCTTGGCGGCAATATTGCATCTTCGAAGGCAATACTTTATGGTGAAGGTCAGACAAATGTCGCAACAAAGAAAGCGTAGCTACTTTACAAATCTTTTCATCCTCAGTAGCGACCAACAAATCATCCACGTACTGGATAAGAGTCGCACCAGGAGGCAGAACAAAAGCATCAAGCTGAGTTTTCAGGGCCTGACTATAGATGGAGGGACTGTCACAATAACCTTGAGGAGCGCGCTTAAACCGGAAGCTTCGACCTCCTAAGGAGAAGCCGAAAATATCTCTACTTTCTTCAGCAATCGGAATACTAAAGAAAGCATTCTTCAAATCAATAACAGAAAACCAAGCAGCCGAAGCAGGGATCATAGTCAATAAGGCAGTAATATCCGGAACAACAGGAAACTGTGGCACAACAATTTTGTTGACCTCTCGAAGGTCAATCACAAACCGATACACAGGTGGTTAAGAAGAGTCAGTACGCTTAAGGACAGGCAAAACGGGACTGTTACGCACATTACCTCTCGTTTCTTCAATCACATCTTTCTCAACCAAATCATAAATAATCGCTAAAAGAGCTCTCTCACCATCACTAGAGCTCTTGTATTGCGGAATGCGAGGCAGCTTAGCATTTGACTTGAGAGTAACAACATAGGGTGGAATCCGCAAGAGGCCAACATCATTCGGACCTGTAGCCCACAAAGTATCGGGAAGCGAACGCAATTCCAGTGGAAGCCGATCCTTAGACAAATACATCGGAGAGATCACTCTCTTACCCAACGTAAGATGTACTCCTGAAGGAGAACAATGTAATGTTGCATACAATCTTTTCAACAAATCCAAACCCAACAGATTCTCACCACAACCTGTTGTTAGAATCATGGGTGCTTCCAATTCACAAGGCCCAATAGAAAGAGACAAAGGAACTAGAAACCGGATTACGAACTGGGGCGCCAGAAAATCCTACCGAGACATTTGTCAAGCCAGACAAAGGTGCGCCAGGGAGTTTAGAGTGCATGATAGAACTCTTAGCCGCACCAGTATCCAAAAGAAAAGCTTCTGACACACCTGATGTAATTTATTCCCTCCTTTTAATTCGATCCCTGTGACTGGGCTGTCCCCATACTCACATTTAATTCAGGAAAACGCACCGCCATTCGGCGGGTCCGGGTCCCTGGGGCTGGATTCCTGGGCGCCATCTTAGTTTGGGGTAAGTGTTTGTAGCGTGGGCGCCATTTTGGAGCGTCCCGACGCTCGAGTTGTTCAGGGAGGCGCCTATTTAAGGCGTACTCGTGCTTTCCTTCGCCCTGATCATTGCTGCACTAGCGCAGGTCGCGCTGCTAGCGAGCTGCGATATTTACGCATTTTAAAACCTACCTTTTGTGTATTTTGGTTCTGCTGAGTTAATTTATTCCCTGCTTTTAATTCGATGCCTGTGACTGGGCTGTCCCCATACTCACATTTAATTCAGGAAAACGCACCGCCATTCGGCGGGTCCGGGTCCCTGGGGCTGGATTCCTGGGCGCCATCTTAGTTTGGGGTAAGTGTTTGTAGCGCGGGCGCCATTTTGGAGCGTCCCGACGCTCGAGTTGTTCAGGGAGGCGCCTATTTAAAGTTGCCCTCTCCCGCACAGCGGGAACGCGCAGTGGGACGCCGTCGCTTAGCCGGAGTCGTGCCAGAGTCCTGCCCGTCTGCGCTCGTCCGCGTCGAGGTAGCGGGTGCGGGCCATGGACTCTGGCCTCCTTCCTTATTATCATCCTGTTCAACATGGCGACGCTCAGGTACGATCGCGCTGCTCTCTTTTCAATAAAAGATAGTCTTCTGGTGTGTAATTATATCCCTCTATCCCCTCTCTCGGGACCTTATGACTGTGCCTGTGGTTCCTTCTCTCTGGCCTCACCCATTGGGGTACGCCCAGTTAACAGGACTGTCCGTAGTATCCATACGGACTGGACCGGACAAGCACTTAACATATGGAGTTTGAATGTTAGATCTTTGGTCAAGCACCATCAGTCACTACGGGACATGATTGATACAGACCTTCCTGATATCATTTTCCTGACCGAGACTTGGTTACAGGACGCTGATACTGCCATCATTAATCTGGCTTTCCCCTCTACCTATACGGTGTTTATTCTGAACCGCTCGACTAGGGGAGGTGGTATAGCCATGGCGACTAAATCTTGTTTCCCGGTTGAGTGGAAGGCCTTGGATCTTCCAATGTGTGAAAGCGCCTCGTTTAAGGTAAAGGTTAGTCATCAATTCACCTTCAGCGGTGTGCTTATCTACCGTCCACCTGGGAACGACACTGCTTTCAAGGCTGCCCTAGTGGATGTGGCTAGCTCGTTGGCTTCGACATGTGCTAACTTCAATATAGTAGGCGACTTAAATATACATCTTGACCAGTCGTCATCTCCTTCCATCAGCTCCTTGCTGGTGGACTTGGAAGCGATGCAACTTAACCAACTAGTCACCTCCCCCACCCATATAGGAGGACATATATTGGACCCCTTTTTTACCACCTTAGTTCGGGCTAGATCAGCTGACCCGATGGTGGTGGGTTGGACTGACCATCTGCTGGTTAAAGTGTCATGTCCCCTTGACAATCCACAACTGAAACCTGTGGATAAACAGATCTTAAAGCGCAATTGGCGTAAACTTAAGCTGGAGGAGTTTGTCAGGATATTGGAGGCACAACCCCTAGGCAAATTGCAGAATGTAGAACAGGGTTATGAACAGTTCTGCAACTGGGTTCTTACTGCCCTCGACTTTCTCATACCTCTGCGCTGGGCAAAATGTCACGCTAAAAATCGTAGCCCTTGGTATAATGAGACTCTTGCCGAGCTTAAGAGAACCTGCCGGCAAGCTGAGAGGGCCTGGAGAAAATCTTTTGATCCCACGTTAAAATCGCTGTACTTTGCCCAGCTTAAGACCTACCACAGAGCTATTTGTCAAACCCGGGCCGCATATTATGCAGCTGAGTTCTCCAACAGCCCTAACCCCTCTAAGTTAATCTTCAAGGTACTTAAAGACCTGATGGGGAAACGGGCCACCTCGCAAGAAATCTGCACGGACTCGCACTGTGAAAGCTTGGCATCCTTTTTCATGGAGAAAGTGCAGAAAATCTACTGAGGATTTATACCATCTGCTCCCGGGGATGCTCTTAGTGATGTAAAGGTCTCGGTGTCCGAAACCTTGTCCACCTTGCCGGCCATGTCTAACGAGGTATTCAACATTCTGAGCCTCAAAATTAAATCTGGCTCCCCCTTAGACCCTCTGAAGCCGGAGCTTTTCACCCGTCTCCCACCTCTCTGTCGTGAGCCCATTTTGGAGTTGATCAATCTCTCCCTCAGTGAGGGCGTGGTCCCGCCATCCTGGAAGCAAGCTGTGGTCAAGCTCATTTTGAAGAAACCTAACTCTGACCCCTTGCTCCCGGAGAACTATCGGCCCATCTCCCTCCTGCCTTGGACCGCCAAGGTCACAGAGGCGCACGTGAATACCATTCTGTCTGCCCACCTCTCTCGTAATAATATTCTTGACGAGAGTCAAAATGGGTTTCGCGCTCAACACAGCACTGAAACCGCCCTGCTCTTTATGATCGAGCATTTGCGGTCAGTGCTAGACGCGGGGCAGACCGCGGCGCTCCTATTGTTAGACCTGAGCGCCGCATTTGACACGGTGTCTCATGACATTTTGATGCGGCGTTTGGAGGAAGTGGGTATCGTGGGGAAGGCTCTTCAGTGGTTCCGCTCATTCCTCTCGGACCGGTTTTTTAAAGTAGCCATTCCACCTGGCCAGTCCTCGTACCACTCTTTGGAACTGGGAGTCCCTCAGGGCTCTGCCCTTAGCCCCACATTATTTAACTTGTATGTGAAACCGCTGGCTGCTGTCGTCAGGCAATGTGGCCTTACCATGACATCGTATGCCGACGACACGCAGCTGGCGGTGACACTCAGTGGGGACCCTGAGGTGACTGCGCCCAGATTCCGGGCAGGACTTATAGCTGTGGCTAGCTGGATGCGTAACAACTGCCTACAGCTTAATGCCAAGAAAACCGAGGTCCTGATTGTAGGGAAGCAGGCGGAACTCTGGGGAGATCAGTGGTGGCCTCTCGAACTGGGGGTGGCCCCCATCCCAGCGGCCGAAGTCAAAAATCTGGGGGTCTGGCTGGACTCCAACCTTTCTTTTACCAGCCATACAAAGAAGACAGCAGCTACCTGCTATGGTATTCTGCGAGGACTGAGACCAGTCCTCAAATTCTTTGACCCTCCCACTCGGCAACTGGTGGTTCAGGCCTCTATCCTTTCCCGGATAGACTACGGGAGTGCCTTGCTCCTTGGAGTCAACCAGGCCGAGGCGACTAGGCTTCAGAGGGTGCAGAACGCTGCTGCACGGGCCATTGTAGGTCTTCCGAGACGATGTTCTGTCTCTCCTGTCCTGGCCTCTCTTCACTGGCTTCCGGTCAGACAGAAAATCAAATTTAAGGCTCTCTGTCTGACATTCAAGATTCTGAAGCTTTCCTCTCCCCCGGCCTTGGCCGGCCTTATTTCTTCGTACGTCCCCACGCGGTTCCTCAGATCCGAAACTCACCATCTGGCGACTAAGCCTAGGTTCAGGCTGAGCAGGATGGGACGACGTTCCTTCCGTGTTCTGGCGGCGGATCTATGGAACTCCCTTCCTGTACACATTAGTGCCCTCAACAGCCTGACTCTTTTTAGACGCGCCATCAAAACCCACCTGTTCACCTCTGCTATCTGATTTTCCCTCTTTTCAGCTCTGATCTGTTGTGTTGTGTACATGATCAGGCGCCAGGACGCCCCTTCGCTGGGGCAGCTGTTGCGCCTAATAAATGTTATTAACATAACATAACATAACATTACTTCAACATAAGGTCCACTCTGGTCTACTGGAACTGACACTACTCCCTCTCTTTGTCCATGGCTGTCCTAGCTGTCATTAAAGCCAGCACTCTCACCCTCAACATAATAGTCATCCGTGTAGTAATGAGCAGACTGAACAGACAAATCGTTCTGTTGATCAAAATAATTCACAGAATTCTGAGGGGGAAAGGAACGTTCATTCTGAGAAAAAGTACCACGTCCTCTACCCCTCAGCCCACACGCCCTCCCCTCCAAAGACTACATTCTCCTAGGAGACCTCAACTTCCACCTAGAGAATAACAACGACAACAACACCTCCACCCTGCTGGGCAATCTCACCAATGTCGGACTCAAACAACTGGTGAGTACCCCCACCCACCTAGCCGGACACACGCTTGACCCAATCTTCTCCTCCAGCAAGCACATCTCCTTTAATCTCACCACAGGACTCCATTGGACAGATCACAGCTGCGTCCACTTCAGCTTCAAAAAGACCACGACCCACCACCAACCACAACAAGCTCCCCGCAGAAACTGGAACAAAGTTACCACCGACCAGCTCACCACATCTCTGAAACAAAACCTTCCCACCATATCAACGGACCCAAATCAAGCAGCCATCAATCTCGCACAGTGGATCACCCACTGCGCCGACGAATTAGCACCCTTGAAAAACCATCACAACAAACCAGGGAACAAAAAAGCCTCCTAGTTCAACGACGACCTCAAGAACTCCAAAAAGAACTGCCGACCCTCGAGAAAGCCTGGCGAAAAAACCCAACCACAGACAACATGACCGCCCTCAAGGACGCAACCCGCAAACACCACCAACTGATCCGCTCCACCAAGAAAACTGCATTCAAGGATCGACTAGACAACAACGCCCACAACAGCAAGGAACTCTTTAGCATTGTCAAAGAGCTCACCAACCCCAACGCCGGCACCAATGACATTACTCCCTCTCAAGACCTCTGCGACTCTCTAGCCTCGTTCTTCCACAGCAAGATCGCTGACATACATAACAGCTGCGGCGACCAGACCACTCCCGTCACCACCAAACTGAAGCCCCCCTCCACCACCCTTCGCGCCTGGAACCCGATTAGCACCGAAGACACCATCCGCTCGATGAACTCAATCCACTCCGGATCTCCAACCGACCCATGCCCCCACCACATCTTCAACAAAGCCAACTCCATCATCGCACCCCAACTCCAGGATATCATCAACTGCTCCCTCAACACCGCTACCTTCCCGGAAAGCTGGAAACACGCCGAACTCAGTGCCCTCCTGAAGAAACCTACTGCAGACCCCACCGAACTTAAAAACTACCGCCCCATCTCACTCCTTCCATTCCCCGCCAAAGTCATAGAGAAGACCAACAACAGTCAGCTCACCGCCTAACGGCTCCCACGACCCCTCACAGTCCGGCTTCCGAGCCAACCGATTTACAAAAGGGGGTGGTGATGAACAGAGTGTCTGAATTGAGCAGACCACTCTTACCCAGTCCAAAGATCAGGGCTTGATCCATCCAACCAACCCCAGCACCGAGACCGCCCTCATCGCAGCCACAGACGACATCCAGTCACTACTCGACAACGTGGAAACAGTCGCCCTCATTCTCCTGGACCTCTCCGCAGCATTTGACACGGTCTGCCACCGCACACTTGTACAACGCCTCGGCAACGTCGGGATACAAGATAAGGCTTTGGATTGGATCATCTCGTTCCTCGCCGGAAGAACCCAAAGAGTCCGCCTCCCCCTTTCATATCAGAGGCCACCGAAGTCATCTGCGGCGTACCACAAGGATCATCGCTCAGCCGCACCCTCTTCAACGTCTACATGAGCCCCCTCGCAACCATCGCTCGCCAGCACAACCTCAATATCATCTCATACGCTGACGACACACAGCTGATCCTCTCCCTCACTAAAGACCCAAACACCGCCAAAACCAACCTACACGAAGGAATGAAGGACGTAGCCGAGTGGATGAAGAACAGCAGCCTAAAACTGAATTCAGACAAGACGGAAGTCCTCATCCTAGGATCGTCCCCCTCTGCATGGGACGACTAATGGTGGCCACTGGCCCTAGGAAGCGCACCCAAACCAACAGACCATGCTCGCAACCTGGGATTCATCCTAGACTCCACCCTCTCGATGACCAGACGTCTCATCGTCATGCTTTAACATCCTACGTTTGCTCCGAAAAATCTTCCGATGGATCCCAACCGAAACAAGGAAGATGGTCACCCAAGCACTGGTCACAAGCCGACTGGACTACGGAAACACCCTCTACGCCGGAACCACAGCCAAATTGCAGAAGAGACTTCAGCGCATTCAAAACGCCTCCGCTCGACTCATCCTAGACATACCCCGCCACAATCACATATCCGGCCACCTAAGAGACCTTCACTGGCTCCCCGTCAACAAGAGAATAACGTTCCGTCTTCTCACTCACGCACACAAGGCCCTCCACGACCTAGGACCCAAATACCTCAACACTCGCCTGACCTTTTACACCCCCACCCGCCAACTACGATCGTCCAACGAAGCCCTCGCCGGTATTCCACGCATCCGAAGAACCACCATGGGAGGAAGATCATTCTCCTACTTAGCGGCCAAAACATGGAACTCCCTCCCCACTCACCTCCGTCTCACACAGAACCACCTCTCCTTCAGAAAACAACTCAAAACTTGGCTGTTTGATAAGTAGCGAACCCCTCTCCCCAAGCGCCTTGAGACCCTCTGGGTGAGTAGTGCGCTATACAAATTTTTACTTGACTTGACTTGACTTCTTCTTCGGCCCAGGTATTGGCTACTGCACAGTACTATGAGAATAGGGATATGATCCCATAAGTTCCAATTTCCTTTCCTCTATCTCCGACGGTGGCCTAAAGCAATGGATCCATAGTCCCACTCATATGGTCGGACATACTCTTGACCTGATATGCTCCAACTTACCCGACCTGGGCTCTAGTGACCCCTATCCAGTGATTTGGTCTGACCACTTCTTTATTCCGTTTTCCATCTATGTATCTCACCAAGATAGACCTTGTGTTCAGGCCAAAACTTTCGGGCGCAACTGAAGCAATATCTCCCCAGACAGTCTTGGAGCTTTCTTAGGCTGCCCCGAGGGATGCCAACGATCTCGATTCTAGGTTGAACAACTTTAATAGCTGGATTACTTCTGCTATTGATTCAATCGCTCCCGTTAGGCCAATCAAAACATTTCGTTCTGCTCCCTCCTCCCCTTGGTTCTCAGAAGACCTACGCAAATGCAAGTCTGCATGTAAACTCTTGGAAAGACGTTGGAGATTTTCATACTCGCCTGAAAGTAAAATGGAATATAAATCAGCCCTCCAAAGATATAGGAAACAGATCATAGATCATAAAAGAATCTACTTAGAGGAAAAAATTAATAAAGCCCACGGCTCCGCAAGGGAGATTTTTAATACTGTGAGAGCATTTACCGACCCGCTGGCCCTCAAACGCCAGTCCCCTGTCTCTCAATCCCTCTGCAATCGTCTATCTGATTTCTTTGAGGATAAAATCGCCACCATCTATGACTCCTTTCCCAAAAAAAATTGCTCTGATCTTACCCACAATTTTTCTGAGAATATATCTCCTGACCTAGAACCATCCCAGATTCTATCCAACTTTGAAGAGATTTCTCTTGATCTCTCTTTAGCAGAACTATCTAAAGGTAGATCTGGCTCGCCGACCGACCCCTGGCCGGCTAAACAATATAAAGCCCTGGCCCCTCTCCTTAACCCTATCTTGAACAGCATCTGGAATGACTCTCTCCGGAGCGGTACCTTTCCAGACTCGTGGAAGCATGCACGACTAGTTCCCATCCTTAAAAAGACTAACGCTGACCCCAATGTGCCGGCTAACTATAGACCCATCTCCCTGTTACCGGCTCCAGCTAATGTATTGGAAAAACTAGGGCAAAAACAACTTGCTAGCTTCCTGGAAACCCACGGGACTGTCCATGACTCTCTACATGGGTTTAAGCAAGGTTACAGCACGGAATCTGCGGACGACATCCAACTCCTGTTCTCCTATGATAGACTCTCTCAATCCACCTTTGATCCTTTAAAAGACTGTCTGCGTAAAATTGCATGCTGGATGGACAACAACTGCCTCCGTCTCAACGCAGGGAAAACTGAGGTAATTTTCTTCCATCAGCCGTCCCCCTTGGACCTCAACCTCTGGTGGCCACTCGATCTGAGCCCCCCCCCCCCCCCCCAACACCTAAAGAATCTGTAAAGAACCTTGGAGTCAGATTGGACTCCAACCTCTCCTTTCACAACCAAGTACAGACAGTGTCAGCAGCCTGCTTCTCCAAAATTAGGATGGTAAAAAAATTCATCAACTTTCTCCCTAATAACACTAGGAGAACCATAGTCCAGGCGCTGATTACATCTCACCTGGACTATGCCAATGGTCTGTATATTGGTTTGGCCGCAGGGCTTTGCCATCGACTACAGACGGTTCAAAACGCTGCAGTCCGACTAGTATGTGGCATCTCCCTCAGAGAGCACATATCTCCCCATCGGCGTTCTCTTCATTGGCTGCCAATACAGAAGAGGGCTGAATTCAAAGCCCTCATACTGGCTCACAGGGCAATCAAGGGAAAAGGCTCTGCTTACCTTTCTTCCTGTCTACGCCCCTACAAAAGATCTCTTCGTTCCAGTTCCAAAAATCTTCTGACGACTCCTAGATTTAATAAATCACGTTCTGAAGGGAAAACCTTTCAGGCCTGTGCCGCTTCCCATTGGAACAAATTCCCTCTTGCCATCCGGATGATCCAGGACGAGCCTCCTTTTCGTAAGGCATTAAAAACTTTCCTCTTTTGCTGATTCCCTCAGGAGTAAGACTCAGTTACACTCTCAGGAGCGCCGGGACACCCCGTTGGGGTAGCCGAGCGCTATATAAAATAAACTAAATAAAATCAAAAATAAAATAAATAAAACTGTGGAGGCTGCAGAAACTGGGAAGGTTGCTGACGCTGATTTGAGCGAGGCGGATACGCCTGCTGTAAAAGAACCTTCGTCTTTAAGTCTTTAGTCTTCTTTTCTGCTTTATCTTTCTCTTCTTTATCCCTATTCTCGTAGTACTGTGCAGTAGCCAATATCTGGGCCGAAGAAGAAACAGCCCATGAACTCTCAGAATCCTTCAACTTATTACAAAGTTCGGGAAGCAAATTAAAAACAAACTTATCCACAAACAGTTGTTGGCCACCTTCTCTACTCATGTCCTGACCACTGTGATCAATAAATGTCTCTTCAAACCTAGTGAAGAGATCAGACACACTTTCATCTTTCTTCTGTTTGCATGCTGCTAACTTGTCCTAATTCACTCGCATAGGAGGCATCAAAGTTTTCATTAAATTAATAATCCTACCAGGTAATTCTGCAACTAAAGGCTCAGGTTTGGCACCTCCTACCTGTCGACCATCTGCAGCAGCAATGTTAGCCCATGTATCTCCTAACTCCTGTGCATGATTCCCATGACGAATCTTCGCCCACAAAGGTTGAGGAACTACATTACCCAACAACATATCTATGTCAGCTAGATTCATAATACACGCATCAACTGTTTGAGACAACTCCTTGTAGTAACCAGCAGGATTCTTACGGGGGTCAGGCAAGGTCTGCTTAAGAGCCAAGACCTCTGCTCTCTTCGAAGGAACATGTACCCATACACGCTGAAAATGTGCCGGAACAGCTTGAATACCCTGATTAACATTAGCCACAACTTCCTCTCTCCATACAGGGGGAACCTCTCTCATAGGATACTACTTCACTTTTCTCCTAACAGAAGGATCAGGTTCAAACAACGACTGAGAAGAAAGTTTACACCTAAGCGCAAGAAGCGTCTCTACCGCTTCCTCAACATCGGGACCCACTATCGTCCCTTTAGCAAATTCAGACTGAACGTCGAGCACTTCCTTCGGAATCAGACCCAACTCGTTATTTTCCCATTCTTCACGAAGGAAAGTACACATCACATCAAAAACATACCTTTGCTTAGGCGGTTCCCACTGCAAGAAAACATCCATAACTGCTGGTAAATCATACCTAGGAGCATTCAAAACCCATCTACGAGCCAAGAGATCCAACACTACCCCCTCTTCGGGACCAGGAAGCTGACTACGACTCTGCTTATGTTCCGAAACCGGGGTCATACTCAGTGACCCAAAGAAAGGAGACAAAAGACTAACAACAGTCTCAGACATCCGTTTCCGAGCAGAAGGAGAAAAAGTTGACATAAGAACAGGAGATGAAGTGTTTTGAGGAGAGAAAGACATAGGATCAGTAGAAAAAGAAGTTAAAGGCACAGGAGAAGAAGGCAAAGGAGTTTGAGGCAAGACTGGTATCAAAGCTGGCTGCCCTAGAGAAGAGTGCACCAATGGAGAAAGAACCAACTGTGGAATAACAGCTGGAGGCTGAACAACACCAGGGGGTTGAGCAACGGGGGGTTGCTGAGCTGCTGTAGCAATCTGCACATAAGGGGGTGGTAATCTCAACAAATGCGACATCAAAGGATCCTTTTTGGGGTCATTTGTCGCATTCCAAGGAAGAGGTGGCAAAGCCGGATAACATTTATCAATGGCCATGCAATGCTGTCTATCTGACATCTCAATCGCACGATCTTCTTCATCTTCTTTAAACTGCCTAGCAGCTTCCATAATCGATATATTCTTCTCTTTCCTATCTTTCTTCGCTTGCTTAATTTCTCTCAGTTTGGCTTCCTTACGCCAGAGGCGGAAAGAGTCAAACATCGCCGGCCGGGCTTTCTTCCTAAATAGCGCAACTTCTAGGTTATCTAAAACCTCTGTTTCAAAACTTACCATGTTGGGGCCATCGTAAGACACCATCTTTCCTAGTATAACGGATCCATATTTCGTTATACGTAATTGGACCCACGCCATGCTTTGAATAGAGCTCATAAGTTGGAGTTCCAATCGGAGGTATCGGACACGAATCCTGCAATCGGGAATCACTGTTACAACTACAACAAAACCATTTCCTAAATTTGCTAAGACCAGGCATCTTATAGCTCACTAATCTAGCTTCAAACTTCAAGGGGTTATCAACACGATATACTCGCAAATATGCAAGCCCCTTGGCTTTGATTGTTGCAGCAATCAAATCAAAGAAACCCAAGAATCAAAACAAAGTCGTGGGAGCGACCCACTTGTACTTAACGAAAATGTCTGTCACGCCACCAGAAGACCGTCTATCGTCTCGCCTTACAAATCTTCACAAACGGGTCCAAGACAGGGCGACAGTCAGGGCAGCAGTCCTTCGTAGCCGTCGGAAAGGGAAAGCCTCGCAGTAAAGACCTTCGGTCCACTGTCGACATTCAGGGGTCGATGAAGTGGGGGCCCTCCTCCAGTATTTCCTCACGAAGCTCCTCACGATCTTCAGGCTTGGACCGGTACCACTGAAGTCGCCCCACGTTGGACGCCAGTTGAAGAACCGGGTTTCTAAACCCACCGGCGCCAGAGACACGCCCAAAGTCTTCGGATTCCCCTGTTTTGGTATACAGAGACACGGAATACTTCTGGGTGGCGTCAGAGACCAAATTTATTAGCTGCAGCTAGTAACAGTGATCCTAAAAATACAGCATGGTAGTATTTCAGGAGACTGCTCAAATTCGGAGAGCAAGACATCTCCTTTTATACACAATATTCACAATACGAATACACACCCATTGCGCAAAATTCTAGCCAATAAAGTACATTCTCAAACAAAGTATCACATAGCAGAAACTCTCAGTTTACATTGCCCCTACCCACAAGTTAATTATTAGGAATGCCCCAAATCCAATCTCCACAAGCCGGACAAACCAATAATTGAAAGCACAATGTATGTAATAAAAGAGCACAGGAAAGGAAACAATGACAGATAAAGAGCAAGATAAAACATGTGTAAGGAACCTAAAAGTTAACGATGTCCTGAACCTTGGTTCGTAATCTCAGACCACAATCAGCTAAGGGAAATTAGCTTAGCGAGGTCAGTTTCTGATGGCGGGGCCAGTTTCTTACAATGTACCTTAAAGTCAAGAAAAGGCCTAGTTAATAAGTGTGTGAACAGTGAAGCTCATGCAACTTCGTTCGTTCGGTTACCTCCACGGGCCCGCAGGCCTACGTGATGGCAACACAAAATGGAGTCCCAAACAAAATGGAACCCATGTTCGAAAACGAAGTCTCTGAATACGTAATGAACTCGCTAGTTAACGTGACGACTTCACTCCATATTAGCCGCACTCACTAAATACGGTTCGACATCACCAAAATCGTAACTGAACCATGACTTTACGAAGCAAGTCGGGATTTCACAGAACCTCATGCCCCCGTGTCATGGTTAGGGAGAGGTGAGTGTGCCAGAGTGGGGAACCAGCAACACAGAGAACGCTAGAGCACACAAGGTTAATGCTCATTCTAGGAAATTGAAATTACCAAACAACATGGGGAGCGAGAGACCGTTGAATGAGCCAGCGTGGTGAACCAATTCACGCCCTGCGCATACGAAAATAAATCGGAGTCAGAGCAGCTGAAGAACTGGGTTTTTATAACCCAGCGGTGCCAGGGGAAACGCCCGATGTCTTCGGATTCACCTGTCTTGGCAAACAGAGACACGGGATACTTCTTGGTGATGTCAAAGATCAAATTTATTGGCTGCAACCAGGAACAGAGATCTACGAAGCACAACACGGGTGGTTCGCTAGAGACTGCACACATTCATAGAGCGAGACATCATCTTTTATGCTAAAAATCACATTCCTGGCTAGCATCAATTACATACAAACTGACCAATCACGTAATGACATTTCAAACATATCGCATGAGGACAAGCCCACTTTCAGTTGTCCAACCCACCACAAATGACAAGGCAAAATCCAACATTTCTGCTTGGACAGGCCGGACGAAACCCATAATAAAAGGACCATAAAAGAAGAAACAGAAACAGATGAGAAGCAAGATAGAAGGGTGTGTGCATGTACCATAAACTCAGCAATGTCCTGCTCTTTGATCTCTATCTTGACCAGCTGCCGAACAAGGAACTGGCCTAACAAGTTTAGCCTCGGGCAATGGAGTCAGGTTGCTCAGGTCACACAGAAGTCAGCTAAAGGTGTACGTGTCCCAAGGACTCGTTCGGCCGTACTCATCAGCCTATGTGAGGGCAACCACAAAATGGCTGCCGCATACAAAATGGAACCCAAAGGTTCAGAACATAATCCCTAAATACATAGTGAATCCATCGCTCGATCATGACGAAAACACTCATACATGTCACACTCGTCGTTTGCGGTCCGCTGATACCAAAATCGTCACGATACGACGACCTTTATGAAACGGGTTCAGAATCCACGGAATCTCAGACCCTCCTTTTGCCCTTACATAGGCAATAACCTAAACTCACGTCAGTCTGAGTCCAGGTCTATATTCATCAGATCATCAAGATGTTGCTGTAGCATCATTCTAGTACTTAGTAACTCTCTCTGGACAGGTCTCCTCGAACACGAGGTAGCACAAAGGCCACATATAGTAGGAGCACACTGTACGCAAAGACAGAACAGGAAAAGGATCGCTAAAATCATCCCAATGACCATCAGAATCTTCCATCCCCAAGTGGATAACAATCCCTAAAACCATCCCATCAACGACCAATCTCCTTCGTCCATATGCACAGACTCTGAGATTTTATGTAGCTTGGAAATGGCTTGGTACACTGTCGGAGCGTTGTCTGGAATGAAAACACAGCAGCTCGATTGAATCAATTTACATACCCCTCCTCTATCTGCAAGTATGACATCTAACGCAACTCTGTTCTGAAGAGTCATAAGGCGATCCGACTGGAGCTCAGCAGTCAAGGTACTAAGGGCACCGGCAGTTTCAACTATGGTGGACTCAACCACGCTCGTCAATTGCTGTATGTTCCTGCTGTTAACTATAGGTCCCCAAAACGGCAGAAAACCCTTCAGAAAATCTCCCAATTCTTGTCCTGCAGTATCTTCCTTACTGAAGACACCTCTAACAACTCTTGTCTTGTGGTAATCTGCCGCAGCTGTATACGTAGGAGGCAACAGGAACGAGACAAAACATGTGCCCGAGAAATCAGGGGGCAACCATGTATACGCTCAATCGTAACAGACAAAATAGGTACCCTTAGCTGCTAGAAACGATGGGGAAGTCTGGGTCGCAAAAACATACGTCTCAGTGCAAACACTCTTGCCTAACTGAGCTCTCGGATTCTTGCCATTACCTTGCAGACAATAATGACCCTGATGGGGTACAATCCAAATTGGAGAGGATCTTTTCGCTCACTGGTTCTCACTCAGACTTACTCCATATCCAGTACCGTTCCATCCAATATATGCTAGTGTCTCATCTCTCGGGATAGTCTCATAGGAACTAATTCCTCTAATCATGTCGACTATACCCTTGACCAGAGCACTTTTCTTCGGACTATCCTTCACGGAACGTAAGGGGTAGGCTTCACGAGCATAGATGAACATCGTTCTGTATGCCCACACAGAACCATTGTAGCTAAAAGGTAGAACCAGGTAAGGAATACCTTTATCGGTAGTATGGGGCTTAAGGCCACACACCCAACAATTAGTCGTGTTCACTACTAGCTGGTGTTGGTGCAGAAGCTGAACAAAGGAGTTATTAACGAATTCCAATTTCCTAATGGACTCATGTTCAGGCAGAGGGTGAAAAGAATGTGAAGAAATAGTAGAAGAAGGCATAGGTTGTGCAGTGGGTGCAAACGTCACTTTGAAAGAGAATATAATATATCCCATCAGAAACATCATTAAGCTAAGTAACATAAAAAGACATAATATTAAAAAACACTTTCTGCTCATTACTTTACACATTTTGCTCTTAAAGCTCATTCTTTCAACAGGTCTCTCCATCTCGAAAAACTCCATCCTCTAATCGTGCTGTTCGCGGAGGAAGGGTGTTCTGTGCTAAGGAATGCGTCTGTCAGTCCAGGGAACGCCCTTAGACCAACCAGAACCGTCGACCTAACGTCTTCGGCTTGCACTCCAAAGACTTTGCACCGCGACCTTACAGCTGAACCCGGATGGCGATTCGAAAAACAAAAATCAAAATAATTCCTCGGAGGAGAGCTAAACCTTCAAAAAAAATAGCAAAGAAAGAATTTATATTTTTATTTGTCCCACGACTCTTGGTTCCAAATTATAACGCTCTTTGCCAGGCAATGTCTGTTCTCTGAAAAAGAGCTCAGGTTCAGAAGTATCCAAACGATTCGACGGAGGCACAGCTTCTTGCAGAAGATCGTCGCTTTCTCGTTCAGAGTTCGTTCCAATCACACGTGCATCGCTAAAAGGCAAAAAACGGGGCACGGTTTCAGTCTCAGAGTCAGGAAGTCCGTTCTGGACCCACCGGTCGTACGGCAGAGGCAAAGGGGCCCTCTTACAATGTACGCCGTGGACCCAGTTCTTTTTACCGCGCACTCGCACTGCTGAACGTGTGGACAAAAGCACCAAGTAGGGTCCGTTCCAACGGGGCTGGTCGTTCTTGGTCCTCTGGAAATTTCTCACAAAGACCCACGATCCAGGTTCGATAGCATGTGCTGGATCCTCAGATGCTTGTGGCAGTGAATCATGAACCTGTTGGTGCAAAACACGCAATTTAGCCATCAATTCATAAAGGTAATCAAGCAACACAGGATGTTCTATCTCGCTAAATTTTGTCGGCCGCGGCACTCCCCAAATATTCACCGGGCGACCAAACACGACCTCATACGGACTAAGTCCCATTCGCGAATGCACAGTCATTCTTGTGGACAGAAGTGCTAATGGCAAAGCATCAGGCCATTGAAGGCCAGAGCTCGCTTGTATCTTGGCCAACTTTAGCTTAATGGTGCCATTGTAGCATTCTACTAGGCCAGCTGATTGGGGGTGATTTGCAGCGTGGAATTTCTGCCTTATTCCTAAACCATCACACACTCTCTTCATCACTTGACCCACAAATTCACTCCCATTGTCACTCCAGACCATTCTCGGCAATCCATACCTAGGGAAAAATTCCTTGACAAGGGCTTTAGCTGTAGATAAGGCAGTGTTATCTTTCAGGGGGTATGCTTCTACCCATCGTGAAAAGGCACAAACAACAACGAGCACATACTTTAAGTTGTTGCACCTCTCCATGTGGATGAAATCTAGCTGCAAAACCTCGAACGGGTACGTCGGAGGAGCAAAATGACCAGCTGGAGTTGGAGTTCCCTTACCAGGATTGTACATCAAACAAACCATACAATTCTTAACCAAATTCTCTGCACACTTAGGAATTCCAGCATTTTGCCATACTGGAGCCAACAACTTACAAATCCCTTTCACACTGATATGAGCCATTCCATGCGCCATCGTAACCACTGGAAGCACATATGCATCGGGTAACAACCATCGTTGATGCTCTGACAGCTCAACCCAACAACCATTCGAATCCATTTTACCCTTACTTTCTCTCCATTCATTCAACTCTTTCTCTGTAGCTGCAGCTTGAATAGACTTCACGCTCTCTATCGTATCTTCACACATACTTCTATCCGGAACTCATCTCGCCGGACCCGCAACATACATTCGGCTCATCACATCTCTCGCAGTTTCTTTCGCAACTTCATCTACAAACGCATTACCACGACCAATGTCATCAGTAACTTTCTTATGCGCACTGCATTTCACAATCGCAACCTGCAACGGCAAAGTAAGTGACTCAAGGAGTTCATTCACCAACTGACCATGCTGAATGTTAGTCCCATGCGAAGTCAGGAACCCACGCTCTTTCCACAATCGTCCAAAACTATGAGCCACACCAAACGCATACTGGCTATCGGTATACACAGTCACTCGTTTCCCTTTCGACAATACACACGCTCTTGTCAATGCAATCAAGTCTGCTGCTTGAGCTGAATTGTGTGGGATACGTGCAGCTTCAACAATCGTATGCAAAGTCGTAATAGCATATGCCGCAGTCGTATCACCATTCGGAAGCTTGAAGCACGAACCATCAACCCATAAAGTACCATCACACTCTGCAAGAGGAGTGTCCCTAAGGTCTATCCTCCCTTTCGTTTATTCCTCTGTCCTAAGGAAGCAATCGTGCTGTTCACAAACATCTGTCTCAACTGAAATTGGCAACAACGTAGCTGGATTCAACGTGTTGCATCTCTTTATATGAACATGACTCGCTAAAAGTGTCAATTTGTAACCTGACAACCGAGCACTAGTTAAGTGGTGTGTCTTGGTTCGATTCAATAAGGTATCCACTGCATATGGAACCATCACAATCAACGTATTGTCCATCACCAAACCAGCAGACTGTCGAATAGAGACAGCCGCTGCTGCTGTAGCTCTCAAACAACTCGGCAACGCTCTAGCTACCGGATCCAAAGTCGAAGAGAAATACGCACATGGACGTTGCTTATCGCCAAACTGTTGAGTCAAAACTGACAATGCACATCACTCTCTCTCATGGACATAGAGTGTAAAAGGCTTACTGTAGTCGGGAGTACCCAACACAAGAGCCGAACACAACGCATCACGCAATTCAGAAAAACTTGTCTGACATTCGTTAGTCCAAGGAATATGATGAGGTTTCGCAAGAAGTGAAAAATTAGGGATCCACTGTCTACAATACGACGTAATACCTAAGAAAGCACGCACTTCTCTCTGTATCGTAGGCACACTCATGTTCACAATGGCTTGAATTGTTTCTGGGGTCAACCTTCTTCCCTCCTTCGATAAGAGGTGACCTAAGTAGGTTACTTCTTGTCGACAATACTGCAACTTCGAAAGAGACACCTTATGATGGAAATCAGACAAATAATGCAACAACGACAAAGTAGCCTCTTTACAAATCCCTTCGTTGTCAGCAGCAACTAACAAATCGTCGACATACTGAAGAAGAGCAGCACCATCAGGTAAAACAATCGTATCAAGTTGTGCTTTCAAAGCCTGACTATAGATGGATGGACTCTCACAATAGCCTTGAGGAGCGCGCTTGAACCGGAAACTTCGGCCTCCTAAAGAGAAGCCAAAAATATCCCTACTCTCCTCTGCAATCGGGATGCTGAAGAAAGCATTCTTCAAGTCAATCACCGAAAACCAGGTAGCAGAAGCTGGAATCAGAGTCAATAAAGCAGTGATATCTGGCACAACAGGAAATTGCGGAACTACAATCTTATTCACCTCGCGAAGATGGATCACAAACCTATACACAGGCGGCTGAGAAGAATCAGTCCGTTTCAAAACAGGCAAACCGGACTATTGCACACATTACCTCTCGTTTCCTCAATCACACCTTTCTCAATTAGATCATAGAAGATCGCCAAAAGTGCTCTTTCACCATCACTGGAAATCCGATATTGGGGAATATGTGGCATTCTAACATTCGCTTTCAGCGTCACAACATATGGTGGAATCTCCAAAAGACCTACATCATTAGGACCAGTAGCCCAAAGAGAATCAGGGAGAGAAGACAATTTTGCTGGAAGTTGATCTTTAGACAAATACATCGGAGAGATCACTCTCTTACCTAATGTAAGTTGTACTCCTAAAGGAGAACAATATAGCGTTGCATACAATCTTTTCAACAAGTCCAATCCCAACAAGTTCTCACCACAACCTGTCGTCAGAATAAGGGGTGCTTCGAAATCACACGGTCCAACAGAAAGAGACAAAGGACTAGAACTAACTGGGGCGCCAGAAAAACCTATTGAAACATTTGTTAAGCCAGACAAAGGTGCGCCAGGGAGTTTAGAGTGCATGATAGAACTCTTCGCAGCACCAGTGTCCAACAGAAAAGGCTCTGACACACCTGATGCAATCACTTCAACATAAGGTCCACTCTGATCTACTGGAACTGAAACAACTCCCTCTCTTTGTCTATGGCTGTCCTAGCAATCATTACCATTCATATTCTCACCTTCGACATAGTAATCGTCCGCGTAGTACTGAGTCGTCCTACCAGACGCACCATTCTGCTGATCAAAACAATTCATCGAATTCTGTGGAGGAAAGGAACGCGCATTCTGGGGGAACACACCACGTCCCCTACCTCTAGGAGCTTGCTGAACACCTCGACCTCTCACACCAGAAGCACCATTCGTGCGCTGTAACAGAACCGGACAACTATTCTTAAAATTACCCTCTTCTTTGCAATATGCACACTGATTAGGGCCTACGGGAAAACACTGTTGAGAAGACTCGAACCTTTGCGAGTTTCTCTGATATTGCTGAGGTTGCTGATAATCACGCTGATTACTATGGGGCGGATACGCTTGCTGTAAAAGAACTTTCGTCTTTAATTCTTTAGTCTTCTTGTCAGCTCTATCTTTCTCGTCCTTATCTCTATTCTCGTAGTACTGGGCAGTGGCTAATATCTGCGCTGATGAAGAAACAGCCCAAGAACCCTCAGAATCCTTCAACTTAGTGCACAACTCTGGAAGCAGATTATGCATAAACTTATCAACGAACAACCGTTGACCACCTTCCGTACTCATGTCTTGACCACTGTGGTCGATAAATGTCTCTTCAAACCTAGTGAAGAAGTCAGACACACTTTCATCTCTCTTCTGCTTACATGCAGACAATTTATCCCAGTTAACACGCATGGCAGGCATTAAAGTGTTCATATAATTAATGATCCTACCAGGGAGTTCTACAATTAAAGGCTCAGGTTTGGCACCACCAACTTGTCTGCCATCTGCAGCACCAAGATTAACCCATGTATCACCTAACTCTTGCGCATGATCCGTATGACGAATCAGTCCCCATAAAGGCTGTGGAACTACATTTCCAAACAACATATCTATATCAGCTAAATTCATAACACATGAGTCTGCAGTCTGTGATAATTCCTTATAGTACCCTGCAGGATTTTTACGTGGATCAGGCAAAGTCTGCTTAAGGGCCAAAACTTCTGCTCGCTTCCATTGAACATGTACCCAGACACGCTGAAAATGAGGCAAAAGAGGCGGCACAACATTTGCGTCTCCTTCTCTCCAAACTGGCGGAACTTCTCTCATTGGGTACTGTCTCGCTTTCCTCCTAACAGAAGGATCAGGCTCAAACAACGGCTGAGAAGGAGACTCGCTCCTAAACTAAAGCAGTGTCGCAACTGTTCTCTCAACGTCGAGACCCACTATAGTTCCTTTCGCAAACTCAGACTGTACACGGAACAACTCAGGCGGAGTCTGTCCCAAATCATCATCTTCCCATTCTGCACGAAGGAAAGTACACATCTTGTCAAAAACATATCTCTGCTTCGGTTCTTTCCATTGACTGAAAACATCCATAACAGACTCTAAATCATACCTCGAGGAATCAGTAACCCATTTACGCGCTAAATGATCCAGTACTGTCCGCTCATCGGTACCAGGCAATTGACTACACAATTGCTTACACTCTGAAACAGGGGGTCATACTCGATGACCCAAAGAAAGGGGACAAGAGACTAGTAGCAGTATCGGTCATTCTCTGTCGAACAGAAGGAGAAGTTGACAGAAAGACAGAGGGAAGAACAGGATGAGACAAAGTATACGTAGAAGTAGTATCAGAAGGAGTAGACAATACAGGAGACAAAGTCGTAGGAGCTGGAGGCGTAGCTGATAGCAAAGTCGGCTGCCCTTGAGAAGGCTGCACCAGAGGAATAGGAGCCAACTGAAGAGGAGCTGGCGGTTGTACAATAACAGGAGGCAAAGCAACCCGAGGTTGCGCAACTAGAGGTTGCGGAGGTGCTGTAGCACTCTGCACATAAGGGGGTGGCGAACTCAACAAGTGTGACATCAAAGGATCTTTTTCGAGGTCCTTCGCTGCATCCTGCTGAGGAGCCAAAACTGGATAACATTTATCAATCGCCATTTTACGTTGCCTTTGCAACTGCTCACTTGCTTGTTCTTCTTCGTTATCTTTAAACTGTATAGCAGCTTGCATTATCGAAATACCCTTTTCTCTTTTATTTCTCTTCGCTAATTTAATTTCTTTCTGTTTGGCTTCCGTTCGCCATAGGCGGAAAGAGTCAAACATTGCCGGCTGGGCTTTCTTCTTGAAAAGTTTAACTTCTAAATTATCTAAAATCTCTGTGTCATAACTACCATATTGGGGCCATTTCAGGACACCATCCTTCCTAGTGTAGCGAATCCACACCTCATTATACGTGATGGGGCCCACGCCATGTTTTAAATAGAGCTCATAGGTTGGAGTTCCAATCGGAGGCACCGGACACGAGTCCTCCAATCGGGAATCCCTATTACAACCACAACAAAATATCTTTCCAAGTCTGCTAAGACCAGGCATCTTCGCTCACTAGTCTAGCTTCAAACTTCAAGGGATTATCAAACACGATAGCCTCGTGAATACACGAGTCCCTCGGCTTTGGAGCTTGCAAGTACCAAATCAAAGATCTCAAAGGGATACCCAAAACAAAACTAAGGACTGGGAGATGCTCCAATCATACTTAACTGAAGTATCAATGACGTCGCCAGAAGACCCGTCTATCGTCTCGCACTACAAATCATCAGAGGGCGACAGTCAGGGCAGCAGTCCTTCGCAGCCGTCGGAAAGCGGGAACCTCGCAGCAAAGCCTTTCGGACCACGACGACATACAGGGGTCGATGAAGTGGTAGGCCTTCCTCCAGAATTTTCTCACGAAGCTCCTCACGATCTTCAGGCTTGGACCGGTACCTCTGAAGTCGCCCAACGTTGGGCGCCAACTGAAGAACCGGGTTTTAGAACCCAGCGGCGCCAGGGGAAACGCCCGATGTCTTCAGGTTCACCTGTCTTGGCAAACAGAGACACAGGATACTTCTTGGTGACGTCAAAGATCAAATTTATTGGCTGCAACCAGGAACAGAGATCTACGAAGCACAACACGGGTGGTTCGCTAGAGACTGCACGTATTCATAGAGCGAGACATCGTCTTTTATGCTAAAAATCACATTCCTGGCTAGCATCAATTACATACCAACTACGCATGGGCGAATTTTGCGAATCTGGCGTTTGCGAATTTTGCGAATTTGCGAACTCGCAATCTGCAAAATCCACGAATTCTCGCGAATTTGCAGATTTTTTTTTTTGTGTTCGCAAGGATTTTTGCCAGTTCGCAAGGATTTATGCCAGTTCGCGAGGGTTTTGTACCAGTTCGCAATTGCGAACTTACATGTCGGCTCGCAACGGTCACGATTATGTTGTTTCTACGTCTGGTTCATCATCACAGGTTCCCAGCACCCTCTGTTTCACCCCTGCCACCCTCTGGTACATCAATGCCACCCTCTGGTTCATCATCACTGTAGATTATGGGGGGAAAAAGCAAGCACACCTGCCTGCTTCAACTGATATGAATTAATTTGGGGTTGATTTATTAATGTGTCACTGTTTTAAAATTCCAGTCTGGCACCTGCTTCCTTATCTGTAATTTGCTTTCTGTTGCAGTGCAATTTTTTTTTCCAGGACCTTTGTGGCCTACTTGTAGCTATTCTATGAGCCTGCTGTGAGGGTCAGAGCAGGGTCATACAATTGTTGCAACTAGCAACTGAACTCTGGAGGGGCCCTTGTCAGCAAGCACTACAGGGAATGGTTACTAATGATGAGTTTGAACTTTTGAACCTGCTGAATGCTTTTTTTGTGTTCGCAAGGATTTCTGCCAGTTCGCAAGGATTTCTGCCAGTTCGCAAGGGTTTTGTACCAGTTCGCAATTGCGAACTTACACCGCACGCCGCAAAATTGTATCACCAAGAAAAAAAAATCCGCTGCGTGCGAATTTGCGGATTTTCGGTAAATTCGCGAGCGTTCGCGGATACCAATCACGTAATGACATTTCAAACATATCGCATGACGACAAGCCCACTTTCAGTTGTCCAGCCCACCAGAAATGACAAGGCAAAATCCAACATTCCTGCTCGGACAGGCCGGACGAAACCCATAATAAAAGGACCATAAAAGAAGGAACAGAAACAGGTGAAAAGCAAGATAGAAGGGTGGGTGCATGTACCATAAACTCAGCAATGTCCTGCTCTTTGATCTCTATCTTGACCAGCTGCCGAACAAGGAACTGGCCTAACAAGTTTAGCCTCGGGCAATGGAGTCAGCTTGCTCAGGTCACACAGAAGTCAGCTAAAGGTGTACGTGTCCCAAGGACTCGTTCGGCCGTAGTCATCAGCCTATGTGAGGGCAACCACAAAATGGCTGCTGCATACAAAATGGAACCCAAAGGTTCAGAACATAATCCCTAAATACATAGTGAATCCATCGCTCGATCATGACGAAAACACTGATACATGTCGCACTCGTCATTTGCGGTCCGCTGATACCAAAATCGTCACAATACGACGACCTTTATGAAACGGGTTCAGAATCCATGGAGCCTCACAGCGTGTTGACGGGACTAGGACGAAAAGAATGGGAAAGCAGGGTAGCCCTCTGCATCATGGTAGGGGGAGGTGAGTGTGTCAGAATTGGCAACATGAAGACCGCTAGAGGGTACATTGCTCAAATGCAGTTCATGCTCGTGCTAGGAAATAATTCAACAACAAGGGGAATGCAAGACCTGGTGTAGGGCCAACGTGGTCAAGCAAAACTTGTGTCTGACATCCGAAAGCAACTGGATTCCGGGCAGCATGAGAGGCTAAAGCTAAGTGGTGCGATTTACTGGTAATATTGTGCAATCAGCTGCGGGGGAGCAAATCTCATCGAAGGCCATCATGAGTCTGGCCTGAGTTGTGGCCGCAGCACGCTCGACAAGGAAAAAGGGGTATCTCGTCACGTGATACGCAAAGGCGTGTGCACATTTAAGAAATGACTAGACCGATAACCGGCATGCAAGTAGTCAGAGAGGAGGAAAGGGAAGAAAGACCAAGACGCTCTTGTGACCGTTAATGTGAGGGGGAACAACAATGGTACGTTAAAGGTTGGAGTAAGCCGTGGATGGTGACTTTAGAATGACGTGAAATGTTACATATTTGTATTTGGTCAACATAATCACAACTTTGTGAAATTAAACTGATTCATGATATTACAGGTTGACCCTTAATTCAAGTAATTACAACTTTTAAACATGTTGTGACCAATGCATGGAAATGTAGGAGGTAGGTATCAACATAGCGAGAAAATGGATTTAGACAGGAAATTGTGTGGTGTAAGTCAAGAATTTTACCGTAACAAAGTTATGGAGTTTGGTTCTAGCTCTGAGAAAGCCTGGGGTATCAACGAAGAGAGCGGTGCCTCTCCCCTGAGCATTGCCAGGTTGAGGTGAGGCTTCTTATCCGTAAATAAACGGTTACGACCAGTAAATCACGCGCACCAAGAGTGGGATTACTGGTTTTGTATTTACCTTTCTTTATTCATCTCCGTTCACTTCATTTTTGTCCCAGCAGCCCTTTTTTCTAAGGTCCTGACGAAAGCTGTGTCACCTTGTAGGGTCTTTTAGACTGAAACATGTAGACCTGTTTGCGTCCATCACATGCAGTTATTATTTCACACTGCAGGTGCTCTGTTTTTAATACTGGCACTAGGAATGAATCAATAAAGTTTCTGTAGCTCCTAGTAGCTAGTTTTAGTAACACTATCCGCCCATTCCAATCATTCTTTGCTATTGCAATGCGCCCATTACCTAACTAGTTCAGTGTCTTCTCATCTGCAGGATTTACTATATCCTATACAGAGTAGGAATAAAAACATACCTGAGCTCCTCCCTCACAGTGAGGGGGTTGTAGCCCTTGGCAGGGCTATGGGTCCCCGTCAAAAGGAGAATCCCAGATGATGAAGCATAACACCTCGGTGGGTGATAGTATTATGTCCTAATTAAGGGACTCCCTCTGAAATACCCTGAAATCATCTTTGCTGTCTCTTTTTCTTGTACAGCTGTTTCACTTAGACCTGAGGATTTCTTGTGTTTACTCGTTACTGTTTCGGGAATCAATCCTCACAGGCCTCTAACATTTCCCTAGGACCCCCCTTTGCCTGTTGTATTCATTATTCCACAAGATGTCGTCCCACACATAGTTTGACACACGGACACTATCTGGAAAACCGTGATGAAGCGGGCCACATTCCATAGAGAACTTCCGATCTAGATATTGAGCCTCCATCAGACAGATAATTGACAACGTGTTCCTCCAGGACTCACAAGGGTGCGGGTGTGAACTCCTTGGGGACCTGTACCCCAGTGAGACCTTTATATCCTTTAAGGAAGCCTGTTGCTTGTTGTACATTTACACTTAAAAAACAAATTTGAGAGAAACCCTTTAAAGATAAAGAGAACTGGGTTAACATAACCAGTAACAAGGTATCGTTCCATATGTTGTAATTTAAAAATTAACTTCCACTCACAAATATTCTATACACTCTTCCACGCAATGCATTCAAACTATGAGCCTTATATTTAGTAAAATATCACCCCTTTATTAAAACATATATTTCTGTATACAGCATCAAAAATGTATTCAAACCAAATCAATTCATAAGCCATTTTGTAAAAAAGACCACAAATCATATTCTCATAAATTATCTCTCATGTACATATTAATCCTTTACATATACATAGATTATAGATTAACAAATTTCTTTTTAGTCCAGAACACACAATTCTATCTTATTCACTAATACATATATAGTGTTAAACAATCGTGTGCAAATGATGCATAGGCCAACAAGTCACCTATGTACAATCATACATACAGTATTTGGAGTTAAGAAATGTTTTGTTGGAAACAATACAGTACAGAAAACAGCTGTCAACACGGCGTTTCAGTGGATAAGCATTGGTTGACACCACCTTCTTCAGGACAGACTTTAAGTTTAAAGATAGTATAGTCAAAAATGCATGTATCGGAATTCAATGGTGAGGAATTATACAATACTGAAAACAGGCTTTGGGGTTTATAAAAATAATACCCCTAGTGTATGAGATTCAATACTAAGATCAATTAAACAAATTAATATGGGACTTAACACAATTATCTAAAATTTTCCTCCTAGTGATACCTTCCCAATGTTCTACGTTCATTATCATACACTCACCACTATCTTTCTAGGCAGTAACTTACTTTAATTTTATCTTAAATCTCGGTGGGGCGTGGTCAGCGACCTAGCAAGTTTAACTGAGCTCCGTGACAGACGGGGCCTTCCCACGTAAATCCGTCCACTAATCCTGCTCAGAGACAGTGTTGCTCTGATGATTCCGGTGCGGAGGTGCTTCCAACGCCGGATGGGCCAATCCTGATCCCCAGAATACAAAGATTCGCCGAGATCTGCCGCCGCCAAAATCGCGGCCTGGGTGACACGCAACAGCTGGGATCTCAAGTAGAACCTCACCCCGGAGTCTACACCGCCCTTAATTCACAACGCAGTGCCGGCGGATAGTGAGTAGAAGCATCTGCAGTGAAGGGAATTGGCAACAGACTGTAATTATAGCCGGGAAGACAGCTAACGGCCGTCGGGACTCCCGCACTGCTGGGGCCCACTGAGATGACAGACCGCTGACCCAGGGACCGCGAGGCGGCAAGAGACTGGGCGCAAACAAGAGCAGCGCGGGGGTGTCACCACAGCTACTGTGACCACTGGCACCAGTGCGGACACACTCCACTCGAGCACTGGAGAGGGGGGCATCCGGCACTTCTCTGAGGCCCGCATTTGAATCTCAGGCAAAAAGCAGCACGCGGCCAGAGCGGCAGTTTATACGCCCCACAGCCCCTCAACTCCAGAACGCGGCAACAGTGTTGGCGGGGCAGAGAAAGACTGGAGATAGCAGGCCTAGAACCCCTGAGGTGCGCAAGAGAACACTGTGCAGTGGACGGGCCACTCGAACACCGGAGAGGGGGGCGTCCCGCGCTTCTCAAAGGCCCGCAACTGAATCCTAGGTAAAAAGCAGCAAGCGGCCAGTGTAGCAGTTTATACGCTCCGCTGCCTCTCCACTTCAGAACGCGGTAACGGTACTGGCTGGGCAAAGAACGACTGGAGATAGCAAGCTTGGAACCCGAGGCGCGCAAGAGAACACTGTGAAGTGGACATCCACCGGACGTAACCTGCTTCCGACAATGAGTGGCTGGGGGCCCAGGGTACAGCAGACCCCCAGGCTGGACAAGTATGCCTATGCCAAGGACCCCCCAGAAATCCCAAAAGGAGACGGAATCAAGGCTACCGCCCAGCCGGCCCGCAAACCAGAAGCCACGGAGGAGGTGACCCTCCAAGACGTGATGGTGGCCCTACGAACAATGCAGTCCTCCATGGGCACAATTTTGACGGACATCTCCCTCATACTTGTGGACTTCGCTAAAATGTCTGACCGATTGGTGGAGGTCTAGAAGACGATGGCGGAGCTATCTCTGGATACTGCGACTCTGCGACATCAAGTACAGAGATTAGAAGAAGACAACAAAACGATGAAGGCCAAACTTGATGACCAGGAAGGTAGCTCCCGGCGTAATAACGTACGCCTAGTAGGTGTGCCGGAAAAGGCAGGTGGACCAGCCCTTGATCTCTTTGTAGAAGATCTCATCCAGAACCAGCTGAAGCCGCGGGGGTTGTCCACTTATTTCTTAGTGGAAAGGGCACACAGCGTACCAGAGGGCAAACCGTGTCGGGAGCATCGCCGCGGCCGATCTTGGTGCGCATTTTCTACTTTCGGGACCACAACGCCATTTTGCAGGCTGTACGCATCGCCCCACCGATAAAAATCGACAACTCTAAAATCACTTTCTACCCTGACTATACAGCAGCAGTCACACAACAAAGATGTGGTTTTACGGAAGTCAAGAAGGAACTGTGGGCTAGAGAACTGAAATATTCTATGCTTTTCCCGGCGAAGCTACGAGTTGAGTCTGAAGGGAAGACATGGTTCTTCGAGACACCAGGAGAGGCACGGGACTGGCTGGAGGGATGGAGGCTGGCCAGAGGGCCCAAGAACCGGGAAAATACACGGACTAATCGCTGAAGAGTAAGGGAAGTATCCAAAGAGACGATGCAATAATGCGAACCTGGGATCATAGACACCTACAGGGCAGAGAACACGAGAACAACGACAACTAACAACCTGAACTATTGCACCTGAATCACTGATGAGAGCCCACCGTTGGGCGCTGATGCACGAGATGGACCACTGACCACAGATGGACTGGGGCATGGAGTTTCTGATTTAAAAGACACTGATCTGGGGTTCAGGGTCCCACAGGTAGGATTTAACTGACTAAATGCAGCACTGTACTGATAGCCTCTGATGGGAGGGCTTTGTTCTGAGCACAAAAGAATCACCCCCACGAGTAATGAGGTTCGTTTGGGACTTTAGGCACTCTGCTCAGTTGGTTTGGCGGGCAGTTTTGGATGCGCCGGGCATGGAGGCAGGGTGGGGGGGTATACTGGTTGGGGAAAACAGAAGAAGTGACTGGGTCTGTTATGTTCGTATTGTTATGGTATTTTTCCACAAAAGGTTAGTAACAAATGAACAGTATGCTCATACACACGGCTTACACCTTTATCCTGACACTAATAACGGCACTATAGCTACCCATGGCACAAACCACGACGTGACAATCCAAACGCTGGGTTGGGCCATAGGATCAGGAGGGGGTTGGTTCTTCAGTATTTAAAACGCAAGGGCCCCACAGTAGCACTACTACAAGAGACGCATCTAGTGGGGACGGCATGTAAAGCTCTAGACCATTGGGGGTTCAAAAGGGTAGCCCATGCAGAGTTCACATCGGGATCCAGGGGTGTGGGTATTCTGGTGCATAAAAGTTCTCCCATAGTACTGAAAGGGACTTGGACAGACGACCAGGGACGCTTCGCTGCAGTGTCATGCCAATGGGAGGGAAGGATGTGTAACATGGTCTCAGCATATGTTCCCCCTACACTCCATCATGCAGCCTTTCAGGATCTGGGGAAATTCTTACTGGACCTGCCGGAAGGGGAACTGATCATGGGTGGGGATTTTAACGCAGTAATAGACACCACCATAGACCGCAAACCACCCAGAGATGCAGCTAGGTCAACTCAGGCTCTGAGGGAATTTATAGACGTATTGGGACTGATTGACATATGGTGGGTCAGACACCCTACTGAACATCAGTACACATTTCATTCCGGAGTACACAACAGTCTTTCACTGATTGATTATATCCTGACTCTAGCGATAAACCCGGACATGATGTGAAGAACTGAAATCTTCATTCTCAGGGAATACTTACTAATAGAAAAAAGGACTTTGCACAGAAGCTGAAATATGAAAAAGAAATCTTTATTAAACTTATAAGTGAGGCCACGTCACACAGAACCCGTAGCAACTGAATGAGGTAGTCTGAGGAATACAGAAAACAGAGGCCTTTTATATGCTCAGGGTTACAAGACTCAGCATAAAAATAAGGGGCTGTCCTTTCTTTTGCAAGCCCATAATCAATCATTGAACAAACCCAACATTCCTCTTTAGACAAGCCGGACAAACCCATAATAACAAGGACCACAACCCATATCGTAAATAGACCATAAAAGAAGAAACAGAAACAGATAGAAGTAGGATAAGGCATGTTTGTGTGCAGTAAAACCTTACGATGTCCTGTGCTCTGATCCTTAATCTTGATCAGCTAAAGGGCAGGAACTGGTTTGGCACGGTCGGCTTCAGGCAACAGGGTCAGTTCACTCAGGTCAAACAGGAGTCAGCACAAACTCAAGCTACGGTGTACGTGTCCTAAAGACTTGTTCAGCCACAGTCATAGGCCTATGTGAGGGCAACCATAAAATGGCTACCATGCACAAAATGGAACCCAAGGGTTCAGAATTCACAGAACCTCAGACCTCCTTTTGCCCTTACATAGGCAATCACTCAGTCTGTGTCTGAATCAATATCAATATTATCCGTTATTCCCTTCACTAAGGCACTATTACTCGAGTTATCTTTCATGGAACACAAGGGATAGACTTCGTTGGCATAAATAAACATCGCCTGATATGCCCATACAGACCCATTGTAACTAAATAGCAGAACCAAAATAGGGAATACCTCTATCTGTAGTATGTGGAATAAGACCACACACCCAACAATTAGTGGTGTTCACTACTAACTGGTGTTGAGGCAGAAGCTGTACAAAGGAATTATTAGTAAACTCTGACCTCCTAACCAGTTCATGTTCAGGTAAAGTATGAAAAGAATGCAAAGAAGTAGTAGTAGGGAGAGACATAGGTTGGGAGGTGGGTAGGGTACAGATGTCAATTGGGTAGCAAAAAGAATCCAACCCACAAAAGACAACGTTATGCTTAAAAACACTAGAAAACACGTCATTAAGAACATATAGACAACAGGAGAAAGTAATGACCACTATTACAAAGAAAATTATCATTTTCACAACCCTAAGCAGAAAGCAAATCCTGGAATTATCTAGTAACATTTTTATGGCTCCTATGCATTTCAGTAACTTATTTTATGTTCAGGTGAAACAGTGGTGATCCTCATCAATGCTCTGAGGTGAAAAGGGGATACTCTTCTACAGAGAATAGACTTTATTCTGCTTTTACTAAACAGAATAGTACTTTAAAACTATGCCAGCAAAACAATAAGAATCAGTCTCCTAACACCCATTCTATGCAATCACACGGAAACCACTTGTACAACCAACTATGCCCAGAGTCCGTTCAAAAAGCCTCTCTGGCAGGCTTCTATTGTCCATCAAATCTGCTCCCGTTGTTGCATGGGCCTCTTGATTCAGGCCTCCCTTGAAAAATAGTATTTCTCAGTATCCGTTGGAGTGCCCTCCTGGCAAACACTCACAGCTCACTTGAAAGTCTCAATGTCTCAATGCAGTGCACCAGTATCTCTCCTCTGCAGCAGGCACTACAGATAGTGTGCTCTTCATTGACCATGAGCACAGATCATTTCGTGCAGACCCGGGACCATTCTCAGACTCCAACACTTATCATTCAGTGTCAGAGGACGCTCAAGCTGCTCTTTCATGGGCACCAGAATGTAGTGCCTTTTGCCAATCTTAGATCCTCCGGTGCACTGCACTTCCGTTGGAGCAAAGGAAAAGGGGTGTGTGTGGCCAAAACTCAGGCCAAGGGGCTCAAGGCACTGCACACTGTCAGAGGTTACCAGCACATGACAGGTGGACAAAGGAAACCTCAAAACAACAGGAATCCTTTTTCTTTTTCGCTCTTTTGCACTGAAATTCTGGTTCTGTGATGTCCAATGCCGTCTGATGGAGCAAGTGCGATGCTTTAAACAGTTCATTGTATAACAAGGGGACTGCAAGCAGGTGGCCTGCGATCTTCAAAGGAGTGGCCATACGACATGGGACAATTCTGGTCTAAAATACACTGTCATTCTCAAAGGCAATACAAAGACAAAGGCAGTAGGAAAAACAGTGCCTCTAGGCTCTTCAATTGGGTTTCCGTGTGAGAGCATATCCTCCACCATCTAAGGGTAGATAGCGACATGGGAATTCTATCTGAATGGATGTCCTCACACATAGTGGCATCGTTTAATGGGGTAAACACATTTTATCTCAATGATTACATATAGGTGTTCCTAAATTCCTTATCTAGAACATCTCAAAAGAAAAATCGCATAATACAGATTATCAGGGAAAACAGTCTGGTTATACAAAAGGAAATTATACATAAGATGGGGGTCCATGGTACATTACTGCAATCTGGAAGTGTGAACCTGAATTATTCACCAACAATAAAAAAAAATGGGCTAACTGGTGAAAATAATATGGAAAAGGGAAATGGAACTAGGACACAGCTAAAATCCCAATAACTAGGCACGATGCGCTTGGGTGATAGTCAGGCATGTGACACAATGCCAAGAGTATGGGTGATACACAAAAGGTCAAAATAATACACAAATTTAAACTCTACCGCTGGCCGCTACACCATATACAGTAATCTCAGCTAATGTTCCAGTTCCTTCTTCAGGGAAAAATGAAACCTGGTTTCCTTTATGGTACAAAGCCATATACTACTTAGGAAGCAGAACAAAACTGAGTAATGTAATATAGAAATTAGGTCACCATGTACAAGAGTCACAAATCTATAATTCATCCTTGCGTCCAATCAGGATACAAACATATAGGGCTGCCTGTTCCTTTAAGGGAAGAGGACAGTATTGTGACTAATTGCAGATGACACACTTTGATTCTGTATATCAAATTTGACATACACTGGTGAAGTGTTGTCTGTGTCGTGTTCACAAAATGAAAATATCATATCTGTGGAATTTAGCAAATCAACTCAACTGTTGTGGAGCGATACGCATCATCATGTATATCCCTTCACAACACAGGTAAACTTGTAATAGTATCAGAAGTAGCAACATAAAACAAAAACATGCAAAAAAATACGCACATGTCAAGCCATCAGATATACTTGCTGTATATCAAGCACAAAAAGCATAGACAAAACAATAGCATATATAAATGAGCGGTGAAGCACAACACCAGGTCATGTACTACCAATATTCGGGCCTGCTTAATTTGTCAGGCTTAAAAGCTTCACCCTCCTTTTTGACAGCAGATCACCAGTTAGTGGATATCTGCTGTCAAATACAATTTTACTGTCTTCTAACATACAGGGCCAGCAAGAACAATTCATGATAGGACCAAATACACAAATATATGAACATTTCTTTCCAAGGGAGTTATGAAAAAACACATCTCCTTTCAACCAACCAAACTCACGTGTCTTGTCAGCCTTAAATCACCCAGAATAATCCATGAATGATCTGTAGGCAGAAGCAAAAAAAAACATACACAACACACAAAAGAGAAACATTTCTCATAACAAACAAATACCAATTATAACTTTTAATCAGAAGACAAAACATGATACACATTAACAAACACAAAAATAAATTTCCATTACTTAACTGTTATCATCTTGTCAGTCAGCTTGCAGCATTAAGCTATTTTAACTTTCCAAAAGTAAAATTCTTTCACTGACACTCCATGTTATCTTTGCGCCACAATTCGTTCTCACTTAGGCACGTAGCCTTCAAAATTTCAATAAAAGACTTTGTCTTATTTTCTGTCTAGGACTTAATGCAGTCCTTCATTTTTGTCAAATAAGAGCAACTAGCAGACATTATTTTTTTAGAGCAGAGATACAAATGTATCAGTTCTGCAGAGCATTTAGCACGATGTTGGGACTTTGAAAGAAACCCTTTTTATATTTTCCCTTTGGAATTAGGTTCTTTAATTTTATTGATTTTCTTATTTAGAAACAAGAAACCCCACCTTTTAGAGGCCTGTTTAGCAAGGTCATTCTGCATTCCACAGAGACAAGGCCCTAATTTAAAAGTTCACAAATGTCAACATGACAGCCTCTTCCATTGTTTACAGGGAAACTAAAGATAGCATCTCAGCGACTTGGACCAGCTTACCTTACGATGTCCTGTGCTCTGATCCTTAATCTTGATCAGCTAAAGGGCAGGAACTTGTTTGGCAAGGTCGGCTTCAGGTAACAGGGTCAGTTCACTCAGGTCAAACAGGAGTCAGCACAAACTCAAGCTAAGGTGTACGTGTCCTAAAGACTTGTTCAGCCACAGTCATAGGCCTCTGTGAGGGCAACCATAAAATGGCTACCATGCACAAAATGGAACCCAAGGGTTCAGAATTCATAGAACCTCAGATGTGTGAGGTAATGCACTTACCAAGAGGCATCTCAGACCACTCCCCCATACAATTTATATATAATGCACAAATCCCTGCTAGGAAACGACTCTTCCCGCTCTACCCAGGATACTTGAAGGTTCCTAAGATCGCAAAGGCTCTTGTGAAATCCACTGGACAATACTTCACAGAGAATACACAATCTGTAGAGTCCCCAGGCATCTTATGGGAGGCATACAAATCAGTAATCAGGGGCCAAGCCATATCGATAATCGCCAGACACAAAAAGGAACATAGACAGCACCTAGACACTCTAGAGGAAGAGGTGCAGAAGGCAGATGTGGCACACGCTGCAAACACTAACGAAACCACAGCGCAAACCCTGACGTTAGCAACCTAGGTATATAGAACTTACGCTTGGGAAGCTGCGAAAGTCAGACATTCAGATGCCCTACATAGCCTGTATGAATTAGGAGATAAGATTGGGAGATTCCTCGCCTGACTAGAAAGGAAGGAAAAGGCGAGCAGATGGATTGCCCAACTGACGTTAGAAGACGACACTATAACGACAGATCCACAACTCATAGCAGAAGGGCTGGCCACACACTATGAAAAGGTTTATACGCCGCAGGCTACAGCCTCAGTAGAGGAAAATGTACAGTTTCTCCGAGACATTAAAATGCCTGTGCTACCGCAGGAGGCAATGCTAGATCTAGAAGCAGACTTTACAGCTGGAACATTGGGTGTGGCGCTATCAGCCCTTCACACGGGGACAGCAAAGGGGCCTAATGGCCTGCCGGTGGAACTATATAAAAAAGTGGCGCCACGGTTAATATGAGAGTCTAGAGAAGGGGATATTACCAAAAGATCAGAGACTCGAAACAATTGTAGCAATACACAAACCAGGTAAGCCCACGCTGACTAGCTCCTCATACCGCCCATTATCCCTAAAAAACGCGGAAGCCAAGATACTGGCCAAAGCATTGGCACTCCATCTGCAACCCCACCTTCAGACACTGATTCCCACAGACCAGTCCGGGTTTATGCCGGGATGCAATACCTCCCTCAACCTCAGACGCCTCCCTGGAGTATTGGCTCGGATACCAACGATCCGAGAAGATGCGGCTATCCTCTCACTAGACGCCACAATGGCGTTCAACCTCGTGGAATGGCCTTTTTTGTTTGCAGTGCTCCAAAAGATGGGGTTTGGACCCAAATGTTGCGACTGGATTAAATTACTATACACAGCGCCCCTGGCGCAATTGGTAGCAAATGACCGCATATCGCGAGAGTTCGCATTGGGGAGGGGCATGAGACAGGGCAGCCCGCTGTCGCCACTCCTCTTTTTGCTCTCATACTGGAACCACTCACGGCATGGATAAGCCAGGATCTCTCGATCCAGGGGTTGAAATGGGAGGCGGGATGGGAAGACCGGATTTCACTCTACGCGGACGACGTGTTAATATATTTAGCTAGGTCATTGATATTCCTGCTGGATATCTGTAATGCATACGGGAAAGTATCAGGTTATACTATCAACTGGACAAAATCATTACTCTATGTGCTGCATGGTCCCACTCCCAAGCTCCCACGGGGATGTGAGCTGCAAATTACGACCAGAGGGTTCAAATATTTAGTAATATATGCTACACCGCAGGAGACACTTTTTACTTTTTATAGAGGAAAACCTGATGCGGCCACTCACAAAATTTCGAGCTGATGTCAAACCTTCCGCTGTCAATGTTGGGAAGGGCGGCACTCTTCAAAATGTTGGCTTTGCCTAGGTTTTTATACGCCCTTCAAAATACCCCATTCCCAGTCCCCCCCTCTTAAAGTGATTGAAGCTGAAGTCTCCACACTGAAACTGATGAAAAACCGGCACGCATAGCGCATCACAAATTAGTCCGTAGCTGGTAAGATGGGGGCATCGCATTGCCTAATATAAAATTATACTGCTGGGCCTCACAGCTCATGGTGCTAAACCAATGGTTGCACATCCCGGAGGATGAACCGGCATTCAGATTAGATAGATACGTGCTGCCAGCGGACCACCTGATGAAAGCCCTTCCCACCAATAAGAGAAGCAACGCACTTACAGGGCCGACTGCCCACACAATTAAAATATGGCACACAGCACAAAGAGCATTGGGCTGGGAGGGAGTACTGACACAGCCCAACCCCCTATGGGAGACCCGACGTTTGGGCACCTTGACCAACACTAAGGGGTTCAGACAATGGGACCTCATTGGTATTACCTAAACAGGAGATCTGTGGGTAAAAGGGGAGGTCCTATCCTTCGCAAACTTATGGGAAAAATACGGGATGGCTGATACGGAACTCGATACATACAAATCAGACACGCGCTTAAAAGTGCAATCCCCCCAGACACCCAACTAGCAGAGGCCTCACCCTTGGAGGATAGACTCCTCACAGACTATATGGAGAAAAAGGCCATTTGCCAGACGTATCGCAAAAATGGTAAACAACCAACCAGACCCCATGACAACACTGAGGGAGCGGTGGCAAGCAGAATTAGGGGACATGGAAGACTCAGACTGGATGAATGCGCTAGCGTTGGCCCGGGAGGCAACGAACCCATCTAGGCTCAAACTAGTGCAACTCAAGGTGCTTCACTGTATATATTATTCACGCACCACACTACATAAACTTGGTCATGAACCTGACGCACTGTGCCTTAGACACTGGGGACACACAGGAACATTTTACCATATAATATAGGAATGCCCACATATACAGTCCTACTGGGAACAGGTGCTGAATGCGATCTCGGAGATGAAAGGAGTAGAAGTCCCACTAGATCCCAGGAGATGCCTCCTGCACGCTTGGGAGCCTACGGATTTAAACTTGGCATTACAAAACTGGGCCACGCTGGGGATCGCAAAATGGAACATAGCCAGAAACTGGGGTTCGGGAACGCTCCCCACGCACCAACAATGGGAAAGGGATATGGACGGCGCAATGGTGGCTGAAAGAGCGGTGTACACCCATAGAGGGTGCCCCGTAAAATGGTCAAGAATATGGGGAAAATTGAATTCATTTAGAGGGAATGTGTGTAAACCCCCACAACCTGCGGGGACCCCTGAGACCAGCCCGTAAACACTGATAGGATGTGATTGGAAAACGACGTGGATAAACGATGTTGGCACTGGGAGGGGGGTAAGGGATCGATGTTGCTTGATGTATTATAAATTCTTAAGCTATGATGTGATTTATGTGATGGCCGTGATATGTGATATATACAACCTACATACTGGTGGAGATGAGGACTGTACTGTTCATGTTGATATCAATGTACAAAATGCAATAAAAACAAATATATATTTTTTTATCTTAAATCTCTCTGTAGAGATTCGCCTCATGGGGGGACTTCTCATCCTTCAAATTCAATCAATATGCAGTTGGGGGTTTCCTCTTATGCCACTGATCTGCTATATTAAATATTTTAATTGTTTTTCCTTTTTTTTAAAAAAAAATCATGTGATGTAGTATTTTATTGGTAATAAGTTATCAATTTGATATGCTCATTCTTAAGTACAGGATAATATGACTAGTTGCTTGTATCAAAAGCTGTATCTGGCTATGATCTTTTCGATGAATTATGGTTCAGGCAAACGCAAGGCAATGATGGATGAAGCCTTGTGTTTGCTTTGTTCGTCCTAAGTTGACAGGGTATGCCCAGACGTGGGTCCCCTGCTCACTTTGCCACTGGATTCAAGCTAACCTGGCTGATAAGGGCTGTTAGAAGGATACCGGTCCCAGGATGCTTGTTTCCGGTTCAGGGAAAACATGGCTTAGCAGTTCGGGCTGGATTGTTCCCATGAGGCACAGGGTCAAGACTGATTTGCATATAGCTGTGTCTAAACTGCGGTGGCGAAGTGAGATAAAGAATGATGATGGATTCAACCTAGATCTGTGACTGGGGTGAGTGTCTGAAAAGTTTCAGTGCTCCGTCCATCTCTTTGTGTTTGCTCAGTAAATGTTATGATCTAGCGGAAGTGATGGAATTTTTGCGCAATGTGGTTCGCCTCAGTAATGGCAAAAAGGTCAATCTCAAATGTGTGGCTTTGTGCAATGAGTATGGGTGGAGTGATGGTGTGATCAACAAAGAAGATTTGAATTTGTGGGATATGGATGAGGTTGTGGAAGATTTTGAGGTGCAGGATAAACCAAGGGAAGGAGTTGGTTATTCTAATGCTGTAAATATCTCTAAGAATCCAGCAACAGATGGTTCTGTTCTCCCTACTTGGGTGATTCCACAGAAGTGTTTACCTCTCTTCCAGTGGATAACCCAGATGAATTGCAGTGCGAATCAAGTGATGTTCCAGAGGAAGTAGAATCTCATTCTTGTGTCAGAGAGGGTACCAAAGATATGAGTCAGAAGGACTTCAAAATGGTTACAAGACTTTATTGTTGAAGGGTGTAAATAAAATATATATTTTTGTGTGCAATCAGGGGGTGGTTATGGTTATGTTTGGTAATGTTTTCGTTTGTTTTCTCATTTAAGGGGGTGAGGGTTTTGTGGCTTGTGAATGTGTTTCCCTGTGGGCTTCCATTGACCTAGTGTAGTGTGTTTTTATGGTATTCGGCTTGCAAGAATGCTGGGTTGATTCTCTACTAGTCAGTTCCCTACTGGCATTTGTACTGAGAGGATCATGTTACCCTAGCTGCTCACTTTAGGCTATGAAGAAGCTTTAGAAACTACATTAGTCGTTCATCACACCCTCTGCATTTATTTGGCGTATTTAGCATGTATTGTGAGTAATGCATTATGAGTCTTTAAACACTCCTTGGTGGACCTGTATGTGATGATACATGTACAAAACATCACCTCAAAACTGCTACTTTCAGCTGTCTGTTTTATGCCAACACCTGGGGCTAAAATCTACCTTCTTTAATCATAGTGGGACTTTACAAAGATTAAAACAACAGTCAACTCTTCTATTCTGTGTTACTCCCATATGCATAATCTAAACGTTTATATCCTCAGGCAAGATTTTCCAAATATTATGATCTAAATCCCAACAATAATATACAATCCTGCACTATAATGCCAGAAGGTCACCCAGCCGGGATCTACTGTATTTAATGTTATTCGGTCTATATCAGAATAATACAGTGGCTCTTGGAGGGTGGGTTTCAGTTTTAGAGAATACTTCTTTTTATCCCATAAACATATTTAAGCCTTATTTGTCTTTGTTTACTAATTTGATTAAGCATTATCCATAAATACTGTTTCCTTGTCTAAGAATGTGACGTCACTGTTAAGGACAAGCTAAGATCTGATCTTGATATTTTGTAACCAGTATAAGATCTTCGTACATTCTGACAGCATGTGGCAATCATCTTCCTAATGTTCCATACACTTGCACCAATTCCTATATTCTAATAGACATATCTTTACTATGCTGTGAGTTCAGTAAATGTGTTGAATACTATTCTGCTGGACTACAGCTGTGCACACGTTGACTCTTCCATCGGGAATACAATGAAAATTGCTCAGTCATTTTTTTTCTGACATCCCACTTTCCATTTCAGTCTCAAACCATTTGCGTTTTAGGTATTTTTGTTATGTGCTTGAGAATGACACCTTCTCGGTTAATGATCCAAGTTATAGCACTAATGCTTTTTTAGAACTATTTATGTTTTTGGGTGAACATGTAACTGTTGTCCAAGCATTGATGCAGCGTCGTAGTAGAGCCAGATTATTATACATCTTATGTTCTGATTATGCAATATTTTATGTATTTTTAGACCTAATCATGTGTATTGTGATATATTGTGAGGTGGATGCATTTGTGGTGAAAGGTAGCGCTCATCTATATCCTGCAGAAGTAATATGCCTCTGTATATAATGTGGTGCTCAAAAGGAAGAGGGATTCACCCTACATCCTTCAAATGGGATCAAAATAGTCCCTCAAATTCTAAACACCGAACTCCTAAACACACGCTAAAATTATCACAAATTATGCTGATAATTAGACACAATGATTATTCTTTGTCTTCTATATTTTCTGTCTTCTTTTAGCCAGCAAACACATGTTTCGTCATATAGGGGGTACCCCATGACTTCTGCAGGGCTGTTTTCTCATGGATCCTATTTCTGACCAATCCTTGAACCTGGTTCTAATTCCGTCCTGGAAATCACCTGTATGGCGTCCCTGTTCCTCGTTTCTGTCCGTACCAAATGGTATTTGAGAGTCCCACTCAAAGAATCCTAAATCCTCTAACTGGCATCAAGTAACTGCACTGTCCGAATTCAACCGCTGCGGTTGAATTTGGACAGTGCGGTTACTTTACGCCACTTAGAGCCTGCAAGTGTACCCGCTTGTAGGTACCGTCATTTCTGCAGAGAGGTTTTTGAAGGGTAACTTACCCACTAAATTTGTGGACTAGCAGAACAGGAAGCACAAGATTATCATACGAAAGAGGTGTTTAATTAGAATTCTCGGAGTGAGACTTTGAGTACCACTTGATACGTACCGAAATATAGTAGTAATTAAGATGCATTTCAATTCAGTTCCCCTTGTTTCAGTTCTCAATCATATGAGATAGCGTTATCTCAAAGTCAAAGTTTTTTATTTTGTTTCGGTACTCTTTCGAGGACCACAAAATCATTTAAAAGAAAAATACATATTACATTAACATACAATTTAATACATTTTCAGTGTTATTTTAAAAAATTTATAAATCTTGTTACAAACATATTCGTTAGGTGGATTAGCACACATGGAGATGAAATCCCTTGCTTTCGTGATCCTGCAGGACCGATATATTGGTTCTAGGCATGTTACCCTAGCAGTAACAACAACTTTATTAGGACATACAAAGAGCATGTGTTCTAAGTTCTGTTTACCCCCCGAACATAGGTTACATTGAGAGGAACTGTTTGGTTTCCAGGTGGAGGTAAAAGATAACAAAGGGAGAATACCCAGACGTAGCATCATGATCGTACGCCTTACGCCATGGGTAAGAGTGTATTCCAGATATGGCAATTTTAACTTATATTCTTGGGAGTCAGCAAAAGGTTTGTACAAAGATAGTTTAGTACAATGTAAATGATCTAACTCATAACTTAATTTTGGGGAAAATGTTTTTAAAAATAGTTTGAGTTGTGCGGGTGTCCAAGAGGATAACATTTCTGCACTAATTTTTGCTAAACAAAACGCCTCTCCCTAAACAAAACGCCTCTCCCTAAATCCTCTAACTGGCATCAAGTAACTGCACTGTCCGAATTCAACCGCTGCGGTTGAATTTGGACAGTGCGGTTACTTTACGCCACTTAGAGCCTGCAAGTGTACCCGCTTGTAGGTACCGTCATTTCTGCAGAGAGGTTTTTGAAGGGTAACTTACCCACTAAATTTGTGGACTAGCAGAACAGGAAGCACAAGATTATCATACGAAAGAGGTGTTTAATTAGAATTCTCGGAGTGAGACTTTGAGTACCACTTGATACGTACCGAAATATAGTAGTAATTAAGATGCATTTCAATTCAGTTCCCCTTGTTTCAGTTCTCAATCATATGAGATAGCGTTATCTAGATTGGTAGGTATCACATGGTACACTTGCATGTAAAAGAAAACAATATTAGTTTATTTTATTGAGTTTTGTTGTTTATTTGACTGTTTTTTAAAGTGGTAGCTTGTGAAATGAGCCAGTAATGTCTTTGCTCATTTGCTATTTCCTTAGACCTTATTGCTACCATGATACCTTTTCGTCAAAGTGAACCCAACAAGAATGTTTCTGAATGTCACATTTGCCATTTTGTATTGCACAGAAAATTATGCATGACGCCATTGGATTTCGAAGCATCTTAACAGGCAAAAACTACACAGCAGAATGGTATGAGTTGTTCCAACTGGGCAACTGCACATTCCCCCACCTCAGACCTGGAATAGAAGAACCATACTGGTGTAACCAAGGGGCTGCCTGCCTCTATGAGGGCATAGATGATGAACACTGGAAGCAAAATGGAACGTTAGCTATGGTGACCACAATAACAGGTAGAGATCTGGATTATTGTCAACTTCCAGCACTCACTATTGACTTGTACAATCAATGTTCTTCAGTTTTTTTTATTCAGGCCTGACCAACTGTTGAAGTCTCCATCTAGTTATATATCTTGTTTCAGATCTATATGTGGTGGAAACTTTTCATTATATTTAATCAGGAGGGTTTCCATAGCTGCGTCATAAAATCACTTGTACATATCTTCAGTTTTTTACACTTAGAAGACAGTCATGTTTTTATAATAGATGAATGTGAATAAATGATCAAACTGTGAGCGTTCAGCTAATCATCATGTATATCCGTTCCGTATCAAGTCTCGTATATTAGTACCAGTTGCTGAAGCTGGTTCGTGCCACTGATCAATTGAGGAAATAGTTTTGAAAATGTCAAACTTTAGTCAAGAAACCAAGTTTTGAAGGACTGCTGAAAAACATAACGACTCTTCTCATTATACTAAGCAAAAACACACATACATATAAGGGGTAAGACCTACTACCACTGATTACATCTTTAAAAGCTATATGGTGTATGTTAGACCTGGCACCATTGGCATGGGTCTCCCTTCCATTTTTGTTGCTGTTGCCTCATGTGTTTTTGCTGGTGTTAGAAGCTCAGAGCACTGTGCCACTGTGCAAGTGCTCCCTGTGTAAATTGCTATATTGATTGGATTCCATGATTGACTTATTTGGTTTACTGTCAGACCCTAATACAGTGCACCAGGAGTGCCCAGGGCTTGTAATTCCAAATTCTGCTAGTGGGTTTGCAGCACTGGTTGTGCCACCCACAGAAGCAGCCCTGTAAAATGTGTCTAAGGTCTGCCATTGCAGAGCCTGCGTGCAGTCTGGTACTGTCATGCTGACTGGGCAAGTGCACCCACTTGCCAGTCCCTAAACCTTCCCTTAACTTCATATTAGTCACCCCTATGGTAGGCCCAAGGGCAGGGTGCATTGTAAGTATAAGGTAGGTGTGAGAAGTTGGCCTGATATGCAGTGCTCACTATTCTAGTGAACACTATGTATCAGTCCAGCAACCCTTATTGATGATTGGTTGTAAGTCAACCTTATAGACCAGCTATCCTAGTAGCGTGGATACGAGCAGTCTAAGGCTAAAGACTCGAGAGGGCGTGTTAAGCCAGCTGTTATACCACACATATACCCCTTGAACACCAAGTGAAAGGACACCACACAAGTGTTATGAAAATAAACAAGTTATTTATTAAGATTCACAACAGCCCTGTACTCTTTATGAGGACAGGGTACTAAGCACAAAACAAAACTCTTACGAAAATACTTAAGTTAGCACAGTATATACAAATGCCCGAGGGGCACGGAAAACCATATACTCTGAAAGTGGAATGCGAAATTACTAGCAGGTAAGTACAGTACTAATAGGCTTTGGAATCGCTAGATCTTGATTATAGAATCTTCAGATTACTTCTAGGAGACCCAGGGGACTCGGGTGCAGAGTGTGCACTCTCACGCGTGATGCGGGACAAAGTCTATGGTAGCTAGTAAAGACAAAGTTAGTGTTCTCGGGCGAACCCGACCTGGTAGGAGGAAAACGAAAGTGGATTCTGACCCTTGGATAGTGAGGCTATGCTGGGGCACCGGAATGCCGAAGTTACCTAGCCCAGGGGCTGCAGCTGCATAGGTCTCAAAAGACGTCGGGAATCCTCGTAGACGGACCCAGGAGCCTGGAAGAAAGAAGTTGCTGGCAGGCGACCAGTGAAGAAAGTTCGATGGATCCAAGCCTGGATCGAAGGAAGATGACACCTGAAAGCAGAGGGGACCAAGTTCGAGACTACTAGCCAGTAGTCAGGTGGCACCAGGGGGGCACCGGATGGTAGTCACCTCGACTAGGTGAGTGGGTGACGCTGTGCTCGCAGATCTCACGGACCAGGAGGCGTTGTCGGCGACCAGGATGGAGGAGCGAGCTGTCCCACGAAGATTGAAGCTGTCGGCGTCGCTGGACCCAGGATTGGGCAACAAAGCCTTGGCAAATTCAAGCCCACGCGGTGGACTCAAAATGGCGTCTGGAGTGGACCAGGAGGGTCCGGGGTGCCTCTCTTGAAGAAGGAAGCAAGGGCCAGTCTGGAGCAACCAGACCAGCAGCAGTGATGTCGTCGGGCGTCGTGTAGAAGGCCACAAGCCAGCCGGCTAGTAACCACACAGCGCGGTGAGCACGCAAAAGCAGAAGGGCCCCACGCAGATCGTGGAGATGCTGGAGGGCTGATCTTCGGTGCTGGAGCTGCTCAGGGTTGGGGCTTCTCGGATCCCAAAGCACTCACCGGTGGAGCACACGGTGGGCTTGTTGCAAAGAAGTCGTGCAGTCTTGGCGATCGTCGGTCCCTCGAGGTCTCGTCGCACTCACAGTTCTCAGCTTTGCTGTAGAGGTGAGTAGAGGTCAGAGGTGCCAGGGAAGCCGGGTCTCGTCGAGCTGGGTCGTCGGATTCGTGAAGAAGGACTTGCAGCAGACCGCAGTGTTCTTAGGATGGTGCCCGCTTGATGCAGGGTGACTACTCCTTAGCCACAAGGGAGAATCTTGAAGAAGGAAATCTTGATGTCTTTCGCAGAAAGTTGTGTCTTGATTCCAAAGATGATCTAATTTTAACAGGGGGCCCGCTCCTATCTTTATACTAAAAAAGGGGGCTGACCCGGTGACTAGGTCCTGCCTATGGGTGGGACTAGGAGGGGGGTGGTTACACCCCTCTCCCACGCCGGACTTCCCCAGGCCAGGGGCTGGTGTGCCCCTGGAACTGGTTCAGACTGGCCTATGCGTAGTGAGCACCGGGGTGCCACTCAGCAGTCACCTTCCTGTAAAGCCCTGCCTACCCAGGATACACAAAACCATGTCTGGGACGGTGCTAGCACCGCCCCTGACAGGAAACCCTTTGTCCAGGCTCCCCTCGCTGGAAGGACTCCCAGCTGCAGGGGGTCAGACTCGTGTCTGTGGTGACAGCATCCATTTTGTGGAGCTGAGGCTTCGTTTAACTTTAACCGGGGTTCACAGTTACATACATGTCGTGTCCCTCTAGAAGGGTGGAATGCTAACCCCGTCGCCAGAATTGGCGAGGGGTTAGTATTCCAATTCGTATGACACCTTACTCGCCATGTTTTGATAAAGCAATACCAAAGTTAGCATTTAACCGCGAGGATTATAATGCACTTAAGAGTATATGGTATGCGATATCATGGAACAGCTATTAGGACTTGATTCCGCAAGCTGCAGACAGGCTCAGCTCATGCCAGAGCACCATCTCACACGATTCCAAGCACTCTGCCTTCAGGATTGTTAAGGCCTGCCATAGGAGTGACTGATAGGAATCTGTGTGTCCATTTTAGGGTTAGATATAGGTATACTATATCTACAGCAAAGGGTGATTACACGACTTTGCCCCAGCTGTCATGCAGCCAGTTGTGTCAAATTTAGGAGGCCAGCCAGGGGTGGCATAATACATGCTTCAGCCCCTGGTAGGCCCTGGGTACACCTATGCCCTGAGTTACAGGGTCTGATAAGGTGGCCCAGTACCAATTGGTAAATGCACCTAGGGTACATGTTGTAATTTAGAGAGAGAACAGCCAGGCTGTGTGTCTGATTGGCAGGCCCACAGCCAGAGAAAGTCGTAAACCAGTGAAACAAAAGCAAAAAATCTGGGTGATCATAGGATTGCAGACCCTACTCTCCTACAGTTGGGCAAGCCCTTATGTGTGTGGCATGTCCTAATAGTGAATTACAGACATTTTCGTTTTTCACTATTGCAAGGCTACCTGTTTTCCATAGGCCAGAATGGGCTGCTGGAATTATTCCACTCTATAATCCTAACAGACTCAGAGAACATGGTAGAAATTCAAGTTTAGTATGCCTGAACTCAGAGTAATAAAATACATATTTTAGTAAAGTTTATTTTAATATCCTGTGTTTGCAAATACCACTTTTAGAAAGTTGGTCTTTGCTTGCCTAACCATTTCAGCCCGCCTCTGCTAGGATGTGTATCTGCTGTCTGGTTTCTGTGAGTGACAGGGCTGGGGAATTCCAGGAGACAGGCTGGGCAGCCAGGTGGTGAATAGAGAGATTACATCCAGATGGGTGGGAGGAGGGCCCCTGGACTCTGAATAGGGCTGTGCCTTTCCACCACAATGCTGGCTCCACCCCCTGGGGAGCGTCTGATGTCTCTGCCCTGCACACTGAAAAGAAACGCCAGAGTCCTGTAAACAAGTACTCCAGAACTGGACTAAACTGGCCAAAGGCCCCCTGGCCTGAAAGAACAAAAGAATTGCAGTATAAGTATTGGGACCCTGAGCCCAAGAAATTAGATCCTGCTTGACAAGAAGAGACCTCAGCCTGAGGAGAAGGAACCGGGAAAGCTGAAGGAGGAGTACTGTCCCTGTCCTGGGGGATTGTCCTGCAGTGGTTGCCGTGCTGCTGAAGGAGAGGAAAAGACTACAAACACTTTATTCCAAACTTGTGCTTAAAAGATCTCCAAGGGCTTGTGAGTGAGCTTGCCCCCTGAACGAAGTCCCAGGACCAGTGGACTTCACCCGCCTTGAGAGGAGCTGCTGAAAAACACTGTTCTCCCCGTAGCGCTGAAGCAGAGAGAAGTGTGCGCCTCTTAAGGTCGACGTGTACACTGGGAAGCCAGTGCCAAGCTGTCCGTCCCGAACAACGTGACTTTGTGGCCCCCACGAGCCATAGCTCGCAACGTAAAGTAAGGACTCGTCCGGCCCGAACAACGTGACTTTGTGGCCCCCACGAGCCGTAGCTCGCAACGTGAAGGAAGGACCTCGCACCGCACCTCGCTTTTCCCCCCTCCGAACCGCACTGCTCAACATGCACCCTGCCACTGATGTGGAAAGGTTGCAACGCGTAGAGCAGCTGGGTGCGTCTCGCACAATTGCAGCGTACAGTCCGCTTCGCACCGCGCTCAAAGGATTACCCGAGCACCAACTTTCAAGGTACGGCTCGTACGCCGCACCGGAACTCAATCGCACCGTACAAGGCACCGTCCCATCGCACAACGCGACTCTGAATTCTACGATCCGCACCCAGGACGTCTACGAGCCGGAGATTGCACAGTAAAAGTAGGGCATCGCTGCCTGCAACGCTTCTGTTTTCCCACGCATCGTCCGTGTTGGACACAACGATCGAAGGCACTGTGAGACTCGCACCACATTTCTGTGCGCACCGGACCGGAGCGTCCGCTGCGCCTGTTTGACTCTTTCTAGGTACGTTTTATCACCGGGAGAGTCGGACAGAACTTTCATCTACGCATTGTATAAGAACTCTTAGTTACTACAAACTATTGTGGGCATTTGTCTTATCGTTATTTGGTCTTGTGCTAAGCCTAGTGTGGTGTCCATCTGTGGTGTTGTCCCTCAGTTGCTGTGTGTGTTCACAAATGTTTAACCTATAACGCCTCTGAGAATAAGTCTTGTCTGCTCGTGCCAAGCTACCTAGAGGGTGAGCAGGGGTTATTTTAAGAGGGTAATACCCTTATCCTGACTAGAGGAGAGGGTCCCTGCTTGTCACAAGTCCTTACCTGTGCCAACCAAATCTAACGGTGTACTCAGCCTGCATGTTACTACATAACTCCTCAGACAGAAAGTGACCACTACCAAGTGACTTAAGAAGGTGAGATGTCCAATGGGACCTGTATCTCATTATCCAGGGGATCGCAGAGCGATATTTAATCTAAGTTGTATGTGTTTCAAATCTTTAGCAGTAATTTCTTACTATGAATGTCGAAGTTCTAGTTCCTCAAGCTCCTCGCTAAAAAGCAAGCCTTTCATTTTATTCTTGCAAACATGCCTGTTCAGATAGGAGATGATTTTTATTATGACAGTGTCAGGGATTGAGGATAATTGCTTATAGTGAATGTTTGAAATGAAATAGGAGTGATGATATTAGTGTCCAGGATTGTTGAAATATGTACGTGCTGAGACTACCTGGCAATCGCCCAAACCTTCTTGTCTTAACTGCTAGAAGAAAACATTCCTGGAAACCTTTTGGCAATGAGGCAGTGTTCCAGGCTTATTGACAGCATAAGATATTGTTTCTGGTGAGAAGTATGACCCTGTGGTGTGGGAGCCCCCGTTCTGCGGCCCGGCGAGTGTCTAGTTGCCCGGGACGGAGTCCATCGGGCTATGGGAGGCTCCCCCAACCTGGCTGGGATGAGAAGCAGGGACCGGGCCAGGTGGGGGGTGGCTGGCTAAGTCCTTTCCACTGCGTAGTAAGAGTTTGGCCTGACTGTTCCATGATGGTCTAAGAGCTTACTATGTCCAGTGACATTCCAGGAGATCAGTGAAAGATGGTTAGCCCTGGAGCGATCCCCAGGATCATGTTCAAGTTTGAGTTGATGCTAGAAGTTCTGCTGACTCCACTCTCTTAAGAAGGAGCAGCCCAGTTCCAGTCCTTGGGCCCAAGGCTGAAGCTAATAAGTTTGTTTTACATTGTCTCTTATTTTATTTATCTATGTATACATGAAGCTGATGAGTTAATGTTAAGTGCAAGTCAAAATATCCTCAGCCCTCCCCTTCAAAACTGATCAACGTTCTATATTGTCCAGTTGCTCTTGTAGCTTTAATTTCCGTAATAGCACTCTTTGCTATTTCTCGGTTTTCTCCCATATAATTATGATGCCCCAGTCATAAAATGTTGACTGGCTTCTAAGGACTAATTCAGCGGTAGCTGTGGAGCACCGGCTGACTATAGTTTTCTCTCTCCCTGACTGTGATTCTGACAGTACAAATTGGACGCTTATTATGTCCTCTGATGAAAGAAGAGATAGCTTGGGTATATGTGAGAGTCAATGAAGAATGTTTGGTCTGTTGAGGATATCAACTTGCCAACATGAATTATATTTAAAAATAAAAATAAACCGGTTTTTGATGTCATGTCCTTGATTGGCTGATTTCTCTTGTGCAACTGCCCCAGGAGCAAGATTGTGCTATGAGACATCGGGCATGATATAATTTGTTGTTTGTAAATGCGACTGTGTTGACTGATAGCCCTCCAGTGAGTTTGACTAATGCCACCTTTACCTAGGCTATTCCTTGATGTAACGCTATAGGAGTCGGCCTAAATGTTCTTGATCTTAAGTCAGAATTTTAGGCCTTTGTCAGGATATGCTCCGCAGGATCCAGTTGCCGCAAGTAAGAGTCCACCTCCCAATGTCACCAATCCTCTGAATATAAAACACAGAGTCTTCGAGCCATTAAGCAAGGGAAAGGAAAGGGAAGAGTTAACAGGGAAGGAAGCCTCAAACAACAAAAGGCAAAGAATATAAATATTGCAGATATATGTATGGCTACTCTCATATGATCTCGCTAAAACTCCGATTTACCTATTCAAGTAGTGAATACAACATCCACTTGGTAACTTCCCAAGATCTTTCTCTGGCCACATAGATAACCTGAAAAAAACAGTGGAAACCTATGTAAATACATCAATACACACACTGTATGCAAATATATATTAAGGGTTAACATTTCATGCATACCATCTCACAAGCAGGCCGAGTCAGAACTAAGGGTTCCTGAAAACTCTAGCTGGATTCAAAATGAAAGAACCTCTCTTTTTTAAGCCATGGAAAGTACATAGGAAATGAAGAGAAACCCTGCTGTTTGGCCAAAGGAAAATCATCCATTAGATTTAGAATCTCCAGAATTCACAAACATGGTTTTGTGTGAGAATAAACCTCCATGCTCCGCTCTGTGCAAAGTCTTTTTTGCAGTACACAAAATGATAGGGCTAAGCTGGGTTCATGTCACCCAGAGTAAAAGGCTCCCAAGAAACGGTAACAAGTGGTTCCAGCACCACTGCACTCCGCTGAACGAGTAAGTGTTCCGTGGATAGATTAGAAAGAATACGTAACACGTGGCAAGATTACCACTGTGCTCCACTTCTTTCTAGAAGAACCAATATCAAGAAAATAATGGAACATGGCAGCGCGTAGTGATTACACCACCGCGCTCCGCTTCCGTGTATATAACTCCAAGGAAACAGTAAATGAAAATAGAATACGGCAGCGTGTGGTTCATTCACCACTGCGCTCCGCTTCTGTGCCGAGGAATCTTTGCCCAAAGATAACGACAACAATGGCAGCGCGTGGCGGGAACCACCTGTCCGCTGTCGCCTTTCCTAGAATCCTACCGTCACTAAATTGCTCCCGGTGAGAACCTCAGTGCTGGAATCATGATGGAAACGAAGGACTCCATGAAGACGGGCGGCGCTTCTCATCCTAAGTGCCAAAAACAGGAAACAGACTGAATTATGCGGTTCTGCAAGCGCGCTTCCTCTCCTGAAATACGTCCCCCACGCTAGGATCATGGGAATTGTAGTCTTTTCTAAAGGTGAGGTAGGCGCTGCTCCGTAGAATCTGACAGCCTTGCAATAGTGCGTATTGGATAAGGACTAATGTTATGTATACTCATTTTTAATGTTTTCTGAGATTATCATTTTGCTCTGTAGCTATCTGTGACTATAATTTTTGCTACTTAATTTTTATGATTTAGATGTGTTGTCTGCTTCCTGTAACATGTCATGTGACCTGCTTTGATTTTTTTTTTTTTTTTTTTTTTAAATATATTTTTATTGCAGGAATCAGTAAATCAATACAGTATCGACCAGCATTGTGTTATGAACGATATTTACAACAGAAAGCCCACTGATCCCCCTCCATAACGTTTGTACACAGCCAATTAGCCCATATCCCTGGGGTCGGGCGGCAAGTAAGCTGGGGTCAGTAGAATGCTGGAGCTGGTCCGGATGACACACTGTCCGTCTTCTGCTTTTCTAAACAAACCCAAAACCCCCACAGTAACCCCCCCCCTTGAACTGCCCATTAACTACGGAACTCTCCCCCCCCCCCCCCCCCCACCATCAGCGCCAGGGAGCTCATCAACGTAGGATCCATTGCTTGACCCACGGTGAAGGTAATAGTGCTATCAATGCTAATGTTTATCGGGACTCGGGGCGAGTTGCCTCATCACAATCGGAGTCGCTGGGGGTACAATAATCTCTGAGGGCCTGCACCAGCGTTTCCCACTCTAACGCGGCCTCCTGCGCCTTCTCGTTACCCTGCCTCCAAGCCAGCTGGTATCTTAGCGCGCTCTCACCCGCCGCCCACTTCAAAAGCTCACTGTGCCATCTGCTGCCTGCCGGACCCGCCCGTGCCTTCCAGTTCCTGGTCACCTCTCGCTTAGCAAGTAGGAGCCCCAGGTCAATGAATTTACTGGAGATTTTATTCCGGGGGGTATGGGGGAACCAGTGCAAGAGCCCCACCGCCACATCGAATGATAGATGCCTCCCCGTCACCTCCTCTAAGGTCGCCGCTACCTCCTGCCAGTAGGACGTCAGTCCTGGACAGGCCCATAGCATGTGTAAAAGGTCCGCCTCCTGAGCCGGGCACCTAGGGCATTCCGCTGAAGCCGTGGCAAAATAACGCCTGATCTTTACCGGGGTCAGGTACGCTCTGTGGAGAACATAATAGTGGACCAGTTGGAAACGGGCGCTGCGTGTACCCTTCCAGGCACGCCTCACCAGCTGGGCCCAGGTCGTCTCCGGTATCTCCCTACCAATGTCCTCCTCCCAGCGGGATTTCAATGTGGTGAGAGGAACCAACCCCTCGGTGATCAACCTGCCGTAGAGGCAAGTGACCGCCTTCACCGTGCCCGCCGACATCATCACGTACTGGCATACCTGAGATAATTGGGGTTCCTCTAGCCCGTTCTGCCAGTGCGCCTGGATCGCTCGCACAATGGCCGAATGCAGCAGAAAGTCGCCCCTGGAGATCCCAAAGCGGTCAATGAGATCCTGAAAGGACAAGAGCGCTCCGTCCTCATACAGGTCCCCGACGAGCTGTAAACCTGAGTCCTCCCAGTCCGCCAATCGTGACCAATCCCCTCCGTGGGGGAGGGCCGTCAGCATCCCCAACGGTATTTCAGGTGCATATGGATTCCGTGAGTGGCCTCTAGCGTGAGCCCGGTTCCAGCACAGTCGGATAGTCCGCTCCTCCATCGATAGGTCCCGTAGGATCAAGCGTTGTCGCAGCGCGATAAAGGAGAGGATGTGCCTGGCCATACCCGTCCCCCTTCCGTCTTCCGGGCCTCTGAATTCCCTGGCTATCTCCTGGGTGTAGGTCTGTAGCTGTGCCGCCAGATAGTACTTCTCGAAATCCGGCACAGCAAGCCCCCCCTCGTCCTTTGGCCTCATCAGGGTGTTGAGGGCCACCCGCCGCCGGCCCGTTCCCCAGAGGAACCCGGTCACCATAGAGCGCAGGCGACGAAACGTGGCCGGTGGGACCCAAATCGGCAAGGTTCGGAAGTAGTACAATAGCCGGGGGAGCGCCACCATTTTGAGCAGGGCAATACGTCCCGCCACTGAGAGCGGCAGCGTGGCCCAGAAGTCCATGCAGCCTCGGAGCGCTCGCATGCAACGGGCAATGTTCCCATCTAGGAGGTCGGGTTGGTCATGATACACAAATACCCCGAGGTATTTAAAGCAGTCGGGCTCCCACCTGATCTCCTTACTTAGCGTAGGAGCGGGGGTGCCCCTGCGCATTGGGAAGAGGCAGGTCTTAGACCAGTTCACTTGGAGACCCGAGACTGCTCCGAACTCCGTTAGCGCTACTTCCGCTCCCCGCAACGCGTCGACCGGATCCTCCAGGAAGAGCAACAGATCGTCCGCATAGAGCGAGACATAATGCGGGCCCGCCGCCGTCCATAAGCCCGTGTAGTGGGCTCCCGAGCGGAGGTGCATCGCCAGCGGCTCTACCGCTAGTGCAAAAAGAAGCGGGGATAAAGAGCATCCCTGCCGCGTGCCCCGTTCCACCGGATATCGCGACGAAATCAAAGGGCCCGATCTAACCCTGGCCGAAGCGGAAGCGTAGAGGACTGCGGTCCATTTGACAAATCCCTCCCCGAGGCCGAACCTCCGTAATACCGTGCATAGGTAGTCCCATTCCAGGCTATCAAAAGCCTTCTCCAGGTCTACCGACAAGACCACCGGGGACGGGGCTTCCACAAATGGTTCCCCAAGCAAGCGGAACAACCGTCGGATGTTCATAGTTGTATTCCGCCGTGGGATGAAACCGGCTTGGTCCTCATGTATTAGGGAACTCATATGTCCCAGCAGCCTCGAGGCTAAGCTGCTCAATATTTTGTAGTCCACCGTCAGCATGGATAGGGGACGGTAAGACCCCGGGTCGGACGAGTCCCGGCCCGGTTTGAGGAGAGGAACCACCAACGCCTCACACATCGAGCCAGGGAGACGACCCAACCTCTTCGCCTCCCTGTAGACCACTAGTAACCGAGGGGCCAAGAGGTCAGCGTAAGCTGCATAGAACTCCACTGGGAGGCCATCTAGGCCCGGGGTCTTGTTTCTCGCCATCCGTTTGATGGCCCCGCGGATCTCCCCTAAGTCGATATCGGATCCCAGGGTTTCAGCCACTTCCTGTCCTACTGTGCGTAGTTCCAGTGGGCTAAGATAGTTGTCAAGCCGATCCGGGTCACGCGCGGAGCGACTATGGTACAAACTTTCGTAGTAATGCCGGAAGCAACTAAGAATCTCCGGTTGGGTGCAAACCTCGGTCCCATCTGCCCTACGCATATTTGTCGTTGTCTGGGACTGGCGCGTGGGGTTGGCCAACCACGCCAGCAACGCACTTGACCTGTCTCCCTCCGCAATAGACCGGACCGTATAGGCCTTATAATCAAAACAGCGGAGCCGCTCGACCTCCACCGCTACCTTCTTCCTCGCCTCTACTGTTTGCGTTTGCAATTCCGGGTGCCCGGGACGGCTAACCTCAAGTTCGCGGAGTGCCCGGTCCGCTGTATCTAAATCTGCCAGGATAACACGCCTCATGCCCACCTTCTTAGAGATACAGTAGCCCCTCACCACCACCTTAAAAGCGTCCCATTCGAACGCCCTAGTACTCGCGGAACCGCCGTTGGACGCAAAATAATCCGTGATTTTCTCCCCTAGGTCCGCCTTGAAGACACTGTCCTCGAGGATCTCGGGGCGCATCTTCCAGGTGGGTACTGCCGGCGTCCCGGGGAACCAGCGAACGTCCAGCAGGAGGGGGTTATGGTCCGAGATGGTCCGCGATAGGTACTCCGAACGGACCGCTGCCGAAACTAGTTCGGGCGAACCAAGAAAGCCATCTAGCCTGACATGTAGCTCATGGAGGCTCGAAAAGTATGAATAATCTCTAGTCGCGGGGTGATGCGCCCTCCAAATGTCCGTCAAACCCCAGCGGGTCTGCCAATCCTGACGACCCTTGGCCGTACGCCGGACCGGGGAATCGGGGAGCGGGGGATGCGAGCGGTCCATGTCCACATCTACTACGGAGTTAAAGTCTCCCCCCAGCAGGAGGGGCCCGGCAAAAAAGTGGGCCAGCGAGCCCGATAACCCGGAAAGGAAGGCAGTCTGGTCAACATTAGGAGCATACACACAGCAAACGTTCAGATCCCTCCCTCCTAGGGTGCCTGAGATGGCCACGAAACGCCCCTCTGGGTCCAACACTGTCCTCGTGACCTGAAAGGGGACTCCTGCCCTAATCCATATTAGCGCCCCCCTGGCATAAGCAGAGTACGCCGTGGAGAAGACCTGCCCTCGCCACCTACGCTGAAGCGCCGCCCCTTCCGCCTTGTTCAGATGCGTTTCCTGCAGCAGCGCCATTTGCACTCCCCTACGCACTAAATAAGCATGGACCTTGTGACGCCTGGACATAGTGTGAAGCCCCCTCACGTTCCAAGTAACACATTTCAAGTTAGCAACATCAGCAATTGTCCCATAGTGTTCTTGCACAGTCTTCCCGTTTGGGTCCCCCCAAAGAAAAAGCATCAATCCACCCAGCGCTGATGGCGGCCATTTTCCCCAACCAAAACCAAACCACCCAAAAACCAACAAAGCCCCCCCCCAACCACCCCAGAACAGGACCCAAACTGCACCATCTAGATCCCATCCAAACCTCGGCGTGTATCAACCCCAAAACCTCCCCTAGTCCCACGGTCGCCACCGTAGGAAGGCCTTATGGGCCAGGTGCGGGCTGGGCGGAGGCAGTGGGCCCTCGTCGCCCAGGCTACCAGGACTATAGCAAGCCCCCCCCGGTATCAAACCCTCCTGGGGCAAGAGCAGAGGCCCCCCAACCCTCCCTCCTCCGTTGTCAGCAATAAAGAACGGCAACCGCCTCCCCCCTGCCGGGCCCCCACCCAAAACAAGGCAGCGTACCCCGTCACCCTTGTCCGTCTAAGAGGTCCTCCACCGACTTCGGTGTGATCACCGGTGTATGGGTACTGTCTGCCACTGAATCCTCCGAGTCCGATGGTGCCCCCTGGGCACCCGGGTTTTCTTCCTCCTCCTCGAGAGTTTCATCTCTTGCTCCCGATAGTTCCGACAGAACCTCCAACACTCCCCTCCGCTCCGATGATGTCTCCGCAGTTGATGGCCCTCCCGTGCGGCCGCGGCGATTTCTGACTCTCTTGGATCGCCTCCTTTGTTCCGGCTCATCCTCCCGTTGGGTCGAGGCGCCGAAACCATCTTTCCCTGTCCGATATAGTTCGAGCCAGTTACAGACCTCCTCCGGGGTGTCGAAGAACTGGGTTTTGTCGTCGACAATGACGCGGAGCTTCGCGGGGAATAGGAGGGAATATTGGATGCCCTCACTTCTGAGTTCACGCTTAACCGCCAGGAAGGAGAACCGCTTGCGTTGCGTCTCGTAGGTATAGTCAGGGAAGATGTTCACCTGACTGTTCGCGACCTGGAACGGACCATTGTGCCTGGCGGCGTTTAGGATCAAGTCTCTGTCCCGAAAATGTAGCAACCGCGCCACCACCGGCCTTGGAGTGCGTCCCTGCTGTAGGGGTCGTGCTGGAACTCTGTGGGCCCGTTCCAGAGTGTAGAAGGAGAACAGCCCCTCCGGGACCACCGTGTCTCGGAGCCAGGTCTCCAAGTATCGCCCCATATCACCATCCTCGATTTTTTCCGGCAGGCCCACCACTCGGATGTTGTTCCTTCTGTTGCGGGCTTCCGCATCCTCCGCCCTCCGTTCGAGGGTCTCGATTCGGGACATGGCATCCTTTATCGTCGCAGCTAAGGTTCTCTGCGCCGGTTCCAAAGTTTTCACCGTGCCCTCCACCTCCTTGACCCGGTCCGAGAGTTTACCATGGTCCGCCCTAAGGAGGCCCAGGCCTGTCGCCACCTGAGCAATGTCCTGTTGGAGGGCCGACCGAGTAGCCTCTATCGCCTCCAGTATTCGGTCGAACTGTTGCTGCAGCGGAGCGCCATCAGGTCTTTTGGGGTCTCCTTGCTCTTCCTTGTCCTGGGCTTCAGAGTCCGAGGTGGTCTGGGTGGATCCCTTGGCTCCTCTGGGTTTCCCCATGCTGCCGGGGGCTCTCCGTAGGTGTCCCGGAGTAAGCGTCTCCGCGTACAGGAGTCGATCGCGACCTTCCCGGGAATTCCGTCTCACATCGGGTCTGGGCGATCTCCTTCTCCAGTGCCTGTAGGGGCTCCGCCGCCTCGGCTCACACCACCGCCACGTCGTCCGAGGGCACCGATGAGGGGGCGGAGACAACCGTCGCCTGGACGGGCAGGCCCGTTCACCCACTATAGCTCCCGGGTGAGGGCCACCAACTCCCTCGGTCGTTCCGTGGCGCCAGAGTGTCGCGCCTCCCATGTAGTTGAATTGGCCGGGAGGACGTATCTGGCTGCGGAGTCGCGATGCGGGCCACCACCTGTAGCCGAAGGCTCCCACACCCGGTGCCCTCCAGTGCGTGGGCACCCGCCCAGTCGTCTAATCGAGTGTGAACCCGTTGCATAAAGTCTAAGCCCGTCAATGTCCACTGTCCAAAACAACCGAGGATGATGAAGCCGGGTGCCAGCCGACATCCGCGAGTCCTCCTCAGCTCAGTAGCTTCGATCGAGGGGACAAAGGAATCCGGGCGCCATGTTGGGTCGCACTCCGCCACTCCGCAAACTTCGGCATTTCTTCAGAGCAGTCCCCGTCCAAACTCCACTAAGGCCCCCGGCAGGGTGTCGTCGCCTCGCACAACCGAATGCGGGGTTTGGGGTGCCCCTCAGCCTCCGATTTTCAGGATAATCTCGGGCTTAGTCCCGGAGCCGAGCTCTCAGGCGACCATCGCCATCGGCGCCCAAGCCACGCCCCATGTGACCTGCTTTGATGCGTAAAATGTAGGGGCCCGATTCACAAAAGTAATCTGAGACAAAATCCTAATTTTACGAATTACGGTATTCACAAAGGGCATTTAGGAGTAGTAAAGTTAGGATTTTTTCTCAGTCAAACTTAAGTTTTACTTAAGTTTAACTTAAGACCAATCTGGGATCCACTGAAGACGCCGCACCGCCGTCCGCCATGCTCGCCCTCCCCTGAGGAATCCTTTCCTTAAATCACCTGTCTAGCGACCCCCTCTGCACCAACAGGAACTGGACATGACCAGCTCACCTTTTACAGGACCCTGCCTATGATTTCCTAGTTCCTGAACCCTTTTCTACCAGTCCACCTGCCCCTGGCTCTACAAAGACTACGCCTCGTGGCACCCCTGGCAGCCCCACCCATCAGGATCCTCATGAAAATCCTGGCATTAAATAGGACTCATCCTGTTGGTTGGCGCCTTTATTCCCTATTCCAGGATCCCGTGGGACCATTTGTCTTTTGTCTACCTAACTGACACTACCTACTGAGACCTCTTAGCGGAGTGCACTTCCTATTTACCAGGACAGCCCTGGATCGCGTCCGGTTGGCCTGTCTCTCCTTTATTGACAATTGAATTTGGCGAGTTACTCCTTAGCTCTAGCCCTCAGTGTACCCATCATTGCTTTGTCCCTGTCCCCCATGGTCTCCCTCGCCCTGATGAAGATGCAGCCCCATTAGGCTAAGCATCGAAACGCGCGTCGGCGCAATCTACTTGGATGGCATTTATGCAGCACAAGCCCTAAAAAACCATCAATTGCTCTTTGCCTCCTTATTTTCATTGCAGCTTTTTATGGCCTTTGTTTAAAACTGTATCTTCGTAGAATGCCATGTGTCCATGTTAGATTGGAGTATGAATGAACTGAATGCTTGAAGCGCTGAAAGAGAATGAATGCCTTTGAGTGACTGAGGGAGTATGTGGGAGTATGTGGGACTTGTTATTATGCCTTTTCTGTTTACCCGCCTTCTTTGATGACACCCTTTTTTTGATCCCATACCTATGTAGAATGTATTCTTTTTATGTATTGTAAATAAAACTTTTGTACTTTTCCTAAAAGTGGCTTGAATCATACATTTTATTCACTGTTTACTCAGACAGGTGTCTTCCGTCACTCGCCATTCCAATGTAAGGATCTGTTAGTGGGACCTTTTTATCTGTCCTGGCAGGGTTCTTGTTTTTCTATTCAGCTGCTTCCTGTAACATGTCATGTGACCTGCTTTGATGCGTAAAATGTAGGGGCCCGATTCACAAAAGTAATCTGAGACAAAATCCTAATTTTACGAATTACGGTATTCACAAAGGGCATTTAGGAGTAGTAAAGTTAGGATTTTTTCTCAGTCAAACTTAAGTTTTACTTAAGTTTAACTTAAGACCAAAACTTAAGTTTAACTTGGTTAGAGACAAAACCCTAACTTTACTACTCCTAAATGCCCTTTGTGAATACCAAAACACATGCCTGTCTTTTTATTGCATCTACTCATTGTTGAGACAATTGGGGTATTTGTTTTTTATGATACATTGACGGATAATAAAAATAATCACTTCAAAACCAATATCTAATGTAATTCATCCGGAGGAAGACTAGTATTTATACAATTTCATACAATTTCATTTGCAGCATCTTTGCGTTAAAAAATAAATGATGCATACAATCATGTTTGAAGTAATAAGTATCCTTTCATTTAAATTAAGTATAACATTTCAAAAAACATTGATTATACCTTCCCAGGTAACTTTTCAAATATTCTTTGACGAAAGAGCCTTTATTTATTTTTTTGGTCCTCATTCTCTACACTGGTCATGCCGTTAGAGTCAAAAGGAGAGCAACACACTGCCTCAGATAACTGGATAGGATGCCTGTATTGTAATCGGCCTTGCTAGACGAAAGAGCCTTACTGTTAGACCTATATTTAACAACAAGGGGTGGTGATGGACAGAGTTTCTGAATTAAGCAGAATACTCTCACCCAGTCAAGAGATCAGGGCTAGATCCAACACCGTTTTTTAGCTCACTGCACCATCCCAGCTCAGAACCTGGCTATATGCAAATTAGTCTGTTCCTGTCCCAGTGCCTGATGGGAACAGGGCAAACCAAACTACCAAGCCAATTCTTACACTGGGAAGGAAACAAGCTTCCGGGGACCGGTTTCTGGCATTACAGCCGTCTTCGGTCCGGCTTGCTTGAATCCTGATGGTGCAATGAGCAAGGGACTCACATCTGAGTATACCCTTCCACGCTTATGGTGGACAAAATATTTAACAACAAGGGGTGGTGATGGACAGAGTTTCTGAATTAAGCAGAATACTCTCACCCAGTCAAGAGATCAGGGCTAGATCCAACACCGTTTTTTAGCTCACTGCACCATCCCAGCTCAGAACCTGGCTATATGCAAATTAGTCTGTTCCTGTCCCAGTGCCTGATGGGAACAGGGCAAACCAAACTACCAAGCCAATTCTTACACTGGGAAGGAAACAAGCTTCCGGGGACCGGTTTCTGGCATTACAGCCGTCTTCGGCCCGGCTTGCTTGAATCCTGATGGTGCAATGAGCAAGGGACTCACATCTGAGTACACCCTTCCACGCTTATGGTGGACAAAATATTTAACAACAAGGGGTGGTGATGGACAGAGTTTCTGAATTAAGCAGAATACTCTCACCCAGTCAAGAGATCAGGGCTAGATCCAACACCATTTTATAGCTCACTGCACCATCCCAGCTCAGAACCTGGCTATATGCAAATTAGTCTGTTCCTGTCCCAGTGCCTGATGGGAACAGGGCAAACCAAACTACCAAGCCAATTCTTACACTGGGAAGGAAACAAGCTTCCGGGGACCGGTTTCTGGCATTACAGCTGTCTTCGGCCCGGCTTGCTTGAATCCTGATGGTGCAATGAGCAAGGGACTCACATCTGAGTATACCCTTCCACGCTTATGGTGGACAAAATATTTAACAACAAGGGGTGGTGATGGACAGAGTTTCTGAATTAAGCAGAATACTCTCACCCAGTCAAGAGATCAGGGCTAGATCCAACACCGTTTTTTAGCTCACTGCACCATCCCAGCTCAGAACCTGGCTATATGCAAATTAGTCTGTTCCTCTTCCCAGTGCCTGATGGGAACAGGGCAAACCAAACTACCAAGCCAATTCTTACACTGGGAAGGAAACAAGCTTCCGGGGACCGGTTTCTGGCATAACAGCCGTCTTCGGCCCGGCTTGCTTGAATCCTGATGGTGCAATGAGCAAGGGACTCACATCTGAGTATACCCTTCCACGCTTATGGTGGACAAAATATTTAACAACAAGGGGTGGTGATGGACAGAGTTTCTGAAAGCAGAATACTCTCACCCAGTCAAGAGATCAGGGCTAGATCCAACACCGTTTTTTAGCTCACTGCACCATCCCAGCTCAGAACCTGGCTATATGCAAATTAGTCTGTTCCTGTCCCAGTGCCTGATGGGAACAGGGCAAACCAAACTACCAAGCCAATTCTTACACTGGGAAGGAAACAAGCTTCCGGGGACCGGTTTCTGGCAGGGTATACTCAGACATGAGTCCCTTTCTCACTGCACCATCAGGATTCAAGCAAGCCGGGCCGAAGAAGGCTGAAATGCCAGAAACCGGTCCCCGGTAGCTTGTCTCCTTTCTGGTGAAGAATTGGCTTGGTAGTTTAGTCTGCCCTGTTCCCATGATGCACTGGGCCAGGGCCAGGGACAGACTGATTTGCATATAGCCAGGTTCTGAGCTGGGGTGGTGCAGTGAGATAAATAACGGTGATGGATCAAGCCCTGATCTTTGGACTGGGTAAGAGTGGTCTGCTTAATTCAGACACTCTGTTCATCACCACCCCCTTTTCTGCATCGTTTTTGGCCACTATAGGTGTGGCAGGGTATACTCAGACATGAGTCCCTTTCTCACTGCACCATCAGGATTCAAGCAAGCCGGGCCGAAGAAGGCTGAAATGCCAGAAACCGGTCCCCGGTAGCTTGTCTCCTTTCCGGTGAAGAATTGGCTTGGTAGTTTAGTCTGCCCTGTTCCCATGATGCACTGGGCCAGGGACAGACTGATTTGCATATAGCAAGGTTCTGAGCTGGGATGGTGCAGTGAGATAAATAACGGTGATGGATCAAGCCCTGATCTTTGGACTGGGTAAGAGTGGTCTGCTTAATTCAGACACTCTGTTCATCACCACCCCCTTTTCTGAATCGTTTTTGGCCACTATAGGTGTGGCAGGGTATACTCAGACATGAGTCCCTTTCTCACTGCACCATCAGGATTCAAGCAAGCCGGGCCGAAGAAGGCTGAAATGCCAGAAACCGGTCCCCGGTAGCTTGTCTCCTTTCTGGTGAAGAATTGGCTTGGTAGTTTAGTCTGCCCTGTTCCCATGATGCACTGGGCCAGAGACAGACTGATTTGCATATAGCCAGGTTCTGAGCTGGGATGGTGCAGTGAGATAAATAACGGTGATGGATCAAGCCCTGATCTTTGGACTGGGTAAGAGTGGTCTGCTTAATTCAGACACTCTGTTCATCAACACCCCCTTTTCTGAATCGTTTTTGGCCACTATAGGTGTGGCAGGGTATACTCAGACATGAGTCCCTTTCTCACTGCACCATCAGGATTCAAGCAAGCCGGGCCGAAGAAGGCTGAAATGCCAGAAACCGGTCCCCGGTAGCTTGTCTCCTTTCTGGTGAAGAATTGGCTTGGTAGTTTAGTCTGCCCTGTTCCCATGATGCACTGGGCCAGGGACAGACTGATTTGCATATAGCCAGGTTCTGAGCTGGGATGGTGCAGTGAGATAAATAACGGTGATGGATCAAGCCCTGATCTTTGGACTGGGTAAGAGTGGTCTGCTTAATTCAGACACTCTGTTCATCACCACCCCCTTTTCTGAATCGTTTTTGGCCACTATAGGTGTGGCAGGGTATACTCAGACATGAGTCCCTTTCTCACTGCACCATCAGGATTCAAGCAAGCCTGGCCGAAGAAGGCTGAAATGCCAGAAACCGGTCCCCGGTAGCTTGTCTCCTTTCTGGTGAAGAATTGGCTTGGTAGTTTAGTCTGCCCTGTTCCCATGATGCACTGGGCCAGGGACAGACTGATTTGCATATAGCCAGGTTCTGAGCTGGGATGGTGCAGTGAGATAAATAACGGTGATGGATCAAGCCCTGATCTTTGGACTGGGTAAGAGTGGTCTTCTTAATTCAGACACTCTGTTCATCACCACCCCCTTTTCTGCATCGTTTTTGGCCACTATAGGTGTGGCAGGGTATACTCAGACATGAGTCCCTTTCTCACTGCACCATCAGGATTCAAGCAAGCCGGGCCGAAGAAGGCTGAAATGCCAGAAACCGGTCCCCGGTAGCTTGTCTCCTTTCTGGTGAAGAATTGGCTTGGTAGTTTAGTCTGCCCTGTTCCCATGATGCACTGGGCCAGGGACAGACTGATTTGCATATAGCCAGGTTCTGAGCTGGGATGGTGCAGTGAGATACATAACGGTGATGGATCAAGCCCTGATCTTTGGACTGGGTAAGAGTGGTCTGCTTAATTCAGACACTCTGTTCATCACCACCCCCTTTTCTGAATCGTTTTTGGCCACTATAGGTGTGGCAGGGTATACTCAGACATGAGTCCCTTTCTCACTGCACCATCAGGATTCAAGCAAGCCGGGCCGAAGAAGGCTGAAATGCCAGAAACCGGTCCCCGGTAGCTTGTCTCCTTTCTGGTGAAGAATTGGCTTGGTAGTTTAGTCTGCCCTGTTCCCATGATGCACTGGGCCAGGGACAGACTGATTTGCATATAGCCAGGTTCTGAGCTGGGATGGTGCAGTGAGATAAATAACGGTGATGGATCAAGCCCTGATCTTTGGACTGGGTAAGAGTGGTCTGCTTAATTCAGACACTCTGTTCATCACCACCCCCTTTTCTGAATCGTTTTTGGCCACTATAGGTGTGGCAGGGTATACTCAGACATGAGTCCCTTTCTCACTGCACCATCAGGATTCAAGCAAGCCTGGCCGAAGAAGGCTGAAATGCCAGAAACCGGTCCCCGGTAGCTTGTCTCCTTTCTGGTGAAGAATTGGCTTGGTAGTTTAGTCTGCCCTGTTCCCATGATGCACTGGGCCAGGGACAGACTGATTTGCATATAGCCAGGTTCTGAGCTGGGATGGTGCAGTGAGATAAATAACGGTGATGGATCAAGCCCTGATCTTTGGACTGGGTAAGAGTGGTCTGCTTAATTCAGACACTCTGTTCATCACCACCCCCTTTTCTGCATCGTTTTTGGCCACTATAGGTGTGGCAGGGTATACTCAGACATGAGTCCCTTTCTCACTGCACCATCAGGATTCAAGCAAGCCGGGCCGAAGAAGGCTGAAATGCCAGAAACCGGTCCCCGGTAGCTTGTCTCCTTTCTGGTGAAGAATTGGCTTGGTAGTTTAGTCTGCCCTGTTCCCATGATGCACTGGGCCAGGGACAGACTGATTTGCATATAGCCAGGTTCTGAGCTGGGATGGTGCAGTGAGATAAATAACGGTGATGGATCAAGCCCTGATCTTTGGACTGGGTAAGAGTGGTCTGCTTAATTCAGACACTCTGTTCATCACCACCCCCTTTTCTGAATCATTTTTGGCCACTATAGGTGTGGCAGGGTATACTCAGACATGAGTCCCTTTCTCACTGCACCATCAGGATTCAAGCAAGCCGGGCCGAAGAAGGCTGAAATGCCAGAAACCGGTCCCCGGTAGCTTGTCTCCTTTCTGGTGAAGAATTGGCTTGGTAGTTTAGTCTGCCCTTTTCCCATGATGCACTGGGCCAGGGACAGACTGATTTGCATATAGCCAGGTTCTGAGCTGGGATGGTGCAGTGAGATAAATAACAGTGATGGATCAAGCCCTGATCTTTGGACTGGGTAAGAGTGGTCTGCTTAATTCAGACACTCTGTTCATCACCACCCCCTTTTCTGAATCGTTTTTGGCCACTTTAGGTGTGGCAGGGTATACTCAGACAGGAGTCCCTTTCTCACTGCACCATCAGGATTCAAGCAAGCCGGGCCGAAGAAGGCTGAAATGCCAGAAACCGGTCCCCGGTAGCTTGTCTCCTTTCTGGTGAAGAATTGGCTTGTAGTTTAGTCTGCCCTGTTCCCATGATGCACTGGGCCAGGGACAGACTGATTTGCATATAGCCAGGTTCTGAGCTGGGATGGTGCAGTGAGATAAATAACGGTGATGGATCAAGCCCTGATCTTTGGACTGGGTAAGAGTGGTCTGCTTAATTCAGACACTCTGTTCATCAACACCCCCTTTTCTGAATCGTTTTTGGCCACTATAGGTGTGGCAGGGTATACTCAGACATGAGTCCCTTTCTCACTGCACCATCAGGATTCAAGCAAGCCGGGCCGAAGAAGGCTGAAATGCCAGAAACCGGTCCCCGGTAGCTTGTCTCCTTTCTGGTGAAGAATTGGCTTGGTAGTTTAGTCTGCCCTGTTCCCATGATGCACTGGGCCAGGGACAGACTGATTTGCATATAGCCAGGTTCTGAGCTGGGATGGTGCAGTGAGATAAATAACGGTGATGGATCAAGCCCTGATCTTTGGACTGGGTAAGAGTGGTCTGCTTAATTCAGACACTCTGTTCATCACCACCCCCTTTTCTGAATCGTTTTTGGCCACTATAGGTGTGGCAGGGTATACTCAGACATGAGTCCCTTTCTCACTGCACCATCAGGATTCAAGCAAGCCGGGCCGAAGAAGGCTGAAATGCCAGAAACCGGTCCCCGGTAGCTTGTCTCCTTTCTGGTGAAGAATTGGCTTGGTAGTTTAGTCTGCCCTGTTCCCATGATGCACTGGGCCAGGGACAGACTGATTTGCATATAGCCAGGTTCTGAGCTGGGATGGTGCAGTGAGATAAATAACGGTGATGGATCAAGCCCTGATCTTTGGACTGGGTAAGAGTGGTCTGCTTAATTCAGACACTCTGTTCATCACCACCCCCTTTTCTGCATCGTTTTTGGCCACTATAGGTGTGGCAGGGTATACTCAGACATGAGTCCCTTTCTCACTGCACCATCAGGATTCAAGCAAGCCGGGCCGAAGAAGGCTGAAATGCCAGAAACCGGTCCCCGGTAGCTTGTCTCCTTTCTGGTGAAGAATTGGCTTGGTAGTTTAGTCTGCCCTGTTCCCATGATGCACTGGGCCAGGGACAGACTGATTTGCATATAGCCAGGTTCTGAGCTGGGATGGTGCAGTGAGATAAATAACGGTGATGGATCAAGCCCTGATCTTTGGACTGGGTAAGAGTGGTCTGCTTAATTCAGACACTGTTCATCACCACCCCCTTTTCTGAATCGTTTTTGGCCACTATAGGTGTGGCAGGGTATACTCAGACATGAGTCCCTTTCTCACTGCACCATCAGGATTCAAGCAAGCCGGGCCGAAGAAGGCTGAAATGCCAGAAACCGGTCCCCGGTAGCTTGTCTCCTTTCTGGTAAAGAATTGGCTTGGTAGTTTAGTCTGCCCTGTTCCCATGATGCACTGGGCCAGGGACAGACTGATTTGCATATAGCCAGGTTCTGAGCTGGGATGGTGCAGTGAGATAAATAACGGTGATGGATCAAGCCCTGATCTTTGGACTGGGTAAGAGTGGTCTGCTCAATTCAGACACTCTGTTCATCACCACCCCCTTTTGTAAATCGATTTTGGCCACTATAGGTGTGGCAGGGTATACTCAGACATGAGTCCCTTTCTCACTGCACCATCAGGATTCAAGCAAGCCGGGCCGAAGAAGGCTGAAATGCCAGAAACCGGTCCCCGGTAGCTTGTCTCCTTTCTGGTAAAGAATTGGCTTGGTAGTTTAGTCTGCCCTGTTCCCATGATGCACTGGGCCAGGGACAGACTGATTTGCATATAGCCAGGTTCTGAGCTGGGATGGGGCAGTGAGATAAATAACGGTGATGGATCAAGCCCTGATCTTTGGACTGGGTAAGAGTGGTCTGCTCAATTCAGACACTCTGTTCATCACCACCCCCTTTTGTAAATCGATTTTGGCCACTATAGGTGTGGCAGGGTATACTCAGACATGAGTCCCTTTCTCACTGCTCCATCAGGATTCAAGCAAGCCGGGCCGAAGAGGCTGAAATGCCAGAAACCGGTCCCCGGTAGCTTGTCTCCTTTCTGGTAAAGAATTGGCTTGGTAGTTTAGTCTGCCCTGTTCCCATGATGCACTGGGCCAGGGACAGACTGATTTGCATATAGCCAGGTTCTGAGCTGGGATGGGGCAGTGAGATAAATAACGGTGATGGATCAAGCCCTGATCTTTGGACTGGGTAAGAGTGGTCTGCTCAATTCAGACACTCTGTTCATCACCACCCCCTTTTGTAAATCGACTAGTGGGATGCAGCACTGATTCTACCACCCACCTACCGCCTGTGTGTGCAGTTTACTGCCATTCAACTTTCCATTTAAAGCTACTTTCCAAGCCTTAAATTCCACTTTTATTACATATAAGTCACCCCTAAGGGCAAGGTGCTATGCAAGTAAAATGTAGGACACATACTGTTGTGGTTAGAATATCCTGGTAGCGACAAAATACCTATTTCGTTTTTGACTACCGTAAGGCCTGCCCCTCTCATAGCTTAGCATTGGGAATTCCTTAATACCTTATTAAGTGGTAATTCATGATCAGAGAGGAGTGGCTTTTTTGTGTTTTATATCTTTGTATTTGTAAAAAATAAATCCTTCCTGCTGGTACAGTTGGATTTAACCTTTCTGTTTTAGAAATGCCACTTTTAGAAAGTGGGCATTTCTCTGCACTTATTACTCAATTTGCTTGGCAGCCTGTCTCCAATACACGTCTGGGTTGGGCTGGGTGACAAATACATGTGTGCATTCCCTCTAGACGGCCACATCACAGGTCGCTCAACTGCATCTGTATTCTGATGGATCTTCCTGGGCTTGTAGGGGTGGGAAGGACTCACATTGCACTTGAATAGGTAGTGTGCTGCCCATGCACAAAGTATTGGTAACCATCCACAATAGTCTGACAGACAGGACTGGGTTGAAAGGGATCCTTGTGCACTTCAGAGAACTCCTTTGAAGTCACCCCCTACATCAAAGGCACTTTTGGGTATAAGTACTGGGGCTCTGACACCCTAAAATCAAAAACTGCATGGGGATTGTAACCAGACTCTGTTGCTCTACATCTGCACATTGCCAGAAGGACTGCTGTGCTGCCAAGAGGGACTGCCACTTTGCTAACTGCTTTGCTGTGTTGACCTGCTGCTTGCAGAGTGCTGTGCTGCAGGAGGACCAGCCACTCTGTGACCTGCGTTAATGTGCTGGCCTGCTTCCTGCTACCTTTTTGTTAAGCTACGAGTGTTCTCAGTATCATCAAAGACTTTTCCCAAACCAGTGCTGCAGTAAGTCTTGCTGCTGAAACCTCCTCAAACTCCGCTCTTTACTTCTATAAGGACAAGTGCTTCACCTTGGAAGGCCCCCCACGCCCGTACCCTATAAGCAGAGGCTCCAGACAAGTGTTGCCTCATACTGGTTGCCGAGTGGATCAGGGGTATTCCCTTCAAACATGTTTCCCGGGCAATGCGGAGTGCAGCGACTACATCAACCCTACCTCAGCCTCCTTGGGCCATCCAACACCAGAGACCCGCTTCCCTTGTTCTCAGCGCCAGAGCAGGTACGGGTTCACAGCAGACAATGGTGGTCCAGGCAACTTCCATTCTTCCACTGACAGGTGGCAGAGTCTGCCTCAGTAGCGGGACTGTGTTGTACAACTCCTCTGTTGTTTGCACCTGGTAGTGTAAACTGGTCAGCGATACCATGACTGCCTGATTCAACACAAGAGTTATTTCAGAACTCCAGGGTTTGCTGATCTTGCAATTTTTTTGCCTACCTTAAACAAAACGCTTTGAACGTGAGAGTCCCTTCGACACCTTCGACACTGTGATTCTTGGTATTCTTTAAATGTGATGTGATGTGATATTTTTATGTTTCTGGTCTCGTTTTGCTAATAATACAGACAGCTTTTTTTATAAACCAGTGTGTAGTTTTTGTGATGCACAAATACTTTGCACCAGTGTGTGTCTGTGTGTTGCACAAAAACTTAAGACATTGCCTCTTTAGATAAGCTTGACTGCTCTGTGCCAAGCTACTAGAGGGTGAGCACAGATTATGTTTTACTGTGTAGTTAGCTTACTGTGACTAGAGTGGTGGTTCCTGCCTGACTTGGGTGCATACCTTAGCCAATGAGGAATCCCATTTCTAACAATTGCTATGTGATGTAAACACAAAAACCTTAGGATTGTTAATGTGTTCAATTATTATTACATTTACTGTTCATGAGCAGCGCACGGAAATTTTCTGAGAGTAGGATTGTCCTTTCTTACCCTAGTTCCTGAAAAAAATCACAACAAAAAGCTGAATGCTCACAAGCATAACATACTTTAAAGTTTCAATGCATTTTTATTAAAGTTTTACAACATTGAAGGCAAATTTTACCACCTTGTGAAATAGGAATAGGATAATAATCATATCATCCTCATCTAAAACCTTGCATGTCAACAAGATCATCCGTGCCGTAAAGCTCTTTCAACCATATCTATTCCAAAGTTCCTAGCATGTCACCTCCACATCTCCATCGTCCACATTACCATTACGCTACCAGTCATCTGTGTGTTGTATCCCCTGCCATTACTTTACACTTGGTCCTTCCCTAATATAGGCCCTCCTCCAATATATTATGTGCCCATAATCCCTTTGAGCATTGCAGGTGTCAACAAGTGTGCAATTACTAGGTGGCACAACTTCTGGAACTCTGTTGTTTTCTGCATGCTATTTTTTTCACTCCAGCATCCTCAAGATCAGACTTCTCCATCGAATAGCTCGTGAGCTACTGGTAGCTCTTTAGATACCTCCAAGTAGCTCTCCTGGGTGAAGCTCAGCCTACTAAATTAGAAGCTTTTGTTTGGTTAAATTAATGTATGTATACCAAAACTGAAAAGTGTACATTCAAGATGAAAATGCATGCATTCTCAGCACTTATAAGCTTTTAACACTTCCATAATATATTTAAAACATTCGGTGTTGAGGAGATTTATTATTAATATTATGACCTTGCTGTGAACGACATTGCATCTGTGGCTGTTATGTACTACTCATGAAGACATATTCCACATTGACAGACCATTTTTACATTACTGTTGCCAGATATGTCCGATGAACTGAGGTGATCACTGCTCATATCATACATATGGTGAGCTCTAATGTGAGCATGTCTTATGTGGTTACTATTACATCACTAATAATATTTGTAGCTCGGATGATTTTCATTCAATGTAAGTAGCCCCTATCACAGAAAAGGTTGGAAACCCCTGCGCCATATCCTGGAGATCAGGTAATGTTGCCAGTTAATTGTATCTTAACTAACATTTGTGTAAAGTGCAAACATTTATTTTCCTAAATTCCGGTCGGTCTGCCGTTATCTCTGTTCCTAAATAATGCATTGGTGCTTGGTTCTCACTGTTTCATTTAGTCTGGACTCAGAACAAGAGCTGGACTTTCAGAATTTGTGGTGGTAATTTTGATACTCAAATCTCGTTATTGTTCTAAGCGCACTGATAGAACATAGATTAGTGAGGCACAAAAAGATATCGTTTTGGACTTTAATTCATTTTTCCCATAGTGAACCCTTTTATTTATTCATCATTTGATGCATTGTGCCATAGATTCAAATGTGAGTAAGAAGTGCAGTGGGAAAAGTGTGCACCACTGCATGGAACTCTGACACATGGCTATCTTCCCAGAACTGTGCCCACTTCTTTGTTTCCCTCTCTGTAAGGAAGTGATTGCGAGGCATCGACCATGCTACACATCTGTCTCAAAACGCCATAGCTCTCAGTTTGTCCATTATAAAGATAAAGGTCAAATCTTCCCTGTCAAATGTCTTCTCTGCATTAAGAATTCGAAAACCAGACTCCCCATGCTTCTTTTTGGCAAGCTGTTCAATTTGGAATACTTTCTTAGGGTCATCGCTTGTTTGTCTGTCCCTTAAGAAGTCTAACTGATTAGGGTATGTCACATTTGGCATTGGCATTACCTGCCATTCTCTGGAAACCAATATCTTTGAGAATGTCATTGTATCTTTATGGACCAGGATGATGAGCAAGTATGAGGAGAGTTGCATGGGGTCTTTGTTGAAATTAGTGATATGGTGACCTCCATTATGGTCAGTGTTGTTGTTTGTGCCTTGCTTACACTGTTAACAACCCTACCAGAGGTGTGAAGGGGTTAAGTGTTCTAGAACTGTGTTGACTGGCCATTGGGCTCCAGGGACTTAATCTGACTGGTCATTGGGCTTCAGGGACTTAATCTGTTTAATACTTTGAATGACTTCTAGCACATTGTATTTGGTTATTGTGGCCTCAGGATTCTGTCTGTCACCTTCTAATGCCCTTGGTAACTCTGGTGACTGCAAGCATCCTCTGACCTCATCTGCTGTTTCTTCTTCTTAAGCTGCTCCATATAAAAACTGGTAAAACCTGTGAAAGTGTCTCAGCTTTTGCCTCTACACAATTTTGAAGATTACTTTCTCATCCTTCACCTCTGAAATAGTCCTGAACCAGGCTGGTGCTCAGCTTTTTGGATAATGAGCAGCCTACCGTGTCAACTCCTTCATAATACTCTGCCGTAAGGGGACCAAAAGGTAGTTCACTCTGTCTATTCCTGTGGTACTGTTTAGCCCCACTGCTCTGATAATTGTGTGTCATTTGTTGAGAGTGTGTGTGTTTATGCTTAGTTTCAAGTTTCTTCAACTCATATTCCAGTTGGAAAGCCTGTGCCTCTCTCATTCTCTTATTTTGCACCGCCTCAGCATTGAAATTACTATTGATTACCACTTTTAAAGCTTCCCACACCATGCGTTTCCCTATCTTCTCATTCTCTGTTATACCGAGATCCTCACTAATATGGGCAGCATACATCTTACAATGTAGGGTACATATCAGGGGCCCATGGTCCAACAGTGACATGGGGTTTGGGTCAGGCTTCCTCAAGCTTGTTAAACAGCCTTCTGTCTAGGAATATGAACAATATTTTATATTTGTGCATATCATTTGTGTGAGCATTAATGGAAATATTCAGTTTGCAAATGTAGTTTGTGCCAAGATCTATCACCCAAAGAAATTGCTATACCTCATTGCTGTTTCGTTTGTGCACACATCACCAGGTTGAAATCCTCTTCTGGCCTCGAGGCAAAAACCACATTGCTTGCAATAAATTCTTCTGGATGTCCACCTGCTAGTGGTTTGATGTCTGTATGATAGCAAGTAACAGGATACATCTTTGTGTTCTATTTAGTGTTATTCTCCTTCCTTCTTTGTCTCCCTTATGAGTATCTACAAGATACTGACATTTCCATTTTAAGAGAATACCCATTCCAGAGACTTTTTAATGGGAAGCCAACTGCTATGAGAACAATTAAGGCCAGAGAGACTAAATATCTGCTGTTAGTAATCGTGTTCTTTAAGATGTATGTATCATGTTTGCTGTAGAAGAAGCTGTACTTGGCTGAGTTAATTATACCTCATCTTTTCTACATTAGCGAGTATCATGCGTTATTATTGTTTTTAGCTTGCGTCGTCCTCTCACTTGCACTGTAATTGTATTGCACCGCGCTTTGGTGGGTCCCCGGATTCCCCGGTTCCTTCTTGACTTTGGCCGCCATATTGGGGGAAGTTTTCTCGGACGCCTGGCGGCGCCATTTGGGCTAGCAGACCAGCTGTCATAAGGACACGCTGGCCTGCATATAAGGAGGGCATTCTAGGTGGGCTCCCCTTCTAACAACTACTTGTGTACCTGACCTGTTACCAACAGCGCGTTACAGGGCACAGCAGTGATTCACGCAACAGCGTTTTTATAATTCCCGTTTTGTATTTTATTTCAATTTATTTTTGCATTGTACCTTGTTTTTAGCTTGCGTCGTCCTCTCACTTGCACTGTAATTGTATTGCACCGCGCTTTGGCGGGTCCCCGGATTCCCCGGTTCCTTCTTGACTTTGGCCGCCATATTGGGGGAAGTTTTCTCGGACTCCTGGCGGCGCCCTTTGGGCTAGCAGACCAGCTGTCACAAGGACATGCTGGCCTGCATATAAGGAGGGCATTCTAGGTGGGCTCCCCTTCTAACAACTACTTGTATACCTGACCTGTTACCAACAGCGCATTACAGGGCACAGCAGCGATTCACTCAACAGCATTTTTATAATTCCCGTTTTGTATTTTATTTCAATTTATTTTTGCATTGTACCTTGTTTTTAGCTTGCGTCATCCTCTCACTTGCACTGTAATTGTATTGCACCGCGCTTTGGTGGGTCCCCGGATTCCCCGGTTCCTTCTTGACTTTGGCCGCCATATTGGGGGAAGTTTTCTCGGACGCCTGGCGGCGCCATTTGGGCTAGCAGACCAGCTGTCACAAGGACACGCTGGCCAACATATAAAGCGACATTTCTACGCGCAGCGTTCTCGCGCAGCGTTCTCGCCGTAGTGACGCCAGAGTCACGCCAGAGTCCAGCCCGTCTGCGCCCGTCTGCGCCCCGGAGGCGGACGGAGCGACGGGTTGGGCTGGGCTATTTTGATATCTTCTCCAGCCGATATCATGCTTCGGTATACGGCGGCGGAGCTCCTATCCCTTCAAAAGGGAGCGCGCTCCTGTCACAAGGTCTTTCCTGGTAGGTATAAGGGTAAGAGGCGGTGTCCTGGCTGTGGGTGGTTGCCAGGCAATGCCCCGGCCACTATATCTGACAGTGGGGCAGACAGGGTGAAGCATCTATGTCTGCTCCTAAATACAAGATCCTTGAGCAGACATGCTCTGGATATCTACGATCTCCTGGTCACGGAAAAGCCTTTATGTCTGATGCTGACAGAGACGTGGTTAGGGGAGTCTTCTAACCCGGATATTGCCACAGCAATCCCCCCTGACTATAATATCTTCAGGCAGGATAGATTGAAGGGGAGGGGCGGCGGTGTGGCACTTGTGGTGAATAAACTGGTTGCATGCTCTACTATTCCTATGGATGTAATTACTGGATGTGAATCTTTGGCCTTCTCCATAACATTATCGCTTCACCAATCTTTTAAAGGGCTCCTACTCTACAGGCCCCCTGGATCGGTGGGCTCTTTTTTTGAAGAGCTCCAGTCGGAAGTCTCAGCATTGGTGTTGAGATCTGAGCACTGTGTATTGGCGGGGGACTTTAATTTCCATATGGATGATGGGCTGGATGCCGACACGATTAAAATGATTGATGTTACGGCTCCTTTAGGCCTTTCTCCTTATCTCTTTGGGCCGACGCATGACAAAGGCCACACCCTAGATCAGGTCTTTTCCACTACCCTTGTTGAGATGTCGGGACCTCTGCCGGTGCTCTGGTCGGATCACCGGCTGGTCAAATTTCATGTGCTGGGTGCAAAAAAGCCATCTAGTGCTGCTCTCCGGCAGCCGTGTCAAGCATTGAGGGCGTATCATCGGGTGACCCCGGAAATGCTGGCACAGGCATGTCTGGATCATCCCTGTCCTATGTCAGGTGACTTGGAAAGGGATTTAAGAGTTTCTGCAAGCATGGCTGACGGATAGGCTGGACGATCTTGCCCCTGTGATGGCCCCCTGAAAAACAGCCAAACGGGTTTCTGCCCCTTGGTTCACTGAAGCACTGGCGGCATCGCAACAGCAGTGCAAGGTGGCAGAGAGGGCCTGGCACTCACAGTATGATTCCGCGGCCAAGCTTGCTTATAGGACGTCTGTCAAAGTTTACCATTGTGACATCCTCCTTGAAAAGAAAGGTTATTTTGCAAAGAGGATTGAGACTGCCTTCAACTAGTGTAAAGAGATTTTTACTATTGTGAGGGAATTTACGGCCCCACGCATGAATTCGACCCAGGCAGCTCCTTCGGAGCCGTGGGTAAGTGCACTAGCTAACTTTTTCACCACCAAGATAAAATTGATCCAGGACTCTTTTCCCCTGAGCGCGGCTGGAATATCTCCCAGCACTGAGGGTGGGTCAGATTTAATAGCTAGTTCGGATCCAGTTTTGGCAGAATTTCCGCCACTTTCAGTTTCCACGTCCTTGTATCTTCTGGCCAAATTAAAATCCGGATCGCCTCTTGACCCGTGCCCTGCCAAATTTTTGGCGAAAGTGGCGGAGGTCATTAATCCTGTGGTGAATCCCCTTTTGAATCTTTCCTTGGGTGAGGGGGTGGTCCTGCATGCTTGGAAGCAGGAGATGATCATTCCTCTACTCAAGAACCCTGGCTTAGATCCTGAGGTTCTCGCCAACTACAGGCCCATCTCTCTCCAGCCTGCTTTTGTAAAGATCTTGGAGAAGCATGTGCACACTGTGCTCTCCAATTTTCTAGAATCCCACAATTTGCTTCATTCCACCCAATCCGGCTTCCGTACCAACTTAAGACCGAAACGGCGCTCTTGGAAATTTTGGAGGCAATTAAGGAGGCACTGGATTCAGGAGGCAAAGCTATGCTTGTGATGCTTGATCTGTCGGCGGCATTTGACACCGTCCCCCATGAGGGTCTCCTCGCCAGACTTTATGAGATCGGACTGAGGGGGACGGTGCTCAGCTGGTTTAGATCTTTTTTGGCTGGCCGCCGACAAACGGTCTGGGCCCCCCCCCTTGCTCTGCCGTGGTGCCGCCACTTGCGGTCGGAGTCCCGCAGGGCTCAGTGTTGAGCCCTACTCTCTTCAACATCTTTATGACCCCTTTGGCGGCACTGGTGGAGTCTTTTGGGGCCAAGATCGTATCCTATGCCGATGAAACCCAGCTCCTCTTTACGTGTGGGAAGGGAGCAGATTTTGACGGAGAGAGTATCCGTGGGTGCCTTGGGGCTGTTTTTAATTGGTTCCAGCTTAACAGCCTCAAGTGCAACTCAGATAAATCTGAGGTACTCTTCTTCGGTTGTCGGTCTGATCCAGATTGGCAGGAATGGTGGCCTGTTAACATGTTCCCTCCAGCAGGCTCTTCCCAGCTAGCCAAGAATCTGGGGTGAAGATCGATAACGGCCTGACGTTGAGATCCCAGATTCTGGGCTTAACGGGTACATTCTTTGGCCTCCTCAGGATGCTCCGCAAGTTTCTTCCTCTGCTCCCGGAAGATCACAGGAAGATTACGGTTCAGGCCTTAATTGGCTCGAGATTGGACTATTCCAATGTCCTTTATCTCGGCCTGCCGGAGTATCTCTTGCAACGGCTGCAGGTGGTCCAGAACTCGGCAGCACGGGCCATTTTTGACCTCCACGGGCGAGCCAGAACCTCTGGTCTCCTGCAGGCACTTCATTGGCTACCTGTCCGGAAGCGGATAGTTTTTAAGGCCTTGACCTTGGCTCACAAGGCTCTCTATGCTTCTGGAGCGAAATATCTTCAAAAGAGGCTAGCTTTCTACCATCCTGCCCGATCCCTGAGATCCGAGTCTTTGTTCCTTGCCGTGGTTCCTCGGGTAAAAAGGGCACGCATTGGGGGCCGGTCTTTCAGGCTGTTGGCACCACAGCTTTGGAACACTCTGCCCGTGTCACTGCGTAGCACTTCCAACCTGTTAGCTTTTAGGAAGGGCCTTAAAACTTGGCTTTTTGCTCTCTAGATTTGCTCTCTCTTTTGGTTGTAAAGCTTTTATTCGGCATTTTGCCATAAAGCCAGCATAAAAATACATTTGACATAATTCATAAAAACAAAGTTACATCTTTTTAGAAAACTACAGTGCAAACGGATGTACAGTCCCCATACAAAATCCAATTATTTACAATTCACATTAGATTATTTACAATTCATAAGAGAAGCATTACATTTTACATTCAAGGGAATTTACAGACCTGATATTAAAAACAGTTGAGTAAAATTTATAAATAATTAATAGTTTAGTTTAGTTTAGTTTATGGCATTTGTTAAGTGCTTGGTTGCACAGAGAACAGTGCGTCCCCGCGCTGACAACCCTACCTACAACTCTTCGGCCGAGCTCATAGAGGCTGGACACAGGGGCAAGGGTACACTATGCTGAGTTTAACCTGGGAAAAAGATGGGTTTTCAGCCTCTGTCTGAACCTGGTTTCAGAGGGCTCCATCCTCAGTTCGATAGGTAGGTTATTCCAGTTGTTGCTGACATGGTGTCTGAAAGAGCGTCCTCCCATCCTTGCTCTATGTATCCGAGGCACCACTAATTGCATGCTACCCATCGACCTCAAAGGCCGTGTAGGGCGATATACTGGAAGCAAGTCCTGGAGATATGGAGGTGCTTTTTTGTGAGCTATACGGTGGGTGATGCACATGGTTTTGAAATTGATTCTTTCCTTTATTGGGAGCCAATGAAGGGTGCGTAATGCAGGTTTCCCAGAGGCTCTCCTAGGGAGGTTGAGGACCAGCCTCGCTGCAGCGTTCTGGACGCGTTGAAGCTGTGTTAGGCCCTTTTTACTAAGTCCACATAGGAGGGAGTTCCCATAATCTAACTGGGAGGTGACCAAGGCGTGTACCATGGTTTTTCTGGAGCCAGGGGGCAATAGGTCCAGGATTTTCCTTAGGACCTTTAGAAGTCCGTAGCATTTTCCCGCGACCTTACCCACATGATTGGTGTAGGCAAGATTAGAGTCCAGAAGAAAGCCAAGGTTCTTAACTGTGTCCACTGGGACCGGGACGGAGCCCAGTTCAGTGGGCCACCAGGCAGAGGTCCAGATGGAAGGACGTGGACCTACAATAAGAACTTCCGTCTTGTTACCATTAAGGCGGAGACAGTTTTGTTTCATCCAGCCGTCAAGAGCCACAAGGCAAGCCGAGAAATTCTCAGCATCCACAACTGGATCACGGGACAAATTGATCACCAGTTGTGTGTCATCTGCATAGGAGACTATTGCCACACCATATGACTCCACCAGTTTGGCAAGGGGCTCCATGTACAGATTGAATAATGTAGGGCTCAAAATAGAGCCCTGGGGAACCCCTTGCCTGAGACACCTTACACTGGATTTGCATGGTGGGCAATGCACTTGAAATCTTCTGTTTTTAAGAAAGGATACCAGCCACTCATGAGCAGGTCCGGTTATTCCCTTTTCCCTCAGTCGGTCCAGTAGTACGGGATGTGATACGGTATCAAACGCCGCACTTAAGTCTAATAGGACTAGTGCGGCCGTGTGACCTTCATCCGCCTTGCTCCGCAGCAATTCTGTTGATAGGAGGAGGGCAGTCTCAGTCGAGTGTTTCGCTCTGAAACCCGATTGAGACGTGTGCAGGAGCAAGTTTTCCTCCATAAAACTTACCAGCTGTCGATTGGCCAGTTTTTCTACTACCTTCGCACAGTAGGGGAGAAGGGAGATAGGCCTTAGGTTGTCGAGTTGCGCTATGCTTAAGTGGGCTTTCTTTTTTATTGGGACGACTTGGGCCAGTTTCCAGCTGTCCGGAACTAGACATTCATCGAAGGAAAGCGCAGCCATATTGCCTATCTGCTTCGCCACCTGGGGAAGATGATTTCGGAGAATTCTCGCTGGTACCGCATCTAGGGGAGAGCCCGAGTGGATGTCCGATAGGATGTTGATAAACTCCTCAGTTTGGGGAACCGCAAATTTCCTGAGTTCTATTTTGACCATATTACCGCGGTTAGGGTCGGGCAAGTTAGTAGCCTCTAAATTAGTCTGAAATGAAGCATAGATCTTTTCTACCTTCCCTATAAAAAAGTCTGCGATCTCGTTGCATGACTCGGTCGTGGGTGGGACTTCCCCTGAGCTCGCGGGAGTAGTGGAGAGTTCCTTTAGAATCATAAAGAGCTCTTTCGATGTATTCTCTGCACAGGCTATCCTGTTGTTATAGTACTCTCTTTTAGATTTCCTGATCTGGCTGTGGTAGACTCTGAGTTCGCTCTTATAGGCTTCGCGTAGTGAGGGGGCGTAATCCACTCTCCATCTACGCTCCAAGGTTTTGCATTTGGTTTTAGCGGCGCGTAGCTCAGCGGTGAACCACGAAGCGGATTTCGTGCTCCTTGCCATGGGTTTGTGAGTCCAAGGGGCTACATTGTCCAGCGCACCTTGAACCCATTCTTCGTACATCTTGTATGCCTCCACCAAATTGTCGCTATGCTTTGGGGGGTCCTGTTCTAGGGCTTGACGGAAGGCCTCGTGACTGAATTTCCTCCAGTCCCTGCGTCTAATAGCGGGAGGTTTCTGTAAGGGCCCCCTGTTGGGCAGTTTTCTGAATTGAAATGGTATCAGATAATGATCTGAACATAGGATCTTAATCGAAGCAGAGACCCTTATATCGTCCCAGTTAGTAAAAATAGGGTCTAATAGATGTCCTGCTTGATGGGTGGCTCTATTGTCAGCTAGCTCAAACATAAGAGCTTTGAGTTCAATGATTAAGGAAACGGCCTCTCTGCAGTAGACATCCTCTAAGTGCACGTTGAGGTCTCCTACAATCATGAATTTATTATGGCGTAAGGCCGATTGCGTTAGAACATCCAGGAGGCTTTCAATGAACGCAGTTGCCACACCCGGGGGGCGATATATAAGGTAGCCCTTAATGGTACAGTTGGGGCTGACCGTGATAGAGAAGAGTCCTGATTCACATTTACTAATGGGAGTTGGTTCAAGAGAGACTGGTAGGTCGCTTTTGTGAATAATAGCTATCCCCCCCCCTCTTTGGTCCCCTCTATTGATGTGAAGAATATCGAAGCCGGGAGGAAGGGCCTCTACTATATCAGGGATGGATTGTTCATCCAGCCATGTCTCGGTCAAGAAGACAAAGTCGGGTTTGTCGTCAGTCAGTAGGTCATAGATATTCAGGCTATGTTTTTTCATTGAGCAGCAGTTCAGTAATACGGCAGATAGTTCCTTACCCTCATTACTCGTTGCTTGGTCTCTGCGGATAGTATGGCCGCAGCCCACACATTTCAGGGGCCATTGTTCCACCTGCAGCTTGTGATAGCATTCCGTCGGCAGCCTCCTGCGCAGCTGAAGTAATGCCTGACTCGTATATGTTATATTCCCATGTTGGTCTGAGATGGTTTGGACAGGGGGACAGGGCCTGGGCCGCGGATGGACGCGGACGGGCGCAGACGGGCTTGCTCCAGGCGCGCCTTCGGCGCGCAAACGGCGCTCCCGCTGCGCTCGTCCACTGCGCTTGCGAGGCTGGCACATTAGGGGGGGGAGTGGGCATGGCCAGAGAGATGGGCGTGGCCTCGCGAAGCAGCGATGGCGGCCCTTTCCCTGTCTATCCCGCGATGCAGCGCTAGCTCCGCTGCTCGTGGGGTGCCCTGATTAGGCTAAAAGGTGCTGTCAACCTCAGGAGAGGAGTAAGTAAGTTTTAAAGAATGTAAAACACAAGATGCAAATTTTTTTTAAAAACACGAGTGCAACTAGCCTCCGGCTTCCGCCTCAGAGGTGTAGGGAGAAGTCACCAGCGCTTTCAGTCAGCGCTTAATTATAGGCGGGGGAGTGGGCGTGGCCAGAGAGATGGGCTTGGCCTCGCGAAGCAGCGATGGCGGCCCTTTCCCTGTCTATCCCGCGATGCAGCGCTAGCTCCGCTGCTCGTGGGGTGCCCTGATTAGGCTAAAAGGTGCTGTCAACCTCAGGAGAGGAGTAAGTAAGTTTTAAAGAATGTAAAACACAAGATGCAAATTTTTTTAAAAACACGAGTGCAACTAGCCTCCGGCTTCCGCCTCAGAGGTGTAGGGAGAAGTCACCAGCGCTTTCAGTCAGCGCTTAATTATAGGCGGGGGAGTGGGCGTGGCCAGAGAGATGGGCGTAGCCTCGCGAAGCAGCGATGGCGGCCCTTTCCCTGTCTATCCCGCGATGCAGCGCTAGCTCCGCTGCTCGTGGGGTGCCCTGATTAGGCTAAAAGGTGCTGTCAACCTCAGGAGAGGAGTAAGTAAGTTTTAAAGAATGTAAAACACAAGATGCAAATTTTTTAAAAACACGAGTGCAACTAGCCAGAATTAAAAAGAACTTGGTATCTATGTTTTAAAACCATACTTTTTTCTTATCAAGCAGATACTGAGAAGGAATCGACTGACTCCAAAAATTATCAGGCTGATAGTCGAGGATCTGAGTAGTCTTTCCGCCTCTTTATATGAACGTATGCCCAAATTTTTGCAAAGGGGTTTAATCCATTTTGTGCGTTGAGCTTTATACAATGGACAAAAAAAAGGATATGTGCCTCATCTTCCCTTTGCTTCAGGTCACACAGTTTGCAAAATGTATAATTTCTGTTAGGATTAGAATTTCCCCACCGGGAAGTATTGGCGTTTATTTGTAGAACCCCGTACCTAAATTGAAGATACATAGTTTTAGCCAGAGGTGGTTCCACTTCATCCATAAATTGCTCGAATATGGGGATATCCTTAAATTGCAAAAACTTAATTGTTAGTGAACCTGTGGCATGATCATGTATATTAGTGTTCATATAATACCAGAAAGCAGATTTTACCTGATCTTTACAGTTAGGTTGCATAGATGTTGGGTTTTTCCAGAAGTGTGAGAGACCCAATTTAGTAAGCCATACAGATATGTGTCTCAGCCACTTGATTGAGTTGTAAGTGTCCAATTCCATGATTTCCAACAATCCCGCTCTATAGTCCGCGAGTTCCGGGGTGGACCATATTCTTACCCAGTAAATCAGTGGCCTCAACCAACATAGATAGTCTGTACGTTTTAAGTTTATATCTAGAAAAACAGGTACTAAAGGTGTTCGTATTGGCAGCCTTAACAACCGCCTGCAGAACATATTTTCCACAGTATGAAATGTTTAATTAGCATAAGGCCCCCAGATCTCGGCACCATATAGGGCCGCAGATTGTGCTTTAGCTTTAAACACTTCAATCGCAGGAGTTATGGCTTTTGAAGTACTCCTTCCATGGATCTTTAGAATGGGGAGGGAGTTCTGTTTTAGTATCAATCTACTTTTTTCTAGCTGATTTAACCAGGACAATTTACTATCAAACCTGATGCCCAGGTAATCAAATGATTCCACGTATTCAAGTTTTGTGTTGTTTAGAGCCAGATTTTTCCTAAAAGATTTTGGAGGGTTAATGGCCATATATTTCGTTTTACTTGAATTAATTTCTAGCCCCTTCTTTTCGCAATAACTATCAAATTGATTTATTAGGTTTTGTAAACCTTTGGGTGTTTGGGATATAAAATGGTATCGTCTGCGAAAAGCAGCGCTGTAATTGCCTCGTTGCATAATTTAGCTAGCCAAGAATCTGGGGTGAAGATCGATAACGGCCTGACGATCCCAGATTCTGGGCTTAACGGGTACATGCTTTGGCCTCCTCAGGATGCTCCGCAAGTTTCTTCCTCTGCTCCCGGAAGATCACAGGAAGATTACGGTTCAGGCCTTAATTGGCTCGAGATTGGACTATTCCAATGTCCTTTATCTCGGCCTGCCGGAGTATCTCTTGCAACGGCTGCAGGTGGTCCAGAACTCTGCAGCACGGGCCATTTTTGACCTCCACGGGCGAGCCAGAACCTCTGGTCTCCTGCAGGCACTTCATTGGCTACCTATCCGGAAGCGGATAGTTTTTAAGGCCTTGACCTTGGCTCACAAGGCTCTCTATGCTTCTGGAGCGAAATATCTTCAAAAGAGGCTAGCTTTCTACCATCCTGCCCGATCCCTGAGATCCGAGTCTTTGTTCCTTGCCGTGGTTCCTCGGGTAGAAAGGGCACGCATTGGGGGCCGGTCTTTCAGGCTGTTGGCACCACAGCTTTGGAACACTCTGCCCGTGTCACTGCGTAGCACTTCCAACCTGTTAGCTTTTAGGAAGGGCCTTAAAACTTGGCTTTTTGCTCTCTAGATTTGCTCTCTCTTTTGATTTCTGGTCTCTTTTTCTTTTGACAAAAACCAAAACAGGGTGGTGGAGGGTCCAAGAGGAAATATTTTTATAGACCGGCTAGTACCTAGTCCCCCAACTCGACAGTAAAACACACGAGAGGTACTACAAGTCTGACAAAAAAGAGATAGATAGCTGGAACCTAAAAGTGTCCCATTTTATGACCAGACCACAAAGTTGATCCAGAGAAATAACATTGTTATACCAAAGAACATAGGAGAAAAAGAGAAGATACGGAGTATGCGGAAAAAGTACCCATCAGCCCACTCATAAGCGGAATCTCGTCATCTGGGTATGTTTGTGTTGGAGAATGGTGTCCTGTAGGCTCCTCCTCAGAAATAAATTTCGAGGTTACCTAATGTCGGACCCAATGATCAAACATTCAACCACCAGAAGGCAGTAAATGAGCGGGAGGGGCAAGAAGTTGCAGTGCTCAAAAGAAGGAAAGGAAGGAAAATGATCCCAGTGATTTAAAAATACCTACAATGATGTCATAAGAAACTTTATTGGGTCTGACCATCAAAGTGGTATGGTTAAAAAGCAGTATAAAGATAGCATGCAAAGAATTGCTACCCACCAGATATGTTATTCGGCCAACATGTTTCAGCCTTCAAACGGCTTTCGTCAGGACCTCTAAGGTGCTACTCCTCCCCCCTCGGCTCAGTTCTTACCCCGAGGCAACGACGGAGAGTGCGTGGCCTCCTTCTACCCTGAGCAGTTGCCAGGTGAGGTGAGGTTCTCTCTCCCTGTAATTAGGGAGAAGATACACCAAATTATTATATTTTTTCATTTGGAAAGCGGGTGTAGATCACATATCACATCATTTCAAGTAAGTGTTGCAGTAGCACCTTAGAGGTCCTGACGAAAGCCGTTTGAAGGCTGAAACATGTTGACCGAATAACATATCTGGTGGGTAGCAGGACACCATTCTCCAACACAAACATACCCAGATGACGAGATTCCGCTTATGAGTGGGCTGATGGGTACTTTTTCCGCATACTCCGTATCTTCTCTTTTTCTCCTATGTTCTTTGGTATAACAATGTTATTTCTCTGGATCAACTTTGTGGTCTGGTCATAAAATGGGACACTTTTAGGTTCCAGCTATCTATCTCTTTTTTGTCAGACTTGTAGTACCTCTCGTGTGTTTTACTCTTTTTCTTTTGCCCTGTTGTGTTCTCTGTTACAGGTTAAAAATAAAAGCGCCGGGACACTCCTTGGAGTAGCCAGGCGCTATAAAAGACACAGATAGCATAACATAACATAACATTATCGCCATGGTGTATATGAAAGCCGACTTCAGTTCTCTCCTTTCCTGACTGAGATGATTGCATGAGCTTCGACCTTGGGATAGTAACCCCCTGCACCCTTCCTCCTTCAATCTGAATTGAAACCTCCTTTGTGTAACTCCCCCTTGCTCTATAACTGGTTTAACTTTCAACCCTACTGTAATCCAAAAAGGTTGGTGATATGACCCATTTGCCTGTCCCACATTGATGTACATCTTACACATCTCACGATTCATCCATGATGGTGTTTCACTTTGAACTGATCAACTATAATTCAAACTTTTCATGTATGTCTAGAATCCTATTAATGCCTGTGTCATCTACCACCTCCCTTTCTGTCATTGTAATGCTACACTAAACAGGATGTTGTGGTTCTTTCCTAGTTCACACTTGCAGCCTTAGGAGTCCAATATGTTTCATGGCTTTCTCTGCTTCTCAACTGACTCTTTGGATCTGCTGCAAAACATTCTTCTGTCTTCTGAGATGTCTTTCTTGTTATGTTCTCTGTGCTGTCCTTGTCTCTGCATCATTCGACAACTTGGCCTTTTCTCTGATTTAACTTTATCACCTCTTCCCTGGTTCTCACCTTCATGTTCCACCTCCAAACTAACGTGTTCTTCACCAAGCCTCGATAAATTCGTAATTGTGTTCCATTATAGGACAGCTCACTCCATAATCTTTGCTTTTTCACGATTCATTCTCTGTTTAACCTGAAAGTATGGGGCACCTGTGAATTTATCTAATAGGATTCTTTTCTGTGAGCTCATGAGTGCCATTTTATGTACCCAGTCTATTTTAATAAATCTTAATCCGAGCACGCAAGAATTTCCTCTGGCAGGTCCAACTCCTATATTTTTATGTCTTTCCATTCTGCTCCCCTGGGTATGCACAAATTGTTCTTCCTAGTAAGATTTCTGAGGTATTCATGCTTCTCTTAGATAGTAATAGTCAGTTCCTCCTAGGCTAGTATGCATACTGTGAGCTGCTCTTGATCCAGACTTCTTTTACATGTGATTTTCATCAGCTGGACATAAACCCACTAAGTTTGAACACATTCCAGTGGGTCTGATGCAGGCTCAACTTTTGTTTTCACGTGTCTCTATTGATTTTATAATGTATTGACAAATGACTAGGCAGGTAAAAACGAGTGCATAGCATATACATAGCACAGTTCCATCACAGTATGTCATACGCATAGGGGGTTCCAAAGCTCCTGTCATACCAACCGTTACATCTGTTACCAGAGTTCCTGCCAGTTATTGGGCCTGGCAATTTGCATACAGTAAATACAAAAACCCCACCAGTGAAAATATGCTAACAACCTTAACAAAGGCCATGAAAGCCCTAACCAATATAAAAACCTTTGTGGATACAGCCGGACAGCACAGCCAGTTTCATCCCACCAGGGTAACAGACTTTTCCCAAGGCAACTGTGTCAAGTATACATGTCTGTGTTAAGGGTTCAATAGATTTCCTACTATGTGCATATGTGGCAGCCGGGGGAGGGGGGCGATAGGTAGGGAGGGAGATATCTCCCAGATGCTGTCCATAGATCCACCAACACCATATTGCAGTACACCATGTTCACCACTTCTGTCAAGAGTGGCAGTCCCCCCCACTCGAACAGGTGGCCTTTATTATCCACATGGTGTTACGGGTTTCACTTGGACATTTGTCAGATTTTGCCACAAGGTTGTCCAGGCATATATCCCACGCACCATCCAACGGCCCCCGGACTCCTATTATAGACAAGGTACACCGTGTGTTTATCTCTGCAGTGGCCCCTTTGGTGAGAACCCATAGGCCTTTCCCCAGTAGTGGGACATAGGGAGATTTCCATGACATCGTTATCTGCCTCTTGGTCAGAAATGTTTGCCAGGTCTATGAATATCATGACATATTTGTTCTTATGGGTATGTAGCGGTGCCCCCAGTAAGCATATGACTGGTTCCACTGTAAGCGGTCTACCACTCATTTCCACCTTCTTTGCTACCAATCCCATCTAGAACTGTGTGACTTCCTGGCAAAACCACACCATACAGTAAAAGCCCACTTCCAGGCAAGGGCATACAGGGCATTTAGGAGTTATACCTGGGAACATAGATTGATCTGCATGGGAGTTAGTAAGAGTGGTGCAAGTAGTTAAAGTGGGTACATTTGAGGCAGGGTATATTTGAGGCAGGGATACCTAGACACCTTATTAACATTTCAAGGAGGACTTGAATTTTCTACTTGTCTGCTCCTGGTGGATTACAGGGCACAAATATTTTTAAGGTAAGAGCAGTCAAGTTTGTGAGCCCTCAGAATTGTACCATATTCAAGAGTGACTGCTGTTCTGTTATCTCCATGACTAAGTAAACATAGCTAAGTAGCAAGAGTCAGATGGATGTGGTTCCATGCGAAAGCAGGCTCAACTTAAAATCATATTTGACTGATAAGATGTCTTCTTGTATTGGAAAAACCTTTTCACAAATTTTCATACGAGTGCTTCAGAAACTCTTGAATACTGACTGCCCCAACTCAAGTTAGACAACCTTCCTTTACGAAGTGCTTATCAGGTCCACACTTTTATACTTCCCTTATTTCAGCATTTGTTGTATGGCTCTTTCATGACTTTCAGCTTACGGTGATGTATGTGGACAGCACTCTGCAGCTCCTCCGGCCTATACTAGCCCATGTTGCCTGCCTAAGATATTTTGTTGGCATTCTCCTAAAGCTCCTGCATAATATTTTATTTTCTTACGTCCTAATACGAGCAAAGACCCTACTGCTCACTAATTACCTGGATCCGGTCTCTGCCTTCTGTCTCTTCTGTTGCTGGGTTGGGAATGACAAGTTGGTAGATTCATTTCATTTCAACAGCTTTATTCGTCAATTTACAGACATAAAAGCATTTCTCAAAAATACAAATGCCACTCCGCTGTACTCCTAACCTGTTGACCTTCAGAAAGGGTCTGAATACGTGGCTCTATGGACAGTGATCCGCCTTCTTCTTCTCCTTTTTTTCTGCTTGCCCTCTGTAGCCTGCTGTGGGTTTGAAAGCGCCGGGACACTCCTCGGATTAGCCGAGCGCTATATAAGACACCCATAACATTAACATTAACATTAATTATATAAAAACATGTCATGAAAAGACATCCATTTAAACACATAGATAAAACTACTTCATATACCAAGTTTATGTGATTCGTGGATTAAAATAGTAGATCACACTCTTGAGCATACCTCCTTTAGGGGCTAGTCATGTTTCTAGTATAGCAGGTTCTCTTAACCTAATTTTTAAAATCTCGTTCGAGAGCAACATAAAAACAATTAACCTCATCGCTGCTAGCCATATTCCCCTCCGGTGCTAGAGTATAATGATAATGGGTGTGGTCAAGACGGAACGGTTCCGTCATCAGCACAGCTTCACTGTGCCTCATGACGGAACCGTTCCGTCATGAGCATCGAAGGGGTTAAGATATATACAAGAGTCTTCCCTAAATACTGTACAATTATAAATTAATTAGTTTCTGCAATATGCAACTATATAAGGCACCGTAGATCACTCGCTATATTCCACCTTAACCTACTCAGTGGTATAATCATTAGTTTAGAGCGTCTTAGTGTTTACCCTTGCTCTGGGTTATTAGGTGAGCCCTCAGTCATGACCACCCTTGAAACTTTACCATGGCTATTACAATGGGCAATGAGATGTCAGTCAGCAGAATACGTTCTGCTTCTGCTGCACGCCTCGAGCCCATGAGCCTGCAGATTGGGAGCAACCATGCCGAAGTGTGGCAGCATAAGCAATACAGACAAAAAGGTTGTGGGCCAGGTATTTGTTACAGGTTCTACACCCTTGGCATGTAGGTACTTCCTAGGCTGACCATTTTGCAGTAAATTATCTCACCGGGAGCGTTCCCACCGTGAACTGGAAGTACAACTTACGGTCCAATGGTTTAGTTATTATGTCCCAGTAAGATTCCAGCTTCGGGGTGGCTTTATGATCCAAGAAATGGCCAGTGAGGGTAGATGCCTCTCGTTTCCTGATGTTATTAACCTGTAACCAATCCCAGTACTTAGCCTTCAACGCCTTTTTTGTTGGAAAGTGAGAGTTTTCGGGATCTGCCCAAATCGAGATCATACCTATATCCGCCAAAAGAAATCTGACCGCCCATAGCCATTTGATACGATGTGAGTTGGTAGATTCATCTTCAGGGGCAGGTTGCTTCCTCCTTTCACCTTTCCATCATTCTTACGGCACCATGGACCCCACTGGTGCTCCATCTATCCATAGAAGTCTCAGTGGCCTAGTCTTCCCCAGCTCAAAACACAGATCCTTCACAGCTGTAGCACCACGTGGGGCCACCCAGACCCATTTTGGCATTTTTTGTTCTGGTTGGAGGGACTTTGGGCACTCAGCAGGGGTGCAGGTCAGGACCCTTTTCGATGAAGGATGACCCTATTTCCACTCAGGCCTGAAGCCAGCACTTAGTTCTTTCAGTTGTCCCAGAATCATGGCTCACCCAGGCACTGCTGTTTCTCATAACCTCTCACCTCCAGTGTTTCTGTCTTCATGGCGGCTGATGATGCATCAATTTGGCAGAACGGCCATTTGCCCTCATATTGTACATGTCCAGTCCCATTCATGGGTAATCACTCCCCATTTCCTGCACTTGCTTCCACTTCTAATGTTTCTCTGACCGTCAAGACTTCAATGGTTCAGTCTTTCACTTGAATATTGCTTTTTACTGGCAGCAGGTGTGAAGTTCACACTTCGGGGACATACCACCATAATGAATCAGGCAATATCCCTAATATCTTTCAAAATGGAATGGTTGGAATTAGTCAGACAATAGACAATGAACCGCAGACTCGCATTGGAGAATAACTGGGCCATCCCTGCTCCAAGCAGTGTCTGATGCTGCAGCGGCTCCTCCGCTATGATGGCGGAGCATCACCCCCCTACCTGCAGAGGAAAATGAAAAATAAAATGATAATAAAACATTTATTATTTTATTTTTCCTCACGGCAGGTGCCGAGTTTTGGGGCAGGGCCATCATGCCTACAGCAGCAGGGAGGAGGAGAAGGCAGAGAACTGGTGGGCACTATTGTCAGTGCGTATGTCGGTGTGTGAAAAATGTGAGGGGGAATTGTATGCTTAATATCATGACGAGGCAATGGAAGGTAAACCAATATGTGAATTATCCTTAGGTGGTATAAAAGTGAAGGTGTATGCATATTCTGGATCTCCACACACTATCATTAATGAGGAAATATGGAAAAAGACATTTACGCACAAAATAGGAGATCAATTGAATGTCTCTGATGTTAACCCAGTGAGTTACACAGGGGAGAAAATAGGTCTGCTAGGTTTTAGATGGTTTACAAGGGAGGTTGACAAGAGGGAAGTTATACATAGCCAAAACGGGACCATCTGTGTTAGAATGGCATGACCAGAAAAACCTACATATCATCTTAGACCCAAACAGCAAAGAGAAGGTGCTGGTTCTAGATGAATGTAGCAAGATAGAGGATATCTTGAAAAACAAATTCACTAATGTAGTGGGAGAAAAGTTGGGGAGTCTAAGAGGTTTTGAGCATAGGATCATGCTCAAAAGTGACGTGCAATCCAAAGTACATAAGGTCCGACCTATTCCATTGTTGATAAGGGATGAGGTAAAGAAAGAGATACAAGGCCTTTTAGCTAAAGGTGTTATTGAAGAAGTAGATTCATCAGAGTGGATTAGTCCAGTAGTAGTCGCGAGGGAATCCAATGGGAAAATTTGTTTGTGCATAGATTTGTGCCATCTTAATAAAAATATTGTCATTGAAAGGTTCCCGTTACCAAAGATTAACGAGATGGTTTCTTCCTTAAGGGGAGCAACTTGGTTCTCCACAATAGACCTTTCTGCCGCCTATCACCAGGTAGTTCTGGAGCCAGAGTCGAGGCATTTAATGGCTTTTATCACGCCGTTCGGTTATCAATTTAAGAGGATGCCTTTTGGGCTTGCATCGGCCGCGGCTGTTTTTCAGCGGTTGATGCACAAATTATTTGGAGAAATGTAAGGGATATGTTTCTTTCAGGATGATGTTTTAATTGCAGGCACCAACAAAGAAGACCATGATTCCAAATTGTGGAAAGTGTTTGAAACACTGAATTCAGCAGGGTTAACTGTGGAGTTATCTAAATGTAAATTTGGAGAAAGAAGTGTCTCTTATCTAGGCCATGTCATTAGTGAGGAGGGGGTCAGGCCCAAGGTGTCACTGGTGGAATGCATTGTTTCATCGCCGGCACCAGAGTCCAAAGAAGAGATAAAGTCTTTCTTAGGAATGGCAGAATACTGCGCTAAATTCATAGAAAATTTAGCTTCCAAGGTATATAATATTAGATTATTACTGAAGAAGAATGTGAGGTTTGAGTGGACGAAGGAGTGTGAGAGGGAGTTTGCAGAAATTAAATGGGAATTACAAACAGTGAGTGCTTTGTCAAGTTTTGACCCCAATCTGGATTGCCTTTTGACTACAGACGCAAGTGATAAAGGGTTAGGTGTGGTACTATTGCAGGTAGGAGACGATGGAAAAGAAAGGATCATTTTGTTTGCGTCCAGAGCTTTGTCACCTGCTGAAAGCAGATATCCAATAATAGATAGGGAGGCCTTGGCATGTGCGTGGGCGCTAGAGCATTTTTGTGCATTTGTGTGGGGGAAAATGGTAAACATCCGGACGGATCACAAACAGTTAGTCCACATTTTGTCTACAGATGGAACTGCAACAGCGTCAGCTAGATTAGTGAGGATTTCAATGCGTATGAAGGAATACATTTACAAGATTAGTTATGTGCCAGGAAGAGACAATATAGTGGCGGACTGTTTGTCCAGACTGCCTGCACCTTTAGAAGAGTGTGTTGATGACCCATGGGGGAACTTCATTGTGGCTTTGATACAGGATTCTGGGATTCCAGCCATTAGCAATGAAGAATGGTCTAGAGAGCATGATAAGGATAGAGAGTTAGTGGATGTTTCTAAATGTATTTGTAAAGGATGGCCTAAAGAAAAATGTATTACCAACAATATGAAACCGTTTTGGGAGGTTCGTTCTGAATTATATTTTGAAAAAGAGGTTTTAATGAGAGGGGATAGGATTGTTCCCCCTGTGGGTTTACGGAAAAAAAGCTTGCAAATGTGTCATGAGGGACATTTTGGGATAGTGAGAACTAAATTGGCAGTCAAGAGTTTATTTTGGTGGCCGAAGGTTGACAAGGAGATAGAAGCTTTTGTAAAAGTTTGTTTTGGTTTGTAGTTCGGCTGATAAATCTTTAAGGACATTGAGACCGACAATGAGTGAAGGTCTAATTCCAAGTCTTCCTTGGGAGACTATTGCAGTGGATATTTTTGGTCCAATAGGGGATGTGAAGGAATATGGTCTAGTTGCTATTGATCTTTTTACTAAGTGGCCTGTGGTTAAGTTTGTAGAAAAGGTTGATACTCCGACAGTTCTGAAATTTTTGGATAAGATCTTTATGATGGAGGGGTTGCCTGTGAATATTGTAACGGTCAATGGAGTGCAATTTTTGTCCAAGTCAGCTAAAGAATACTTTGAGAAGTGTGGAATTAAGCATAAAACAACAGCTTTATATAATCCAAGTGGGAACGGAACAGTAGAACGGTTTAATAGGGTGATTAAGGGTATTTTGCAGGCAGCTAATAACAAGAATTTGGATTGGAAGGTAGAAATACAGAAAGCGGTGTGGTCTTATAAAGTCACTTTGCACAATTGTACCGGGTTGTCTCCTTTCGTAATGATGAGAGGTAGATTACCCAGGTGTAAATTTAATCCAGGTTGGTTATTTAAGAAGAGTGTACAAAAATGGTCACCGGAGGAAGTGAAAAAGAATTTGGAGTTGGTTCATTGAAAGAGGAAAACAATGATAAACGTCATAATGCAAAAGATACTCTAGTGAAAATTGGAGATTGGGTCAAGATCAGGAAGCCTTATAGGGTCCAGAAGGGTGAGAATAAATTTGATTTTTCAAAGCAAGTTGTTGAATTTTTTAGGAATTCTGTTAAGTTAAGTGATGGAAAAGTTTGGAATCTCAAGGATGTTGCTTTTGATATCTGTCAAGATCATGGTGAGGAAGTGATTGTGAGTGAAAAATCAAGAGACTTTGATTGGGTGGAAGATTATTCCGAAAACAGTGAGTTACAATCCCAGTTAGCTTTGGGGAGGAGACAGAGTTCACAGCCTCAAAGTTGTGGAAGTGATGGTGGTGTGTTTTCTCAATTAAGGGAAGGAGAAGGGATGGTGAATGATTCTGTGATGGATAGGGAGGTTGGCAGATCCTTGTCAGGCCAAGGTTATGGAGAGGACAAAGATGGAAACAAGGATGGAAACAAAAATACCAGTAACACTGATATAGACAAAAATACGGAGTCATGCATTGAAAATGCTGAATGCTTAAAGAGGAAAAGAGTTTTGCCTGCTTGGCTTAAGGAATATGTTAGGTAGAACGTTGTTTAGAGTTTGTTGTTATTTGTATTATTATTTATTTTCATTTTCTCTTTTGTTAACATTTCTATGCTTTTGTGCAGGTTGTTTATTTATTATAAGGGGCGTGTTATATTGTATGAGTTTAAATTAGTGTATTGCTTTAAGGCTCGTGTTGGTGCGAGGCTTTGGAATGTATGTATGTAGACTAAGTTCTAGTGTGACAAAGTCAGTTAGAACCTGGCTGAAGATCTGTATGGTTATGCTTCCTGGCGCTACCTGTTCTTTTATATATATATATATATATATATATATATATATATATATATATATATATATATATATATATATATATATATATATATATATATATAAATCCACATCCTTTGTAACGCCGGGACACCGTGACAGCGGTGCATAAAGGGGCAAAGGTCCCCCTTCGTTGTATGCTGGTCCACAAAACGTAGCAAAGCTACGTAAAATGCACTCCCCTTGAAAGATCAGGAATCAAGAAGATCTCAGCAAAGTGCGCTTTTCCAAAAGTTCATATTTATTTAAAGTGCAGCATCGTGATAATTCATGGAATCACAAAACCCAACGCGTTTCAGCGAGGAAACTCGCCTTGATCACGGGTAGTTACAAATCCAATGAACAAACATTTAAATAAAGTTTCACCTGGTAAGTGCAACATAAACAAAGGACTCATAGCTTGTATATATGGTGGCCATCTTTGAATGGAGTCCACCTATTAGTCACACAGTTCCAAAGAATAAGTATCTGATTCAAAGGCACCTAAACAAAATAAAAGCAAATTACATATGGCCTAAATGAGCCCATAATTGCCACATTTGTGTCATAATAATCAAATATATAATGCGAAACGTTATTTGCACATTTCATAATTCAATTGACATCATAACCATAAAAAGTAACTGGTTAATGTATTCTCATTTAAATTCACGCTACAAATGAGATTGACCCGAAGCATCAATTTGTAAAGTTACCGATCGTGTGTAGACCCCCAGTGAGGTTTTGCATTTTCCCTTAATAGATATAATGGGTTGACCAACATGCATACTCGGTCTCTATTTAACTATTGATTACTTCTGTGGAAAGTTACGCTGTCCAACTTCAGTCAGTTGACTTATCACTTTAAATAAATATGAACTTTTGGAAAAGCGCACTTTGCTGAGATCTTCTTGATTCCTGATCTTTCAAGGGGAGTGCATTTTACGTAGCTTTGCTACGTTTTGTGGACCAGCATACAACGAAGGGGGACCTTTGCCCCTTTATGCACCGCTGTCACGGTGTCCCGGCGTTACAAAGGATGTGGATTTAATATTGTGAAATCGCCGGTTGACCGCGTTTTAACGGATGCCATATACGGAGGAGCTGTTTACTTTTGCTTGGAACTAGACGGTGTACGAACACGGGATCTGCTTGGACGACTCACCGGGAGCCTGGGAACTACAAGGTGGATGTGCCTGACTTCTCCGGCAGCTCCGTGACGGGTGAGTCAGTTTCTCTGTCATTTTCCGGTCGTACTCTCGCTAAAAGCACAAATGTTATCTACGCGTAATAATCTAATCACACGCCTTTGAACTATTGCGGTAGGCGTTGTGTACTGCTCCGACGCATTTTCGGAACGCTCCGATTTGGCAATTTAAAGTAAAACGCGACTTCCCCACGCCGGACCGCCAGTAGAGCTACAATCCGGGGGTCAATGTGCGAGGGACCTTGAAAGGGAATCAGAACAATATCCATTGAATGACTGTGCGTATTTTCCATATAAACGAACAATAATACATGCAGGCAAGAGGGGGGATCCCCACGTGAGCTTAAATCATGGAAGAAGCAGCGGAGGCACGGAGAAGACTAAGGGCGCAGTCCATGTTTGTACAAACAGCAAATAGTTCTTCTAGCAAGGAGCCGGCACCATCTGGGCAAGGATTAGTAAATAAATACCAGAAACTTGAGAAGCTGATACGTAAAGAGATTTCTCGCTGGTGGGAGGCAATCACTCTGGAAAAGTATCAGGAGGAGAAGAGAATTCCAAGAGGATTGCGTATCTTAATAGCTCCATCACATGAGGAACCAGACGTGGAATTAGCAGAAGAATGGGCTGAGAACTTAATGGACTGTTCTAATCGCATGTTATCCATCTTGATTAAACATGCATGGAAGGACAGAATGTCACTATTGAAACTGATTGCGGATCTGAAAGATGAATTAACGAAGGAAGATACAACGGAAGGCTTCACAAAGAAAATGGAAGAAATTGATAAAAAGATGGCTAAACACGAAGATGACATCGTGGCAAAAAAAGAAAGAAAATTCTTACGTGACAAAATTGATTACCAAGAAGGCCGCATATTTACCTTCAGCCGTAAATATGATAATTTACAAAGAAAAGGGGTACAAGCCAACATCGATGCCGTGGGTGGCCACCATATATACAAGCTATGAGTCCTTTGTTTATGTTGCACTTACCAGGTGAATCTTTATTTAAATGTTTGTTCATTGGATTTGTAAATACCCGTGATCAAGGCGAGTTTCCTCGCTGAAACGCGTTGGGTTTTGTGATTCCATGAATTATCACGATGCTGCACTTTAAATAAATATGAACTTTTGGAAAAGCGCACTTTGCTGAGATCTTCTTGATTCCTGATCTTTCAAGGGGAGTGCATTTTACGTAGCTTTGCTACGTTTTGTGGACCAGCATATATATATATATATATATATATATATATATATATATATTATTCTACAATAAAGAAATTAAGGAATCCGACTATCTTACTTCTTTACACGGGGTTTTAGAGATTTATGGGTATAAGTTGATGTTGCTTGTTTCCACTCAATTCTGCAACTTATTGTTTCATATTTTGAGTGCGTCATTCTGCAATTCTTAAGGTTTGTCTAGTCATTCAAAGTAATGTAATCACCTATTAGCATCAGGTATGTCAGTTTTGTTTTTATGTGCACACACAACACACACATCCTGTTAAAGATTAACATTCTGAACAGCAGTAGTGCCTCAATTTATTCCCGCCAATATTTTGGGTGTGTCCGGATCAGCTTAAATGAAATCATTGTATTTTGAAATCACCCACCAGCATTTCTGGACAGACGATTTGAAACCCTCCCCAAAGGACTTTGTCCTAATCCAGTGATACCAGTCTCCGACATTCACTTCCAGGTCCCTGAAAACATCTCCTCATTCTTCAGTTTACCCGTATTTCTCCTACTAAGCAAGGACACACCTCGCAAACAGAAGATGGGGGTCCCTTAGTGTTGTTCAAAGCTTCCCTATGGAGTCCTTCACAGTATCCCGGAGAACAGTTTTTTGAATTTTATTTCACTTTTTCTGCACAACAGTGTTTGAGATTGGAGTCTATTTAAAGCATATTAGCTGTATCTTCCAAGATTTCAGCGTTCTGGTGCAAAGGTCTGCTTTTTAGTCTAGGTCTGCACATTTTCATTGACATTCGGATGCCTGCTTGGTCTGATCTGCAGATATGGGAAAGACTATCGGATCTAGATGTAGAATATCCTCCAGTAATCAGAACAAAAATAGCACTGATTAAGGAAAACACCAAATATGTGTAGCACATTTATTCTAGTTGTAAATTCTAGGCGAAAAGATGATTTTTCTGGGCGAATTTCTACTATCTCAAATTGACATTTCCCAGCTATAAAGTAGGTGAATCTATCACCCGTCTCTGGTCAGTGAAAAAACTATTTATTGTGAATTATGTTTCTTTAGAATGAGGGCCAGATGTACTACAATACTAGTGGCAAAAAGTGGTTGCAAATTGTGACTTGATTTCTTGCGACCAGTATCTAATTTTATGAACCAACCTATGTACTTAATAGTTTGATTCTCAAAATAGGGAAACATCTGGGCTCAAAGACTGACCTGTCTACTGAATATTTATTAGGCAGGTCATAATTTGCGACCCCTCCCCGCAATCGGCTATAATCACAGGGAAGCCGGCTTGCAAGGGACAGCAAACTACCATCCATTGATTGCATTTCAAAATTGGAAATATATTTTTTTTTAAGCAGCCTGCTTTCCTTAATAGAAAGGAAATCTTTAGTGAGAGATGGCAGTGGTCCTCTAGATCACAGCCTGCTCCTCCTAAAGCTGCCACCCTGATTCTCCTAGGGTAGAGGTCCGAAAGAACCTCTTCTCCTTTGTCAATCCGCTAACACCCCAACTTGGGAATTGGTAACTTATCACTAGTTTGTGACCAGAATTGCGTTAGCAAAACATTGATACTTAAGGTTCCAATTGTTGTTTTTTTTTGATGGAATGCCCAAAATACACCCCTTTCATATCTCCCAAATATCAAATTGATAACCATTTCTAAACCCATTTTGCATTTTGGTAAACGGTTTCAGAATCGTAAAATGTGTTTAGTACAATAGAAAAAACTGTTACAAACCCTCAGGTTCACCGAAATGCAGGGTTTGCGACCAGTAAAAAGTTTTTCACATCTAGCCCTGAGTTTTCAGAATATGGTAGACCCGAGACACATATGGCCTCTTGAGATTCTGGTGAGTAAATACATTAAAACCGTGATGGAATATTCATTTCAAAAGAAAGGTATGTACTGTATTTTGTCTTTAAAACCTCCCCTCAACTCATTAGCCCTATGGAACCTGTTTTCCCATTAGGTCTGAAATGAGATTAAGCATCACATTAAGCACATTCGTCTTCATGGACGTTTTAACTCCTGGTAATACGTGTTTTGTCTTTTGCAGGAAGCATTTTCAATAAGATGGCCAAGTGGGTGAAAGAAGATAATGACACAGGTATTTATTATGAGACGTGGACAGTCCAAGCAACTCCTGAAGTGAACACAACAGTATGGTTTGAGTCGTATGACTGCTCCAAATTTGTCCTGAGAACATTTCAGAAGTTGGCAGACTTGGGTGCAGTCTTCACCAAGAAACTGCAAACCAATTACACAAGGATATTCCTGTATAGTGGGGAACCCCTTTATGTAGGAAATGAAACTGTTGTTTTTGGACCTGGAGAAAACAAGACAGCAGCAGCAGAAATCAGGAGTTTTTATTCTGCATTCAGGACTCCTCGGTCAGTCAAAGAGTTTCTTCTAAGTCTTTTAGATATATATGATGAAGTAATTTTGAGAAAAACATTTTACCTCTTTTATAACTTTGAATATTGGTTATTACCAATGAAGTATCCATATATCAAAATAACATACGAGGAAATCCCTCTTCCGTAGACATTGACCAATAAAATGATCAACATGACAGACAGAATTTCTCTTGATTTACTATTGCACCAAACTTTCACAGACTATCTGACATGAACCAAGACTACTTCACTCCACAACCAACAACAAATCATCAGCACAGACCTATGCTTCGAAAAAAGATATTACCAAGAAAATCAAAACAGCGCTTTAGCTCATCTCCCTCCTGAAAAACGTGAAATGCTTCCTACGTGAAACAGAGTTCAGAACCAAAGTGCAAGCCTTAGTACTCTACAACAGTGGGGAGAGGCAACTCTCTTCTCGGTGGCCACTCCACCACAGTACTACTCTAGAAAGCAATCCTACAAACTGCAGGATGTCTCGACAACATCATCTCAACACTTAAGACACTACACTGCCTCCCAAGCAGATCCTTAAAATCAGCAGCATCACCTGTCAGACCATCGTCGATACCCAGCGGAGAAATTAACCACCTCTGGCTGAGAGATCGCCAAACCAGAAGCAAGGCCAGTGCCAGGATGGAGATTAAAATAAAGAAAGAAGGAAAAGACCAGAAGGCTGGCCTTTCCATCTATGCACCAAAAGATATGGAACAACATCCCTGTCAACAATAAAGCAGCTTTTTCTGTCATGAAGTTCAGAATAAAACTAATCTTTACTTAAGACACTAATTTTCAAAGAGCAGTTCCAACCAACATAATAGGAACCTAGTTATTACCTGGCTCTTGTAAATAATCTTGAGTAATATCTCAGAGTTCACGGCCACTGTTCAGCGCTCTATTGCTTCCTAGCGATGCTTGTGCAACATACATTTGACTACATGAATTGCTCAATGCCTTTTTGCTGTTTGCTTTTATTAATTGCCTGCCAATTAATTTTTTGAAGACGAGGATAGCAAATCATTGAGGAGATTAAAAATGTTTTCAACTAGGATCAACTCCACCCTTTGGTCGATGTTGTTACATTCATACTACAGAAATCAGTCTGCCTTTCTCTTAGAGGAGAGCATCCGTGTGCTACTGATGGTCTGAGAGCTGGAAACCGGTAATAGAAAAAGTGTAAGTTGCAGTGAGGCAACATGCTGCTGGTCAACAATAAAACTTGCATGACCCAGGCCCAAGCCCGCCCTACTGACATGATACGCTGAAGGTTATTTGGAGTTCGGTCCTAAATCTACATCCCTGTGTAATGCATCATACTATAGAGAAGCGTGGCTCAATGGTTAGAGCGGCAGACCCTGATGCAGAGGTCTGGCCCGGGACCAGGGTTTAATTCCCACCTCGGCGGCTCTTGGACTCAATCTCCCCGGACCTGATAATTCTCGCCTCGGTGCCTAGTCTAATCATGGGTCCCACTCTGTGACTCTAGGCAATAGCTTGCTTAATCTTCACAACGGCCTCAGCAGCGCTTGGATGCCTGGCTTCACCTTGGGGGTGCCCAGGAGTGGACATCTCACATGAAAGCCAGGAAGGGTTCCACAGCGGTATGAATACAGCGCTATGAGACCTCTGGGTAGAAGGCGCTATATAAATACAAACACATTTACATTCACATATCAGATTCTAAATCGCAACCTATCCTAGAGATTTAACTGGGCTTGTCCTCACAAATTCGGTCAATGACATTAGACTCTTCCCTGTTTTGACTCCCCCCTTACGTGCACTTTCAGGTTTTTGGCAGGTCCCATGCTTTTGAAAGGGTATTACGTTTTTTCTGCAGCCTATAAACATGAGGTAAGATGTAGGCTGACCTTAATTTATTACGGCTTGGCATGTCCTACATCATTAATATGACCGGATTTCTTAATCCTGTCAGGTGGGCACAATTTCAGACTGGTACTCGCATGTCAATTGCACTATACATGTCTTGGATCTGTCCAGGGTAAGTGTGGACATACCCAAAACATACACAAGTGGGGCTGAGCATAATAATGGCCTATGATATATGGTATGCTTCGCAGCTTTTGCGCCCTAGAGGGCTGTATCAACATCAGAATCCATCACTGTTACTCAACAGTGTATGGTTTTCGAAAACTCAAACATTCCAAACCTAAGATACATGCCTCATGCAACCTCGAAAAAGTTTCAATATACCTCATCCACTTTAGAAAACTCCTTCTCTGAATTCCAGTAACACTGAATCCAAGCGTTGCCAGGTGAGTGTCAATATCTCTCGAGCTGTTTAACGGCTTAACTGCGGCCGTTATTTCGGCGCAATGCGGGCGTTCTAAAAGGTGGGTGGGGCCGCATCAGGACGTTGGCCGACGGCAGCACGCAACTGGTTAAAGTAATTAAATAATGTAAAGCTTCATTCTGTCATCTGCCCATTCAAGCGAATATGTGGCCAATTATTTCAGTGATCAAGTTCCTAATATATAGTTTGGATATTCTGGAGGAAATGTTTCCAGCCTCTCCACATACTTCATATTGTGGTAAATGAATTGGTTCTCAATGAAAACTAGTTCTGTAAATTATTGGCCTTAAGTAGATGTTCAGACTTCAGCAAAACTGTTTTTGCCACTAAACCTCACACCCAAGTTTGTAAAAGATTCTGTATTCTAGCCTGCGTTACACGCCATGGTACTCCTGGCAACTAGGGAAAGACATGATTATGTGTTTAGCAAAAGAGGATCATTACATTGTCATCTGACCACCTCAAAAAATAAATGTTCCTCTTTGGCATTTCCTTTATCTCCATTATATGCGTAACTTCAGAGCACCTTGTTTGCTCCCATGTTAAAGGTAATCAGAACCACGCTTCTACCTACACTACTTTATGGCCCGGGGACTTTTACTGAGAATGTATAGACCTGCCTCGATTTAATGCAATATAGGAGCATTTTCTGCCTTTTTTCTTTATCTAGCCGTGCTCATATACGGTTGCTTGCAGGTCAGTCCGCCCCCCACACCGCACACTCCGCCTGTGTTGTGCCTGCCTTGAGCCAGCTGCTGCCGCCCCCCCTCCCCCCCCACTTCTGCTGGTCAAATTGTACTGTGACTTTCTTTCCTTGTTTTTCGTTTTCTCCTAACTGTACTGTGCCTTATTATTTTTTTACCGATCTCTGTTGCCCTGCATTGTTGACTGTTTTAGTGCCCCTGCCAGCCCCTTTTGCCTTCTATATCTCGCCATCCCGTTCCCTTCCCGCCATTGCCTCCCGGCTGCCCGCCCCCCGCTCTCCCATTCGCCACCCCGCTCCCACCTCCCAGCTGCTCCTCCCTCCCACATCCCCTTATATGGCTGCCGCTGCGCTGCCGCGCCAAAGGCGTGCCTAAGGCAAGCCCGTCTGCGCCTGAACCGCACCCAGCGCCAGAACCCCCGGACCCCGAAGACACCACAACACCTGATTACACTACGACGCGAGCACCCTCCACGCACTCACCCCCGGATAAGAACACACCTGCTATCGAGCCACCCCAAAGCACACCCAAGGGCCCTTCACCTGCCCGAACTGTAGCTTCACCAGTATCCAACCCGCGAAACCACCAACCAACAAACCCAACCACCTGAGGTGCATCCTCCTCAACACTCGCTCCGCCCGCAAACACGCCGTCGAAATCTGGGACCTCCTCGAGTCAACCTCCCCAGACATCGCCTGCCTAACGGAGACCTGGCTGACCCCGGCCTCAGCACCTGACATCGCCATAGCTATCCCGGAAGCCTACAAGATCGCCCGCAGAGACCGCACCAACAGAACAGGAGGTGGAATTGCCATCGTCCACAAGAACACCCTCAGCGTCTCGACTAGCACCGATGACACCCTTAGCACCGCCGAACACCTGCACTTCCAGATTCACACCGACCCCAACACCACCCTCAGAGGAACCCTCATCTACAGACCTCCCTGGACCCAGACCACTGTTCAGCGACTCCATCACCGACCTCATCAGCACACACGCCCTCGCTTCCACAGATTACATCCTCTTCGGCGATCCGAACTTCCACCTCGAGAACCACAACAACGTCAACTCCACCACCCTGATCGACAACCTCGACAACCTCAGACTCAGAAAGCTCGTGACAACACCCACCCACGCCGCCGGCCACACGCTAGACCCCATCTTCTCCGCTAGCCCTCACGTCTCCTTCAGCCACACCAAGAACCCCACTGGACTGACCACTGCTGCGTCCATTTTACCTTCAGGAAGCCCACCGCACATCGCCGCACACAACAGATGCCTCGTCGCTGCTGGGGAAAACTCACAGAAGAGCAGACAGATGCCTCGTCGCTGCTGGGGAAAAGTCACAGAAGAGCAGCTAGCTACCGTCCTCGCCCAGAGCCCACCAGCCGACCCCACCAAACCCGACTCCGCCACCCTCAACCTCAGACAGTGGATCAACGACTGCACCAACACCCTCGCCTCGCTCAAGACACCCTCCAACAGCCACACCAGCAAGAAATCCACCTGGTTCACTGAAGACCTCCAGGCCTCCAAGCATACTTGCTGTAAACTGGAGGAAAACTGGCTCCACGAACGATCAGCAGACAGCCACACGGCCCTCAAGAACGCCACCCGCAGACAACTCATCAGAACCGCCAAGAGGACCGCATTCAAAGACCGCCTGGATAACAACACACACAACAGCAAAGAGCTCTTCAACATCGTGAAGGAACTTTCCAACAACAACAACATCCCCCCTTCACAGGACCTGTACGACTCACTGACCATCTACTTCCATCGCAAGATCGCAGACATCCACGACAGCTTCAACGCCACGACCGCCCCGCCAACCTCCGAGACCCCCACCGCCGCGATCACCTGCCGCTTGACCGCATGGTCCAACGTCAACTTCGATGACACCATCAAAATCATGAACTCCGTCCACTCTGGATTCCCGTCTGACCCATGCCCACACCACGTCTTCAACAAAGCCAGCACAATCATCGCACCCCACCTTCGGAAAGTCATCAACACCTCCTTCGAGACAGCAACCTTCCCAGAGACCTGGAAGCACGCTGAGATGAACGCCCTATTCAAGAAACCCAAGGCGGACCCCAAGGACCTCAAGAACTTCCGTCCCATCTCCCTGCTCCCGTTCCCGGCGAAGGTCACAGAGAAAATCGTCAACAAGCAACTGACCCGCTACCTCGAGGACAACAACATCCTGGACCCATCTCAGTCCGGTTTCCGCAGCAACCACAGCACCAAAATCGCCCTCATCGCTGCCACCGACGACATCAGGACCCTGATCGACAGTGGAGAAACAGCAGCCCTCATACTCCTGGACCTGTCAGCTGCCTTCGACACGGTCTGCCACCAGACACTACGAACACGCCTACACGACGCCGGGATCCAAGAGATGGCCCTGGACTGGGCCACATCCTTCCTCTCCGGCAGAACACAGAGCGTCCGCTTCCTCCCCTTCAGCTCCACTGCCACCGAGATCATCTGCGGCGTACCCCAGGGCTCCTCCCTCAGCCCAACACTGTTCAACATACACATGGCACCCCCTCGCCTACGTCGCCCGCCAGCACAACCTCAACATCATCTCCTACACCAACGACACCCAGCTGATCATCTCCCTCACCTAAGACCCTCACACCGCCAAAACCAACCTCAACGAAGAAATGAAGGCCGTCGCCCAATGGATGAGGATCAACTGACTGAAGCTCAACTCAGACAAGACAGAGGTCCTGATCCTCGGCTCCACCCCCTCAGCATGGGACGACTCCTTATGGCCGACATCGCTGGGAACAGCCCGACACCCACTGACCACGCACGCAACCTGGGGGTCATCCTCGACTCCACCCTCTCCATGACCAAACAGGTCAATGCAGTCTCCTCATCCTGCTTCAACACCCTACGAATACTCTGTAGAATCTTCAAGTGGATCCCCACCGAAACGAGAAGAACAGTAACACAGGCCCTCGTCTCCAGTAGGCTGGCCTACGGAAATGCCCTCTACGCAGGAACATCGAACAAACTCCTCAAACGGCTGCAACGCATCCAGAACGCCTCGGCAAGACTGATCCTTGACATCCCCCGTGTCAAGTGACAGCTTGGGCTAAACCAAGGTAAGGGGATGAGAGGGGGGGGAAATGGCAGGGTGGGAGAAACCATTAGATAAGTTACAACACCCCGCCACAGCCACATCACACCCCACCTGAGAGACCTACACTGGCTCCCCGTCAACAAGAGGATAACCTTCAAGCTCCTTATCCACTCACACAAGGTCCTCCACAACGCCGGGCCAGCGTACCTCAACAAACGACTCAGCTTCTACGCCCCTACCCGCAAGCTCCGCTTCGCCGACCTCGCCCTCGCCACAGTGCGACGCATCCGAAAAACAACCGCCAGCGGCAGATCCTTCTCCCACCTCGCCAACAAGACCTGGAACACCCTCCCCACCAGCCTACGGCAGACCCAAGACCTCCTGGCCTTCAGACAACTTCTCAAGACCTGGCTCTTCGATCAGTAGTAGCACCCCCACCCCAGCGCCTTGAGACCCTCACGGGTATGTAGCGCGCTTAACAAATGTCCTGATTGATTGATTGATTGACTCAAACAGGATCTTGTATGAAATCAGCCTATTTGAAGCGTTGTCTTTGATTAAGAGGTTCAACTCGTGGAACTTTGAAAACAGTCTACGGGAGCATTGTTGTCCAACCTGAAGATTCAAAAGGAGACCTTGTCCTCCATTCTTGTCCAGTGCATCGGATGGTTTAAAAACCAGTGGTTTATGGTCTGCATATTTGTTACTATTGACTTATATAGATAGATAGATATTTAATAATTGTATGATTAATTAAAATCAATGCAAATTTCAGGTAAACATATCAAATGTACAAGACCAGAGGGGTGGTGTTATGGTAATCATCGCAAACAGACATCGAAGGTTGTTACAAACTAATCAGCAGCTCACTATACGAAGTGAACATTAGCCTGCTGAATCACTATGTTTCCAACACAGACAGCAGGGGGTATCTTTACACATTGCTCGACCTAGTAGCCCCTGAAACAGGTATACCAGTGATATGGGTGTTGGATTTTAACTGTGTGATAAATGACAATTGAGATAGGCACCTGAATAGACCCTGTCCTGGATCAGCAATGGCCAAAACCCTCAAGCGTGTAATGCAGGATCTGGGATGTGTGGCTATTTTGCGAGTAATACACCCAGAAGTTTGTGAGTACTCCTTCAACTCCACAGTCCACGACACAAATAGCAGACTCGATAGATTCCTGAGATTTCAGGCATAGGCCCTAAAATAGACTAGCACAGTATCTGTGCAGCTCCTATCGGACCACTCACCCTTCCTCATGACATATTGCCTGATACCAGAAAGGACAAAAGTCGCTTTGTGGCGAATATCGCGGGACTCATGGGAAACACTGGATAGATTAGTGACAAAGGACTATGGACAGAGACTCCAACAAGAAGGTAATAAACCTGGCAAAATGCTCTCATGAATCCTGAATTGAGAGCGCCTCTCCCCAACTATGCTGCCACTTATGGACTCAAATGGTCAGCAGGTTAACACCCAAGCTGCTATCTACGCACACTTATTCAAACACTGTACACGAAAACCATAAAAGTCCCAGCAGTGCAAGTTGCAGACTACTTTGCCACTATATATATTCCCACACTCACTCGCGAATTTGTACTTGAGTTAGAGCAATCCTTCACAAAGAGAGAAATACTGGAGGCTCTAAAGAGCACGCCAGCAGTCATAACCCCTGGTCTGGATTGTTTTACACACTGAATTTTACAGATGCTTCTGGTCTGACCTTGTATGTAAACTCCTGGAGATCGTTGAGGAATTGGCTCGCCTGGGTAAACTACCAGAGTCCATGTGGGAGGCGCTGATCTTAATGATTAAACCGGACAAAGATCCGAGCAGCCGGTATCATATTGACCCTTATCAATGATAAACACCAAGATCCCAATACTGGCCAAGACCCTGGCAAAACAGTCTAAAAAGGGTGATAGCTGCCTTGGTTCACTTGGATCAGTGCAGATTTGTAGTAGCACCCAGATGAACCTGCAGAGGTCACTCTACGTCATCGACATGGTAGTGGACTCTGTCCTGAAGGCAACCTTGGTGGCACTAGACATCAAAACAGTGTTTGACACACTGGATTGGGATTACATGCAGACTGTGTTGGTGAGTATGTGATTTGGCCCAAAGTTCTGGGAATGGATAAGATTACTCTATACCAACCCAGCAGCCAGAGTTAAATCTGAGAATGGCGTATCAGAATGATGGGATCTAGAGAGGGGCACTCAAAAAGGCTGCCCACTCTTGCCTCTGCTGTTTGCCCTAGCTGTAGAAACTTTAGCTCTCAGACTTGAAAGCTTCTGGAAGAAGGTGGAATTAAACTAGGGGGCCTCAACACATGATGATGATGTATGCAGATGACACATTAATATACCTGAACCATCCAGTCTTGCTCCGCGAGCTTTAACAATTTGGAAATTTCACTGGTCTATGGCTTAAAGAACACAGCAGGGTATTATTCCCCCTGGCAATATACGCCAATCTCCCCCGGTACAGTTACCTGCGGTAGGACTGCGATGGGAAACAGGAAGTTCCATTACCTGGGAATACAAGTTGCATACACCCCGGACTGGCAATACACCTATACGTGGGCAGGGAACTCAAGGGGTTGTAGGCATTGGTTAGATTCTGAAATAAACTCTCTATTTTGCTTATGGGTAGGGTGGCACTGGCAAACATGTACCACGCCAGACCTTAAAGACACGGATACCCTGTTGATTTTCCTAGTCTGGCCGGTAAGAGGAGCAGGGCCTGACTAACACATATTTAGAGAGACAAAGTGGAGGGCTGCCTTGGGCTCCCGGACCTAGAACTATATTACATAGTGACACAGCTCCAGCACGCGACACATCAGTGCAAAGAAGGGGCCAACTGGGAAAAGACTGTTGACGGACACAGTAAAACAGAAAAGCTACCCCGCAACTTGATGCAGGGGTCCAATCAAAATGACACACTACCCATAATAACCCATAAGGTGGCAGCAGCATGGGAAGTAGTGGCCATGTGGGTACTTAGCAGACCACTGTTTTTCAGGGCTTTACACCTGGAATGGATAAAATAAATTCAGAGAAACGGGATGGGTTATGTCCCTGGAGGGTTAGTGGCTGAGGGCCTGTTCCACTCTGGGCGATCTATAACCAGTGGATATGTTTGTAAGCTACACTGTTGCCTGGGCAATTTTTGGGGTAGGTGGGGGCTAATTCCTGCAATTCGCAAACCTGCCAGGGAGGTCTAGACAGAGTTCCCGAACAATCCTATGATGTCAGTCACACTGGAAAGGAAGCGATATTAGAAGGAGGAGGGTTTGGGAGTTGATATCCAGATTCTACAAAATCCTGAAAGTGGATAGAGTGAAGGATCCCATGATGGCCCCGGCGAGATGGAAGGAGAACCTATGGGAAGCCCTGCTAGATAGGGAATGGGTGTCTGCCTGAGAATTAGCCTAAACAATAACTAGCAATACGAGGTTTACATTGACGCATTGTCCAGTATACACTGAACCTACCTAATCCCAGGGAGGCTACACAACCTCTACCCGATTTGATCTCAGTGCAGCACCGACAGAGTAGCTTTCAATCACATGTCCTGAGAATGTGAGCAGATGTGGAGATATTGATAGAAGATTATCACAACCATAAGAAGGGTGACCTGCATATTGTTCACTGCCACAGGAGAGCAGTGTGTGTTGTGACTCTAGCCGCAGCCCGGCAATGCCAAAATGCCACGCAAATTCACTGCCCTGGCGTTGGTACTGGGGAAGAGGTGTAAAGCGATCCACTGGATCTCCCCGACAGTACCCACAGACTGTGTGGCTGAAAGACAGAATAGAATGGGCATTAGCAGAGGAAAGGCGACTAAGAAAATTCAAAACCGACAATAAAGCTGCGGATGAAATTGCTCATTGGGCAGAAATGACACATAAGCTCACGGAATGTTGTAAAGCTGTGTTGTTTGTGTGACTCCTGTTACAATTGTTCCACGTAAAGCCGAAGAGCAAAGTACAATTGTCTTAACCCCTACTGTATCAATCAGATGGGATTTTCTCCTGTAAAGTGATCCATTTACTAATAAATAAATACTTTAAAAAAATATATCAAATGTACTTGTTAAAAAAATGTAAGAGGTAAAGTGCATAGTGCGGTAAAAAGGGACGGATGGAAAGCGTCCAGATATATTTCGCTGACCATGATCTCCGCCCTTGTGCGTCATGCTTACTGAACTAATGTTACTTCCACATTATTTCTGCATTGCTGGGGACGTTTGACTTTTTTCAGTTTGCTTACACAACGATGAATTGTCAACATCTGGCTGTCATTTGACACGATTCACATCGGGCAGCATTCTTTTGCCTTAGTGCCGTTTTGTAACTTTAAAGTTCGCAGAACATTGGGGGCAACAAGTCTCTTCTTTGGGCCAACAAATTCCTACAAATGCATGGGTCATAAATTAGTGATTCTGGTCCCAACTCGCATAATTGATCACTATTGCCACGGCGTTGCCCATAGAGGTAGGCCTGAGTGGTTTGCACCCAAGTCTGAGCAATGCCAACTGTTTTTTTGCAACAAGGAAAGGGGTTGTTTCAAGCATGCCGGTCAGTTTGGGGAAGGGTGTCATAGAGGTTTTCGACTAGTTTGCAGGCTGCAAGGGGTCCACAAAGGAGACCCACTAAAAGGGCTGCCTATTTAGTGCCACAAGAGGCAGCCTTCCAGTGTTTGCGACCCTCAGGAGTCAAGGAGTGCCGCATCACTTCCGGGGAGAGGGGGGGCGGGGATGAGGTACATATACCTCTGAAAAGCGGATAGCAACACCATTGTGATGCGCTTCCAATCGCACAGCTTCAATGAAAAATTCTTACGAGCTTTTTTCTATTCCAAAGTTCATATTTATTCCATGTTCATCATCATTAATCATGCTTTCATTTCACTTTTCGCAAACGGGCTGTCCATACTCCCAATTTTTTCAAATGAGGCGGTTATGCCAATCCAGTCCTTTTACCACATCACGTGGGTTATGTCAATTCATGTTAAACCAGCTTTAAGTTCTTAATGAGTCCCAATGCATTTCCGGCTATTTGTTAGCCCTTCGTCAGGGGTAGCTGTGTAGATTTAAAAAAAGCCTCTGTTAGTTTTACATATTTAGGACACTACATCATTTTTTCACAATACATTCAGTAAATAAGTAAATTCACCAAATAAAATCAAAAATACAAGCTGTGTCCATAACTGACCCTTATGCTTTAAACCCCATGATTGTGACGAGACAGAACACCTATCTATATAACGTACACTATGAAACTTTCGGAGTTTTCATTTAACGCGGTCACCTCCCCCACAACCATCCTCGATGTTAAAACCTGCCATTCTTGCCACGTTGCTCAATTGAATCCTCGAACACCCTCGTGCCTTCCTGCACCTCTTTACCCTATTGTTAATTTAATAGCATAACACTAGAACCCAATGTGAATCACTAATCCCCCAAACCATATATGCCTACATTAAGCCACTGTAACCTCCCCGAATCTTGGGGCATATTACCAAGCAATAGCGATAATTATCGCTATTGCTTGGTTAGAGACAAAAATTTACCGCTGAGCTGCAGCAATTTTTATCGCAGATAAACCTTGGTATTACCAAGGTTTATCGCAAATGCGATAAAAATCGGCCGCAATGCATGAATATCGCTGAAAAGTCAGCTATATTCATGCATTACCGCGCTAATGCTCTTAGCCATGTTATCCACCTCCCATTGGATAACATGGCTAAGAACTGCTCAGGGTGTTAGCTTTTGGAGATATTCGCGCTTAGCGCGAATATTTCCAAAAGTTGGTAATAGGAGATAGCGATGTTAGCGACTGTTTCCAGTCGCTAACATCTTGGCACGCCCACTTTGCATGTCATTAGTGATAAATATCACTGACATGCAAAGTGGGGCCCAAGATGGTCGCTATCTCCTACTAGCTGTCGCTAACTGGTGTTAGCGACAGCTAGAAAATAGGGAGATAATTTTATCTCCGCTTTCTTGGCTTTTAAAGCCAAAAAAGCGGAGATAAACCCCTTTGATAATATGCCCCCTTGTTCTGAATTCCGTGCCTGCTCATGCCCCGTGATTCCTACTGACATCCTGGCACCTCCTTACTCCAAAAACCACGTTGTCCAACTCCTTTTCAACCAACTTTCCCAACTCCGTTTGCTATATTTACGCCCTTGCACTTCTCAAACACGGTCTAATTCCCGTCAGCTGAATCACATTGAAACCGAGTGTTCTCCTCCTTCTTGCCCTGACGGCCTGCACTCCTACCACCTACCAACTAAACTAGCAAAACTACATGTCCCATAATCCCTTTTGTCAATCTTTTTTACATCCGTTGAACATGCAACGTTCTTTCCCCAAAACGATAAAATGACAGTACAATGCCCTCAGATTTAGTGAAAACAAAATGCAATCACATGTGCCCCCAATTAAATAATTCCAAAGCAAACATTCAAATGAAAAGTGAAGTGCACAATGATCAATAAGCTATGTATTGATTCCGATAACTTTATCTAACGTAGATCCATGAAAACAGTCTGTGCAGAACTGAAACAGCCTTGTTTGCAATGATGTTACATTGAAAATTCTTGTGATCATCCTTTTGGTGCGGGTGCAAAAGCTGCTTTTTTGAGGCAAAAAATGTGGTTACAAGCTTAGCGGTAGGGTTGCAGCATGCACACCAATTTGTCAATCTGTTCTCTGCTTTTTGCTTTTAAAGTTTGCTTGCGTGCAGATTGGACCTATGCCTTGCCTCCAAGCACATGACATTGACGTTGAAAAGCGGATAGCAACACCATTGTGATGCTTTTCCAATCGCACAGCTTCAATGAAAAATTCTTACGAGCTTTTTTCTATTCCAAAGTTCATGTTTATTCCATGTTCATCATCATTAATCATGCTTTTATTTCACTTTTCGCAAACGGGCTGTCCATACTCCCAATTTGTTCAAATGAGGCGGTTATGCCAATCCAGTCCTTTCACCACATCACGTGGGTTATCTCAATTCATGTTAAACCAGCTTTAAGTTCTTAATGAGTCCCAATGCATTTCGGGCTATTTGTTAGCCCTTCGTCAGGGGTAGCTGTATAGATTTACATGTACCTCTCCCTACCCTCTGGGCACTCTCTTTGCCTACTACCCTGATGTCAGGCGCAAATTGAAATCAGCACCCCAAGCCATCCGCTGACTCCTGGGTTTGTAGATCCCCTCCGTATTCACCCCTAGTGAAAGACCACAGATCACATTCAGACAGCAGCAAAGTTATTGTCCGGTCGGGTAAACGGTCCCCCTTTAATCTTACAGGACTATGTTATCAACAGGACACCTGCAACAGTGAGTTGAAGGATAAACCGGACTGGCAGGTCCTGCTGGCCCTTGCAGGCAGGATGCTTTCTAAGGGCATTGGAGGTGTCATGCCAATAAACCTGGAACGCTTCACCTGCTGGGTGTGGTGACGGTTTCAAGAGAAGGGTCACAGGGTCTACCCCCGGGGACCTATCATCCTAAAGTATGAGGTCAATGTTAGATTTTAACAGGTTTAAATGAGCAGGGGACTAACGGACTGGGTTTGGCACAAAAGACAATGCCCCAAAGGTACAGGACTAAAACACAACATGGGCAAGCTGGTTATCAATAGTAATGGGGAGGTGCATAATTAGTGGCCAGCTAACGAGAATGTCCCTCAGGGGGTTACCACAGGACGGTCATCAGTAGAAGGGATAAGCGGGCACCACGCAGCTGGCAGAAGGTGTGAGGCCAGCGTGTGATCGCCATGTTACCACATGGCTCCACTAGCCAAGAACACTGGCCCTGTGTACACACTTGTCTCTCTTGGGGAAGAGGGATCTGTTGCAAGAGATGAAGTTCTCCAGGTGTAAGGTAGGCAACAATTGGGTGCATGTGCGTTAGGCTTTTGCTTGCCTAGTTCACAGAGGGTTTTGAAGAAGATGGGGCTTCACCTGCTAAAAGTGGCCTGGACTTGTTTGCTGGACCGGGGATAGGCCCGGGTATCAGCTGGATGTAGGTAAAAATGCCTACCCTTGTTCAGAGGTGGCATGGACAGGTTTGCTGGACCTGGAGAGGGACTTGAGTAATCAGGATGTAGGTAAATAAACTTAGGTGCAAACGGGAGTGTATAGAAAGGTGTGCAGTGCTCAATTAAGGGTGTTAAACAACCCAGCATTTCTTTATTTTCCCAGGATCAATGGTTGGGTATATGGCCTTTCGTGTGTCTTCAGGGAGGCACGAGGGGCGGAATGCAGGAATCGGAGACAGGTGTTGTTTCCATCACTTAGTTAAATCGGTTTGGGCTCTATGCTAGCGCTGGAACAGTTTGCCGAAGATAGCTGCGGCACAGACCGGTGGGGGGTGTCTCCCTTCCTTACAGCGGGACATACACTTAAGAGGCAATGAGTTGTCTTCTCTGGGTAGGAAGGCACTGCTGTAAGAAATGAAGTCCTCCATGCATAAGATAGCAACTATTGAGGAACATGTGAGTTTTAGGGGTCAAGGATAATCCCTTGCTTAGTGAAGCAAGGAGTCTGGTCATGGGAGGGCAGGAAACCTCACGCAAAAGAGTTAACCGCTCCATGTGTAAATTCACTGAACAGAGTAGACATTATTTGGCTAGGATACCCAGGCATGCACTGGACCTGCTTGATGTAGAAGCTGCAGCAGAGTTGGGGGGGGTTTGATGGATTCCTCCTCCCAATGTGCTGGTCATACACCTGGGAGGGAATACTCTGGCATCTCTGGGGAGAAGGGCACTGCTTCAAGCATTGACGGTCACCATGTGTAAGTTTAAGAACCAGCTGGGGACCTGTGAGATATGGTGGTCTAAGATAACGCCCCAGTGGGTGTGGCAGGACGCACGATTAAGGGAAGCCATGGAGGTCTCTCGCAGGAAGGTTAACAGCGCCATGAAAGAATTCACTGAGCAAAGGGGGTTTGGCATCATCCGTCATGGGTTGCTGCACACAAAGGCCACAGGGTGTTTTGATGAAGATGGTGTACACCTGTCCAGAGTTGGTATGGACCTGTTCCTACTTGACCTGGGGGCGGCCTTAGAGACAGCAGGGTGTAAGTAATGAAGGCTATCTTGGTGGTGGGCTCTGGGGTGATGGTGGCCACACCCAGAGCTGTGGTGGAGTTACAGGGTGATCCAGAAGCTGTAAGGTACATACGGGTACCCTCTGCAGGAGCACAACAAGGGTGCAAAGGCCACATATCTACAGGGAGGTCCTCGCGTTGGATCCTGGAGGAGTGACGGCGCCCCGTTAGTCCTACAGGCGGTTGTGGACCTGAGCAACCAGGGGTTGCCTGGTAGGCTCCGCCCCCTTATGGGTCGTAAGCAAAGGGGTGAGCTGTTGGCCCACCGGTGGGAGGGGTCTCACCTCCCCAAAAATATGGCAAACACCGTTGGGCAGGGCCACGGTGTCATTTGGCTCATCAGGTGGCGAGGGGCTGCCTGCCTTGGGATCGCCCGTAAAATAACCCACCAATGTTGGCATATTTGTAATGCTAATAAACCTGCAGCAATTTTCTCCACGAAGAAGGTGTCTTGTCGGGTTATTGCACTAGGAGAATGCTTTATGGGGGGGGGGGCTGAGTGTTTGCCAATATTGGCACTATTGTATGTGCCTTCTTACTCCGCTTCCATAAGTCCTGTGTTGATTTGATTTCTGCTTGTGTCATTAGCACTTTTGCTAGCTGTTTGATGCGGGATAAGGCGTTCCCATAATTATTTCGCTTTTAGATTTTGAATTTCCTCAATGAAATATTTATTCTAGTAGGACTTGCCCAGTTTTTGTGCTTTCAAAAACTAGATGTTTTAGAGAGTTCTCTTGCGCTACTTTTGGCTTTTGACGCAGTACAAATGTGGCACAGTGACAAATCTTGCCTTGTTAGATTGAATTTGAGGCGGTTTGTGCTGAGACCGTGGAGTCATAAGTGAAAGAGCCATCAGTAGAATCTGCATTGGGCTTAGTCCAGCCATATGCCCAGCATATTTCTGAATGCAAGCATTCCCGATGTTAATGACTGCAATCATTCAACTTTGACCACCTTACATATTGCAGTCAGTCCTGTTAGGTATTTTTAACACTCTTTGGAATGCGTAAATCACTGTGGAGGCATTGCCCTTTAACATACTCAGATGAATTTCAAAGTGACCCCATTCATTTATCAAGACGACCAGATATTTGTATGTTTTAATCCTCTGCATCCGTTCATTTTCCAGGTGCCATATGCCCTTCTTGATTACTTTGCAGCCGAATACTATTATTTTTGATTTACGTTATTGATTCTGATGGTATTTGTGATTCCAAAGGTAACCGGCGCACCAAGAGATCTTTAAAGCTCTGTTTGATCTCATAATTTAGTATCATCTGGGGCGTTGCTTGGAGCATCAAGATGGCGGTCGCACTCTAAGAGTGCTCCGAACCCCTCCGTCATCCACACCAAGATCTGCCAACATCGGCAGCCACCCGACCCTGCAATCGACAATTAATGCTTTGCAATAACCTGCGCCACCTGTCTGCGGCAACGACCGCCGTGAATCGTCCACTGTGCCTGTCTGCCACCTAGCTTCCCGCTTCGCCACACCTAAAATGGCGGCACCCCGTTCCCTGGGCCCCGGAGCCCTAATCTGTGGCCGATGGCGGATTCGGCTTGGCCGGGTCTGCCATGCCAGTGCGTGGCGGTGGTCACTGGCACTGCCCCTTGGACCGGCGGCCACAAACCCAGCAATCTAGACGGTGGCTGTGCTGCACCCTTCGGGCCCCAGTGAGTGCTGAGGGCGGCGCCGCGAGGACGATGGGAAATGATCTGCGTGGGACCCCCGGCCTGCAATAATCGTGAGGCTGATTTGCACCATGCTATGGTGGAGGGTTATCGGCTGCGCCGATCGGACTGCGGGGGTTCGGTAGGGGAGGCCTCCACCACTCTCTCCCTTCTTCCCCCATCCTTCCATTGGAACGGTTGAGGCCTGTTGGCCTTGGCACTGGACTAGCTCCAACTTGGTGGTACTCCTGGCCATCTGCTACGAGCTGGGTGGCACCTGGGGCACGAGCCCGCTTCCCCGGCCCTCCCTATGGGAGTCCTGACTACTGGACCCCAGGCCTGAATTTACGACACAACCACACTGAAGTCCAGCACTGCTGCAATAGTGATTCTGTCCCCGGATCCTTTTTACTAGTCTTGCCGCTACCCGCAGCCTCCCATGGCCCTGGCGAGCTCCTGAACTCCTGTAGAGGCTGCACTTGAATATACAAAGCACGCTGGTCCCACGCCTACTCCCAGATTGGATCTCCGTGGATCCCGCTGTTGGCAGAGCAGGGCAGTCTGCGAGAGGTCTTTGGCACCGGCTGGGGCCTGTCCTATCACTACTAAGCCTCATGGGGGTGAACTGCCCGGTGTTCTGTGTAGAGGGGCTCAGCTGTGGTGCTGTGTGGTGGTAGCCGTTGTGGTGGACTCCTTGTGGGGGCCTGGCCCAACCCCTCATGACCTCCTGCACACCCATCGCTTTATAAATACAAAAAACACACGCGTCCCCGACGGGCCGCTGCGCTGGAGCCATCACCTGAGTGACCTGCCATCCGGGACTACTATCCATACGCCCGAGACTTTGTTTTCTTTTCAGAGGACCCCATTTAGCATCCTGCACTAGAGAAACCCACAGTACTTAATTTCTCCATCAAGTCCTCCTGGCATATCCACCTCTTGGCCATTGGCTATCCGGCCCGACGACCTCCTGCTTCCCCTACATCGTGTCCCTGTTCGGGCCTGATGCTGGCCCGCAACCTCAGGACTTTGGGGCACTGAGATCCTGTTCTCCTTGGGCCCTGAAAAGCCCCAATCCCGCTATAAGACATCGGAATTCAACGCCCAGGTGACCTTTGACTCAGGACTCCGACCCAGAGCCCTACTGGCTCTAACCTAATTTGCCCTTCCTTCATCAATCATTAGGAGAGACCGCAGCCCGAAATCCTCCGCCACCCACACACAAACTAAAAAGGACCAGTTCACAACAGTGGACCAAATCCCCAGAGGGGCCAGTGGGCAGCCTATCCCTTCCGCGTAATGACCTGGCAGCCATCCTCCAAGCTATAGATGCATCCTAGACATCAGTGGAGGAGAAGTTCGGGTAAATCCGGGTGGACATGTCCCTCATCAGGCAAGCCCTGCATAACGCCACAGCCCGCATTTGAGAGTCCGAGTCCCGCCTCTCCACAATGAGGACGTCGTCCATCAGCTACAAGAACTAGTGGCCTGCCTACAATCCCACACTACAGACCTGCACAAGAGAGCCGAAGATGCTGAAAACCGCTCGCGTCGTAACAACTTACGCTAGGTGGGCTTTCGAGAAGACAGCGAACAGGGTCAGATGGCCAACTTCATTGAAACTTGAATATTGTCTTGGATGCCTAAAGACACACTCTTCCCCCTGGTTCGCGATCGAGCGAGCCCACCGTTCGCTTGCACCCAAGCCACCCCTTGGGGCTCTTCATCGCCCTATAATTGCCCGGGTATTACATTTCAAAGATCGAGATGCAATCCTATGCAAAGCTTGGACTCTGGACTCACTGAAGTTCCAGAACTATACCATCATGGTATTCCCAGTGCAGACTCAACGGCGCTCCTATACAGAGGTCAAGCAGAAAATTAGAAATCTTGGCCTCCAGTACAGACTCCTCTTCCCTGCCCGCCTCCGAGTCATCTTCAAATGCAAGACTCAATTCTTTGACTCCCCTCAGGTCGCTTGGACTTGGCTGACTAAAGAACGCCCCCTGGGGCCTTGACCAATCCCCTCACCTACCCATTCGGATCCACAGGCCTCTCAAACTTTGTCCCCTAAACAACGCAGGAGGCGCACACAATCTCGCAAAGATGTGAGGGTTGTGCGAGCGTGCCCAGATCGTTGAGCCCGACTACCCGTGGGCCTGGCACCAGGTCCTCCCCCTCTGGTTCTCACCCAAGGTAAAGGAACAGATCAGCTGACAACTTCTCCAGCGAACGCACTCCCCAGGGTGTCCTGGACCGGGCGGCCACAGACACCGACCTCTCCCGCAGTCTAGTAATCTGAACGTTCCCCTAAGGGGTGACAAAGCTGACGCAGAGAATCATCACCATCTGGAGACATAGGACTATTTATCCTGCAATGTCGTACTGTAGAATTTGACACTGCCAATCCTGCATTTACATCCGACAGAAGCTGAGGGGTCCACCACGCATCTCCTGTACTAAACACTATTGTTTAGCTAGTTTCTATCACATTGTAGGGCCACAGATGCTTCGGTTCCGGAAGTATAGGGTGGCAGAAGTATAGGGCGGGGGAGGGGGATAGGGTTCAGGACCATTGTTCTATGTTCTGTTTTAGGTTCTACATCATAATTTCCATCCCAGAGAGCACAATGCACTTCCACGCGACCGCATCGCAAACACATGGCGACCCTGCACAATGGACACAGCTTTAAGCGTCAAGCTCATTTCTCACCCCAGACTCACCACTGGGCCCGACCCGGGGTGCCCTCTGTATCTCGCACTCTACATGACACACATCCCAAGAACACCACTCTCTCTGGGTCATGTCCTGGAATGTAAACGGCCTGCTTGTTTGCATCAAACATATGGCAGTCCTGAAGTATGCCCAGCAACACTCTCCTAACGTTCTCCTGTTCCTGGAGACCCCCCTCATAGGATCCCACTGTGTCTTTTTGGCGTTCTATGGTTTCGACAGAGTGTGGCACTCCTGCTTTAACAGTGGCTCCCAAGGAGTAGCCATTCTACTCAGAAAAATCTTCCCATTTGTCCTCTCCCACGTTACTGAAGACCCACAGAGGCGTTTCGTGATTCTCTCGGGGGCTCTAGGTGGGAGTGTCCTTCATCTCTTATCTATCTATGCCCCCCCACGACACTTACCTCAACACTACAACATCTCACTAACAACATCTCCAATTTACCCGAAGGTCAGATAATCCTGGGTGGAGATTTCAATGCGGTTATACAACCCACTCTTGACTCTACAGGTACCCCCTCCCCTACCAGGTTAATCCATGCCAATAAACTGTCCGACTGGGTGACCACCTTGTCCCTCTGTGACGTATGGCTGGTCTGGATCCCTCACAACCCCCAATACTCACACACCTCGGCGGCGCACCATTCACACGCCCGTATTGACATGATTCGTATGCCAGCCCCGGACTGCCAACGCGTGACCAATGCCTCCATCCTTCTCTGAGGAATCTGACCACTCAGCAGTGCTCATGCACCTAGGCCGCACCCCGATGGGTTATGCCCTATATGGCGTTTGAACGCCTGGTTCCTTCAATATAAAGAATTTTGCAAGGCCGTAGGAGAGGAACTTAGACAATATTTCCTTACAAAGCTGGATTCAGTGTCCTCCCAGGTATCCTTTGGGAGGCTGGTAAGGCTACCATCTGAGGGATGGCTAAAAGCCGCCTTCGGGCGCAGCAGCAAACCCGGGATGGTCACCTCACACTCCTCGAAGCATAGGCGCTCTGGCTGGAGACTGACCTGACCAGAACCCCGAGCGGGACCCGCGAACCGCAACTGGCAGCCGTGTGGGAAGAGATTAAACAAACCGCTCTGGAGTCAGCTTAACTGTTATGGCGCTAATCTGTCGCCCACGTATATGGGTGGTGGGACAAAAGTGGGAGACTCCTCCACAGGCTGGCTTTCTGCCCCTTGGCATCTCAGATCATTCCAGAGATCCAAGACCCCTCAGTAACTGTTTGCTGTACCTCTCCAGAGATTGCACACGTTTTTGCTGTTTTTTACTCTAATTTATACTCAGCGCGCCAGCTGGACTATACTCTCGCAGACTTCCTTAGTCCCTTGCAGCTCCTCATTCCCAACCTGTCGCAATCAGGAACCGCTAGCTTGGACCTACCCGTCTCCCTGGAGGAGATAGGTGCGGTGATCTCCCTACTGGCGTCTCGGAAAACTCTGGGTCCCGATGGGTTCCCCCAAGAGTATTACGCGTCCTACCGTGAACAATTGGTCCCCCACCTCACGGCCTTGTTCCGCCACGTGGCGGAGGTCGGAGATTTCCCCCAGAGACGGACATAGCCACCATTGTGGTCATCCGTAAAATCCAACCACCCTCGTTATTCTGGAAGGACTATCGACCGATCTCACTGATCAACACCAAACTTAAAATCTATGCCACTGTTCTGGCTCAATGCCTGCGCTCACTCCTTATCACACTGATCCACTCGGACCACTGCTGCTTCATGCCTGCTAGTGCGACCAGACACTGCCTACGACGCCTCCATTTTGCACTGTCTAACCGTCAGGCATTCAACCCCTACTTAACGCACCTTCTTGTAGTTTTCGAGAACGCCTTAGACACCGTGAACTGGCATTACCTCGATGAAGTACTTGCAATGATGGGCATGGGTGAGCAATTCTGACGTTTCATCCAATTCTTCTACTCCAACCCTCAAGCCAGAATACTGGTCAATGGTTCTCTCTCCGAGGTATTTCCAATCCGGAGGAGCACGAGGCAGGGCTGCCCCCTCTCCCCACTCCTTTTCGCTCTGGCGATGGAGCCCCTGGCGGGCCTCATCCGTGCAGACGACTTGATTCAAGGCTGGGCATGGGGAAGCCACCACGTGGATAAAATCGCATTGTATGCGGACGACGTCCTGCTTTTCCTGGCCCCAGATGTCTCCAATACCTTCAGCTCATTGAGAAGGTATCGGGCCTCTGGCTGAACCTGGCTAAGTCAACGCTCGTGCCCCTCCATCTCTCCAGGGAATGTTTCAACTGGCAGTATAATGTACCTATAAGACGACAGTGATTTAAATACCTCGGGATATGGGTTGCCCTACTCCCTGAATTGGAATGGGTGCTGAATGTCACCCCACTTGTTAAGAGGACCAGGAAGGATCTCAGTCGCTGGCAAGCTCTACCACTCAATCCACTTGGAAGGGTGGCACTATTTAAAATGATGATCCTCCCTCGGTTCCTAAATATTAATCAAAACACTCCCTTCCACTACCCCAGTAGCAAGTTCTGAGAGATCTACTCAATGATCACACGATTTTTATGGGGCATGGGACGACCACGCTTGTCCCTCAATCGCTGCCGTATTCCGTCCTTCGACAGAGGAATGGGCATGATTGATCTGTACCTATAATATCTAGTGACTAGGCTGCTTGTCCTCCATGATTGGTTCAAGGGGGGATGGTCTAACTCGGCTTATCAAACCGAACTCCGAGGCATGGACTTTCCTCGAATCCAAGCCCTCCTGTATGGCTCCCCAATCCCACAGACGCTCCAGGAGATGACCCGAACGGTCTTCCTGGCATGGCGTTCGGCCTTGCGTCACTCACACTGGGAAGCTAAATTGACTCAACAAACACCGCTCTGGCAGGGTGCATGGCTCCACGAGGTGGCAGCGCTGCAAGGGTTTACACATTGGGACCACATTGGAATCTCCCAGCTGGGTGATGTGTGGGCAGGGGATCATGTACGATCTTTGCAAGACTTACAGAGTCGCTTCTCCCTACATACCTCACAATTCTACAGATACCTGCAGATTTGACATGCCCTAAGTTCACATATTCCTGCGGGTACCACGCTTCCTGAGTTCAGCCCACCAGAAGCACAGGTCATGATGGGGAACCTTGGGAAGGGAGGCATATCATGCATATATCGCACTCTCACAAACAACAGCCCCACATATCTAGACCCGCTTAGAGCTCGCTGGGAGGGTTGGCTATGTCCACTTGAAGAGGAGGACTGGCGGGATGCGCTGATGACCCCCAAACCCAAACTTAGCACTACCTCGGCTAGACTACGTTCCGTCCGGACCTATTACCTCCACACTGCATATCTTTACTGAAGACCGACTGCACAAAGCCGGTCTGTGGGCCTTGCCCAAACGCACGTGATGCGGCAACCACCCAGCAGACTTCTTCCATATGGTCTGGTCTTTCCCCCGCCCGCAAGGTATTGGGATGAAATGGAATCTGAGCTTTCACAAATTTTGGGTTGGCACGTACCCCATGAACCCATGCGTCTTATCCTGGGCATTACTGATGGTCTAGATGGGACCCGCGCAGACAAATTATTCCTGGGAACAGTCATTGTTGTGGCCAAGTGAGATATCCCCATGCCCTGGGCACGGCATGACCCCCCCCCCCGATCACTAGATTGCACCTGGGGGTTGACTGGTGCGCTGCTCAGGAGAAACCCTTATTTGAGGCCAGGGGCTGTCTAGCCAAGTACCAAAGGGCGTGGGGCAAATGGGCAGACCAAATGGGTTAACGGGGCAGAGAAGAGGAACGCTAGTTCTCGTCACATTATCCCCCTTGTTCGTCCTGTTAAATGCTTGTCCAATGTGCTCATCATATTATTTCATATCTGATGCTTTATATTGTCAAACATGTGAACTTGCACACGGTGCTGTCAGTGCTACTTTGTCTTTGTTCTACAATTGTCAAAACATCTGCCTATTGTACAACTTGAATTGATGTTCTTGCTAGATTAGGAGGTAAGGCTCTTGCTCTCGTGAGTGTTCTATTTTTCTGCTGAATAGAGATTGAAGAGTAGCGGGCCAAATACACCCTGCTTTAAGGCTGCCAACACAAAAGAAGTCGGACACCAATTTATAAAAACAGATTATATTTGAATGAATTTTTAGAGATTAAAATGAGCAAGATCCACCAGAAGGTTCCAGAGATATAGGTTTTTAAAGGAAATGTAAATCTCAGTTGTTTTAGTCACAATCGCTAACAAGCATTAGTAACCGTAAAGTTAGGATACTTTTGAAACGTTTGAAAAAGTTGTGTTTGTCTTCTCTGACCTGACTAGGGTGACCAAATACGGCATGGAGAAGGTCAGGGGGGCCACTGAGGAATAGTTGGACAGTTACCTGGTCATAAAAGCGTTCTTTCATGCAGTTCTGAACTTTGCTTCACTACTGCCATAGACTATAACGGGGAAAGCAAACAAGGGAACCCTACTCACTGGGAGCCTGGGTGAAGACTTTTACAAGAAACAATGGCTCCTGTGGGTAAATAAGAACTAGTTCTGGTAAGGATAACGCACAATGGCAATGAGGGTGATTGAAATAGATGTCAAAAAAGGAAACTAAATATACACGATGCGAATGTATTGGTCATTTATGAAATTATTTATCAACAGTTTACAAAGAATTTTTGTAGCATTATAAACACATATGCAATCAAGTAAGTGATGGTGTGTCCCAGGTGAATTTTAACAAAAAAGAACCTAAACTGCTAAGGTGAAACATAATATTGTGTAGATAACATAAGGTTTCAAGTGTACATTTCAGTTAGAAAGAGACAACCAAATTGTAGGTTTAAGCAATTTGAGGTATAGCAGTTGAAGTGTATAGACAACTGTGGAAAAAGGTCTGTCTCTTTATCTCTGTCGGCGACGTTTCGACCTGAAATAAGGGGCACCTATAAGATTTAATGAGTGTGTGTTAGCATGGGGGCCATCAGGGGCGAGGTATCGTAAAATCATTCGGCAATGTCAGTCAGGAAAACAGACTACCTGTAATGGGTTTGCCTTGCTTGTGGAGCATGCAATTGTGGCACCGTGAGGTAAAGGTGAATTAAAAAACTTACAGGGATCCCGTCCGGAACCTCTGTGGAATATCATGACAAAGAAATGGACCAGTGGCTGTCCATGTAGTCCTCATTTAATACATACTAGTGGCATATAACTGCAGAACTTACACCTGCTGAGGGTGTGCAGTAAGCCGGCAAACGCGATGGAAAGTAGGTCCGCAGATCCGTTGAGAATTAATGACGGGGTATCGGAGGAGAGGCACAGCACTGTGAAAATGATGCAAAAATTGCCACGTGTAAGCAACCTGGCTGTTAGTCGATGCAATGGGAAAGTAACAACTGAAGGTAGTACTTACCAGAAACCACACGAGGGCGCTCCTGGTAATGGTATGCTTGGCGATAGGGATAAATGGATTCTTTCAAAGCAGTGACCTGTTGCTCAGAAGATGCTGGCTCTGTAAATAGTAAATCCTAGTTACTGTATTTACCGGTGTTTAAAACAAGGGGCATAAGAGAGAGGGGGGCATAAGAGAGAACGGACCGATGGTCTAGATAGTGCGACATACCTTAGTGATGATACATGGTATACAAGACATTCGCATCGTGTATATTTAGTTTCCTTTTTTGACATCTATTTCAATCACCCTCATTGCCATTGTGCGTTATCCTTACCAGAACTAGTTCTTATTTACCCACAGGAGCCATTGTTTCTTGTAATAGACTATAACGGAGTAGTCTTGATGAGGACGATGCAGGAGATGAAGGATGCTCAAGGGTGCACTGTGGTCGATCGGGTGTCCTTGTGGTTACTCCTCCGTTTGCAGGTCAGGTGGGGTTACTTTGGCCATAGAGGTCAGGGTACCTCAAAGTCCACTTTGAGCCAGTAGAGGTTCAGCTGCTGCTGGGATACTGGTCTCTGGTCACAGCAGGTTTAGCGGTATCCTTTGGTGGAGGCTAGCATCTCTTTGACCTAAGAATATCGTAGCGCTGGCACTTGGTAGCAAGTAGGACTGCTACAAGCGCTCTTGTATTCCTATTTGTGCTTTGCTTTTAGCCTATTTTAAAATCGTTTGCACTGTATTAATTTACCTCATCTGGGCGTGCTTACTCCCCGGTCCACCGCAGCAACCAGTGCTGTTTGTTGTGGAGGGAGGCAAGCGGCACCACTTCCTGGTTGCTCCTTCTGAGGCGGCCATTTTCGGTGGGTTGACGCGCTAGTCTCCCACTCCGCCCTGATTACTTAAGGGCTGGTCAGTTTCGCGCTCGTAATTGACCTAAGAATATCGTAGCGCTGGCGCTTGGTAGCAAGTAGGACTGCTACAAGCGCTCTTGTATTCCTATTTGTGCTTTGCTTTTAGCCTATTTTAAAATCATTTGCACTGTATTAATTTACCTCATCTGGGCGCGCTTACTCCCCGGTCCACCGCAGCAACCAGTGCTGTTTGTTGTGGAGGGAGGCAAGCGGCACCACTTCCTGGTTGCTCCTTCTGAGGCGGCCATTTTCGGTGGGTTGACGCGCTAGTCTCCCACTCCGCCCTGATTACTTAAGGGCTGGTCAGTTTCGCGCTCGTAATTGACCTAAGAATATCGTAGCGCTGGCGCTTGGTAGCAAGTAGGACTGCTACAAGCGCTCTTGTATTCCTATTTGTGCTTTGCTTTTAGCCTATTTTTAAAATCGTTTGCACTGTATTAATTTACCTCATCTGAGCGCGCTTACTCCCCGGTCCACCGCAGCAACCAGTGCTGTTTGTTGTGGAGGGAGGCAAGCGGCACCACTTCCTGGTTGCTCCTTCTGAGGCGGCCATTTTCGGTGGGTTGACGCGCTAGTCTCCCACTCTGCCTTTCCCTTTTTAATACGCAGTTGTCCGCGCAGCGGTGACGTGCAGCGGTAGCGCCGTAGACGCGCCGGAGAGGCGCCAGAGAGAAGCCAGTCCGCGTCCAGACGCTTCCCGCTACCTGGCGCCCAGCTTCTTTCATTATGGTAGGCCCCTTGCTATCTTACGATGCATTATCGCTTCATGCTCTTTGTCCTTCTCATAACCCTATGTGTGCCCATACTTACCTTCCTCATCAGATTGACTACGTCTGCAAACAATGCAACTGGCGTCCCTCCATCCCCTCTATTCGTCCACCATCATCTACTCAGGACTGGAAAATGTTCCTCTTGAATTGTAGGTCCGTCTCTAAACACCACACTGAGCTATATTCTTTGATCGAAGACCTTAACCCTCATGCGCTTTTCCTAACGGAAACGTGGCTCCATATGGACAACGATCCAGCTATCGTCTGGGCCATCCCTCAAGGTTTTACGCTAAAGAGACTAGATCGCTTTATTGGGAGAGGCGGAGGAGTGGCTATTGTCTATCGCGACAGTTACAAATGCCGAATTACCCCTGTAACTGTGCCATCCTGCGAAAGTTTTCGTTTCTCACTTGATCTTACCCCCACCACTACTTTTTCTGGCATTCTAGCCTACCGTCCTCCTGGTGCTCTTAATAATTTTATAACTAAAATGACAGACCTTACTGCAGGTCTCATCCTGTCCTCACCCAACTTCACCTTGTTGGGTGATTTTAACTTGCACTTAGACGACCCCTGCGATACTGCAGCCAATACCCTCTGTTCCAATCTTTCCGCGCTAGAATTACATCAAAAGGGATTTCTTCCAACCCACAATAGAGGTCACTTGCTGGACCACATTTACAGCAATATTAGCGATCTCTTAGTCGAATCCCCAGTCCCATTACCCTGGACGGATCATTTCCTAATTCCCTTAATTTGGCGCACTAATCCTTTCCCCCCCACCTGCGGCCCCGTTAAACATCGAGGCAGGAAATGGTCTTCACTTCCTCTCCCCGCCTGGGAAGCCGCCCTGATTAAAAATTTACCCGGGAAAGTGTCGAATTCCACTACAGCAGCTAACAATTTTGATGAGTGGATTTCTACCACACTTGACACAGTCCTCCCTGTACAGGCCACCAACCTCATAAAAAGACCCAGAGCCACCCCATGGTTCACTCCCGCTCTTAAGACCATGAAATTAGCCTGTCGTAAATATGAAAGAGCCTGGAGACAGGATTACTCCAAGTCTAAGAAGGACGATTATAGAGCCGCTATTTGGCTCTATAAACAAGAGATAAAGACTGCACAAGCTGCCTTCTACGGCAGCAAAATCAATGCAGCCGCTAACGCCCCAAGGGAGATTTTTAAAATTGTCAAGTCACTCATTTCACCCCCTGCGGAATGCCCCTCTGCCGACGGCGCCCAAAACCGCTGCAACGAGCTGGCTGAGTTCTTTTCTGGGAAAATACAGAACATATACTCCTCTTTTGGGGATGCTAATAATGACCTGGACCCCCCCCCCTTCCCTCTACTTCTGATATCGCAGTCCAGTGTGGGCTTGACACAATTCCACCTTTAGACTCTTCGGCTTTGGATAAGCTTATCTCTAAAGTCACTTCAGGCTCCCCTAACGATTCAGCACCCCCTCAGACCCTTATCAAGGCCATGGACATAGTTCGCCCGGTCATATTGGACCTTCTCAACACCTCCATCTCCTCTAAATCCATACCTCCCTCCTGGAAGTGCGCGATGGTGAGGGCCCTGTTGAAGAAGCCCAATCTCGACCAATCCAATTTGGCGAATTACCGTCCTATTTCCTTGCTTCCTTGGCTGAGCAAACTGCTGGAGAGGCATGTAAATAACATCCTGATGAATTATCTGGAGTCAAACAGCCTTCTACGTGCCTCCCAGACAGGTTTTCGTCCCCTACATGGGACAGAAACCGCCCTCCTGGCGGTAACAGAGGAAGCAAGATCAGTGTTAGACCAGGGTGGCAAAGTTGCCATCATTTTATTAGACCTCAGCGCCGCGTTCGACACGGTTAACCATGTCACGCTATTACAACGTCTGGCGGACATGGGCAGGTCGGGCCCGGCTCTGGACTGGCTGACATCATTCCTGACTGACCGCTTCTTCCAGGTCTTCGAGGGCGAGGCAGTGTCACCTAAACATCCCCTCAGGTGTGGGTTCCTCAGGGCTCATCCCTGAGCCCCACCCTATTTAATACCTACATGGAACCCCTCGACAGGATTGTCCAACCCTTCGGTGTGCGTATTATCACCTACGCGGACGACACCCAACTGGTGGTCTCTTTAGACCACACGGAGGTGTCGTCCAACACCCTAGGCCCCTGTCTGGAGGCTGTTGCCAGATGGATGCAATCTTCCTGTTTAAAACTCAACGGGGAGAAGACAGATGTTATCTTATTGGGTAACCCCTCCCCCTCTGTCTTTGCTTCCATCTGGCCACCATGTTTGGGCCCGCCCCCAGCTCCCAAGGACCAAATAAAAAGCTTGGGAGTCTGGCTTGACACTGCCCTGAATTTCTCAGCTCAAGCCACAAAGACTGCAGCCACCTGTTTTGGACTGATGAGGATGCTGCGGAAGGTGCTCCCCTTACTTCCATTTCAGGCAAGGAGGATCCTGGTTCAGGCTCTCATACTATCTCGCCTGGACTATGGGAATGTCCTCTATATGGGAGCCCCTTCCTTTGTTATCCAGAAGCTCCAAGTCACCCAAAACAGTGCAGCTCGCCTGCTCTACAACCTTCCCCGCTGGCAGTCAGCAAGAAATGCCCTAAGGGAACTCCACTGGCTTCCTATAGCGGCCAGAGTGCAATTCAAGGCTATGTGCACTTTTCACAAAGCCTTTCATCATTTGGGCCCTGCAATCCTACAGCCTTTTGTCACTCCTCATGTTCCATCACGTTCCCTCCGATCTGGGACCCTCCAGTTGGCCTCCTCTACCAGAGTTAGGAGAGCCCGCTGGGGTGGCCGCTCTTTTTCACACACCGCGGCTAAGCTCTGGAACACCCTCCCTCTAACTTTGAGAGGGACCACTAATCATCTTTCCTTCAGGAAAGCCCTGAAAACTCACTTGTTCACCAACTCCTGCTGATCTACCCGAGCCCACGCTAATTTAGTCTTCTGTCATAAGCGCTACGAGGCCTCCGGGTAGATAGCGCTATACAAGTGAACTTTCAATTCAATTCAATTCAATTTTGGGTGACCAATCTGAACTAAAACTCTAGACTCACAGGACAAGCAGACTTGTAGAAAACTGCCCTTTTTGAAATAGTCACCCCCACTTGTTGCCTGGTATATGATGTGATTTGGACTGGAAATGCATTGGATTCCTGCTGAACAGGTTCCCAGTGCCAGATCTCTTTCCCAAAACTGTTCAATTGTTTTCCCCGATGGGCAATACCTCTAGTTCCCTCTGTAAGTCCCTAGTAAATGGTACCCCCAGCACCTAGGGCATGAGGCACTAATGAGGGTCCCCAAGGACCGCAGCACAAATTGTGCTATGCTAAGGGACCCCTCACCAAGCCCATGCAAACTGTCACTGCAGGCTGCACGTCTTGGTGCAGACAGAAATGAAAAAGTATAGAAATCCGTTTTTCTTCAAACGTGCTGTTTTAAAAAGTACTTCCCTGACTGTGATAATCTTGGTGCCTAAAGTTATATAAAGATAAGAGTTATTTTTATAAATTGGTGTTGATTTAATTATTGAGTCATGTGTGTCATTTATTGGATGCATGTGTGCGGCAGATGTCTAACACTCCTCTCTGATAAGCCTGAGGCTGCTTGATCACACTACCCCATAGAAGAGCACTGTGGGATTTCTAGAGTTGATCCCTGTCCACGTGTGGGGGAACTCCTGTTCTTTTTGCACGGCATACCTCTTATGATATACCATCTGAAGAGACGGCCTCCTACAAGACTGATGCAATTTTAGCTATCAAGGATTGGTCTAGTGGGGCGCCAGTGGCGATTCTCCAGAAGCGGCAGTTGACTTGCCAAGTTAGGCTACAATTTTCTTTGATGACCCTGGGGCTGGATCTAAGGGGGATGGGGAGGGAGTCAGCCAGCTGACCCCTGGAGTCACTTCTATGACCTGAGGCTTCGGAGGAACTTTGGCTAGAAAAGAGAGGACTGCGTCTTTGTCTCCTGGCTTGACCAAAGTGCAGCAGGTGCAGTCTAGCAGAAGGTTCAGCTTCTCTTTTGTTAGGTCCAGTGCTCAGCAGGGCAGTCCTATTTTGGTCCTTAGTGATCTGCGGTTCGGGGTTCCATATTTATGCCCAGAAAGTGCCCAGGGGATGATTTCTCACTAACCAGTGGGCAACTAGGATACCTCCTGCCCTGTGATGACTTCTGGCTATCTGTGACATCTAGGAATCCTAGAGTGACCTCTTCTTTCAGCTACCAAGGTGTCTGAACACTTCCTTGGATGTTAGGAGCATGGTAGCCCACCCTAGAGGTGTGGCTGCCTTTGGGCTACATGCCTATGGGAAACCTAGTTGGGGCACTGGTCTCCCCTCTCTTTTCCCACAACAGCCTTTCCACCTGAACAAAGAGTCAACCCTTCAGGAGTGTGATTGCCATTTGCAGACCAAAGGTGGCTTTGCCTTTGAAGCTCACCTTGTGGACAACACCCTGGGTGGCTTCCTGCAACAAGGAGCTAACACCTCCCCCTGTAGCAGGGTACCATTTTTCCGAAGCCTGGAAGTTGTTCACATTACTCCCAGGAGGGTACAAACCTGTCTGATGGCCAGCAACCGTGTGAGACCACTGGACAAACTGGACTACAGAGTGTCAACTTTCTAAAATTAGCTTTTCTTTAAAAGTGAAATTAAATTTACTGCTGCTGCGATTAATTTGATACCTTGAAGTACCAATTTAATAATCCCATTTAGAAGTTAGCCAAGCTTAATGGGTAAGCCTGTAACTCTGTGTTCACCACTGCCGCTACTTACTTATCCACAGCAAACAAAGACAATTTGGAAATGTTGCTGCTAGAACAGATTAAAAGATTATGTCCTACTTAATATTATATAACTCCCTGCCTCATGGCAGCATAGGCCTTCCTTAGTGGAGACTTGCATATATTGTTAAGGCAAGTGGGAGACTTACCACTAGTTTAAATTTCATTTTTGAGCTACCAGTTTAAAACTGTTTTTAAAAGGCTGCAATGGCAGATTTGGAGCCATTTCGTACCTTGTACCATGCAGAGTTGCACAACCAGTGCTTCAGCCCTCGGGGGCCATACTCTGTCCTACATGCCAGGAGTAGCCATTGGTAATAGGGACTTATAAGTAAGTCAGCGTATGTCATTTGGCAGTAGCCAATTCATCATTCACTTTGTAAGGGGTTAGATTACTGGCTCTGAGATCTGTTTAGCAGACCTCAATGCCCTCTCAGGCACGAAAAACCAGCAGCATCAGTAAAAAAAAAAACTTTGGAGATGATCATGCAAAATTAGACATTTTCTTACACTTACATTATGCGTACCTTGAGACATACGGGGCCCGATTCACAGAATGAACTTACTACTTTTGGCATTCACAGAATGCACTTACTACTTTTGGTATTCACAGAATGAACTTACTTATTTCGGTATTCACAGAAGTTAGGACTACTAACTTTAAGACTCCTAAATGCCTTCTGTGAATACCGAAAGTCTTAAAATTAGGATTTTTCTCAATTTAGTAGTAGTAAAGTTAGGACTCCTAACTTTAGGATGCCTAAATGCCTTCTGTGAATACCGAAAGTCTTAAAATTTGGATTTTTCTCTATTTAGTAGTAGTAAAGTTAGAACACTTTACTACTACTAAATTGAGAAAAATCATAATTTTAAGACTTTCGGTATTCACAGAAGGCATTTAGACATCCTAAAGTTAGTAGTCCTAACTTTACTATTACTAAATTGAGAAAAATCCTAATTTTAAGACTTTCGGTATTCACAGAAGGCATTTAGGCGTCCTAAAGTTAGTAGTCCTAACTTTACTACTACTAAATAGAGAAAAATGCTAATTTTAAGACTTTCGGTATTCACAGAAGGCATTTAGGCATCCTAAAGTTTGGAGTCCTAACTTTACTACTACTAAATAGAGAAAAATCCTAATTTTAAGACTTTCGGTATTCACAGAAGGCATTTAGGAGTCCTAAAGTTAGTAGTCCTAACTTCTGTGAATACCGAAATGAGTAAGTTCATTCTGTGAATACCAAAAGTAGTAAGTGCATTCTGTGAATGCCAAAAGTAGTAAGTTCATTCTGTGAATCGGGCCCAAGATCCTTTGCCTGTGATTTCTAGAGTTTCCTTTCTTAACACATTAAAATAATGTAAATTGTCCTTTATAAGGCACATAAATCATCTTGGTTACGGCAATAGTTTCTCAGCTGTGTCAAAGTAGTCAATTATTACTTTAAATGTGAAATCCCTCAAATGCTTTGTAAAGCCAACATTTTGGGCACATTTGTTAAAAAATTATTGAAATCACATAGACATCAGGGCAGCACAAAGTGTATTCTTTTTTTAACGTTAATGACTTTGTGTTGGTTTTAATGATGTTGTAATTTTTCTGATGATGACTTCTGTTAATCAACCAGTAAATTATAGGTACAACAATACATTTGCCCTTCGATCCTAACTACATGCTACTCAATCAGAATCTAGTGATATATGGATAGATGTAGCGTGATTACTGTGTTAAGTTAGCATGAGCTGTTTGTGAGTTTAAACGCCATTTTTCCTTTCTGCTGCTTTTGCACACGACACGCATCTGCTGCTTTAGCTTTGGGCCTAGTAAAATGTTTTCGGTTCATACGAGAATAATATGTTGTTACATTGATATCAGCCTTGCTTGGCGAGCTGTGTCTGTACAGTGAGTGCTGAAACCTTCAAGGATATCTCAACACAGTCGTTGTTATGAGCACTGATCTTCGCACGTCCCTAGACATAACATACATGCAGCTGCAGCCAAGTTCTGGCTTTAGACGCGTTTTATATTGCTTTGCACAAGAGCATAACACACACTTGATGGTGCTTCGCATGCAGAGAGCTGGTTGCTGATGATTGTAGGAAGGTGGATACCTGACTATGGTTGCCCCCAACTTTTTGCCTGGTGTTTTGCTGGTTTTCCGACTTAGTTGACCTGGGGCCCTGCCAATCAGGACCCCAGGCCTACTGCTCTCTCTCTAAAATGGATTCCATGTACCTTAGGTACATTTCCAATTGGTACTGGGCCACCTTATCAGACCCTGTAACTCAGGGCATAGGTGTACCCAGGGCCTACCAGGGGCTGCAGCATGTATTATGTCACCCCTGGATGGCCATCTAAATCTGACACAACTGGCTGCACGACAGCTGGGGCAAGGTGGTGTAATCACCCTTTGCTTTAGATATAGTATACCTATATCTAACCCTAAAAAATGGACACACAGATTCCTATCAGTCACTCCTATGGCAGGCCTTGACAATCCTGAAGGCAGAGTGCTTGGAATCGTGTGAGATGGTGCTCTGGCATGAGCTGAGCCCGTTTGCAGCTTGCGGAACCAAGTCCTAATAGCTGTTCCATGATAACGCATACCATATACTCTTAAGTGCATTATAATCCTCGCGGTTAAATGCTATCTTTGGTAACGCTTTATCAAAACATGTCGAGTAAGGTGTCATACGAATTGGAATACTAACCCCTCGCCCATTCTGGCGACGGGGTTAGCTTTCCACCCTTCTAGAGGGACACGACATGTATGTAACTGTGAACCCCGGTTAAAGTTAACTCAAGCCTCAGCATCACAAAATGGATGCTGCCACCACAGACACGAGTCTGACCCCCTGCAGCTGGGAGTCCTTCCAGCGAGGTGAGCTTGTACAAAGGGTTTCCTGTCAGGGGCGGTGCTAGCACCATCCCAGACAGGGTTTTGTGTATCCTGGGTAGGCAGGGCTTTACAGGAAGGTGACTGCAAGTGGCACCCCGGTGCTCACTATGCATCTGCCGGCTAGAACCAGTTCCAGGGACGCACCAGTCCCTGGCCTGGGGAAAGTCCGGCATGGGAGAGGGGTGTAACCACCCCCCTTCCTGGTCCCACCCCTAGGGCAGGACCTAGTCGCGTACCCACCACTTTCTTTAGGATAAAGGCAGGAGCATGGACCCTTCCAAATTAGATCATCTTTGATTCAAGAAACTACTTTCTACGAAAGGAACTCTCGACTCTTCTCAAGATTTCTCCCTTGTGGCTAAGGAGTAGTCACCCTTCATCCGCAGGCACCATCTAAGAACTCTGCGGTTTGCTGCACGTCCTTCCTCCAGAATCCGACTGACCAGCTCGACAAGACCCGGCTTCCCTGGCACCTCTGACCTCTACCTACCTCTACAGCTAAGCTGAGAACCGTAGGTGCGACGAGACCTCGAGGGACCGGCCATCATCAGAACTGCACGACTTCTATCCAGCATGACCGCCGAGGGATCTTCTGGTGAGTGCCTTGGGGTTCGAGAAGCCCCGACCCTGAGCAGCTCCAGTACCGAAGTCCAGCCCCCCAGCATCTCCACGATCTGCGTGGGGCCCTTCTGCTTTTTGGCTGCTCACCGCGTTGTCTGGCTACTAGCCCGCTGGCTTGTGGCCTTCCCGACGACGATCAACGACGACAACACTGCTGGTCTGGTTGCTCCAGACTGGCCCTTGCTCCCTTCCAAAAGAGGAGCACCCCGGACCCTCCTGGTTCACTCCAGACGCCATTTTAGGTCCACCGCGTGGGCTTGAATTTGCCAAGACTTGTTGCCCCAATCCTGGGTCCAGCGACGTCGACAGCATCAACCATCGTGGAACAGCTCGCACCATCTATCCTGGTCGCCGACAACGCCTCCTGGTCCGTGAGACTGCAGAGCCCAGCGTCGCCCACTCACCTGGTCGACGTGACTTCGCCCGGTGCCATCCTGGTGCCCACACAATCACTGGCTAGTGATTAAGAACTTGGTCCCCTCTGCTTTCAGGTGTCATCCATCTTCGATCCAGGCGTGGATCACTCGAACAATCTTCACTGGTCGCCTGCCAGCAACTTCTTTCTTCAGGCTCCTGGTTCGTCAACGAGGATTCCCGACGTCTTTTCAGACCTATGCAGCTGCAGCCCCTGGGCTAGGTAACTTCGGCATTTCGGTGCCCCAGCATAGCCTCACTATCCAAGGGTCCCGATCCACTTTCGTTTTCGACCTACCTAGTCGGGTTCGCCCGAGAACACTAACTTTTGCTTTTACTAGCCTCCATAGACTTTGTCCCGCGTGAGAGTGCACACTCTGCACCCGAGTCCCTTAGGCCTCCTACTAGTAATCTGAAGGTTCAGTAACGTAGTCCTAGCAATTCCAAAGCCTATTAGTCAAGTACTTACCTGCTAGTAATTCCGCATTCCACTTTCATAGTATATGGTTTTTCGTGCCCCTCGGGCATTTGTGTAAATTGTGCAACTTAAAGTATTTTCGTAAGAGTTTTGTTGTGTGCTTAGTACCCTGTCCTCATAAAGAGTACAGGGCTGTTGTGATCTAAATAAATACACTGTTTATTTTCATAACACTTGTGTGGTGTCCTTTCACTTGGTGTTCAAGGGGTATATGTGATGGTATAACAGCTGGCTTAACACGCCCTCTAGAGTTTAGCCCGAAGACTGCTCGTATCCATGCTACTAGGATAGCTGGGCTATAAGGTTGACTTACAACCAATCACCATAAGGGTTGTTTGGACTGATACAAAGTGCTCACTAGAATAGTGAACATTATATATCAGGCCAACTTCTCACAATGATATGATCCCTAACCATTAGGATCTTGAGGTATGGGGCCGCTCTGCTAAAACCCACAAGAGACCTTCTTAGATATAATATATTATACTAGCTAGGGAGGGTGAGAATTAGGTTTTGTTAAACCCTATTCATTTTAGCATAATACTATGCTTGCATCGTTTGTGTTCTATGGACTAGTGACTATGCAGATTACTTTGTTACTTATAATATGTTTGCTTGTATTAGCTAAGATACTGCGCTTGAGAGCACGGCATTAGTGAATAAACATTTCAAATATGCACGCTTCCTCTTTTACTCCTTGTTTTGGATTGAATTGATTGTATAACGAAAGAGTATTCATGTGTTCCACGTTACCTGAGGTGTACTAAATTCATGTTCTGGTTTGTTTAAGCATTGGGAGTTTATGATGACCAATGAGACACTGTTTGCTAGTCTGGTAGGGGATTTTTGGGTACTAAGGTGAGTTTTGGCACACCCTAATTCACTGAGGTTCCTAGCCTCTTTGCACAGTTCTGTCTGAGCACCGAATCCCTGCGACATGGCGCCCAATCGTTGGTGGTCTTATAGCGTGATACTTAAGTAGTACATCATTCAGCCCTTAACACCTTCACTATTGTTTCCGGTTAACGGTGGTGTCGGACACACCTACCTGTATTAGTATAGGTCTTTTCATGCTTGAATCTTTCTAAACGGTTTCCTTGAATTACTACCCAGTTGTGCTACAGGGTTGACTTTGTACCTTTTTCTTTCTGTGTCACTATGGCCGCGGTGGACATTCCGCAGCATAGTCGCATTGCAGTGCGTAATCATTTGCAAAATTATAATGTTCCCGTGGATGGCATGGCAGTAATTATGGTGGTGAGTGAAGAGGTGGCTTACCCTTACGAAATATTTTATTCGTGGGTGACCTTCCCGGCGGTGGACGGAATTTCAGGTGTGTTCCATACGTACACTCCCACAGCTGTGCCAAATGAGTATACTCCGTATAGGGCACAGGAAATTCCTATTGATACTTGGCAGCACCGCGTTTGGTTTAATAGCGCCCTACCCCATTCAATATCAGCTCCGAGGTTAGGTTCTTTGTCCATTCCAGGCGCAACTTGGCCTGTTTTGGCTGGATTTACGCCTCATCCTCAGCATGGGGCATGTCCTGTGGCTGAGATCAGACGGCTACATGTAGTCGCAATTAGCGTGATTAGGTCATTAGTGCAATACATCACCCGCAATCTCCCGAGCGGGGCCACGGGTGGTGCGGCGCTTCCTGCCGGACAGGGCGGTATGAAGCTCAGTCCCGTTATGGTCAACGCTGTGATGGGCAGGCGTCCCCAGGAACAGGATGATTTTCCTTTCTGGCTTGCCGAGAAGTTTGACCAGCTGGAAGCAGTATTTCCTAACACGTCTCCTGGTGAGAAACACAGGATTCTGACAATTAGCTTGCCAGAGGATTTGACCCCCGAAATCGGTGACTGTGAGACCTGGGGTAAAACATTTGCGGCGGTCTACACGAGGTGTTACGGCACTCCGTCTATGACTGTCCTGCCGACGGTCCTTAAATGTGTTCCGGATGACCACGGACCGGAGGCTGCGGTTGAATTGGGTATGCGCCTCTGTGGCTCCTTTAATGTGGTTTCCGATCTCATACTTGCTAATGTCAAGGGGGATGCGGTGAACTTTCAGGTTGCCAATGCTTTGCAGGCGGTTCCTGATGCCGATAAACCCCGACAGTTGGTGAAAATGATTGTGGCGGCTTATAAAACAGTGGGCCGCAATAGTAGGGACCTCAAGCCTTTTTCTACTAAAGAGAAAAAACAACCCCAAGGGCAGAAGTCGGAAAGCGACGACCAGCCCAAGTCCAAAAAACTAAATTGGCCTAAAAAACAGAAACAGGGAAAACAACAGCAACAGCAGAAACAGGAGTCTCGTCCTGTGGCTCCATTGCCTGCGCCCACAGAACATGTTTATGACTTGCGCGATGATAAAGTCACCTGATCGTTTTCAGGTTCCTGACCAACGCTCTCCTCGTTCTTTTCAGGATACATCGGCCCTTTCGACCGGTGGTGGAGGAGGCGGCAGGGGTCGGGCTGGCCAACAAGGATGTGACCAGCGCCGCCCGAAAGACGACAAGGGCAAACAGGACGATTCTTCACCGAAGAGACCCCAGTTTCAGAAGAAGAAAGTCGCTGCTTTAACAGCACACAGATATGCCACAGATAGTGAGAACCCAGCTTCGGAATCAGACATGGGCTCTGATCTTGCAGGACAGCGCAGTTAAGATTACCATAGTGCGAGAGGCCCTGCGTCCACTACTGAAGGTGACAGTGACTGACCGTTATGTTGTTGTTGAGATAGCTGACACTAGAGTAGCTCCCCCTGACAGGATCTATGAAATTGTCTTATTCATTGAGGGTGACATTCAACGCACTATAGAAGGGGTATTTTGGGAGAATCTTACGACTACCTATGACATTTTGTTAGCGGAGGCTGACTGGCCCCCACCTTTTGTGCTCGCTGCTCCGAGAGGGGAGGAGGTAATCCCTTCTAGTTTCGCGCACACAGTCTCGAAGGAGCATGCGCTGAATTTTGCAGAAGAGTGGGCTAAGGCTCTTGCGCCGGCTCTTTATCGTACACACTGTGGGTGGGATACATTTTCCCCACACCACGAAATTCCTTTACGGTCTATGCCACAGCCTCAGCCTCAATGTCCCATAAAGCATGAAGCAAAGGCTTCCGTTGCGGAAATCCTTGAACAATTAGAATATCAGGGTGTTATTGAAACTTGTGTGTCACCTATGAATAACCCTCTTTTTACTGTAACCAAACCTGATGGTTCATGTTGTTTGGTATTGGATTATCGGCATTTAAACTCGCATTGCCGAACTTGTGCAGTACAGAATACTCATGGCTCTGCTTTAGTGGATAGTCTCGTGCGTAAGCGGTTTAAAACCACGCTTGACATTTCCAACGGTTTTTATGCCCACCATTTGGATGGTCTTAGTTCCCAATGGACCTCCTTTACTTGCGGCGGTGTCAAAAAACATTTCAAACGTTTACCAATGGGCTACAAGAATAGTCCTGGAGTGTTTGCTGCCCGCATAGTCTCTCTCTTAGAGAGAGTTGACCCAGATGCGTGTTCGTATGAGGATGACATTTATCTCACGGATGACGAACTGTGGGAGCATCTGTGTCGAGTTGACCGCTTAATTTGTAGCTTTGCAGACTTCGGTTACAAATTCAACTTTGCAAAATCGCACATTGCGGAGTACACAGTGTTGTTCCTGGGCTACGAGCTCAACAATGAAGGTCTAGGATTGGCTCCTCACTTCTTGGAGAAGTGCGCACAGTTGCGCGCTCCGACAACTCTGAAAAAATTACAGTCTTTGCTGGGATTTTTTAATTTCGGGCGGACTTACATACCTGAATATGCTCAGCGTATCAAGCCTTTGTATGCTTTGATACAACCAAATTTTACTAAATCAAACTGGCTGCCTGAGCACTCGGCTATACTGCAATCTTTGCAGGCTGATCTGCTCGCTTCTAAATACTTATTGACTCGTGATAATTACACCAACCTGGTGATAAGAATCATCCCTGGGACGGTGGGTTTCACATACCTTACTTTTAACGAAGGAGATACAGTACCTATTGCTTACAAATCACATTTGTACACTTCGGCTGAAATGCGATTTTCCACTGTGGAGAAAGTTTTGACGGCTGTGCAGATAGCGATTCTTAAGGAACGCGCTCTGTCACAGGGAAAACGCATGTTGGTAGTTACCCCGTGTCCTGCTTTGGAGGCAGTTACGAAAGCCAGTGTACTGAATTCTAAAGCTTTGCACCCTCGGTGGATACAATGGGCTGCGTCATTGACGTCTCCAAATGTCACGTTCATTTTTGACGCCTCCTTACGGTCGCAGGAGTTTTTGCAATATGAGTTTGTTCATCCTGCACCTTTGGCTATCCGGCCTTTGGAGGATTTCCATTGCATCATATACACTGATGGTTCGGCGCAGGTTGTGCATGGTTCTAAACACGCCTACGTTTCCGCATGCGCCATTGTGGTAGGTGCCATGGTGAACGATGAGTTCAAGTCCATAGTCGTGCACACGCAGACTCTAGGGGACTGCACCGCACAATTAGCAGAGCTCCATGCTCTGATGCTTGCATTGGAGTACGCTGATCCTAGTGTGACAACACTAATCGTAAGTGATTCTTACTACTGTGTCCAGTCTTACAATGAAAACTTGTTCTTTTAGATTCAGAATGATTTTCGTGATTCCAAGGGTAGCACAATAAAACATAAAATGATCTGGGTCTGAGTGGCTGAGCCTAAAGAGCAGTTGCCAATCGTGTTTGTAATTCATACTCTCGGTCACCAGCGCGTGGGAGTCCACGCTGTTGGCAACTCGCTTGCCGATGAAGCAGCGAAATCAGCGGTATCGACATATTTGGTTGCAGCAGTCACACCGTCCAAGAGTAAGATTGATAATGATATCTTGGCGGCTGTTGCTGCCACTGAGAAGGGAGATAAATATCCTATGGGGTTCCCTTCGAAGTACACATACCGCTTAATTCCCGATAAGGTTCCTTATGTGAAAATTCCAGAAGTTGGGGAGAGGTTGATTCCCAACTCTGATCACAGACATTCACTGATCACAGCGGCCCATGAAGGGGTTGCGTCTGCGCATGCGGGCGTTTCTGCTACTGTGTCTCAGTTACAACGTTTTTGGTGGCGGAGACTGTACAAACAGACGCGTGACTATGTCCTTCAAAGTGACATTTGCCAGCAGATTAAGCCTTCAACTGCTACGCGTCCACCCCAAACACAGTTGTTCATTTCTAATAAACCGTTTGGTTGTGTTTATTTAGATCACTGCGGTCCTTTTTCTTCTGATACTGCGTACAAGTACATCTTGGTAGCAGTTGATTCATGCACAAGCTTTGTTTGGGTCTGGCCTCATAGCAATGCTGATTTACGGACTGTCATCAGGGATTTGCGTGTCTTTGTTGGGATTTTTGCTTGTGGTACTTTCCATTCGGATCAGGGTCCTGCTTTCGCCTCTAAGGCGTATTGGGATGCCATGGCTTCGATGTGGGTCCAATTCAAGTTTTCGTCTCCATACCGGCCTGAGGGTTATAGTGTTGTGGAACGAATGAACCGTGACTTAAAGCAATCACTGACAGCTCGAGTTATAGGCACTGGCAGAAACTGGTTGGCCCATCTTAATAGCGTGCCCTTAATAATCTCCCTAGAAGGTCTCTGGGTGGGTGGACCCCATACGAAATGCTCTTTGGTATCAAGATGTATGTCCCGGACCTTGACCGTCTTGACGCGGTCGGTTCGGCTGTCTCCTTTGACGTAGATGAACATTGCAATGTTTACAGACTCTACAAGAGACCAGAGACAGTATCGCAAAGGAACACTTGCCCTCCACCCCGGATGATGCCTTGCAGATCCCGGTAGTTGGCTGGCTACCCCAAGTTGGAGAACTAGTTCGGGAGAAGATCGATAACAAAAAGGAATTTGGTCCCTCATACCGTGCTCCGGTTCCCGTGCTTGGAGTGAAGGGCACAAGAACAGTCATTTTACCACCACTTCCAGGTCGTAAAGAGAACAGGTATATCTCCAGTGACAATGTCAAAATACACAGAGTCGCCGATTCTTCTTAGCATGACACCAGCAGTCTCATGTCCTTCGATGGTGAGAAATTCTGTTTTGGCCACTGCTTCGGATTGTGCACCGGAGGTGGTCCTCGAGATGCCTGCAGTTTCCAGTCCTTTATTGAGTGCTTTGCCTGGTGCTCACCTTGATGATACAGATTACACCTAGCCAACTGACTTATCGATGCCTGATTTGCAAACTAGTTTAGCCACAGAATCCAGATTTTCATTTGACACTGTTTCACATACATCAGAGAAGCCCACAAGGCTGAGAGCCTATGTGACTTTGTTTAAAAAACATTTTTGATACCCCCTTGGACTAACATTTGGTTTGGGCCTTTTTGCTCTCTATATTGTTATGTCAATTGGTTTTGTGTTTTATTTTTTCCGATTTGTCAATGGACATTATGTCGAGGAGAGAACGTGCATTAAACATCTGAATGGAACTTTAGCTCCCCACTCCTCATCACATTCAGCACACAGGTTGAAGAGAGACTTGGCCTTTGTTAACATCACCGCGTGGCCTGTCCTGGATGGAATTGTCTGGGATGCAGTTAAATTTCAAATCCATGGCCCGACTGAAGTTGTTAATGTTCCTATTGTACTTAGAGTTAATATGGGGGATGTGGTTCAACAAAATATACGTTCTGATGATTGGGAAGTTCGGGCCGTAGAGGCTTTGTTTGCTGATTTGAAATATTATGCTGCCTTTGATGCTGAAGATTTATATTTAGAATCTGCTAATTATGGTGATTTGTTTTGTTACCAACATTTTGGCAATCACTACTTGCACAAAACTATTTCTAGGAGGGGTACTGTGAATTATACCCAGTGGGAACATTGCCCAGCTCCTTTGAGAGGCAGCTCAGACACATTTTTGAAAAAGTATACATATTTTACTGATTTTAATCAGTCCAATCCCGCATCATTTTATTTTAAAATGACAGACAAATCCAATTCCAAAGTTAGACTTACCGATACTAAGTTACTGTATTCGAAGTCCTTTCTAGGCCAACTGGCTGTTGGTGGCTACGAGTTGTGGAAGGAAACTATTGACCTTAAATCAGTTTGGGGTTCTAAAAGTTGGCAGGTACAAGGCACTGAGGCTTTGCACCGTGCATGTCTCATCCCAACTCATATGTTGTTTTTGAATTCTACTATCTCACAGACAACATGCTTTGGATTGGCTACTTCTAAAAAATTAAATTCTCCTTCCTTCCCAAATTTGGAGGAATATTCAGGTTGGGAAAATTCGACTAAATTTTCAATTAAAGAATTGCAAGCCCATTTGCTGAATTCATCATTTAACATTTCCAGTTTGGATCCCAAGGGTTGGTTAATGTGGCACCGAAGTGCAGACTCGTGCCAGCATCGTTTTTTGGGCCTGGCTGAGGGTTTTACACAAGTCAGAGTAGATCCCCGTTTTGAGAGTGACCATTCTGTTACCACTTATTCTGTAGGCAAATTATGTCAGAATTGGCTCAAGCACTCTACATTGGAGTCAGTTAAATTGCATTTATCTAAACTGACCGACGAGGTTGACTTGAATGATTTCATAAAGGGCCCGGCGAACGGTCGTACTAAAAGATGGATCTATGCCCTTTATATTGAACTCTGGAAAACATCACAGATTGAAGCGGCTACCCGCCTTAGGGCTATTGACCAAGCCAATTTAGAAAAAGTGCTCGCAGTTGTGGACAACAGCATTAATACCCTTTCCTCCCGAATTTACACATTAGATAATATTGTTTCATCTGTTGTTGAAATTGTACATGATGAGGTGTCTGTTTTGTACCATGGTCGAAATCAATTGCGTTCTGTTATGCAGTTTGCGTGGACCTTACAGACGCTGAAAAATGGTAAAGTGCCTTGGACCTGTGTTAATGTCACATCTCTGTTTGCACCTTTTAATTTGACTGAAAAACAACGTTTGCTTTCCATGAGAGATGCTTCTTTTTCAATGTTACACATTGAACGCTTAGAGTCTTTACCCTTTTCAGTGGCAGAGGCCACGGCTGCAACGTGGCTAATCCACGGATTGATTACGTTACCTTTCGCGCTTTTCCAGTTTTCAAATTGCATGAAGTATTTTGCCATAGGCAGATACGAGCGGCTCGGTACCTCCTACTTACATGAAGCCGGGTCGCTCCCTTTTACTTATAGATGCCTTAGGGAAGGAAAAGAGGTATATCCGAATGGAGATGAGTGTACAGAAACACCAGATCACTCGTTGATGTGTAGGCACATCCAATTGCATGGTTCATGAAACCTGAACCGCCCTAATTTAGCATGTGTTTTAAAAGGTACCCCGTTGCCTGCTATAGTCCCGACTTTTACCTTATTAGTTAACGGGAGTTATTTGCTTTTAAACAATGAAGATTGTTGTGGGTTATTGAAAGGCATAGCTTACGTTGTAACAGTGAGTGAGCGTGTCGTTTGCTGTAAGAATGTGCTTTATCCACCCCCGCATGGGAACCTGGATGTTTCCATCTGGCCGAGAATTCCGGCCTTGAAGTCCGAGGTCAATAAGATGAGCAGAATAAGAGCCTTATTGTCACAAAAAGAAGTTGCCCTGACATCTGCTCGCGAAACATTTGTCCTTCACGTAGCTAACACCCGCACAGAAGTACATGCCTTATTAAATACTGACCTTCCTTTACATTTTGGTGAGCTGATTCACACAATCTTTAACGCATCTTCCACTTCGGGGCGGGCTCATTTTTTTAAAGTAGTAAGCGGTGGCTTAGTGACTTGTTTTCAGAAAATATTTGGAGTCATTCCTGCTTTCCTTCACTCGATATTCTCCGGTCTATTTGCTGGACTTCCTGTTTTGCTGGCACTGGCTGCTGGTTTTTTGTTACTATTTTGTTTATTGTAAAATGGATGTCCGTCCTGTCTTCGCAAAAGAGCGGGAGCAGTTAGCACTGTTTCACAACAGGATGCTTGAATACTATGGTGTGCTGCCACTTGCCACTTTGAGTGCATCATATGGATTATCGTTTCGATTTTCCTATTTCACCTGTGTCCAGCCTGTATTTCATTGCCTGAGCTGTGATTTCATGTGGGCCATGGATTTGTGTCTCTGCAATTTGGTGTCTCCTGAAGTGGATTGTGATCATCTCATGAGTCCCTTAGTTGCTCATGAATTGCTTTGTTCTGACGGAAGGATTATGGCCTTTGCAGCGATGCATGGAGTTCTGGGTCGTTGGAATATATTCGCAGCGGCGCAAGATTTCTTGGCACACAGCTTCATTGAGAACCCACCGAGTTGTCCTCTGATGGTACTAGAGGCTTCGGTAATTGAAGAGCATGTATGTTGTTTCTCTCTATTAAATTGGATGGCTGAGTTGTTTTCGGATGATAACAGTGACTGCCTTTTGGAAGCGGTTGCTGCTTATTTCTCCTACTCAGTTTTAGGCTGACTCCTATTGAAGCCATTGATGTCATGCTTTTTTCTTCTCTCAAAATTTTTGGACATTAAAAAAAAACATACAGACCTATTGGCTTTACTAACAGTGGACATTACAATGTCATGCTGGTGAGATTTTGGATTTTTATGCGGACAACATTTTTTTCCTCACCTACTCGATTTCGAACTGAGCGTTTTATTGAACTCTGCTTTCAACAATTGAGTCCCTTTTCTTATCTTATCTGATTCGTGCTCGGATCAAGGGAAGGTGATATATGGATAGATGTAGCCTGATTACTGTGTTAAGTTAGCATGAGCTGTTTGTGAGTTTAAACGCCATTTTTCCTTTCTGCTGTTTTTGCACACGACACGCATCTGCTGCTTTAGCTTTGAGCCTAGTAAAATGTTTTCGGTTCATACGAGAATAATATCTTGTTACACTGATATCAGCCTTGCTTGGCGAGCTGTGTCTGTACAGTGAGTGCTGAAACCTTCAAGGATATCTCAACACAGTAGTTGTTATGAGCACTGATCTTCGCACGTCCCTAGACATAACATACATGCAGCTGTAGCCAAGTTCTGGCTTTAGGCGCGTTTTATATTGCTTTGCACAAGAGCATAACACACACTTGATGGTGCTTCGCATGCAGAGAGCTGGTTGCTGATGATGTGATCCATAACCATTAGGATCTTGAGGTATGGGGCCGCTCTGCTAAAACCCACAAGAGACCTTCTTAGATATAATATAATATACTAGCTAGGGAGGGTGAGAATTAGGTTTTGTTAAGCCCTATTCATTTTAGCATAATACTATGCTTGCACCGTTTGTGTTCTATGGACTGGTGACTATGCTGATTACTTTGTTACTTATAATATGTTTGCTTGTATTAGCTAAGATATTGCGCTTGAGAGTGCGGCATTAGTGAATAAACATTTCAAATATGCATGTGTCCTCTTTTACTCCTTGTTCTGGATTGAAATGATTGTATAACGAAAGAGTATTCATGTGTTCCACGTTATCTGAGGTGTACTAAGGTCATGTTCTGGTTTGTCTAAGCATTGGGAGTTTATTATGACCAATGAGGCACTGTTTGCTAGTCTGGTAGGGGATTTTTGGGTACTAAGGTGAGTTTTGGCACACCCTAATTCACTGAGGTTCCAAGCCTCTATGCACAGTTCTGTCTGAGCACGGAATTCCTGCGACACTAGGACACACGTGGAAAATACTAATTAGTCTAAAAGGGGGGGGTACTAATTTCGAGACTTGTTTCTCTGACTCTGATCTTCACCATGTGGTTGATGTTGGAGAACTTTCTTCAACTGAATCTGACTAAATTGTTTCCAGTACCGAAGTCCAAAGACAAGATTTAAGGTTGTGATCCCGCTCTTCCATTACTTGGACATTTCCCAAGCCTTTAATTATTGCTCAAAATCTGGGTATATTGATTGGTTTGGTTATCTTACTTGGCTTCTGTAAAGTTCCCTCTCTAAAAAGTGCTATCAGCTCAAGCTGTCAATGCTGATCTTGCTTTTTTCACCTTTTCTTATTATGTGAACAAGGTCAATCAATACCTTTTTCCGTGTAGGACTAGTGTATATCTAGGTTTCCGAGACCATCTACAATTCGCCCTCAACGCATTGGCTCATCTCTTAGCACAAAACTTTGCATTAAGGCATTGTGGGCCTCATTTATTAAAAGTGTTGCATCGCTTCGTGAAATCAGTGATGCAACACTTTTCAGGGCGACCTCCTTGCGACACCTTGGATGTGCCGTATTTACTGTACGGCACTCCATGTCGCAAGGAGTCAACAGATATGTCGGTATTCCTGACATATCTGTTGGCACAATAATGATGCATTGCTGGAGTATGTTGTAAAACAGACACAACTCTAGCAATATGCTGTTTCACATTGTGCAAGACCCATGTGAAAGGGCCTGTGTCAGTCGTACACCTGCTATGAGGCAGGCATAAAGATTTGACACAGTGGCATCCCAGAAGTGGCATATTGAAATCTGATAGATTTCACTGCGCCACTTCTACGGCTCTTTTTTGCGTGGGAATGCTCACCCTGCATGCACTATACCTGATACCGGTATAATGTAGTGCAGGTGTTCACAAAGTGACATCAGCTTAGATGCATCACTTTGTAAGTATGTCGCAGTGTGGCTCATATTTTACACCACCGGAGCGTCACAAAAAGTGGCACAAGGGGTTTGTAAATAAGTCCCTGTGTATCACACAATATGCTTGTCATAATGGGACATTATGATGACATTATAATGATGTACTATGTCCAATCTCTTTTAAAGCAACTGCTTCCCCACTACACACAGGCTTTGCCCAGGCTTGGCGCTTGAACACTCATAGGTTGTCAACTACTACTGTGAATGTAAAGTGGGTTGAGGCTGTTTGCAACAGGGCTAGGTTATTGCCAGGACTTGCACCCAAACTCCATTCGTTCCAAACTCCACTGCATACAGCCATTGACCATGTACAGCTGACGCATGCCAAATTAACAAGTTATTTACCATTGGTAACACTGTTTATGGTGTTTCATTTATGCTCCTGCACAGTCCTCATTCTGAATCTCTTCCAGGTGGCCAACTTGATCCTGAAAATTGAAACTGCTCTCCTAGATTGGCAAATGGCACCAAGCCGTCTTCTCGGGGATCCTCCCTGGATATTTCACATCACAGGCATTTAAAAGACATCACCCCAATTCACTGAAGTCAGTACCTCATCTTTCTTTCTCCTCCCTCAGAAACAGTTACAAGGTCGTCTAGATTAACAGAAGTTGCAGTGTACCAAAACTAACTTGAGCTCTCATTAGAAAATTGCATGGCCACCTCTCAGAAGGGGGAAGTGTGGGGATTGGTGATGAATCTGCAGATAGAGTATCCACAAGGAAGATCTTTACCAAAAGTAAGTTAAAAAAATTCAGACAGGTACTTCTACTTGCTGAGTAATCACTTAATTCATCAATAAGAAAGCACTAATTTCAAAGTGATGGGCTTGAGCACATAATTAAACAAAAAATTCCTGCAACACATATCTAACAAAATGGCCATCCAAGTTGAAGCAATATAACCAGGCGGGCTGGACTGAAAGACACATCACAGCTCAGCAAATTTGAACTGAAGGCCATATCACAGTTCAGCAAATATCCTGGAAATTACGCCCTTAGACATTGCCCTCATGCACTCCTGGCTAGACCATAGCAGAACTAAATGCAAGGCAGGAGATGGCCCTCATCTGAATCACCTTGCCTTTCTTCTATCCAGCATAGCTAAGGAAAAGCTGTTCATCAAGCTGTTACTCCCGGGTACTGACAATGTAAAAAGTAAAGACCTTGCAAGGATCCAGGTGGTGCAGTCTGTCCTCCTCTTTTGTGGAAGGACTGAACTTAACACAGAGCTACAGAAATGGCTTGCTGACACAAGGAAGAAGCAGGGCTTCCATTTCTGACTTGGTGCGCCAAGAGAGGAATTGAGACCAATGCCCGGAATCAACTGATTTGGCAGAAGGGAGAAACGCTGAAAAAAATCATGTTCACCACCTCGAAAGGCAGATCAGAAGGCACTCAGATTGCCCTGCTAGATTTCCAGGCATGAGGCTGGAGCTACCGAATGTTCGGATACAAAACCTACCTTATTCACTCCGAGAAGGGATGGTCCACCCTGAGCAAAAGAGAAGGGCCCTGAGACAGGTGGAGCAGTTACACCTACCACATCCTCGGTGATAAATCCAGTGCAAATAAAGTCATCTGCACACAGTCCTGACACAGCCAGAGGAATCATAGGAAAGGAAGGAAATGCGTAGTGGAGATGGAAGTCCCCCCCCCTCCCTCAGATGAAACATGTTTTTGAAGGGCTCCCTGCAGTGGAAACTATAACACACAGATGTGCGGGTAACCAGTATTTTCATGAGTGGCAAAGTAATCCACTGGGTCCAGTCCCACACAGGGATGATGGACTGCGACCCGTTCGGGACGTGATACCACTTGCGTACAGCAAAGTGGCGCTGACTCAGATCCTTGTCTTGCAAATTATGGACTCTACGAAATGATTTTTGCCATCCGGATATCATGCTCCTCACGAGTATCACTAGGAGGAAATGCCTCCGTGTGATTGAGCTAGTATGTTCATTGAGCTAGTATGTTCGTTGATATGTGGAACGTAAATTGTCTCCGCATGTGTGATTTGTTTGTGCGGTGTCTGTGAGGTTATGTGGTTTTATATGTACACTTTAATGTACGGTGTGCACTTTCTGTATTTTGTTAATAGGCAGAAGACTACCTTCCTGTCTCCAGTGGACATTGGGGCTCCAAGTTCCTGGCAGATACTGATCCCTCCAAGTACACTTCATGTTATTTTGATGCAAACATTTGATTGTAATTTCACATATTTAGTATAAATTTGTTGCAGTAGCTTAGTATTCATTAGGTCCTGACGAAAGCTGGAATAGTTTTCCATGTAGCTGAAACTAGTTGACCACTCTGCACAGCGCCGCAATGTAGTTTTACTTTTTGACTGCGAGGCGTGTTTTTAATCTTGGCACCCACTCTTGTCTTTATCAATTTATCTTGAGTTTGGGTAGTTAATCTTAGTTAGCACTATCATTATAACACTGCACCCATTCAGCATTACCCATTGAGCAACACTGTGGCTTAATGCGTCGCTTTCCTTTTCCGCACCGTCAGTTGTCGGTTGGGCGGCATTTGGAGCGAATGCTAATTCCCTCATGATGAAATTCCGCCACGAGGGTGGTCTGAAGGGAAATGTAACAGCCCAGTGCGACTCAATTATTGTGATACATGCATCCATATGACCTTCTTTACCGCACATCATAACACACCACCACAGAGGAAGCATTTGTAACCACAAAATGACCATTCTTCCCCCACGGAGGAAGAATCTGTAACCACCGTGGCCACCACCGCCAGAAGGCAGTAGAGGTTCCCGCATGTGAGGTGGTCAAACATCAGCCACCACTGCAGCTCTTACATTGCAGCCAGGGACATCACAGTGCTTTAAGTCAGGACTCCACAGTGCTGGGCCCACTCAAAATGGAGTGAGCCAAATATGTGTGGGGCACCAGCAAAATGGAAGGGACAAGCAGTCCTAAGAAACAGAGGACTGTCATGGCCAATAGCTTCTTACCTGTCACTCCAGTTCTCTCATAGGGGACTTTCCATGAATATTCATAAGAGTTGAATAGTCCCACACACATGTGGGAACTCCAGAGCACTTCTTTAATATATCTTCTTAATTTGAGATGTTCAGTCTTTTTCAGGAAGGCATGTAAATACACTTAAGAAATAACAAATATTGCAGCCTAGATACATAGACTACAGTGGCCCAATTATTCATCATAAAGTCAAATAAGGGCAGCACATTAAATATGAGAACAATTTAAGATGATTTGTAAACAGCAGAAATCTCCCTCACAAATCCCTTTTATCGATAATGATGCAGGAGTGCAGGACAGAGTAGCCTCATAGGCTGTCATTTTATGGCTAAAAGAGGCTGTGCCTTCAAGAACCCAGAAACCACCAGTATCCCATCATGCACAGGTGGTAGCAGTGCCCAGTTCTTTTTGAAGGCGATGTGAGATATATGTAGATTGTAAGGATATCTCTGTCTATTTCACTAGGGAGGTGGGAGAGTCTCTTATGACATATCATGGTAATACCCCTACAAGAGAACCGGAGTTACAGGTAAGAAACTATTCCTTCTCTCGTAGAGGATTTTCATGAATAGTCATAAGTGTTCAATAGAATAGCAAACCCGTCCCCACGAGGCACGATGGGGGAGACAGAGGATGAACTAGACAGTTTAAGCAAATAGGTTTCTGAGGGAAGCCTGTCCTACTTGAGCATCTGCTCTAGCATCAAAATCTAGGCAGTAGTGCTTGGTGAATGTATCAACTGATTTCCTGGTAGCTGCTTTGCAAATTTATGGAATAGGGATATTGCACAGTAAATCCGCTCTAGTAGAGTGTGCTTTTGGTCTAGTTGTTAGCTTTTTGATAATAGAGCAAAATACCCGAGACTATCCTTAGGGAAATGGATTGCTTAGAGGGTGCTAAGCCTGTAGGAAGCGGACCATAGATGACAAACAATTAGTCTGATCTCAAGATGTCCCTTGTCTAGATAGAATTTAAGAATTCTCCTCTCATCCAGGGAATTAAGAGTCACTTCCGCTGGAGTAGAGGGATAATGAGAAAAAGTGCGTAATGAGATTATCTGGTTGACATGGAAGTCTGAAACTACCTTAGGAAGGAATTTCGGGTGAGTCCTCATGACCACTTTGCTTGAATCTCACTAACACTGCAGGCAGATGTGAATGCCACAAAGAAATGCGGTTTTCTAAGACAAGTGTTGGAGAGATGCCTTGTATTTGGACTCAAAGGAGTTCTGCATAAGGCTTGAAAGGACTAGAAAAGACACACTCTTGATGGACGGAATGCCAAGCAAATCAAACATTCACCCCAAGTCAAGAGATCTGGGTTAAATCCATTGTTAGGGCACCTAATGGGAGGAAAGACCTACTTCAAACCTTCTAGGAAGTCCTTAATGATGGGGACTCTGAAGAAAGAGGTTTGTGAAGGACGTTCTCTGTAGGAAGTACTAACTGCCAGGTGAGCCTTTATAGAAGAGAATTGCTAGCCAGCTTAAGCCAAATGGAGTAAGTATGGAAGAATGGCATCTTCCTGGCGAGTGAGAGGGTCCTTGTTCTTAGACAAACACCATTTGCAGAACGTGTGGAAGGAACTTAGCCTCCCTGAGAAAATTCACGCAGTCCTGCTGGAAGTTCAAATGTCCGTACTGCACTAGCCCAGGAGCTATGCAGCCAAACTCAGAGTAGAGATCGGAGTCTACTAACTGGCCTCCGTATTCCGTCAGTAGGTCTGGTCTGCATGGCAGGTTTGAGATGTGGACCGACAGACCGGTGAAGAAGGTCAGTGAACCACCATTGACGATGCCACTCCAGAGCTAGGAGTATCATTTTGGCTCTCGAGTAGGAGAGCTTAATGAGGACTGCTGTGATCAAGAGAATTGGCGGAAAAGCATAGAGAAATCTGACGGATCAGCTGATCCATAGTATGAGAAAGTAGGCTATCTCTGACATGGGTGCCCTCACTTTTTTGCCTTGTGTCAGTGTGTTCAGATTTTAGTACACTGGGTTCCTGCTAACCAGGACCCCAGTGTCGGTGCGCTCTCCTCTAACTTGACTGGTAAGTACTTTGTACACCCCACAATTGGCATACTGGTGAACCTCTGTAAGTCCCTAGTATATGGTACTAAGGTACCCAGGGCATTGGTACAGCAGGGGTCTCCCATGGGCTGCAGCAATAATTATGGAACCAATGGGAGTCCATGCAAACTGTGTCTGCAGGTCTGCCATTGCAGGCTGCTGGTAATGGTGCCCCGCTCCTTTCACTTTAGATAAAAGTTTTACTTTAAACCTGGTCACTGCACTTAAAACCTATAAGTCACCCCTAAGGTAGGCCCTACAGCCCACAGGCTGCATGATTCAAAGTGTGAAGGTGTCCCTGCATGAGCAGAAAACCTCTATTCCCAAGGATTCCATTCTCTGGGCTTTGTAAGTGTGGGTAAGCCATTTTAAGGTATGTAGTGGAAACTGGCAAACTTAAGATGTCCAACTGCATAAGGGCTTTACCTAACCTGGTCATGTTTGGTATCACACATGTTGGAATCATGCAACTACACAGATTCCAGTGTTAGATGCATGATACCATGTACTGGCGGGGCTCCTTAGAGGACTACCCTATGTTTACATGTGTAGCCTTGCAAGGTCTGTGTGCAAGCCAGTGCTGCTGTTGACCCCAGACACTGTTCTGTCCTCCTGCTGGTGAGCCTAATTCTGGCAGAGGGAGGTAGAACAAAGGATATCCTGTAGAGGAAAGGTGTACCCACCTCTCCTTTAGAATTAGATGTCTCTGGGCTAGGGTGGGGGTGCTTTTGAGCACCACCAGTTGCTTTAAATGGCACATTTGATGCCCTCCTTGCATAAACAGGTTTACTGCAATGCAGCAGTCCTACATCCTGCTCTGGCACGAAACAACACAAAGGATAGGGGAGTGACCACTCCCTTTTCCAACACCTCCCCCAGGGAAGTGCCAGGGCTCCACTAGGTGGCTATGTGATTCTGCCTTCTTGAAAACAAGATAAGCAGAGGCCCCTAGGAGCATCTGACTGGTAAGACCACCATAGTAGCGTCCCTGACTTCCCCAATAGTGGGTCAATGCAGACGCTGTCCAACCCTCTTCCTGGTTACTTAAGGGCATCCCTGAGGGTGCAACCCTAGATTTGTCTGGAGCATGGACTCCTCTGCAAGATTCATCTTCAGAATCCTTCACCAGGGCTCATGTGCTACTGGACACTGGACTCTGCTGTTGGGCTGTGCCGGATTCAAGGCAAGACTGCTCCTGGTAGGAAGGCTCCTACTGCAACTTTGTCTCCATGCTTGGCACCCATTCTGCAACATTCCCCTGTCCTACAGATCCTTGGGTATCCTGCACTCCTTCACCTCTATCATAAAAAGCATTTGCAATGCAATCTGTCTCGCCTTTGGGACCTTATATGTATTTAGCTATGCTGTGGAAACGTGTAATTTTTTACTTAGCATAAGCTAAAGACATTTTGACTGTGGTGTCCATTTCGTTTCCTTCTTAATTCTTTCGTACTCTGCTGTTTGCCTTTTCACTCTGCTTGTACCATCTATTTTAGTAGACCTCCTGACATGGCTGAGCAATGTACGTGCTGGGGGTTTGTGGTTGCCAGTGCACCTGGTTGTAGATGTTATCTGTTGACTGTTTACTGCTGCCATAAGCATTCCTGCTGCCCCCCTCCCTATTTGCTGGCCACGTAGTAATCTATCTGCCCTTGTTTGCTGATAGTTGTTTGTAAACGTGTTCCTTTCATTTCTGTCCACATGCTTACATTGCAGAAAAAGAGTATATAAAGACGAGGGTCTGTGAGTTCAGGGTACGTCCTCCTGCAACACTTGAGAGTGTTGTATGGACGTGGTCCCACTCATGAGTGATTAATAAACTTATTTTATTTAAACTTCAGTGCCAATCTCTTTTTGTTAGTCTTAGGAACCCGTGGACGAGAGGGTGACCCTGCTCCAATGTGCTCACTTTTGGGTACATTTCCACAGTTGACGCCCGACACGTGGGGCCCCATCAGAGACCCAGCCGTCCAAAGGAGTGGTCTCGACGGAGGATCGAAATATTACTGAGGATGCGCACTGCATGAAGAGACCCTTGTCTTTGCAGGCTGATGTGACTTTTCCAGTTTTCCTGATTTGACCCTTCAAGGTGGTGCCGGTTTCGAAAGGGGCTTTCTTTGGTGTATTTTGCAGTGACCATTAGGTCGACCAGAGATCGGCAGATGGGAGTTGGAGACTTTTGTTTGGTAAGGTCGCTGAAAACGGCACTCTTGATTGGCTTGGTTCGGTTTTTTGGTTTGGAATTCATTCTTTGCAAAGACTAAAGGCAGGTAATGTGGAGATTTTTCTCCTTTTGGAATATTTATTTGGAGTAGTAATATTTTACATATACTTGTAAAAACATGCCTGTTCTCAGCACACTCCGTAAGTGGTGTTGTTAATCATGTAGTACCAAGAAAGTTTTAGAGCAAAGTCAGCCGGCTCCTCCAGGAGGGACCCCAAATAGAGAGATATATATCAAATGCGGTATTTCTGCCATAATATGTGGTTCATTGTAGAACAAATGCACACAAAAAAGAGTCTGATTTACAATGGCCAGTGAATGGGTCATTCGATTCTAAAAAGGTTCAAATTGGAGAGAAGTGTTTATTTAAAAGAAAAAGTAGACCGGAAGAGAGCAGAAGCTATAGCAGAGAAAGAGCAGCGAAAAACGAAATATCAACAAGCATTTGCAATGCAATATGTCTCGCATTAGGAAAGTTTGAGGTATTGGTATTGTAAATGACAATTTTTTTATTTATGTGTTGGTTTTGAAAATAGCGAAATTAATAGCTTTGTCATTTACAATGCCAATAGTTTTAACTTTCGCAAACATGACACCTATAGCATTTGTAATGCAATATGTGTTGTATTTACATGACTTAGATGTATTAATATTACAAATAACAATGGCTTTTATTTTTTTTAATAATTAACACTTAAATAAAAGTTATTGTAATTTATAATGGCAATAGCTTAAACTTTTGTAAATAACTTTTGGGAAGATTGTTCAGTGTAATTTATTGTGATGAAAATCCAAGAACAGAAGTGAAATATTAACATCCTTTTGTGACATTTGTAATAAAGCTTGAAACATTGAGAGAACATATCAGAACCAGTTGTTGTTGAATGGTTGCACAGAGTGATGCTGTGGCGTTCAGTGGTGCTGAGTGATGCTGTGGCCTTCAGTGGTGCTGATGATGCTGTGGCATTCAGTGGTGCTGAGTGATGCTGTGGCATTCAGTGGTGCTGAGTGATGCTGTGCCATTCAGTGGTGCTGAGTTATGCTGTGGCATTCAGTGGTGCTGAGTGATGCTGTGGCATTGAGTGATGCTGTGGTGTTGAGTAATGCTGTGACGTTGATTGACGCTGTGGCGTTGAGGGATGCTGTGCGTGAGTTGTTCTGTGGCATTGAGTGGTGCTGTGGCATTGAGTGGTGCTGTGGCATTGAGTGGTGCTGTGTCGTTGTGGGGTGCTGTGGCATTGAGTGGTGCTGTGGCATTGAGGGGTGCTGAGTGATGTTGTGGCGTTGAGTGGTGCTGTGGCGTTGAGTGGTGCTGTGGCGTTGAGTGGTGCTGTGATGCTGAATGGTGCTGTGGCGCTGAGTGGTGCTGTGGCGCTGAGTGGTGCTGTGGCGCTGAGTGGTGCTGTGGCGCTGAGTGGTGCTATGGCATTGAGTGGTGCTGTGGCGTTGAGTGGTGCTGTGGCGTTGAGTGGTGCTGTGGCGTTGAGTGGTGCTGTGGCGTTGTGGTGCTGTGGCGTTGAGTGGTGCTGTGACATTGACTGGTGCTGTGGCATTGACTGGTGCTGTACCTTGCTGTGGTTGTGCTGAGTGAACCTGTGGTGGTGGTGAGTGTTGCATTGTTTGTGGAGAGTGATATTGTTGTGGTACTGAGTGGTGGTGCAGAGTGATGCTGTGGTAGTGCAAAGTGATGCTGTGGTTGCGCTGAGTGAAGCAGTGGTTGCGCTGAGTGAAGCTGTGGCTGCGGTGGCCTGAGTGATGCTGTGGTGGTGATGAGTGATGCTGTGGTGGTGATGAGTGATGCTGTGGTGGCGCTGAGTGATGCTGTGGTGGCGCTGAGTGATGCTGTGGTGGCACTGAGTGATGCTGTGGTGGCGCTGAGTGATGCTGTGGTGGCGCTGAGCGATGCTGTGGTGACACTGAGGGATGCTGTGGTGGCACTGAGGGATGCTGTGGTGGTGCTGAGGGATGCTGTGGTGGCGCTGAGTGATGCTGTGGTGGTCCAGAGCAATGCTGTGGTGGCGGTGAGTGATGCTGTGGTGGCGGTGAGCGATGCTGTGGTGGCGGTGAGTGATGCTGTGGTGGCAGTGAGTGATGCTGTGGTGGAGGTGAGTGAAGCTGTGGTGGCGGTGAGTGAAGCTGTGGTGGCGGTGAGTGAAGCTGTGGTGGCGGTGAATGAAGCTGTGGTGGCGCTGAATGAAGCTGTGGTGGCGCTGAGTAAAGCTGTGGTGGTGCTGAGTGAAGCTGTGGTGGCGCTGAGTGAAGCTGTGGTTGCGCTGAGTAATGCTGTGGTGGCCCGAGTGATGCTGTGTTGGCCCCGAGTGATGCTGTGGTGGCCCGAGTGATGCTGTGATGGTGCAGAGTGATGCTGTGGTGGTGCAGAGTGATGCTGTGGTGGTGCAGAGTGATGCTGTGGTGGTGCAGAGTGATGCTGTGGTGGTGCAGAGTGATGCTGTGGTGGCGGTGAGTGATGCTGTGGTGGCAGTGAGTGATGATGTGGTGGGGGTGAGTGATGCTGTGGTGGCGGTGAGTGAAGCTGTGGTGGCGGTGAGTGAAGCTGTGGTGGCAGTGAGTGAAGCTGTGGTGGCAGTGAGTGAAGCTGTGGTGGCGCTGAATGAAGCTGTGGTGGCGCTGAATGAAGCTGTGGTGGCGCTGAGTGAAGCTGTGGTTGCGCTGAGTGAAGCTGTGGTTGCGCTGAGTGATGCTGTGGTTGCGCTGAGTGATGCTATGGTTGCGCTGAGTGATGCTGTGGTGGCCCGAGTGATGCTGTGGTGGCCCCGAGTGATGCTGTGTTGGCCCCGAGTGATGCTGTGTTGGCCCCGAGTGATGCTGTGTTGGCCCCGAGTGATGCTGTGGTGGCCCCGAGTGATGCTGTGGTGGCCCCGAGTGATGCTGTGGTGACCCCGAGTGATGCTGTGGTGGCCCCGAGTGATGCTGTGGTGGCACTGAGTGATGCTGTGGTGGCGCTGAGTGATGCTGTGGTGGCACTGAGTGATGCTGTGGTGGCACTGAGTGATGCTGTAGTGGCGCTGAGTGATGCTGTGGTGGCGCTGAGTGATGCTGTGGTGGTGCTGAGTGATGCTGTGGTGGCGCTGAGTGATGCTGTGGTGACGGTGAGTGAAGCTGTTGTGGTGGCAAGTGTTGCATTGTTTGTGGCGAGTGATATTGTTGTGGTACTGAGTGATGCTTTGTTGCTGCTGTGGTGGCGCTGAGTGATGCTGTGCTGGTGCTGAGTGATATTTTTTATGGCCCTGAGTAATACTGTGGCGACCCTGAGTGGTGCAGTTTTTGGCCCCGCGTGATGCTGTTTTTGGCCTTTAGTGATGCTGTGGTGTCACTGAGTAATTTTGTTGTGACACTGAGTGATGCGGTGGTGGCCTCGAGTGATGCTGTGGTGACCCCGAATGATGCCGTGGTGGCCCCGAATTATGCTGTGGTGGCCCTGAGTAATGCTGTGGTGGCCCTGATTAATGATGTGGTGCTGAGTAATGTTGTGATTAAGGAGAGTGCTATTGTTGTGGAAGGCTTTGAATCTAAAGTGGGAGCACACTGCTAATATTACCTTGGACTTTTATCTGAATACAAGCAAACAAAACCAGGTTGCGTGTGGAGTGTGCTTGGAAATATTACCATTTTCGATTCACTCATGCACGTCTATGTTTGGAATTTGTCTTAGTTACAAGCATTTGTCTTTGTCCTGTGCATCAACAAATAAAGCAAATAAAAAAACGGACCCAATATCGCTACAATTATAGTTAATTAGGCTGTAAAGAACAGTATAACACAAATAGCAATAAAAGGTGAAAAAAAACCGAGGCAATAATACGAACAATCCAAAAACACCAGAGAGAGCACAAGGTAATAATAAAAACAAGTATAACTTAAAGTCAAAATATTAATGCTGCTAATATATTATGCCAGCAAGTGTACGTTCTAAAAACAATTTACTTAGGCTAATAATGCAGCACAGTCGACTTAGGCCCACTTTAAGAAGCTTATCATATGTTCACAACAACAAAAAATCTGCAACATACTAATCTACCCACATCCATACAAACTGCACGCAGCCAGTGCAGCAGCTACAAACACAGACCCAAGACACTCCTTAGCGCTAGATGGTAGTAGAAGTAATGCATCAAACACTGAAAGTACGGACCTAGGAGACTCCATAAAATGCAGAGAAAATAAAATAAACAGGAGAGTACCCTAAAAATAAAGCGTTAAATGTCAGTAAGAGTAATGCATCAAACACTGCAATAAAAAAAATTAAATAAAAAACTAATTTCGGACATCACATCACCCTGATATCCTTAGGCAGTCGGGACATGGCGTGCCATTTGTTGGGAATAAAACAGCATCAAAGGCTGAACTTATGATCTCTATAACACAAGCATAGTTTAAAATAAGAAATTCTTATTTTGTGCAAATGCGTTGTCATTTTACACATAAACACGTTTCACGCTCGCTGCTGATATCAAGTGTGATAGTATGTTTACGGGACTTAATTCACACATCAAATCACCTTGCGATCCTTAACGAAGTCAGTACATGGCGTGCCATTTGTTATATATTCATAAAGGCACAGGGAACAACTATAAAACAGACGGAAGCGCTGTGCCCATGTACACTGCAACACAAGTGTTATCTACCCACGTCAATACAACGCAGCCACTTCGCATTTCCCTCCAATTGGGAATAATATGTGAAAAAGAGAAACAAGGGGTACTGCGGTGGAAGTAAAAAGTGACCGATGTTTCTCTGGCGACGTGCAAAAGTGGGGTGGAGGCTTAAGGCTGGAAACAAGGCTTAGAAAACGATGCTGCAGAGCGCGTGTATGGGAAGATCGGCCAACCGTGGGTGATAAAGCAGAAAGAGTACAGAGCAGCGGGACAGCATGCTGGGTCCCTCATTTGGGGGAAGTGCACAGAGCAGGGCGGCACACTGTTGAGAGGGCCATAAAAGCACAGATGCGGGGGAAGAGCAACAGCAGGGAGACAGCTGAAACAGCCCTGCCGCTGATCCTTGAGGTTAAACTAACGCTAATTAAGTCATTTTCGCCGCATTCCAACACTAAAACAAGTCTAACTAAAGCATGTGAAATGTAAGCAGAAAGAGCAAGCTCTTTTTCAGGGAACCGATTTAGCTCCTTGGATAGTGTTGAGCATAAAAAAAAAACAAGCTGAATGGCAGGGGTGTAAAAGGTGGCGAGAAAGGAGGAGAGAGGGGAGAAGAAGGGAGGGGAGGCAAAGTGGCGGGAAGAAGAGAGAGTTTTAGGGGACAAGGGTAATTAGCCTTTTTGAAAATAGAACAGTTAATATATAGAACACAATAGGCTGCTATATACTGAACTTCCTTGCCCAGCCGGGCAAAGAATTTATTTATCAACAAATAAGAGATAATTAGTTACAATACATTTCTACAACAGTAGTACTTCGTAGTAAGACACAATCCCGTGCCGTACCGGGAGGAAAAGAGAAATAGAAAAGAGTGAAAGGGGTGTTTCAGGCAAAGGAAAAGAGCAGGCAGGGTACTGTTATGAATCAAGAATTTCGACAGTATCGCCTGGAGTAGTACATACAACTACAAATACAAATTATTCTCATGTATGGCCACTCATGGGTGTCGACGTTTCGATCCCTCGCTCAATTAATAAAGGGGATCATCTTCAGGACTTAAGTAAATAGTTTTGCCTGAGTTTAAGAACGCCTGTTGGGGAAACAATGAAGAACAGAAAAGGTGGGAGATTGTCAATTTAAAGGATCGTGGAGAGCGGTCAATACATACCCTTCTTAACACTTGCAATAATCGGAATCGCAGTGTGTGTGAAGTGCTGGTGAAGGTGATAATACATTGAGTCAAGTTCAACATTTAGTACAAATAGTCTCCTCGGAATCGCAGTGAGCGGCTCATGCTTACAGTGGGTGGTCTGGGGTTTGTGCAGAGAAGTGACTACACAGTTTGCTCAAGACTCAGTGGCGTAGTGTTTGAGCAGACCAACATGCACATACAGCAAACAAGGTAACAGATTCTATGTGGACGGGATAGGGGGGAAAAAAACGCATTTTTCAGCCTGAGCGTTGCGCAAAGCATACCTCTTGGTGGAGGTATCGGGTCGCGAAGCTGATGGCGTCGCAGGGGTTTTACGAGTGAAGCAAGTTGGTGAGATCAATTCCTGAGGTGGAGGAATTGAAACGGTTAAAACATAAATTAGCCTATATTGCGTTGTTATCAACTCGCAGGCGAGAGCGCTGCGTACCTTGGGCTAAATGGTTGGTTGCCCGTTGGTTACTTCGAAACAAGATTTTCACGGCTTCGTTTTGCGCCGTTTGCAGGACCTGTGGGCGGCGTGGAGCCGACCTGTAGGTTAAAATAAGGCGCGTTAGCTGGGGACAGAGCGCGCTTTAGTGCAGAGGGAGTTTAAAGTATATAACATACCCTTGACAAAGTTATAGCTCCGAATAGGGAGAGAGTTAGGGCGGGGAAGGCTCGATGGCCGTCGCCGCGGTGCGGTCAGTACCGTGGATGATCCGCTGTAATGACAAATTTGCGCAGTTGAGTAACCGCTCATCTCGTTGAAGGCGAAGTTAAGGACTGGCAGGGTTAAGGAGAATGCTTACCGAGTAAGAGATTGAACTCGCGGTGAATGCCGGCGTCCCAGATCCTACTGCCGGTGCACTATCGGGAGGGGGGCGGATCAATTTGTTAGAGAAACCAAGCGGTCACGTGATTATGGGTTTGGGCGCCATCTTGGAGTGGGGTAACAGTCTCCAGGGCGCTATTAGAGAATAAGGAGTATGCGTGATGGGGTTAATACATTATCCGTATTTGATGACACCTCCAGTGCGGTGTTAAGACTACTGTAGGGGTGATTTTAAGCAGAATGGAAAACCTCATTATGTGAGGGATTAAAGCCACTTGTTATATTGCGCTTTGGAGGGACACCACCAACGAGTGATGTGGTAGTCTTAGAAGAGCGATAGGACCAACATGCTGGGCGCAAGCGAATAGGGGATAAAGAATTTGTCCAGGGTAATGAAGGCACCGTGGGGGCCACGCTCAGAGCGGGTCGGCTAGTAAAAGGTTTCAGGGTTTGGGTGAATTAGCCGGGATCACAATCGTGAAGGGGAAATAGCATGCGGGATTACAAGTGACATGAGATTATAAAAACATTCTAAGTTCAGTCATCATGGCAAGCAAAATAAACAGGTTACTGAGCCCAGCAGAACTGTACATTTGGTCTTTGTTCAGCTTTTTGTGCAAGACATGTACACGGCAATATCATTTTGGGGAAATTGTTCTTTCAGAGGAGTGTTATCCAATCCTCACTCCGGTTGAGTCCCGTGTGGATGGTGTTGAATTGAATTATGGACTTGAGTTCTTCACGGTTCAACAGTTGTTGTAGGTTGCCTCCTCTCGGTGGTAGTTTCACAGATTTCAGAATTGTCCATCTCAGATCATCTGCCGTGTGTTTCAAATCGGCAAAGTGTTCAACTAGAGGGGCATTGGGAGTTCCACACCTAATGCGGCTTCTATGCTGGCCTATGCGTGTCTTGGCCTTTTGGGTAGTTTGACCCACATACATTTTGGGACATGGACATACAATTGCGTAAATCACATTAGTACTATTGCAATTTGTAAAACTTCTCATATCAATAGTTACATTGTTGTGACTAAAAGTGCGTCCCTCAATTGTCAAATCACATACTGTACATTGTCCACATTTGACATGCCCTAGGATAGGTGGCAGTCCCCAGTTAGTTAGGGAAGAAGAGAGAGGGCATGAAGGGATCGAAGGCAAGGGAAAGAAAGGGAAGATGGACGAGATTAAAAGGAGCCACAGATGGACTTTAGAACAAGGCAGCGCTGGGAGGGGGGCTGGGCACGAAGGAAGGAGAAATGCGAGTCACGGCCTGGCGGCCGTGAAGTGTGAAGCAGTGGGTGAGGAAGCAGATCCTTTGAAGCGCTCGGAGGCAGGAGCAAATGGTAAGGGGAGGAGAAATGCTGCTGGAAGGCTCGGGCAAGCTCGTGCACGAGGGCGTGCACTTCTGGAAATCCGCTTTGCTTTTGAGAGCTTAGTTTAGCTCTTGGTTTTACCCCAATAGGGCTCGCCTATTATATCCCTGCGGGATATTAATAGGCGAGCCCTAAAAAGCGGTGTAATTAAAAGACTAAGAAATTAAGGAAAGAATAGAAAAGGAAGATTGAGAACGTTGATTAGCGGTAAATAGCCAGTATCCTATTAGGCGCCCTATCGATCCACTACTTAATATGCCCCAGGACGATTGCATCCCATTAGAACGACCCCACCCTCGTATAATTTCCTGCTCCGAGTGCCCCTGAGGATGAGGAGCTCTCTTCCTCAGAGGATAAAGATAAAGACAAGCAAGTTGGGCGACAGACTCACTCTACTCTGTCTAGCGCAGATAAATTTAAGGGCAGTGCTAGAGAGGAATCCCGTCGGAAGACTACAGTGACGATCCTCACAACTACAGTTCAGGCTTGGGAAAATGCAAAACAGTTATATTTTTTAGAAAAGTTCTTTTAGGAGATATTATATAATTGACAACATATCTCTGACGAATCAGGCCCAAATGATTTGAAGACAGATTATAGGCAGTTAAGAGATGGGACTTACCCTTTCAAAAACATATCTGACACAATTAGACGAGCGGTTAAATTACGGGATGATACATTATAAATGCAAAAGGAAAAAGAATTAGCTAAAAAGCAGCAAGTAGGTGTTGAGACAACAGAATCTCAGACAGAGAAGACGGATATTCAGGTGGATGCGAATGATCCCAACAGTAGTGAATCTGCTATGAGACCAATGTGTGAAGCTGGACCCTTGTATGTTCCTCCGAAAGTTGCGGGAACACGTGATGATATAACTTCGGATGATGCAAAGGGATATTTGATATATAATTGGGTTTACACTCCTTGGAGTAGAGCAGATGTTATGGCTCTTAAAGCTGGTTTGCCCGACCCCCAGAAAAATCCCGCTGCATTCTATGAGGAGCTGGAAGGAGCAATCGGCTCCTGCACTATGACCTTGCTAGATATTGATACGTTCTTCAGGCTTATTTTGACCCCTGATATGTGGAGAACAATACGTAAAATAGATGACCATTTGGGGATACCTGGGAACATTTAGAAGAAAAAGATGCGGAAGGAGAGCCTGTGCAGAAACATCAATAGGAGATATTAGATTTTCCTAAAGCCATTGTGACAAAGTTTAAGACTCTCATACCCCCTAAAAATTGGACTACGTTAGCGTCCTGTAAACAAAAAAAGGAGGAGTTAGTTTCTGATTTCTTTTCAAGATTTGAGGAGACATTCCATGATTTTAGCGGCCAGTCATTGGCCGATGGTACAGGTAAGCATTTATTTGTCGACAAATTTGTCACTAATATGTTACCGGAAATAGCTAGTCGCTTTAAGGCTAGTGAAAGTTCTTGGACCACGTCTTCCCCAGTTTCCGTTTTGACCATGGCCCAATATTACGAGCAACAGGAACAGGAAGCAAAAGGCAGAGAGGATAAGAAGGTTAAAGAATTAAAGACAAAAGTTATGTTGGTCCAAGCATATGGTCCACCATTTAGGGGAGGTGGAAGAGGTGGACGTGCAATATATACACCTGGAGTGCCTCCTCTTCCTCAAGCAAATTTGTCCCTTGATCAGTGTGCTTATTGTAAAGAGACTGGGCATTGGTGTTCTGAGTGCCCTCGTTTGCAAGGTCAGCAGTACCAGCAGGGAAGGGGAAGTATGAGAGGATGCCCAGGAAATTCAGGAAACAGGAGAGGTGCAAGAACTCGTCCCAGGTTTGAGGCAGTTGAACAAGGACCAAATTACTCTAATACTTTTGATGGACGAAATCAATATCAAATGTCTGATTATTCTGCTGATGCATTTGCAGATTCTGATTAGGCATAGGGATGCCTAGGATGGGGTAAGGGACCGGTTGAGGTGCCAGTAGATCAAATAGGTCCTTATGTTGACACAAATGTCTTGGGATCTACTGATCGGTTTCTGGTTGATATAGGGGCTACCCGTAGTGCTCTGTCTAAAATATTGGTTCCTAGGTCTCCCCTGTCCGGCACAATGATAACATCGATAGGGTTCGATGGAACACCTACACCTAGCCCACTTTCACAGCCAATTGAATTCGGACTTGACAAATTCACTGCAGCATGTCCTTTTTCGCTTTCCCCTAACACGCCGGACAACATTGTGGGTATCGATATGCTTAAATATTTTTACGCTACAATGCGTTGTTCTCCGGATGGTGTGCGTGTTATTTTTGAAAAACAATCATCCAATGGTTGAGAGATCTTGTCTTATCAATGAGGATGTCGCACTGGCATCCTTACCTTGTACTTTGTGGGCTTGATCAGATACTGATGTGGTTCGAAAGGTTATTCCACCTGTGCATATCCAAGTAAAGGAAGGTGTTTCATTGCCTTGTCTGCCCCAATACAAAATATCCAGAGAGGGTGAAGAAGCCCTAGCAGATATTGTACAGGATTTGATTAACCCCTTCGATGCTAGGCCTTTTCCCCCCTGTGCTACGCATTTTTTGGCTATTTGGGGTAGTTTGCTCTTACGCCCCTGTAACTTTTTGACCACCTAAAGTATCCGCGCCAAATTTGCGTCCTTTTCTTCCAACATCATGAGGATTCTAAAGGTACCCAGGTTTGTGGATTCCCCTGGAGGGGACCCATAAATTAGCCAAAATACAGAAACATTTTGGGTGTTTTGGAGAAAATGGGAAACAAGTGCTGCAAATGAAAGCGTCTGGGTTTTTCCCTGCAAACGGTATCAAAAAGGGGTATGTGGGGCTACAATCACAATTTCCCTAGCTTTTAGGGAAAAACAGACTTTTGTCAGAAAACCAAAAATGTTTACACAGTTTTGGCATTTTTCTGGGACGTAGCCAATTTTTCCTATTTTTTGTTCTTTCAACCTCCTTCCAGTTAATGGTAGAAATGGGTATGAAAGCAATAATGCATCATGGAAAGCTATACATTTTAGAAAAGTAGATACAATTCTGAATTCAGGGGGCGTGGCTTTGAGCCGCAGATGGAGGCTGCCTAGAATGTGAGCTCCATTCCTACACCCGTATTTATCCTGTTTTGCAGACTCCCCTGACCCTCTCAAAGGTCAATTAATGGGGTTAGGACCACTCGACGAGATTCGGGTGCATAACTGTGCCGGCTGACTCGAAATATGATCGTTTAAACTTTGGCCGGTGCCGACCCATGATGGCAGCCTGAAGCAGTAAATGAAACCAGAAGCGGCCGGAGGCGCTCGCACATCAGCGCCCAGCAGTGTCCAGCGGCAGTCGGGTTGATGAAATCTGTAAATCGGTAGCTACCACTACCAAAGGAAAAGGGATACAAACCGGGCCCTTCTCTGCTCCCCTCGGCCCCGTGATCACTTTGACAGACAGTGACAAGGAGGAGGCACGACTTGAGACAGGGATTGGCTGACACGCGAGAAGCCGAGGCGCTACGTGGCCCTGGAGCTGAGGCGCTTGCGGCCTGCACGGACCCCAACCCCCGGCATTTCTCAGTAGTGGAGGCTCAATCTGGGAGGACGGGGGCCCTGGAGAGCGGGTGCTGATACCTAGGAAAGTGAGGAGTCTCGGCTCTTTGGGGATCGCTGGCCAAACTCCTTTGTCCCCGATCAGAGACTGCAACCAGGACTGCAACACAAAGGAGACTGAGCTAAAGGGGGACGGCAACCGCCGTGTGCATCTGCTGATTTGCTCGGGGACTGGCGTTAGCACGGGCCGTGATCTACATCTTGCAGTTTCCAACGGCAGTGGCGGTGCTATCGACTGGGAGCCTAGGAGCGTGACTATAAGTGCGGAGGCGGCGGAGGGACAAGCGGCAAGGCGACACGAAGACGGGGCCCTGGAAGAGCGGATACTGGGGGGGACGACCAGCTGCATCCCGAGGCCCAGCACGGTGTGGATTGTAGGGACAACCTGGAGCAAGTAGGGTGGACCGCATGGGGGTGCTGCAGAACGAGGATTCCCCCCACATGGAAGATCTTGAATATGCTACTGCCACTTTGCGAAGGGTCATTATAACATTAAGACATTTCCCTGACAGGCCTTAAGCACCAGTGAGCTACCGGTTGCAGACCCTAAAACCTGGAAAGTGACTCTGGAGTCTGGTGAAAGATAATATCGCCGTGCTCCGTTCCCACCATGGCGGCTACATATCTGGGGGTGGGCTGCGGGGTGCTGCTGTCCCCCCCTGGCGGAGGCCCACACGAGTATTGTACGCCCTGGATGGCGTTGTGGGCCGCCCGGCCCCTCCGCACACGGTGCTGGTGAAGAGAGGTGGACAAGTTGCCGATGGGGAGCTGATCCGGTGGCCCGGTGAAACCTACGTGCAGGGGGAACGCTTATACGACGCAAAACTGTAACTGCAGAGAGGGCGAACGACACGCTGTTTGGCTGCGGTGGTAGACCAGGAGTGCCCTTTGACACGGTGCGATCACAAGAATCATCCTGGCCTGAAGGATATAAGAAGGGACAGTTGTCCAGAGACGGTCCACCATGGGGAAACCTAAAGGCAAGAAAGAAGGCACGCAACAGCAATCGGACACAGAATTACCGGGTCACGGCGAGCATGAAGAGCAGGACCGCCCGTGCGACCCGCACCTACAACAACAGCTTGACAAGATATTAGAGGCGATAGTGGACACCAAGGCAACGCTGCAACAAGATATCGCGCAGGTGGCCTGTGGTCTGGGCCTATTACGAGCGGACCACGGTAAGCTAGTGGATAGAGTTAAGTAGGTGGAGGACACACTCCAGGCCATGGGGCCAGTACAATCTACCCTCAAGGCCACCGTGACCGATGTTCTAGACCGAGTTAGAGCACTGGAGAAAAGGGCGGAGGAGGCAGAAGGGGGCAATCCCCGAAACAATGTCCGTATAGTGGGACTTCCAGATAAAACGGAAGGGAAGGACATGGTGGTATACCTGGAGGAATGGCTCAAGACGGTGGTGGCTCCAGAGGGCTTGTCGACCTTCTATACATTGGAGAGATCTCACAGGGTACCCACTCGACCCCCTCAACAAGGCCGACCCCCGAGACCAGTGGTAGCGAGACTGCTGCACTACCGAGACAGGGACCTCCTGCTTCAGAGAGCAAGAATCCTGGGCCCGTTCCAGGTTGGAAACAGCAAGGTAAACCGATTCCCGGATTACACATATGAGACTCAGCGGCGCCGATCTTCATTTTTAGCAGTTAAGAGAGAATTGAGGGACGAAGGGCTCCAATATCCGCTGCTGTTTCCGGCTAGACTGCGAGTGATAGTGGATGGCTCGACGACCTTCTTTGATACACCGGAAGAGGCAAGTACATGGTTGGAGCTATACAGGGCAGGTAAAGATGGTACGGGACACGATACACAGAACGCCACGGAACTTCTGCAACGCAGGAGATCAAAGAGGCTCCAACGTCATCGGAGGAGTGCACAGAGACAGCTATCACAAGAAACAGAGGTGGAACGTCGAAAAGCACTTGATGCGGTGATGGCGCGGTCGAGCCCTCGCGGCCTGCAATCTCCGGTCCGAACAGACTCCAACAAAGATAAACGGGACACGGACGCTGAACAATCTGAGGAAGAGAGTACAAACCTTCCGAAGGTCACACCAGACACGGCAGATGGGATGCTGGACGAGGGCTAAGGCGGACATAGGACTGCTCGTGGTGTCTGCCTCAAACTTACTGGACTCAATAAAGCAGGTTTGCGGTGAGAATGAGGCGAGGGTGGCTACGGGATACGACTGGAGCTATGCTTGATGGAGGGTGCACTGGCATGGAGAAACAGCTGGGTCACAGACCAAGCACGAGCATAAACTCCTATATACGAAATGTTATGAACTGTTGAGAAAATTTGGCCCTGACCTGGTAGGGGAAGGGGGGTCATTGGAAGGATATAATGAGGGAGGGCGCAGTGAGACACTACGATCTAGGGACTCAGTGGTGGCTACCCGCTGGTGTCCAGTCCCCCTTCATTGCCCATAAGGCATGCCCACAGTGTCTGCTGTCGGGCTTAACAGGTGTGTGACAGTGGTCATAGTTTGGATGGGAGCTAGATGGGAGTTACTAGGTCCTGTTCTTGGGAGGGTGGGGGGTTTGGGACAGTTGAGGGGGAGTTGGGGAGGGTCCACGACCGACGCAGGATCAGGTGGTTATCCACGACTACAAAGGGTGCTATGTGAAAATGGCTGATACCAATAAATTGAGATGTATAACCTGAAATGTGAGAGGACTACATATTATGACAAGGCGACACAAAGTTCATGCATACCTAGTCCAGAGGGGTATACACATTGTGCTTCTCCAAGAAACACACTTAACAAAAGCCGAAGGGATAGCATTGCAGCGAAGATGGAGGGGCCAAGTATACAACACCACTTATTCTGCGTTTGCTAGGGGTGCACTGATTTGGATCAGAGCAGGGGTCCCTTTTCAGGTAACTAGGCAGTCAATTGACCCCGAGGGTAGATATGCAGCTATTGAGGGGATGCTGAGAGGCAGGACATAGCCTTTTGCAGTGTATACGTGCCCAATGTAGACCAGTTGAGCTTCCTGGCAGAGATATCTGGAGCTCTGGCGCATTATCTGGTGAGTCCTCTGGTAATGGGAGGGGACTTTAACTCCGTCACGGATGTCTCTATAGACAGATCTCACACGCCACTGGCAGATTCCCCAGTACATCGATTGACTAAGGGTAGGTTGGAGTGGCAGACGCGGTGGGGATTGATGGATGCCTGGCGTGTGCAACACCCGAGGGATAGAGACTACTCCTACTTTTCTGGTATGCATGAATTGCATGTGAGATTGGATGCGGTGCTATGCTCTCCGATAATAATGCCAACTATTGTACAAACTGAATACCTAACTAGGACGATTTCAGATCACAACCCTCTGTTGATTACCATGGACTGGATGGCTAGGCTCTCGTGTGTCCCTACTTGGAAATTATGCCCGAAGCATTAGATGACCCACTTTTCCATGCTACACTGGAAGAGGGGATAACACAGTATTTCGAGGAAAATGCTGGAACAACGGCGACAAGGGCAACAGAATGGGACGCTTTTAAAGTAGTCGTCAGGGGACTCTGTATAGGAAAACACGCAGGGATACGGAGGGTTCTCCTAAATGATCTAGGAAAGGCTGAATCTCGGCTCCGAGAAGTGGAGAAGGCAAGGCCTGGCCACCCTGAACTACGGGAGGAGGTTAGTGCGGCTAGGGAGGCAGTAGCAGTTGAAGTAGAACGCTTGCGCTGCTTTGACCATAAGGCATATACGTTAAGAGCGCATGCAGAGGGCGACAAGGCGGGGACACTACTGGCATGGTTGGCCAACCCCACGAAGAGAGGCTCTCCCATACTAGCTCTGCAAACGGAGGGGGGTGACATAGCCTATACCCAAAACGAAATATTGCAGTGTTTCCAGTGCTATTATGAGGCACTTTATAGCAGCAACTTAGAGGTTGGAGACACTGCCCTTGACACTTTCCTGGACGGCTTGGTTTTGCCGGGGTTAGATCAAGAACAGGCGGAAGAATTGGGGAGAGATATAGAGCTCCAAGAAATTAGAGGGGCTGTTAAACGTATGGCCCACAATAAAACGCCGGGACTTGATGGCCTACCCATAGAATTCTATGGGAAGTATAGTGACCTTTTGGCGCCAAGGCTCCAGGAAGTCTACAAAGAGGCAAGAGAGGCGGGACAGCTGCCCCGATCGATGCGTGAAGCATTGGTGATCCCCCTATTGAAACCGGGGAAGGATAGTGAGAACACTGCCTCGTATAGACCATTATCGATGTTAACCGGTGACTACAAGATACTGAGCAGTATCTTGGCAGCCCGGCTGCTTCAACACATGACCACGCTCGTACACGAAGACCAAGCTGGTTTCATACCAACGCGAAATACGACTGCGAACATCAGATGGCTGGTGCGTCTCTTAGAAGAAGAGCATCCACAGATGCAAAATCCAATGGTATTATCAGTTGATATCGAGAAAGCTTTTGATAGCTTAGAATGGGAACATTTATATAAAGTGTTGAGACGATTTGGTTTGGGAGAAGGTTATCTACAATGGACACGAGTACTGTACACATCGGCGGTGGCCAGAGTAAAAATAGGGTCACTGATATCATCGCAATATCCTGTAGAGCGGGGAACGAGGCAGGGATGTTCCCTGTCCCTGTTATTGTTCGCCTTAGCAGTAGAACCCCTTGCGGCTGAGATTCGAACTGGGAGACACTATGGAGGTCTGGGGAGCAGAGACGGGCAGCAATTCATGTCGCTTTATGCGGATGACCTGTTGCTCTTTCTTGAGAATGCGGATGGAGCGCTGACAGGGGTGGAAAGACTGCTCTCGGACTTTGGAATACTCTCTGGCCTGAGGATTAACTGGTCCAAGACTTGCTTGTTCCCGGTGAGGCGGGAGAGATTAAACCAAACTTAGCTCGGACAGTGCGCTGGGAACCCACCTGTTTGAAATATTTGGGTGTGCACATTTATCACACGGCGGTGGACATGCTGGAGGGAAACGTGGGCCGCAGTGTGAGAGCGCTGAAAGGTAGCATGGCCTTTTGGGCCACCCTGCCGCTGTCGGTGGCGGGCCGCATATCCCTCTTGAAAATGGTGGTCCTACCCCGCTTCCTTTATTATTTTAGGACGCTGCCAGTGTGGATACCCGCTTCCACTTTCAAGCTACTACAATCATTAATGGTGTCCTTTCTTTGGAGTACAGGCAGGCGTAGAGTCGCGCTGGCGACACTCATGCGACCCAAGACCAAGGGTGGACTGGCGGTCCCAGACTTCGAGTTATACTATATAGCAGCTCAATTGCAGGTCTATACACAAGAAATAGCACATGAATTTAGAGGACCAGAACACAGGAGAGGGAGAGGAACGCCGCGCCACGTACTCTCATATATAGCTTTACAGCAGAAGTTGGACCTTAGGGACCTCCTCACAGAAGAAAACACAATCAGACTCTGCTGGAATCGCTCCCAGCGTAGAGCGAGGGTGTTGCATCCATATGCACCTGAGATACCACTTGGGATGGTGACAGCATTGCCGCACGGCGGAGACTGGTCGCAATTGCAGGTCTGGAAGGAGGCGGGGTTGCAAATGTTGGGAGACCTATATGAGGATGGTGCTTTGCTGCCCTACCAAACTCTCCGAGAGAGGTTTGACTTGCCAAGAGGTGATTTCTTATTGCATGCAGCGTTAACTAGAGCAATACAGGCGCACTGGAAGGAAGGGCTGATGGAACCCAAGACGTCAATGGCCTGCCAGTAAACCATGATGGCGGCGGGGACCTTTAAGGCGGTGACGTGCCTGTATTCTAGAATGCTCAATGAGAGTCTGCAACCACTAGATGCAATGAAAGGAAAGTGGGAAACTGACCTAGGTAAAGATATTCCGGAGTCAGCCTGGGCACAGATAATACAGCGAGCCTGGAAGAGCACGAGGAATGCAAGGTTCCAACTTGTGCATTTCTATGTGCTCCACAGAGCGTACTTGACACCTGGGAAAATCTGGAAATACTTTAAGGTAGATGCGGCAGCATGCCCCAGATGCACGAGAGCTGGAGTAGAACTAGATCACATGCTATGGTCCTGCCCGATGGTATGACACTAGTGGAAGGAGGTGGGTGACACCTTGAACATGATAACGGAGAGGCAGCTAGAGTTTGATATGGCTACTAGTATACTACACTGGTTCCCCCACACATCCAAGAACAAGATTACCAGTAAATTTATAGATATGGGACTTATATTGGCAAAACGTGAAATTACGAAGCACTGGAAGGCACGAATGGGTCCCACTAGTAAAAGATGGAAGGATGAGTTTTTGAAATGGGCCACTAGTGAAAGCACACTGAGATTCCAGCTAGCGCGCCGGCGAAACGATTACAAGGCACTAGAAGCTGCAGCGGAGTGGGAAACACTAGTGCAGGCACTACGGGAACACGAGGCACACGATAGTTGAGATGAGCAGCTCGATAATGGGAGATCAGCCCCGAAATATGACAGGTACATCGTACAGATCAACACATCGCCACTCCTGTATACGCACATTAAAAGAGAATGGACATGGTTCCCTGCGTCGGGGTGGGAAGTTGGGGAGGGGGAGAAGAAGTTATTGTTTTAGTAGAACCTAGGGAAAGAGAAGTGGAACTGGGGGTTCTGCTACACTCGGAACATTGTTCATGAAGAAATGATATATCAAACATACCGTGTATAGTATAACAGTTGGGGGGATTACGGATAACTGCTCTGCAGATGCGATGGAAGCTCTTATATAAAGATGACTGTATGTTTTGTATATAAAACCAATAAACTACGTTTAAAAAAAAAAAAATCTGAATTTAGCATTGGGTCATTTGTGTAGATCCTTCAAGGTTTCATTATAGAACAGTATGACAACTCTTTGAAAGCAATATACTGTTACATCCACTGGACCTTACTGGTTGTGGGGATATATAGAACTTATAGGTTCACCAAGAACCCGACGAACCCAGAGCCAAAAACTGAGCAGCAACTTTCAATGGCTTTTTATAATGTACCGGGTATAGAGCAATTATTCTGGGAAAATGTATACATGGAAAAATCGGTATGAAAGACACCTATGTATTTCTGAAATGGGAAAAAAATATAGAGTTTAGAAACAGTAGATATTTGCACATTTCCGAAATTGGGAATACTCATACTAGCATGAGAATTATCAGTCATTTTTCAAAAGGACTTCTTTTTTACACATTGCTTTTCATTTGGAAGGCAGAAATGCATTGAAAGTCAATAGGTAATAAGAGTTGGTTTACAAATCTGAATAACTATAAGTCTCCCGATAAAAATGGTACCTCACTTGTGTGGATAGGCATAGCGCCCACGACAGGAAATGGCTCAAAACGCAACATGAGCACACCACATTTTCACAATGAAAAATTACCCTTTTTTTGCAAAGTGTCTAGCTGTCGTTTTTGAACACTAGCTCTGCCGGCACCTAGGGAAACCTAGCAAACCTATTGATTTATTTTGTTGAAAACAAGCTTTATTTGTCATGTTTCACATATACTGCAGAGCTCCGCAACCCCGGAGACAGCTGCACACATCCAATATACAATAGCAAATGACATTGACTTTTTATACTTAAGAAACTGACAAAAACATCCCCCCTCTTCCCCCTGATTACGCCCACGCCCCCTCAGAAACATTTAGCATTGCACTGGAATCACATACAAAACCCACCATCCCCCCAGCAAAAGCTTGTCTTCTTCACACTCATTAACCTGTCCGATGAGCATCCCCTTTCAACGGCGGATCCAAATCTAGTCCCCGGTAGTCTGCCCATCTTTTCCAAATCTTATAATTTTTACGGGGACACCCCCTGGCAGTGAAAACCGGGTGTTCGAGGCCCATGCAGAAATCTATCCCATTTCTCCATGCGGTCAGTGATGCAGCGCAGCAACTAAAATTCTTTATAAATGATGTCACAATCCACTATCACACTTACCAATCAATACCAGGCCCATAAAAACATAGAGAATGAGGTGAATGGATCATTATGTTGTAAGACTTTAAGCAATAAACTATCTACAATAAACAAGACCAGCTTGTCATTTTGAAAAGTTTATTTTAAAATTCATAATTGAAAAATCTTTATTAACTCTCTTTATTAAAATCAAGTATTTAATTTTATTAATTCAAGTTGCATAATCATTGGCACAATGTAAGCTGTCAAGTTAGAGTTGATCAAAATAATGAACTTAAGAAAACATAAACATATTCTCTAAGTTAGTTTTCTAACCTGAAAAGGAAACAAATAATAAACAGTTGGATGCTTACAGCTTACAATCAATCCCAAGGCAATCCGACAGCGCTTCGCCCCTCTGGAAAAGACAGTCCCAAACCCTTCAAGAGCCAATTTTATATCATTTTTCGCTCTCAAAACTAACTAAATGTAATATTTTAGAAAAGTTCAGCACTATGATTGGATGATGGCTGTCAGGCCACCTCAGCTCCCAGTCCAGAGAATATGCGCGTCACTATGCCATTGTCCATAGAGTGACATCAGCTTCCGAGGTTTTGCAACAAAAAGTTGCCAATCCGACTTCCACCTAAAGCTCGGCAGATTCATGCCTGTCACTTCCTCGGCCTTGAATAGGAACATCCAGAGCAGTCCATGGAAACAAGCTCCATTGTTAGAGCCTCTTTTTTTTTTATAAGTCAGAGCCACAAGAAGTAAGTTCAATAAACTCTTGCATGGAAAGATTCCAAAGTGTACGCTTGGCTCCAGCTTCTGCTCAGTTCAGGCCGACCAACTTTTCTCCAAAAGCAAAGACTAGGCCTCATCTCACTCTTGAGCTAATATTTAAACAAACACAAAAAGAGTGATTAATTCAAGTAAAGCAAACCCTTCTGTACCACCCAGTCCCTTGCTAATTATTAATTAACCCACTGATAAAATGACATTTAGCAAAAGCAAACATTTAAAGCAGCACATAAAATATCCACAATTTTTCATGTAATCCAGCTTTATGTTTATGAAAGAATAAAAAGATAATTAAATGATACACAGACAAACACAACATAGGACATACATGTAAGCACATATAAAAAGCACATGCCATGAATGATCAGCTGCATATGAATAGTGACAAAGACAATAGGACAGACATAACAAACAGGACAATATTAATAATGTGTTACAAAAACAGACTTGCAAATGCAACAAGAGCACATGTAATTAGTTTCCCGCGTGTATATGTGTGGTGCAAATTTAATCTAGGTTGAATTAATTAAACAAATCATGCAACAGCTCATTAATTGCTTTAGTTCGTGTTATGGGGAATTGAATCCACAAGTCAGAATAAAATATTTTCTGAAGCCCGCTTCATCAACTCCCTCATCTGGTGATTTTAAAATCACCAAACAACACACAAAAAAGTTAGAATTTTTTTTACCCATTTTAGAGACAACACACACTGAATTCTCTCGATATTAGTTTCCCTAAACCCCTGTTTCAGCTGTCTGATTATTTCTATCAAACTGAACCCTTCGCATTTCTTCTAATTCATATTCCTTTTCTTGTTCCTTTCTGAGTTTATAAATCCTTCTCTTTTCATTCTGATGCTTCCTCCTCTTGTGGATCAAACAACTAATTTTTAGCAGCATTATCACTATAATAATGACAATTACTGGATAGAGCACTTTGCCTAATATTGATCTGCCAAGTTCTGAAAACCAATCTTTAATAACCTCCATTCTCTTCCCAATTTTCTCAGTAAAAGTCTCTTCCTCCATGGGTTCTATTTCTTCATGGAAATGTGTGATATTTTTAACAAGTAACTCTATATCCCGACTTTTGTCAGGTATATAAGTACAGCAATGTTGGACATGCAAGACCCCACAGACTCCACCCTCTTTTGCAAGCAGAATGTCTAGAGCAAGACGATTCTGCATAACCATACTTCTGGTAGCAACAAGTTCTGTGCTAACCAATTGGAAACCACTTGCAGTATCAGTTGACAACCTATCTACAATTGTGGAAACTTTTCTAATTTTAATTGAATTCATTGTAATCCCCACCATAGGAATAACAGCACCAAAAATGTCTCCCAGGATTTCAACAAAACTTTCTCTTTTGTACCTATTCTGATTCAAGTGTTCACCAAATTCAAAGGTACCCTTTTCATTTCTGTCAACATGAAATATTTTTGGAAAGACCAGGCCAAGATAACATGTCCCGTACCAGTGGTCCGGGAGGCTAAAATATGCTTTATTACCACAAATAAAATAAATTCCAGGGAAAATTGGATCCTTTCCACCTTTGAATCCCCATCCCCCTTCAATACGATAAGTATCTTCACATTGACTAGCACCCACAAAAAGATTATCATAAAGAGTATTATCTCTTCTGATGCAAAATTTACCACTAACTGGTTCATCTATATGAATCGGTGCATTAGTATTAACACCATCCAATTTAGCATCTTCTAACTGCCAGTATTTGGATTTAGCATGTTTTAGTTTTTCATTTCTTTTGTAAACAGCCCTTCTCTCCTCAACCATGTTAAGGAAAGTCTTTTCTTCAGCTCTCATTTTGCATGTTAAATTATTTCTATAGGCATATTCATAGTTTAGTTCATTAGTAACTAAAAAAAAATCCCTCATCTGCTTCGCAGGCCTTACTTTGTTTAAGCTATTTACAATTTTGAGATTTGCAAAAACCTCATCAAAGTCTGAGTAATAATACTCCAGATGACCAGTTTGATAAAACAAGCTAGCAATCACACTACAGGTAATGCCATAAGTGAGAGGTAACATATTATATGTCACCCCCTCAGAAACAGAGGCAGGTAATTTTACGCACACGTAGCAATCCTTGGCATTCATTACTTTGACATATTCAGATAAAAGCCTTGAAAATGAATTGGTTGAAAAATCACCAATAGATCTATCTTGATGAGACTCTGGATCATGATTAATAACTCTACTGGACTTGCCAGCATGCTTCTCATGGTTAGACTCTACTTTACTAGTTATATTAGTTTTGGATTTTTGCTTATTAACATCAAAAGGATAGACCACAGCTAAAATTAGCCAAAGTAAAATTAATAATATCACACAAATTGAAGTCATTTTGCAGCATTTTTTAAAAATTGAGCACCTAGAAGTATCTGATCTAGGCATTTCTAAAAACAAAAATTTTAAATTCAAAAGAATGTAAGTAACTAACTAACAAAATTATAATTATATCCCCCCTTTTAATTTTTTATTTTTTGTAAAAAAAGATTTTGACCCTAAACAGTTTTTCTTCAACCTTGTGTCACAAAATATGTCTTCTTCAGCTAAACAGAATTTCTTCGACCTAAAGTCACCTAACAAGTTTTCTTCAGCCTTATGCCAGGAAACAAAAAAGTTACCTAACACATAATTTCTTCAGCCTTATGCCAGGAAATAAATCCTCAACTAATTTCTAACAATTTTAATCTCTGTCACTTTCTAAAAATTCTTGACCACTGCTTTCCACTTCAACAATTGGTGGAATTACAATATAGGTCCACTCTGGAGATTTGTATTTTTGATTTGGCCTAATTACTCTTTTTGTCTTACGAGTGATAACTTCTATTTTCTTTTTTTCGCCTTTGTCTTTTTTTCAAGTTCACTTCCTTGACTAGAAATCTCATTTATCTGTTCTTTTGATTTCTTCACTAGTTTGAATTTCAAATTATCTTCAGGCCAAATGTCTCCTTTTCTCAAGACTTTTTTCTTTGGCACACATTTGTTACATTCAGATTTCCAAGCTCTTTTTCTGTACTTTCTTATTTCAGATTCTTCATCACTTTCAGTGTCTGTATCAGAGACATCAAATCTGTACCTAGGAACTTCTTTACCCGGCAACTTCACTCCGTTTGAAACAATACCTTTACTGGTACTTGGCAATTCTTCTTCTTCAGGAATCACCTTCAGCTTCCCAGTTTCAAGCTTTTTGTTTACAGAGCTACTTCTTCTTTGCCTTTCAATAGTATCGCTCAGATTTTCGTCTCGCTCAGAATTTTCTGCTTCTTCTGAATCTCTCTTTTCTCTCAGAGACTCTTCTTCAAGCAGATCATCATCATCAACACCTCGATTTCCAGTTTTCAGATCTTCTTTATTCAAGTTCTGACTTTCATCTAGATTTTCTTGATGTTGATTTTCTTGTTGATCATCAGAATCAGAATCAGGATCTTCTGGGTCTCTTTCTGAATCTGAATCAGCTGAACTTTCTTCATCAGAATTTTCAGGAGTTGACACACAAATTGTATGGCTTGGATGAATCCACCTTTTCAGTCCTCTGCACTTTATTGCATTTGTTGTTATCAGAATCACTTGACGTGGCTTCTGCCACCTTGGTGATAAACAGTTCCTTCTTCGGTGAACCTTTGTTCTCACCCAGTCACCGGGTTGCAAATCATGAGCTTGTACTTTTTCTTTTGAAATAATGTCAGTTCCCACCTGATGAAATACAGAATGCACTACATCAGATAGGTTTTGGCAGTATTCGAAAATTGCGCTATCATTAATACTCATTAATTTGCCAACTGGAACAAATGCTTGCCTCATCACTCTGCCCATCACAATATCATGTGGGCTAAGACCTGTCTTTTTATCTGGGATGCTTCTCATTGACATTAGAACAAGTGGAAGTGCATCTGTCCACTTTATTCCTGTAGCATCACACATTTTTGAGATCCTATTTTTGATAGTGCCATTTATCTGTTCAACAACACCTGATGCCTGTGGTCTGTAAGCACAATGCATTTTTTGTTCGATGCCTAAAGCTTTACAAACCAATTTCATCAAACTGTTCTCAAAATGAGATCCACGATCATTTTCAATAGTGACTGGAAATCCATACCTAGGTATGATTTCCCTAAGAAGTAATTTTGATACAGTAACAGCATTAGCATGACGAGTTGGGAAAGCTTCCACCCATCTTGAAAACAGACAAACAAATACCAAAACATAATGTAGACCATTATGCCTTGGCATTTCAATAAAATCCATCTGCAATCTGGTAAAAGGACCACCCTCCCGTCCTATGGTTCCCATGCTTACAACAACTTTTTTGTTGGGATTCATCTGTTGGCAGGTCAAACATCTCCGACAAAGTGACTCTGCAATTGTTCTGAATTTTACATTGTACCATGTTTCTCTAAATAATCTAATCATGGACCCTTTACCTACATGTCCTTGACCATGACAAAATCGTGCCATATCAGCAATCATGCTATCTGGCATTACAACTCTTCCATCTTTGTGTACCCAGATCCCATCTTCCTCTCTTGGTCTGCAATCACCTTTTAGCCATGTGTTTTTCTCTTCCTCACTTGCCTCATCCTGTAAATATTTTACTTCCTGCCATGTCTCAACTACAGAAATTAGCAGGAGAGAATTCATTGTGTGACTTTCTTCTTTTTCCCGATTGATTGCATAATTGTTTCTGGCACAATATTTTGCCATCTCATCCGCGAAAGCATTTCCTTTGGTAATGTAATCATCACCTTTTTTATGAGCTGAACACTTCACTACTGCTATTTGTTCTGGTAACTGAATGCCATCAATCAATCTTTTAATCAATTTCGGATTTCTAATCGGTGTTCCTGCAGAGGTTAAATAACCTCTAATGGACCACAGTTGTCCATAATCATGAACAACACCATAACCATACTGACTATCAGTCACTATGGTTACTCTTTTGCCAACTGCATTTTCACAGGCTCGAATTAAACCAATTAATTCTGCAATTTGAGCGGAACGAATTCCATCCAAAGGTGATCCTTCAACAACATCTGAAACTGTGCACACGGAGTATGCTGCTCTCAGAATCCCTTCATCATTTCTCAAACAAGATCCATCCACAAAATATATTATGTCTGATTCAGGTAATGGAACATCTTTTATGTCCTGTCTTGGTTTTGTGCAGTAATCTACAATATCCAGGCATTCATGATCAATGTCATCCTCATTACTTACCTCAGTAATAACTCCATCAGGTAATAATGTGGAAGGGTTCAAGTTCACACACCTTACAACTGACACATTGTCTGAACCCAAAATTGTTTTTTCATATTTTGTCAGTCTGCTGCTTGTTAAATGTTGAGTTCTACTTCTGGTAAGGAGAATCTCAACTGAATGAGGTACATATACCTTTACAGGAAAACCCATAATGATACCCTCACTTTGCTCAAGACTTACACTTGTTGCGGCCACTGCTTTTAAGCAACCTGGCAAAGCTTTTGCAACAGGATCCAAAACAGCTGAAAAGTAAGCAATTGGTTTTCTCAAGTTCCATGCCTCTGAATAAGGACTGACAATGCACAACCTTCGCTTTCACTGCAGTAGAGTTCAAATTCTTTCTCATAATCTGGCATTCCCAGAGCAGGAGCTTCACATAAGCTCTTTTTTAACTGCTCAAAAGCTTCCAGCTCAATTTCTGACAATTTGATTGGATCTTTTATATCTGCCTTTGTTAATCTCTGAAGTGGTTTTGCAATAACTGAAAACCCACTAATCCATTGTCGACAGTAACCAACCATTCCTAGAAACATTCTCACCTGTCTCTGTGTTGTCGGTGGTTGTATTGCTCGAATCATTTTGATTCTCTCAATTGTCACCTTTCTGGTTCCCTTTGCAATTCTGTGACCAAGATATTTCACTTCTTGTTTACAAAACTGCAATTTTGCTGGTGAGACTGTATGTCCCTCATCTGCCAAATGTTTTAACAAGGTAATAGTATCAGTAACACAATTTTCTCGTGTTTTGGCTGCCATAAGCAAATCGTCAATGTACTGTACCAATGTGGAATTACCAGGCAATTCTAGATCTTCCAGGGATTTCTTTAATAATTGATTAAAGATAGATGGACTCTCAGTATACCCTTGAGGGATACGACACCATGCTAGGATCCTATTTTGGAACCTAAAAGCAAAGATTTTCTGGCTATCTGGATGTAATGGAACTGTAAAGAAGGCATTACATAGGTCAATGACCGTGTACCATTCTGCATCATGTGGAATCTGGTAAAGAATTACTGCAGGTTTTGGAACAATGGGACAGCAGGGAACAACTATCTGATTAATTTTTCTTAAATCTTGAACAATTCTGTATGTTCCATTCGGCTTTTTAATACCCATGATTGGTGAATTGCATGGGCTGCTTTCAATTTCTTTTAACACTCCTTGACTTATGAATTTTTCAATCACAGGAATGACACCTTCAATTGTCTCTGCCTTCATTTTATATTGAGGAACATTTGGAAAATCAATTCCCTGTTTAACAGTGATTTTTACTGGATCAATATTTTTCATAAGACCCATATCATTTCCTGTTAGGTCCCAAATTGCTGGATTAACTGGCTCTTTGAGCTCTTCTGGCAAATCATTTTTATCAAATACAGGAAATATTGGTGTTTTTTCTTCTTCCACCATTAGCATAGTCCATTTATAAAGCCCATCTTCTTCTGCTGTTTGCATTTCAATACCTTCTGGTGAGCAATATATTTTGCAATTCATTTTGCATAATATATCACGACCCAACAGATTCACAGGACTGCTGTCACAAACTAGAAATCTGTGTTTATCTTTGTAGTTGCCTATCTCCACTTTTACTGGATCTGTCAAACTTGTTTTAATTTGCTGATTAGCTACACCTACAACTTGAATTGTTTCACCCGAGAGAGGAAGGTTTTCTATTTCTGCTGATCTAACAGTAGAACGGGTAGCACCTGTGTCATCAAGGAAAGTAATATCTTTATCATTTACTTTACCATTAACAAATGGACCAGACTGATCTACCTTAAGAGTGGGTCCAAGCACACACTCTTCCTCCTCTCTCAGGCACCGTCATGAGAAATCCTCTGATGAATCACTCACCTCTTTGTCACTTAACCAAAATTGAGAAGCATTTGTCATATTAACTTTTGACACATTTTTAACCGAATTATTTCCACAGAAACCTGTTTCAGGAGAAAATCTCTGTGTGTTAGCACTACCAGGGAATGGTACTTGAGGTAACTGACTCTGTTGAATTTGATTCTGCTGTACCTGATTTTGTTGCTGAAACTGGCTTTGCTGTGTCTGGTTCACTATCTGTCGCTGTAGCTGTCGCTGCTGACTTAACTCATTCAGTTGCTGTTGTAGCTGTTGCTGCGGACTTAACTCACACTGCACCTGTGGATTCAATGAATTATTTTTCAAATTTCTGGACGGGTTTTTACACTCTCGCTTCCAGTGTCCAATTTCGCCGCAATTAAAACATGGGAGCTTTTGTTTCAGCTCTTCAACATTTACATTAAATTTTGGCTTAGAATTATTAAAATTACCCTTGAACTTTCCCTGTTGCATAGAGCCTAACTGTTGTTGTTGTTGTTGCTGCTCAGCTACCTTCACCTGTGCCCACATTGCCTTCTCCTTAAGACTCTTCTGCCTTGCATCTATCTCATCACTGCAATATTTTGCTTTTCTCAGGATGTCATCAACTGATAATGATTGCCAACAAACAATTCCATTTCTAATCATGTCACCAATTTCACGTCTCAGGCCATATACAAATCTGTATATAAAGTGGCTCATGTCTTTTTCACTTAATTTTTCATAGCCACTGTACTGTTTAAAGACTAACAGTAACCTTTCATAAAATGAATGAACTGATTCTTTTGGTTCCTGATTTGTTCTGTCTATTTTAACCCAGTCCACTTCTTTTGGGGGAATTTTCCCTTTCAGCCAATAAATTACTTTTTTATAAAGATCCATGACATCTTTTGATGGGGCACCTGTAATTTTATCTCGGGCAGGTTCTTCTTTTGGCCAATCCACAGAAATCTTGCATTCTGTCCAAAGATCTGATGGAACAACAATGTCAAAGAATCCATCCAGATCAATCCACAGAACCTTTGACACCCTTATGAACCTGTCTACCTGTCGGTACCACTCCACTGGTTTCTCCCTTAAATGTGGAAAATCATTGGTAAACAGGAGAATATCCTGTCTGGACCAAGGAACATGCACATACCCTCCTCCAGCTATTTCTCTCATTGGAAATTCAGAAATTTCATCATTTCTTAGTCTTTTATCTTGTTCTTTCTTTGACCATTTTATCCTCCATTTACCTAATTCACCTAATTTTCTGAGAAAACTTATTAATTCTCTTATGTGAGTTATTCTACCAGCAGCATTTAAATTATCAATGTCCCTCTCAGAGAAATCCACCCTGTAATGTTTCTGTAAATGTTTTTGTTTGCTCAAATCAATTTCTAACTCAGCAGCCATTTCTTCCAGTTTTTAGTTTTCCACTGAATACTTTTGCAAATAAACAGCAGTTCATCATCTTGATACAACTTCAAATTATCAGTACCAATTGTGCCAATGATTAATGCCTCCAGATCAGCTTTTAATTTAGCTACATCAAGCTTTTTATAATCAGGAACTTCAGGGGACATTCCATTTTGAGATAGTTCTGTTCTGTTTAAACTTTTTTCTGACAAACCTGAGTCTGAATCTGCCACAGTTGGTGTTTGCGAACTTGACAAACTTCCATGTAGTGTTAAATTTGGCATCATAGATTTTTCTCTATGAATCTCTGAAAGTTCTGAATAAAAGTTTTCAGCAACCTTTTGAATTTCAGCATTTAATGGAACTGTTAAGGCTGTTTGTCTATTATCTCCTTGGTCAAAAACTGGTACCACAGGACCAATAGTTACTGGTACTGTAACTGCTTCCATGCCTTTTGTCAATTGTTCAATTAAATCATGCTTTGCTTTATTGTAACTAGAAATTTCTTGCTCAGCTGGTAATCTTTCCTGATTTCTTACAGAATTATTTTCTTGATGAGCAACTCTGCTTCTTTTAGGTGTACTACAATTATTTACTGAGCCTACTCTTTCAGGTAATTTTAAAAATCTGGGAGAACCTTCCTCAACTTCTCTAGGTGCACTTGGAGACGTTTCTGTAGAAACTCTCGGGGTAGATTGAGAACCTGCTTGATAAGGTGGTGGTTTAGGTTTAGTGGCATAAATATCTTCTAAAACTGCATCATCTAATTCCTCATCAATTCTTTTTCCAGCTGTCTTTTGTTCTAAATCTTCATTAATCATTATTCTTATGGGATACAGACCATCATACATGTCTGCCTTTCTCCAGCGTCTCACTTTATCCTCATGTGTTTCTTTATTTACAACATATTTTGAATATTTAGGTGCTGAACACTTGCTTTCACGTTCAAGTTCCATCATCTCAACCTCCCACTCAACTAAGGCTTCAAATTGTGTAGGTCTTGGCTTTGGGACAAGATCCATCATTTTTCCTCTTATATTTTGTAAAACTTTCATATTGAATGACCCATCTTCTGGCCAGGCTAGTACACCATCCTTTTTGGTATAATGCATCCAGTTATCAAACCAAATTACAGTATGATAACCATATTCACCTTCCATATAGGCTGCAGGTGTTTTGTACTTATGAAGTAATTTACCACCACGTGTCTCAATTTTCTTGTCAGGTTTAAAATAATTTTTCACCTTTTGAAACCATGTAGGCCTTTTTTTATAATCATCCCAATAACTCATGTTTGTATTTTAATGTTGTTTTATCAAAAGCTATAAATATTATAATTTTATTTGTAACTCTAAACAACTGTTTTTATCTAATATTGTACTAATTAAATAATATTGTCCTAATCAGAGTATCTGTTGCTGTATTGTTTACTAATTAACAGTGGTAAACATCAAAAATAATTTTAAAATTAAAAAAAATGAAGCTTTGGGCACTATTAGCGTGGAAAAATAAATTCTGGCAAAAGGTAAACAATGTGTTTGAGTGTTTTGACCAATCAGCGTGTGTTTATTATTTTGCTCAGCCAACCAAAATGTCTGCCAGAGCCTTAACCAATCCGGTCGCGGCTCTTCTATGTCACTGGGTAGAGCCTCGCCCAATCACGAAGCCTCACTCAATAGCTCACAAGCCTTCCTTCACCAAGTCACAACCTGACAACACTGACACTGAAATCTAGGCCTGCTTCTTAATTTTGCAAATCCCCAAGCAGCAGGCACAAGTGTAGCGTAATACACAAAAAATAAACAACCTCGAGGCTCACGAAGCCTCAACCAATGAGGTCGTGACCCTTGTGTGACGCTACGCGTCAACAACCAATGGGTGCGCGACCAACCTTTCCAGGATGCGCTGGGAGCCAATCAGGGATGTGCGCGTCACCAACCAATGGGTGCGCGGCTTTAAAGATGACGCGTCGGGACGGACCTGTGGTGCGACTTCTGCAATGACTCGGAACCTGCAGAACGAAGGGCGTCTCCCTCTAAAACCTCCCCCGCAGAGTCAATTTCTCTCCACACGCGCCCCTCCAAAACAATTACAATTTCAATGCTAAAACGGAGCTTCGCCCAATCAGAGCGCAGCTCCCCTCACTAACACACACGGAGCCTCGCCCAATCAGAGCGCGGCTTCGTGTATGACGCGTCGACTTTTGGACCAATGGGAGCGCGGCGGCTGACGTAGACAGCCGCTGCAGGCAGCTCTCCCACTCGTTCCAGCTCCCCTCCTTCACAAAATACTCGGGACACAAATTTCATTCATGAAATGACCACAGCGACGAATGTTCTATTTAAATAACGAGCAGAACAACGAGCAAAAACATAAGGTAGGCTCGAGGTGAGCACGTGTAGTTAGGCGGTGTGTGAACTAAAAGGAAAGCACGTATAAACTAAAAGGAAAGCACATCAATCAACAGGGAATCTGGGGATAAGGTCGAGCCCACCAAACTACACTACTAATCAGATCACTATTTTTTAAAATAGCGCAATTTAAGAGAAAAAGAATAAGATGAAAATACTCATAACAGTATTTAAATGTTGCTCATGCTTCGACCAATGGGAGCGCTTGCTCTGACACTCCAGGGATATAAACCAATCAGAGCGCGGCAGGCTCTGACGCATGCAGCAGCTGTGGCTGCAGGCTTTCTCCCCCACACGCTTTTACTCCTTAAATAGCCCCTCCCTTACAAATTTCGATCAGGGCACTTTTTAAAGGATTTTAATAGCACACAATGCTTCTAAATGCATTTAAATAGCGCAAAACACTTTACAATACTCTAAAATAGCATGCTCTTTACCATAAGGCTCAAAAAAACGTTTCCAATCATTTTATAAAAACGCAATTAATAACAACATTAAAAACAAACCATTTATCTGCTTCTCTAACAAAGAGATAGTTTTAAACATTCATTCAAGTATTCTCAGTGTGGAATAGACGACGCTATTCTCACAGAATAGTTTCAAATGCTAATAGAGTAATTCTTACCCTACTCTTCAGTTTACAAACCATTCACACACTTTCAAACAAGAAAACCCTGTTCATACACACACGAGATCTTGGCAGGACTTGAACCAACCACAGAAAACGTCAGGCGTTGATAAGAAATAGACGACGCTACGCTATCTCTCACCCTTCTCTCAAGCTTGGATAAATCCTACTATTCTCTTCACAGAAAGCTTTATAACAGGCTCACCAGGTCCCTCTGCTTAATGCTACAATTTCATAGGCAATCCTCCCTATAGATTTAACCATGCAATCTAAGGTCCCTAAACTTGTGTTGTATGTCCACAACACGTGATATATTCTATACCACAATTTTGAAACAGACAAATGCACTGTGTAACTCTTCTAGTCACACTACCTTGCCGGCAATTAACCAGGAATCTTTCACACTGCTGGAAAAATTCCTTAAGACAACATATAACACTCTGACATAATCAAAAACTTAACAGTTGTTAAACATCAATCCTATGTCTATACCAACATATATGTAACATGCATGTCAAAAACAACATATAACCATCCTCTGCTACCAAATTGATGCAGCGCAGCAACTAAAATTCTTTATAAATGATGTCACAATCCACTATCACACTTATCAATCAATACCAGGCCCATAAAAACATAGAGAATGAGGTGAATGGATCATTATGTTGTAAGACTTTAAGCAATAAACTATCTACAATAAACAAGACCAGCTTGTCATTTTGAAAAGTTTATTTTTAAAATTCATAATTGAAAAATCTTTATTAACTCTCTTTATTAAAATCAAGCATTTAATTTTATTAATTCAAGTTGCATAATCATTGGCACAATGTAAGCTGTCAAGTTAGAGTTGATCAAAATAATGAACTTAAGAAAACATAAACATATTCTCTAAGTTAGTTTTCTAACCTGAAAAGGAAACAAATAATAAACAGTTGGATGCTTACAGCTTACAATCAATCCCAAGGCAATCCGACAGCGCTTCGCCCCTCTGGAAAAGACAGTCCCAAACCCTTCAAGAGAGCCAATTTTATATCATTTTTCGCTCTCAAAACTAACTAAATGTAATATTTTAGAAAAGTTCAGCACTATGATTGGATGATGGCTGTCAGGCCACCTCAGCTCCCAGTCCAGAGAATATGCGCGTCACTATGCCATTGTCCATAGAGTGACATCAGCTTCCGAGGTTTTGCAACAAAAAGTTGCCAATCCGACTTCCACCTAAAGCTCGGCAGATTCATGCCTGTCACTTCCTCGGCCTTGAATAGGAACATCCAGAGCAGTCCATGGAAACAAGCTCCATTGTTAGAGCCTCTTTTTTTTTTATAAGTCAGAGCCACAAGAAGTAAGTTCAATAAACTCTTGCATGGAAAGATTCCAAAGTGTACGCTTGGCTCCAGCTTCTGCTCAGTTCAGGCCGACCAACTTTTCTCCAAAAGCAAAGACTAGGCCTCATCTCACTCTTGAGCTAATATTTAAACAAACACAAAAAGAGTGATTAATTCAAGTAAAGCAAACCCTTCTGTACCACCCAGTCCCTTGCTAATTATTAATTAACCCACTGATAAAATGACATTTAGCAAAAGCAAACATTTAAAGCAGCACATAAAATATCCACCATTTTTCATGTAATCCAGCTTTATGTTTCTGAAAGAATAAAAAGATAATTAAATGATACACAGACAGACAAACACAACATAGGACATACATGTAAGCACATATAAAAAGCACATGCCATGAATGATCAGCTGCATATTAATAGTGACAAAGACAATAGGACAGACATAACAAACAGGACAATATTAATAATGTGTTACAAAAACAGACTTGCAAATGCAACAAGAGCACATGTAATTAGTTTCCCGCGTGTATATGTGTGGTGCAAACTTAATCTAGGTTGAATTAATTAAACAAATCATGCAACAGCTCATTAATTGCTTTAGTTCATGTTATGGGGAATTGAATCCACAAGTCAGAATAAAATATTTTCTGAAGCCCGCTTCATCATCAGCGACTTGGCCTGGGGTGCTTTCCACACTCTAGCTATGTCCCTCTTTGCCAACGTGAGACCAAGCAATAGGAGATGCCACTTATCTCTGTTGCCCCCCACCCCCTCCATGACATGTAGCAGTGCCAAATGCGGCGTGTGAGGAAGATCCCAACCCAGCACTTCTGACAGGCAGGAGAACACCCCTCCCCAAAACCTGTGTAGCGAGAGACAACTCCAGACTGTCTGCAAAAAGGCGCCCTCCTCTGAGCCACGTCTAAGACACTCGGGGGATACAATCATTCCTGCCCTCCACAAGCGCACCCTGGTAAAATGCGCACAATGTAAGTATTTAAACTGAATCAGGCGCAGTCGTGTAGCTATTGCCGCCCCCGCAGGCTTGCTAATGCCTCGCCCAATACTCCTCCTCCAGTTCCCCTACATCCTCCTCCCAAGCCATCTTAGGTTTAAATCATTTTTATTGTAGCAACACAAAGAAACAAAACATACATTGCAGAGAAGCTGCAAATCCGCAACGGCCAGAAGCGCCTGTGGTGCTCTAAAGTTCTCCAGTTGATATTCCAAAATGAGACCAGCCAGCCGATTTACATAGATATAGGAAGTGTTGCGAAACTGAATTAAACACCCCCCCCCCGAAGACCCTCCCCCCAACCTCCCAACTCCCTGGACCCTCCCTTTCCCCCCACCCTCAGTCCAGTGCTCAGGTCTACCTTACCCCGTCCGTCCGTGCCACCCTCTTGGGAAGATGTCTCATCAGAAGTCCATTCAAGAACCCGGCCCCTCAGGTGCGGTGAGCCATAAGAGGCGAAGATATCTCGGGCAGGTGATTTCCCTAAATTCAGTGATCAGCAGGGAGTGGAATGGCTGCAAAAGTTCATCAAACTGATCTATATCGCCCGCTAGAGTAAGTGACAGCTTCTCCATCCCCAACACATGCCACAGCCTATGTAACCACCCTGTGAGGGAGGGGATCGTGGTAGTGCGCCAGTGAGTAAGGATATTCTGTACCGCAGAGCCTAGAGCAATCTGACGCCACCTGCGGGAGCGCAAGGGGTATGTCAATCGATTCAGGAGCCACAGTAGAATGTATGCGGGGAAGCGAGGCCGTTCAGTCTTGAAATGAGTGTCTATGTCATCTATCACCTGTTTCCAGTAGTAGCGCAGGAGCGGGCAATCCCATAAGATGTGCGACAATGTGCCTATTTGCCCACATTCCCTCCAACAGGTGTTGGTCTTGCTGCGGTCCATTTCGTGTATTCGTTCCGGGGTATAATACCAGTAGGTAGAGACCTTGGTTAGTGTTTCGGTAAGTCCCGTGTGATATGCGGAGTGGCGAGCCCTGTGTGAGATCTGATCCCATTCCTTATGGCTCAGTGTCCTACCCAGTTCCCGTTTCCAGTGCTCCCTACCTGGGTTGTGGAGATGCATGGATGGTGATTGCAAAAATTTATAAAGGTCAGATATCAGCTTTGCGTCTGAGGTGCAAGTTAAAAGCCACAGTTCGTATGGCAGAAGTGTCCTATCAGCCGCTTCCCTCACTTGTGGGTGTAGTGCCCAGTGGCGTACCTGCATGTAGTGCAACCGCTCTGTCTCCTGTAACTTGTATTCCTGCCTAAAAAGTGTGAATGGAGGCGTGGCCAAGATGGCGGCCTAAGCAGACGTCTGTGCCGGAGGCTCCCAGTCCAAACCCCCTTGGCGCCCCTTATTATATTCACGTGACCCCCCCCTAGCACCTCAAAACCCAGCCGCCTCGACCGAGGGGACGAGACCGGTACGGCGAACCCCAGAATCACTCAGCGAGACTCCCGGGAACCTCTGGAACCAAAGGTGACCCGCCCGAGCAGCCGGGATAGAAATGGTGGCTGAGCTGGCGACCGTTGGCGGCTGATTGGGCCCCCTTTAGCAAACCACCCGTGCCCCCCGCTCGGCGGAGCAACCCCAGGACCGAAGGAGAACGGCAGAGCGGAAGCTGGCTGCTGCCACCGCGACATTCGCGACAACATCGGAGGGATCGACCAGAGGGGTCGAAATCGAGGCCCCGGCTTCGGGCCTACGGGGAGACTACAGCGCTGACCCCCAGGCGCACCAGAGACCGAGTGACGGCGGGGGCATATGGAACGGCAGGCCGGGCTGAGATCCCCCGAAGCCCACAGAGAGGTGAGTGTGGTTGGCGGAAGCGCTTAACTCGGGGGGCATCACCGGGCCCCCGGCGGAGAGAGAGCGGGAGCCCGCCTGTTCTGTGGCCCCGACAAAAGCCCCGAAAAACGACGAGGCGTGTGGTAGGCCTTAGCACTGACAGACCGGGAAAAGATGCAGGAAGCCTGAGCGATGAGACCCTGACTGGGGAAGGGCCGGGGGAAGAGAACCTGAGGTCCCGGCTCTTGGCCTGTGCCGGACCCCAAGAGTGGTCGGACAGCTCCAGTCAGATCCGGTAGTGACCAGCAGACACAGCCGAGCAGCGTTTCCCTGGGGGCTCTAGCAGGAAAAAGGTGCGACAATGAGCAGCTTGGGGAGGAACTCCCGGGGGGCATAATCGAGCCCCCGGTGCACGACCGAGTGGGCCCACTCACCTTCCAGCCCAAGGAGTGCGCAGCGAGACGGTGCCCCAGGGCAACTGACCACCAACCAGACCGGCAATAGGGACACTCAAGGCGACCAAGGAGAAAGATGGAATAGCAATGCATCACGGACACTCTGCGGAAGCCCCGAGACCCAACAGGCAGGTTCCATAGCAGGCGTGGGCCACGAGCTGAGCTACACACAGCGGGGGCCGAGAGAGCACCGGCAAACCTCCCACGTCTGTCCTTACCGGGCTCGTTCAATCACCACTGCTGAGTGACCCACTCCCAGTCTGGACGCCCTGTCGGGGGGTGGAGCGAGCCCGAGTGGGAACTGAGAAGGACCAGCAAAAGGGCACCATGGCGGGCCTTAGAAAGAAAGGAGAACGGACGCTCCCGGAGATGCTGGCAAAGGGCCAAACAAAGAGGGACAAAGGACCATTCACGCCGGAACCCATGAAACCACACCCTAGCCCTGCCGGGACGGAAGCGCCAATTACCAAGGCCTTTCTGGAGTCACTATTCAACTCGCTCAGAGACGATTTTAAGACGCTACAGCAAGAAGTGGCGGGAGAAGTCAAAGAGATCAGGCGCGATGTAGAGGACCTTGGGGAACGGGTGAAGGCCATCGAGGGGAAAGATGAGGCCAGGAGCGAAGAAATAGACCAATTACAACAGGAGGTAATCCGCCTGAGAGATCAGCAACTGGACCTGCAAGCACACGCGGAAGATTTGGAAAGCCGGTCCCGCCGCAACAACATACGGGCCCGGGGAGTCCCTTTGAAAGAAGAGGGAACGGACATTACAGCTTACTTACAAAGCCCTCTTTCGCGACGTCCTAGGGGAACCCTCAGACTTTCACATCAGGATTGACAGAGCGCACAGAGTGGGACCCCACAGACGGGCACCCACCCCTCTACCCGACATCCTGGCTTTCCTACCGGACTTCCCCCTTAAAGAACGGATTCTCAGGGAAGCAAGACAGAAGCAACCACTCCAATTCCGCAACTGTCCCATTGCACTTTATCAAGGCCTATCGGCCATAACCCTGCAGAAGCGGAAGTCGTTCAAAGTGGTCACAGACTTTCTTCGCAAGGAGGAGATCCCATACTCCTGGGGCCACCCATTCAGGTTGATCTTTAAATGGAGGGGGCCCTACAACAACTACGATCCCTGCAGGAAACGTGCACACTGCTGGGCCTGGAACAACCGGAAGAACAGACACCTATGACACAGTCCCAGGGACAGACTTCGGAGGGCTGGCAGAGGGTGAGACTCAAACGATCGCCCAAGCTATACTCCAAACCGGAGGCCCACGTTATCTCGCAAGAACAGGCCATTGCCATTCAGGAAGTAGCCAAAGAGACGTCGACATCAGAATGATCTCCTTCGATGTGGGGTTGACTCCTCGCTTCTTCTATGCAGGTACCGGGGGGGCGGATGGGGGGCCACGACAGCAGTCACTTGGACTCGCTTCACTTAGTAACTTGGGCAGGACTGGGACACTGAACTACTCACAAAGTTGGGAAGTTGGGAACCGGGTGATGGGGAGTGGGGGAGGGATCCGGCAGTTCTGGGAATGGTAGGGGCAGGGGTTGGAGGAGGGGACGGTTGGGGAGGGGGAAGTTGCAGTTGGGAGGTTGAAGGGAGGAATGGGAGGGGGTGCTGAAAGGGGGGGGTGGGGGGGTGGCCTGTCCGGTGCTCCCTTTTTCTTTACATTTTCTTACCCACATCATCATTTCCGTCCTCGTCAGTGGGTGCCATGTAGGGGCTCTCCAACCCCCAGCGTGCCAGAGGACACCTGATCGACACAACAGCCGAACTTTACTGATCCACACATCATGACACCTAACACCCTAAAGATACTGACCCTTAATGTGCGGGGTCTTAACAGCTCAGTCAAGAGAAGGACTGTACTGTCCTACCTTGAAAGCACGCAGGCAGACATCTGCCTACTCCAGGAGACACACCTACTAGCCCGAGACTGCCACAGACTCCGCTCACGGAAATTCTTTAGTCAATACTATTCCTCTAGCCATACTAAAACAGCAGGGGTCGCGATCCTGGTGGCGCGCCACTTCAAGGGGGAAATCCTCCATAAGAGTGCAGAACTGCGGGACAGGCTACTGGCATACCGAATCGCCTTAGGCGGCCTCACCTTCACGATAGGCTCCCTGTACTGCCCCAACGACGGACAGGACCGATTTTTCCACTCAGCTCTCATGGACATCACTGCCACGCAAGACAGACATATCATACTGGGGGGAGACATCTGTATGGTTTTTGATGCAGCTTTGGACAGATCAGGGCAGCGCTCCCACCAGGCAGGGACGTTCCCCCCTTCTTGCTTAGAAAGGATGACAGAGTACGATCTACATGATCTATGGCGCTTAACCACCCGCGGGGGAGAGTTTACTCCTACTACTCTAACGTACACAAAACATACGCACGGCTGGACTATCTCCTAACCACAAGTCCAATATGCGCCCTTACGTCATCCACCGACATTGGGGTCATATCGCTTTCAGACCACACTCCAGTTACCGCTACACTAACCCTGCCCCCTATAACACGACCACCCAGGATATGGAGACTTAGGGACACTCTCTTACATAGGAAAGAGGTAGTCAAACACATACAGACCGCTATCCAAGATTATCTGACCCACAATGCCAACTCAGACACCACCCTTGCAACTCAATTGGCCGCCATGAAAGCAGTACTTAGGGGAGGGTTTATCGCCCTTTCCTCTGCGGAGAATAAGGCTAGGCAAACTAAACGGGACGAACTCACACTGTCAGAACCGTAAAAGGATACACTGGTTCGGCCCCCTCAGGAACAGATGCTCTTTCCCCAGACCCCCCAAGCCAAGGCCAGAAACTACTTTTATAATGCAGTCCCTAGTCCTAACCCACGGGGGAAAGGGGAAGTGGACAGACAAAACAAGAGAGACTTCTTCCTCAATGGGTCTGCCTCGGGAGTCGTTTGGGTGAACTCTCTGAAAAGGAAAAGAAAATTTTTTAACCTTCTCTACTTAACTTTTAATATTACTCTGTTTTATTCTATTCCCTGAACTCTGAGCCTTACCGATACAGACTAGGAAGCTAGCCACTCTCCTTAGTGTTTTGTCTGAAGTGTTACATTTGATTTACTGGAAGAACACTTATGAGGTCTTTGGAAAACCTTAACAAGATAAATTGCTCCGGACACTCTCTGGACTGTGAAACTCAAAGTCTTGAACTCAGAACTGTGAACTCTCTCTCACTCTCGAATTTTCCTGAAAATCCTTGAAGATAAGTTTTCAAAAGCTATAGTCTTTTACAAGTCTTGCATACTCTGAAGCTTCAAAGTCTTTACAATTTATTTCTCTTCAACATAGTCTCTGATAAGGCTCTAGACGCAATATGCTCTTCAGCTTCCTTGCTAGAAAGAGTCCTTAGCGCCTTTGGTTCATTGCCTTGAGACTTCTCTTGAATAAACCAAAACTACTACGCTTACTTGAATGTCTTTGAGGGAACTTCTCTTGACTGAAGTCTTCCCAACTCTGACTCCTCCTCACCGCAACTTCTCCAGACTCCGACGTCGTTGTGCTTCTGGTCACGAAGTTACTGAGGGAAAAAATGTTCATTAAGAAACGCTATTTTATTTCTGAAATAACGTAACACAGTTACTTTCCTTTAGGTTTCTGTTCGGAAGCCTTATCTGAGAAATTCTTGTCAAAATGAGAACTTTTTCTGAAGAGAGCGTGAGGAAGCACTCTTCTCTGGTGAATTCTTCAGTTGAAGTGCGCAGCACGAATTGCGCGCGTGCGCGAAGTACAGACGCTCTAGGAACAACTGCAAGGCTAACCGCCGATCGGGAAACTGAATTACTTCCGCATTCCCAAGATGGCGAACCTCCGCAACGCTGCCACTAAAACTCGCAGTGAAGTCTTCCAGCAAGGGTGTCTTAGTTTGTACATTCTTCTTGAACAACCTTTTTGATGAGAAGATGAGTGCATCCTGACACACACAAAGAGTGCACGAACTAGAACAAATGCACCAGCGGACAGGGGCCCCGCGAATATGGAAACAGCTCAAAGTGGCCCGGCAGCCGCTAACAGCTCTAGACTTGGACCGCGCTGAATATGCAGCTCTGCGCCTCAAACACACCTATTACACAGGGGGGGACAGATGCGGTCGTTTGCTCGCCAATCGGATCCGGGCAGTGCAACAACAACGGAATATCAAAGAAATTTCTAGGTCGGATGGATCCACGGTGACAGGAGACGTGCAAATAGCAGAGACCTTTCGTGACTTCTATGCCGCCCCGTACTCTGGCGACCCCCCAAATGTGACGGCAGCCACACATTACCTAGACATGGTTGAGCTCCCCTCCCTGGCTCCAGTACAAACAGCCTTTCTGGAGAGGGAGATTCGAATTGAAGAGGTGGTTTACGCTATCGCCCGATTGAAGACAGGGAAGGCACCCGGCCCGGACGGTTTTTCCGCTATTTTTTATAAAAACCTTTTGCGCCAAGTTGGCTCCCATCCTCACCCGCCTTTTTAACTCCTTCGCTGAGCCGGGGGCCATTCCACCGGACCTCCTCCGAGCATCCCTCTCAGTCATCCCGAAACCGGGGAAAGATAGAACCAAATGCGGATCCTACAGGCCGATCTCGCTTCTTAACGTCGACCTTAAGCTTTATACTGGCATACTGGCGGCATGACTTGCACCTTATCTCCCGGGCCTCATTGACCCGGACCAGGCTGGCTTTGTCCCCGAAAGACAAACGGTAGACAACACCAAGCGAGTGGTTCATTTGATTGAAAAAGCCTCCCGCATACCAGGGGAACATATGATGTTAGCAGTCGATGCTGAGAAAGCATTCGACCGGGTACACTGGCCCTATTTGGAACTAGTCCTGGCCAAGGTTGGGATTGGGGAAAAGTTCCGTACCCTGATCTTCAACTGTTACAAATCCCCTACCGCGGTGGTGCGGGTTAACGGCTGCAGTTCTTCCAGCTTCGGAATTGAAAGAGGGACGAGGCAGGGGTGCCCTTTGTCACCCCTGCTCTTCGCCCTATACATGGAGCCACTCGTGCAAAGGGTACGACAAAACAGGGAGGTTACCGGCATAAAATTTGGCGGAGACGTGCATGCCATCAGTCTCTACGCGGACGACATCCTAATCTCCCTAGAACAGCCACGCACAGCCCTACCAGCTTGCATCACCGAGCTCGAGGCCTTCGGGACAGTGGCGGAGTTCAAAATAAACGTGGACAAATCCACAGCACTGGACCTGTCTCTCTCGGCCTCCACCAAGACCTTCCTGAGGAGCCTTCTACCCATTCGGTGGGCGACTGATACTGTTCCCTATTTGGGGATTCAGCTGGCCCCAACGCTTGGAGGAATGATGACGGCGAACTACGCTACCCTTCACACACGGATTAGAGGAGAACTGAGCCACTGGAGACATCTCCCCCTCTCCTGGCTGGGGAGAATTGCTGCGGTCAAACTGACCTACTTGCCGCAGGCCCTCTATCTTTTCCGAGCCTTGCCTATATGACCACCTGCAGGCTGGATCAGACAGACACAAGCAGACCTAGCTCAGTTTATTTGGCAGGGCCGGAAGCCACGAATAAAGAAGACAATCGCCATGATGGCACCAGAATTCGGGGGGTTAGGCATACCAGACCTGCATAAATACTACCAGGCAGCACAACTCCGCTACCTGGTCGAGTGGAGCCGGTGGGAATCCGGGAAACACTGATTTTCCAGGACCAGGCGGTGGCTGGGCGCCCACTACAGGAGGTCCCCTTCCTACCGAAACCACATAGACCCGCAAACCTCTACGCCTCCCATGTAACCCGAGCCTCGCTGGAAGTCTGGGACGCAACCAACAGCTCTCATGAGCTGACTACCTTTCCCTCCCAGCTGACGCTACTGGTGGACAACCCAGACTTTACCCCGGGTATGGAAAAGGGAGCCTTTGCGCACTGGCGCCCGGCAGGCTGCCGGTTCGTATACCACGTATACGGCCCAGACGGCGTACTCCCCTTTACACTCTTCAAGCAGGAATACGGCTTTACCGAGACGGAACGCCTGCGATACCTTCAGATGCGGCACTGGGCGCTTCATCCGGAGGTAAGGGAGACTGCAGACAGACGCATCACACCATATAAAAGGTGGCTAGTTACACGCACCTCCGACACCAAACTTATCTCTGACATCTACAAGATGATCCAAACACTCACCACACATGTCCATAACCCAGGTCGGGAACATTGGGAGAAAGAACTGGGCAGGGCTCTCAGCCACAAAGAATGGGAGAGGATCTCCTACAGGGCGCGCCACTCTGCGTATCACTTAGGACTCACTGAAACCCTTACGAAAATCTCCACATATTGATACTACACCCCAGAAAGGTTACACGAGATGGACCACTCCAAAGACAAACTCTGCTGGAGGGGCTGCGACCCAGTGGGTACCCTTGTGCACTTGTTATTGGAATGCCCTCACCTCCAATCCTACTGGACACATATACTCGATGAAGTGGATACCCATTTTCAAACCACCATACCACGCCTCCCTGCATACGTCCTGTTAAGACTTCCTAATGCGTTGATGTATCCCCTTCGATCCCGCAGAGGGCGTCAGATAGCCATTGCTTTGGGGTCAGCTCTGCAAAACATTCTCACACACTGGCGCACAGCCACGGTCCCCTCCACCACAGGCTGGCTCCACCGGCTGTGGCATGTGTTAGGTATGGAGAAGATAACCCTCACTCTAGCCGGAGATAGAGACCAATTCGAAGAGCTCTGGCAATCACTCCGGTCTCTACTACTCACTGAATTCACCGAAATCACATGCCCACGCTATCTTAGACTTCTGCGCCTTGCCATGCCAACAACCTGAGATCAGTGAGATACACATTAACGATGCGACCACGCCGGATCAGACACTTGATCTTCCAAGAAGAAACCTGAGCACTGGATAAGGGGAGGGAGGGTCCGAATGGGGGAGGGGAATGGGACAGAGGGTGGGGGGAGTTTTCTTTTGGGAATTATTGAATTTGATGTTGAACACAACTGCCTTCTTCCAGACAGGTCGGACTCATCCAATACCGCAAGGGCCCTTGGGCCTCTATTGAACTCTCTACCGAGCCTAACGGGCACTGACCTGTGTTATTCCTGTAAACTGTGTATTTTACTGCATTGTTTTCCAATAAAAAAAGATTTAAACCTAAAAAGTGTGAAGGGAATAACCCCGTCTGGACCATATATGTGGGACAGGGTCTGACACCCTGCGAGCCGCCAGTGTGTAAAGGCTCCCCTCTCCATCCCTGGAGTGAAGTCTGGATTATCAATCAGTGGTGTAAGCGGCGAAGGGAAGGTGGTGAGTCCGTGTACGGTATTAGTGGCATCCCATGCTTGCAAAGGAACTCTCGTGACAAAGGAAGCATACATATTAGCGGGTCGATGGGCTTTACGCAGAAAGGGTATTTCCTGTAGGGGGCGTCCAGACACCGCCTGGTCCTGGAAGAGCCAGTGCTTCTCCGACTCCCACCTGCTCCATTCCACCAAGTAGCGCAGCTGAGCTGCCTGAAAGTATTTATGTAGGTCTGGTACCCCCAACCCCCGGCCTCCGGGACTAGCGCGGATAGTGCCCTCCTCATTCTAGGTTTCCGACCTTGCCAAATAAAGCGCGAAAGGTCTGCCTGCGTTTGCTGGATCCAGCCCGTAGGTGGCTGTAGCGGTAGTGCCCTAAAGAGATAGAGAATTTGAGGCAAGACGGTCATTTTAACCGCAGCTATTCTACCCTGCCAGGAAAGGGTACCGCGCCTCCAATGTCCCAACTCCTCTCGGATCTTCCCGCCCAGTATGGCATAGTTGGTACAAAAGGGGGTGGTGATGGACGGAGCATCTGAATCAATCAAACACTCACACCCAGTCAAAAGATCTGAGTTTAGTCCATCACCGTTCTTTAGCCCACTCTGCCACCCCAGTTCAGACATGGCTATATGCAAATCAGTCTGACCCTGTGTAGGAGACTAGGGTCTGCAATCCTATGGTCACCCCCGATTTTTGCTTTTTGCTTCACTGGTTTACGACTTTCCCTGGCTGTGGGCCTGCTAATCGGACCCACAGCCTAGCTGTTCTCTCTCTAAATTGACAAGCATGTACCTTAGGTGCATTTACCAATTGGTACTGGGCCACCTTGTCAGTCCCTGTACAGCATACCTTAGGTATCCAGGGCATAGGTGTACCCAGGGCCTACCAGGGGCTGCAGCACGTATTATGCCACCCCTGGCTGGCCACCCAAATCTGACACAACTGGCTGCACGAAAGCTGGGGCAAGGTGGTGTAATCACCCTTTGCTTTAGATATAGTATCTCTATATCTAACCCTAAAATGGACACATATTCCTATCAGTCACTCCTATGGCAGGCCTTATCAATCCTGAAGGCAGAGTGCTTGGAATTACTTGAAATGGTGCTCTGGCATGAGCTGAGCCGGTTTGCAGCTTGCGGAACCAAGTCCTAATAGCTGTTCCATGATAACGCTATACCATATACTCTTAAGTGCATTATGAACCTTGCGGTCAAATGCTAACTTTGGCATAGTATTATCAAAACATGTCGAGTAAGGTGTCATACGAATTGGAATACTAACCCCTCGCCAATTTTGGCGACGGGGTTAGCATTCCACCCTTCTAGAGGGACACGACATGTATGTAACTGTGAACCCCGGTTAAAGTTAACTCGAGCCTCAGCTTCACAAAATGGATGCTGCCACCACAGACACAAGTCTGACCTCCTGCTGCTGGGAGTCCTTCCAGCGAGGGAGGCTTGGACAAAGGGTTTCCTGCCTTGGGAGGTGCTAGCACCACCCCAGACAGGATTTTGTGTATTAGGTAGGACAGGGCTCAAAGGAATGAGACATGCCTGGGGCACACAAGGTGCCCTGTGCATACACCGGTCAGAACCAGTTCCTGGGGTACTCCAGCCCCAGAGCTGGCGCAAGACCGGACAAAGGAAAGAGGGTGTAACCATCCCCCCTTCCTGGTCCCACCCAGAGGAGGGACCTAGTCGCAGTGCAGCCCCCTTTAGCTGAATAAAAGTAGGAGCTGGTCCCATTCCAAATCAGATTAATCTTGGCAACTTCCTTGAAGAAACTCTTGACCTTCGACCTCCTGATTCCCGAAGACTGAAGAATCTCCCCTATGGTCAGAGAGTGACCATCCTGCTTCGCAGGCACCATCAAGCTCCTGTGCGGTTTGCTGTAGAGTCCTTCCATCCCGGAATCCGATGACCCAGCTCGACAAGACCCGGACCTCCAGACCTCTCTGACCTCTACCCACATCCACAGCACAGCTGGGACCCGTGGGTGCGGCGAGCAACGTGGAGACGGCCATCTTGAGAAACCTGCACAGCGCTTCAAGCACAACCGCCGAGGGATCCTCGAGTGAGTGCTTTGGGGTCTGAGAAGCCCCACACCGACGCAGCTCCTACACCAAAGACCAGCCCCCCAGAATCCACGAGATCTGCGTGGGGCCCTTTTGCCTGGTTGCTGCTTGTCCTGTTGTCTGGTCACTTGCCGGCTGGCTAGTGACCTCAGAGACGACGATCCGAAGAAACCAACGCTTCTGGTCTGGTCCCCCAGACTGGCCCTTGCTTCCCTGTGAACGAGAAGCACCCCAGACCTTCCTGGTCTGCACCAGACGCCATCTTTGTTCCACAGCGTGGCTTGCATTAGCCAAGGCCTGTTGTCCCGATCGGCGATCCGACACCGCCAACAGCAGCAGACTACGTGGGACAGATCGTGCCTCCAGCCTGGTTGTGAAGAGCAGCTCCTGGTCCGCGCAGCTACAGAGAGAAGCGACCCTTCCTTCACCTGACTGCGGCGACAGCATCTGGTTCCCTCCTGGTTCCAGCACCGTCACTAGCTAGTGACCGAGACTCTGTCCCCTTCCCTTTCAGGACTTCTTCCTTCCAGTTCCATCCTTGGAACCACCGGACTAATCCATCTGGCTGCCTACCAGCAACTCCTTGTTTCAGGCATCACCAGGGACAACGCAGCAAACCCGACGCAACTTCAGCCCTATGCACCCTCAGCCTGTGGGTTAGGTAACTAAAGCTTCCAGGTGCTGAAGTCTGTGTACACTATCCTAGTGTTCAGGTCCACTGTTGTTTTCCCTCCATCCAGCCGGGTTCGTCCGGAATCCGTAACTTTCTAAACTGTAAGATCCATAGACGTTGATACGCAACCCGCATGAGAGTTTCCACTCTGCACGTGAGTCCCGTGGGCCTCCTGCTCCTTACTTACCTAGTTTGTAGCGTAGTCCCAGCAGTCCTCCAGCCTCTGGATCTCCTTACAGTACTTTCCTTCCTCGCATTCCATTGTTTTGAGTATATGGTTTGTCGTGCCCTTAAGGCGCACTTGTAAATATTGTGCGAACTCGTATTTCCTTTTTAGTATTGTCATGTGCTTAGCCCTCTGGCCTCATAAAGAGTTCAGAGGTGTATGTTAGTTAATAAATATCTGTTTATTTTCATAACAACCTGTGTGGTGTCCTTTCACTTGGTATTCAAGGGGTTATATGTGGTAAAACAGCTGGCTTCACATGCCATTCAGAGTTTAGCCTAAAGACTGCTTTTGTCCACGCTACTAGTATAGCTGGTCTATAAGGTTGACTTACAACCAATCACCATGAGGGTTGTTTGGACTGATACAAGGTGATCACTAGAATTAGTGAGCATCATATATCAGGCCAACTTCTCATACCCTGTGCCTCATGGGAACAGTCCAGCCCGAACTGCCAAGCCATGTCTTCCCTGGACCGGAAACAAGCTTCCGAGGACCGGTTTCTGGCGATCCAGCCGTCTTCATGCCAGCTTGCTTGAATCCAGTGGCAAAGTGAGCAAGGGACTCACGTCTGAGCATACCCTGCCACACTTATGGCGGCCAAAAGCGGTACAAAAGAGGGTGGTCATGGACGGAGCATCTGAATCAATCAAACACTCACACCCAGTGAAAAGATCTGGGTTTAATCCATCACCGTTCTTTAGCCCACTCTGCCACCCAGTTCAGACATGGCTATATGCAAATCAGTCTCACCCTGTGCCTCGTGGGAACAGTACAGCCGGAACTGCCAAGCCATGTCTTCCCTGCACCGGAAACAAGCTTCCGAGGACCGGTTTCTGGCATTCCAGCCGTCTTCCGCCCGTCTTGCTTGAATCCAGTGGCAAAGTGAGCAAGGGGCTCACGTCTGAGCATACCCTGCCACACATGTGGCATCTAAAAGCGGTACAAAAGGGGGTGGTGATGGACCGAGCATCTGAATCAATCAAACACTCACACCCACTCAAAAGATCTGGGTTTAATCCATCACCATTCTTTAGCCCATTCTGCCACCCCAGTTCAGACATGGCTATATGCAAATCAGTCTGACCCTGTGCCTCGTGGAAACAGTCCAGCCCAAACTGCCAAGCCATGTCTTCCCTGGAACGGAAACAAGCTTCCGAGGACTGGTTTCTGGAATTCCAGCCGTCTTCAGCCCGGCTTGCTTGAATCCAGTGGCAAAGTGAGCAAGGGACTCACGTCTGAGCATACCCTGCCTGGCTTGGCAGTTCGGGCTGAACTGTTCCCATGAGGCACAGGGTCAGACAGATTTGCATAAGGACATGTCTGAACTGGGGTGGTGTGGAGTGCAAAAAAACGATGGATTTAGTCCCAGATCTCTGTACTGGGGTGAATGTATGACATTGTTCTGCATTCTGTCCATCAATTGTGGTTTTTGCATTCGTCACCCCGAGTGGGATGGGTATGCTCAGACGTGAGTCCCATGCTCTCCACACCACTGGATTCAAACACGCCGGGCTGAAGACTGCTGGAATGCCAGAAACCGGTCCTCTGAAGCTTTTTTCCGGTCCAGGGAAGGCATGGCTTGGCAGTTCGGGCTGGACTGTTCCCATGAGGCACAGGGTCACACTGATTTGCATATGGCCATGTCTGAACTGGGGTGGTGTGGAGTGCAAAAAAACGATGGATTTAGGCCCAGATCTCTGTACTGGGGTGAATGTATGACATTGTTCTGCATTCCGTCCATCGATTGTGGTTTTTGCATCTGTCACCCCGAGTGGGATGGGTATGTTCAGACGAGAGTCCCATGCTCTCCACACCACTGGATTCAAGCAAGCCGGGCTGAAGACGGCTGGAATGCCAGAAACCGGTCCTCGGAAGCTTGTTTCCGGTCCAGGGAAGGCTTGGCTTGGCAGTTCGGGCTGTACTGTTCCCATGAGGCATAGGGTCAGACTGATTTGCATATGGACATGTCTGACCTGGGGTGGTGTGGAGTGCAAAAAAACGATGGATTTAGTCCCAGATCTCTGTACTGGGGTGAATGTATGACATTGTTCTGCATTGTGGTTTTTGCATTTGTCACCCCGAGTGGGATGGGTATGCTCAGACGTGAGTCCCATGCTCTCCACACCACTGGATTCAAGCAAGCTGGGCTAAAGACGGCTGGAATGCCAGAAACCGGTCCTCGGAAGCTTGTTTCCGGTCCAGGGAAGTCATGGCTTGGCAGTTCGGGCTGGACTGTTCCCATGAGGCACAGGGTCAGACTGATTTGCATATGGCCATGTCTGAACTGGGATGGTGTGGAGTGCAATAAAACGATGGATTTAGGCCCAGATCTCTGTACTGGGGTGAATGTATGACATGGGGTGCTGTGGAGTGCAAAAAAACGATGGATTTAGGCCCAGATCTCTGTACTGGGGTGAATGTATGACATGGGGTGCTGTGGAGTGCAAAAAAACGATGGATTTAGGCCCAGATCTCTGTACTGGGGTGAATGTATGACATTGTTCTGCATTCTGTCCATCAATTGCGATTTTTGCATTTGTCACCCCAAGTGGGATGGGTATGCTCAGACGTAAGTCCCATGCTCTACACACCACTGGATTCAAGCAAGCCGGGCTGAAGACGGCTGGAATGCCAGAAACCGGTCCTCGGAAGCTTGTTTCCGGTCCAGGGAAGGCATGGCTTGGCAGTTCGGGCTGGACTGTTCCCATGAGGCCCAGGGTCAGACTTATTTGCATATGGCCATGTCTGAACTGGGGTGGTGTGTAGTGCAAAAAACGATGGATTTAGGCCCAGATCTCTGTACTGGGGTGAATGTATGACATTGTTCTGCATTCTGTCCATCGATTGTGGTTTTTGCATTTGTCACCCCGAGTGGGATGGGTATGCTCAGACGTGAGTCCCATGCTCTCCACACCACTGGATTCAAGCAAGCCTGGCTGAAGACGGCTGGAATACCAGAAACTGGTCCTCGGAAGCTTGTTTCCGCCCCAGGGAAGGCTTGGCTAGGCAGTTCGGGCTGTACTGTTCCCATGAGGCACAGGGCCAGACTGATTTGCATATGGCCATGTCTGAACTGGGGTGGTGTGGAGTGCAAAAAAACCATGGATTTAGGCCCAGATCTCTGTACTGGGGTGAATGTATGACATTGTTCTGCATTCTGTCCATCGATTGTGGCTTTTGCATTTGTCACCCCGAGTGGGATGGGTATGCTCAGACGTGAGTCCCATGCTCTTCACACCACTGGATTCAAGCAAGCCGGGCTGAAGACGGCTGGAATGCCAGAAACCGGTCCTCGGAAGCTTATTTCCGGTCCAGGGAAGGCTTGGCTTGGCAGTTCGGGATGGACTGTTCCCATGAGGCACAGGGTCAGACTGATTTGCATATGGCCATGTCTGAACTGGGGTGGTGTGGAGTGCAAAAAAACGATGGATTTAGGCCCAGATCGCTGTACTGGGGTGAATGTATGACATTGTTCTGCATTCTGTCCATCGATTGTGGTTTTTGCATTTGTCACCCCGAGTGGGATGGGTATGCTCAGACGAGAGTCCCATGCTCTCCACACCACTGGATTCAAGCAAGCCGGGCTGAAGACGGCTGGAATGCCAGAAACCGGTCCTCGGAAGCTTGTTTCCGGTCCAGGGAAGGCTTGCCTTGGCAGTTCGGGCTGTACTGTTCCAATGAGGCATAGGGTCAGACTGATTTGCATATGGACATGTCTGAACTGGGGTGGTGTGGAGTGCAAAAAAACGATGGATTTAGGCCCAGATCTCTGTACTGGAGTGAATGTATGACATTGTTCTGCATTCTGTCCATCAATTGTGGTTTTTGCATTTGTCACCCCGAGTGGGATGGGTATGCTTAGACGTGAGTCCCATGCTCTCCACACCACTGGATTCAAGCAAGCTGGGCTGAAGACGGCTGGAATGCCAGAAACCGGTCCTCGGAAGCTTGTTTCCGGTCCAGGGAAGGCATGGCTTGGCAGTTCGGGCTGGACTGTCCCCATGAGGCACAGGGTCAGACTGATTTGCATATGGCCATGTCTGAACTGGGATGGTGTGGAGTGCAAAAAAAACGATGGATTTAGGCCCAGATCTCTGTACTGGGGTGAATGTATGACATTGTTCTGCATTCTGTCCATCAATTGTGGTTTTTGCATTTGTCACCCCGAGTGGGATGGCTATGCTCAGACGTGAGTCCCATGCTCTCCACATCACTGGATTCAAGCAAGCCGGGCTGGAATGCCAGAAACCGGTCCTCGGAAGCTTGTTTCCGGTCCAGGGAAGGCATGGCTTGGCAGTTCAGGCTGGACTGTTCCCATGAGGCACAGGGTCAGACTGATTTGCATATGGCCATGTCTGAACTCGGGTGGTGTGGAGTGCAAAAAAACGATGGATTTAGGACCAGATCTCTGTACTGGGGTGAATGTATGACATTGTTCTGCATTCTGTCCATCAATCGTGGTTTTTAGGTCTCGCCTGTCGATGCGCATGCGCATCGAGCAAGCGAGACTATAGGGGCTCATCAACTCTTTATCTAACTGCAAGGAATCGTGGCGATTCCTTGCAGTGCCCGTGACTTTTAAGGTCAATGCGCATGCGCATTAAGCTTATGCGCATGCGCATTGACCTTAAAAGTCACGGGCGCGTGCACGTCCGTGTTTGTTTACCCTTGCCTACTCTCTCTCTCCCCTCTCCGCCCCCGTTCCGCCCCCTCCCCTTCCCGCCGTGTCGCATTTCTCCTCCCCCCTCCCCTCTCTTCCCTAAGGCTTGTTTGTTTATTTTACCCGCCGTGTCTCTGCTGCTTCCCCCTGTCCTGTCTCTCCTCCTCTCTCTCTCTATACCCTCCCCCTCCTCCCCACCACTCCCATCAAGTCCCTCTGGCCCTTCCCTCCTCCCCGGACCCCTCCTCCCCTGCCCCCTCCACCCTTTCTTGTTTTTATCCTGTCAGTTGTCGTAAAGTCACGCCGTCATTTTCGTAGGTCTGCTTTGCATCAGTGTTTAGCGCTTCATTCCCTCGAGGACACATCGAATCGCATGCTCTGCAATAGTCTTCTTTACCTCTATATTAAAACTATCGCCGCATGTGAGACGAACTCGTCAAGGTTATTGAATTAGTTCAGTCATATCTAGCGGAGCAAGATGCCTCAGTTGCCTCATGGCGCTAGAGACAGAACTGTAACAGAGGGGCGACGCGCTATGGAATTCTTTTTATACTTGAGCCTCAATTATGTATGAGCCCATAGACGGCACAATTTCACGTGTATTTGTGTTCACTGAAATCAACCCCCCCCCCCTCCCATACTGGGATTTGTGTATAATAAACATGCATTTTTTTCCATAACCACACTTTGCCTGTGATTGTTGCTTACACCGCTCCCCGGTTATGTTCCGGGGGGGGGGAGCTGTCTAATGCTTTTCAGCCCCCAGTGAACACAAAGGGCGTCCCATTCCTTCCCTTACTGCAGACGCTCCCTCGTGCTGCTCCTGGCTCCCTCCCTGCCGCCCAGTGGTCCTGCTCCGGGGGTCTGGTGGGCGGGGTGTCTTTGTCCAGGCGGCAGCAGGGCCGGACTCCCTGTGAATTAAAGAAACAGCCCCCGGGTCCTGTTTCCCACACTGGCGTGATTCACACTCCCATCAAGTCCCTCTGGCCCTTCCCTCCTCCCCGGACCCCTCCTCCCCTGCCCCCTCCACCCTTTCTTGTTTTTATCCTGTCAGTTGTCGTAAAGTCACGCCGTCATTTTCGTAGGTCTGCTTTGCATCAGTGTTTAGCGCTTCATTCCCTCGAGGACACATCGAATCGCATGTCACGCCGTCATTTTCGTAGGTCTGCTTTGCATCAGTGTTTAGCGCTTCATTCCCTCGAGGACACATCGAATCGCATGCTCTGCAATAGTCTTCTTTACCTCTATATTAAAACTATCGCCGCATGTGAGACGAACTCGTCAAGGTTATTGAATTAGTTCAGTCATATCTAGCGGAGCAAGATGCCTCAGTTGCCTCATGGCGCTAGAGACAGAACTGTAACAGAGGGGCGACGCGCTATGGAATTCTTTTTATACTTGAGCCTCAATTATGTATGAGCCCATAGACGGCACAATTTCACGTGTATTTGTGTTCACTGAAATCCACCCCCCCCCTCCCATCCTGGGATTTGTGTATAATAAACATGCATTTTTTTCCATAACCACACTTTGCCTGTGATTGTTGCTTACACCGCTCCCCGGTTATGTTCCGGGGGGGGGAGCTGTCTAATGCTTTTCAGCCCCCAGTGAACACAAAGGGCGTCCCATTCCTTCCCTTACTGCAGACGCTCCCTCGTGCTGCTCCTGGCTCCCTCCCTGCCGCCCAGTGGTCCTGCTCCGGGGGTCTGGTGGGCGGGGTGTCTTTGTCCAGGCGGCAGCAGGGCCGGACTCCCTGTGAATGAAAGAAACAGCCCCCGGGTCCTGTTTCCCACACTGGCGTGATTCATTCAAGCCCTGATTGGAACCACATTGGGAGCAGCCGTAGATAACATGTCGGCGCTGGCCGTGCTCGGGCGCAGCCGGTCTGCCCTGGAAACCTCTTCCTGCACAGGATGGTTGTTGCTTTTATTGTTCAGAGACGTGTTGAGTGTTGTCGTCGGAGGCGGCGCGCGCTGTTGCTTGGTGCTGAATGTGGCTGATTTGGAGCGCAGATAAACTCTCTTCACTTGAACGCAGACCTGGACACCAAACGTCAACAAGGCTGGCCACTCCCACCTCTCTCCCTCCAACATGTGCCTGCCTAGGACCAATGTGGAAGCGAAATACCAAAGAGGGACCCGCAGAGTTACTCAAAGCTTCCAGCTTACCGGAAGCCATAACCTGCATTACTACCAGGCTCTCTCACTTATTCAACCAACTGCACACCCTCACTCACCCTCAGTCACCCTCAACCCCTCACTCACACTCAACACCTCACCCTCAACACCTCATCCACCCTCACCCTCAGTTACCCTGAACATCAATCACCCTCAACTCCTCACTCACCCTCAACACCTCACTCACCCTCAACACCTGACTCACCATCACTCACACTCATCCTCACTCACACTCAACACCTCACCCTCACTGACACTCACTCACACTCAATCACTCTCACCTTCACTCAACCGCAACGCCTCACACTCAACGCCTCACCCTCAAATGCTCACTCACCCTCACTCTCACTCATCCTCACTCAGCCTCAACACCACACACTCACTCACCCTTAACATCTCACCCTCACTCACTCACCCTCAACACCTCACCCGCAACTACTCACTCACCCTCACTCTCACTCATCCTCACTCAACAACCCTCAACTTCACTCACCCTCAACGCCTCACCCAACACCTCACCTTCAATCACCATCAACATCTCACCCTCACTCACCCACAAAACATCAGCCTCAACACCTCACCCTCAATCACTCACCCTCAAACATTCACCCATACTCACCCTCCCTCACCCTCAATTCCTCACCCACACCCTCAACACTTCACCCTAAACACCTCACTCATCCTCAACGCCTCCCCCTCCCCCTCACTCACCCTCACTCACCCTCAACACCTCACCATCACTAACACTCAACACCTCACCCTCACTAACTCTCAATCCCACAATCACCCTTCCCCTCACTCACCCTCAATACCTCACCCTCACTAACACTAAAACACTCAATCACCCTCACTCTTACTCTCACTCACACTCTACACCTCAGCCTCACGCTCAATGACACACCCTCAAGACCTCACCCTCACCCCCTCAACACCTCACCCCCTCAACATCACTCGCCCTCACCCTCAAACACTCACCCTCAACACCTCACACCCTCACCCTCAAATCCTCACCCTCAACACCTCAACCTCACTCACTCTCAACACCTCACCCTCACTCACTCACCCTCAACACCTCACCCTCACTCACTCACACTCAATAACACTCAACACCTCACCCTCAACACCTCACCCTCAACACCTCACCCTCAACACCTCACCCTCAACACCTCACCCTCAACACCTCACCCTCAACACCTCACCCTCAACACCTCACCCTCAACACCTCACCATCAACACCTAACCCTCAACACCTCACCCACAACACCTCACCCTCACTCACTCTGACTCACCCTCACCCTCACTCACCCTCACTCATCCTCACTCACAATAACTCACACTCACTCACCCTCACTCACCCTCACTCACCCTCACTCACCCTCGACCCCACACTCACCCTCACTCATCCTCACTCATCCTCAACACCTCACCCTCACCCTCATCCACCCTCAACCCCTCACCCTAACTCACAATAACACTCTCACCCTCACCCTCACTCACTCTCACTCACACTCACCCTCAACACCTCACTCACCCTCAACACCTCACTCAAACTCAACTCCTCACTCACCCCCACCCTCACTCACCCTCAACCCCTCACCCTCACACAGTGCAATAGGTCTCGCAGGATTTTTAGTTAAAGCTTTTACATTTGCTTATTGCTTTTTTGATTTGTAATTCTTTTGCATTGCCTACAAAAAAATAAAATGCAAAAGATTTACAACAAAAAACCTATTAACAATTCTAAAAGCACTAACTCTAATGCTGCGAGACCTATTGCATTTCTAATGCTTGTTGCATTTGTCACCCCGAGTGGGATGGGTATGCTCAGACGTGAGTCCCATGCTCTCCATCCCACTGGATTCAAGCAAGCCGGGCTGAAGATGGCTGGAATGCCAGAAACCGGTCCTCGGAAGCTTGTTTCCGGTCCAGGGAAGGCATATCTTGGCAGTTCGGGCTGTACTGTTCCTATGAGGCACAGGGTCAGACTGATTTGCATATGGCCATGTCGGAACTGGGGTGGTGTGGAGTGCAAAAAAACTATGGATTTAGGCAAGGAGCTCTGTACTGAGGTGAATGTATGACATTGTTCTGCATTCTGTTCATCGATTGTGGTTTTTGCATTTGTCACCCCGAGTGGGATGGGTATGCTCAGACGTGAGTCCCATACTCTCCACACCACTGTATTCAAGCAAGCCGGGCTGAAGACGGCTGGAATTCCAGAAACCGGTCCTCGGAAGCTTGTTTCTGGTCCAGGGAAGGCTTGGCTTGGCAGTTCGGGCTGTACTGTTCCCATGAGGCACACGGTCAGACTGATTTGCATATGGCCATGTCTGAACTGGGGTGGTGTGGAGTGCAAAAAAATGATGGATTTAGGCCCAGATCTCTGTACTGGGGTGAATGTAGCTTGTTGTTCTGCATTCTGTCCATCGATTGTGGTTTTTGCATTTGTCACCCCGAGTGCGATGGGTATGCTCAGACGTGAGTCCCATGCTCTCCACACCACTGGATTCAAGCAAGCCTGGCTGAAGACGGCTGGAATGCCAGAAACCGGTCCTCGGAAGCTTGTTTCCGGTCCAGGGAAGGCATGGCTTGGCAGTTCGGGCTGGATTGTTCCCATGAGGCACAGGGTCAGACTGATTTGCATATGGCCATGTCTGAACTGGGGTGGTGTGCACTGTTCCCACCAACGTGCGCGCGTGGGCGCGCGCTCACATCTGTATCATGAAGCGCGCAGACTTGTGTGAGGAGCGCGCACACACACAGCACTTCAATCAACAACATTTGCGCCGCTGCTTTTAAAAAGCGAGCAGCGCGAAAACCGGGTGTTTCTTTGTTTGCTTTTGTTTAAAGTATTCATGTTAATTGCAGCGCCGTCACGAGCTGCAATTTACATGAACACTTTAAACAAAAGCAAATAATGTGCCCATCACCCCTCAGCTGCGCTCTATTAAGTCGAGAAATGCAGCAACTCTACAAACACAGCGTGTGCTTTTCACGTCGTGTTTTTAGAGTTGCTGCATTTCTTTTCTTAACAGAGCTGGGCTGCGGGGTGATTGTGGGGCTTTGTTAAAGTTTTCAGGTTAATCACCGACACCGGTCTGGGGCTGTAATTAACCCGAAAACTTTAACAAAGCCCCACAATCACCCCGCAGCCCAGCTCTGTTAAGAAAAGAAATGCAGCATCTCTACAAACACGACGTGAAAAGCACACGCTGTGTTTGTAGAGTTGCAGCCTTTCTCTACTTAATTAAAGGGTGATTGTGATACATTGCATTCTGCAAAAAGCACAATTTAACTCGGATATCATATTAAGATTTTAAAAATGAGTCAAGAGAATGCAACAAGGAACAATTGTTTTTACCTAGGTCCCTAAATACATGTAACACACCTGAAATCAGTCAAATTCGGGGTGTCAGTTCCAGGAAAGGATGTTTGAGGATTCCCAGCCACCAACGATGAACCCAAAAAGCAGACAATCATATTCAACCAACAAAATTTAAATTGGCAATGAGCAGTCACTTGAGGCACCAAAAGGTTCTACTATGTACAGCGGCTGAGATTTACTTCACAATCAAGCAACAGAGGCAGCAAGTAAAGTACTGGTGTGCTTTTGGCTGCCATGTGCCTTGCATGATTGTGCAAGGGTGTCTGTATTGAAGTCAGCATAGTTTTTCAGCAGGAAGGGGTCCATTCCAGTACAAATACTATGCTTTAACCCCTTCCCTGCTGGCCCGTTTCCGCCCCCGTGCGGTAAACAAACGAACAGGGACGGGCCATGACGAACCCCAGCCGTCATCAGCACACGAGCACCGTAGTGCATGACGGCTGAGGTTCGTCACCAGCATGGAAGGGGTTAAGACATTTTCTTTCTAAGTGTGCTGTAGAATGCAGCACACATGCAAAGAGGAAATAACGAGAAATGAAAATATTTCTTCTCGCAGAGCATGCCTCAGGGAGGCCCAAGATTTTGTCGCCAATCCCAGTCCACAATTCTTTTTACATAGGGATTTGCGTTAAAAACCATGGGTGCACCCAGGGAACGTCCCCTTAACATAAAGTAACACAAAGCAGTGCATTGTTCTGTGTTGCATTATCTTGGGTTACAATCCAACACAAATTGTGATTTGCGTTGAATTGTAAATACCGAACCAACACTGTGTTTCGGGTCTGCATTAAAAAAGTAACACAAACCTGATGCAAAGTCTTGGCACCTCTGACCCAGACCCTATTTCAGAGTGCTTTTCAGGCAAAAGAATACAAGGAACATCATTGCCAGACATTGAAATCCTCAGAGAAGAGTGTACCGAGTGAGGTACCTCCTGGCATAAAAAATTCATGTTCCACAGGCAGATAGTTAGAATTATTCTAATTATGGGAGATCCATTTGCATAAGTGCAGGGACTCATGAAACAAAGTCTTGGTTATTGTAGCACCCCATTTGATTTACAGAGCAATATGTAATGGCCTTGTTTGGCGGTGCCTAAACAAAACACAGTGGGTGCAGGATACTGGCAACAAACCTGTGCCCACTTTAATTTGGGGTAGGGTGAATATCCAAGTGTGCATCACCTGACTCAATTCTAAAGTCACTTCTCATCTTGACCACTCGGACCCTTCACTTGCTCGGGTTGCCCTCCCAGCTCTTTTCTCCATTAAGACTGAATACTGAGGGACATATTTACAAGCGGATACTGCCACCAGAACGTCACTTTTAGCGACGTTCTAGTGGAAATATGCCCTTCTGCATATTTACAAAGCGGCGTTTAGCCACTTTTTGTGGCTTAACGCTGCCTTGCAAATAAGGCCCCTTAACACACATCACTTATCATTAAAGGGTCGTGCAACGATCGTTGATGTGGGTCTTCCACCGCAATACCCATTGCTTTTGACGCTGCCTCAGATTTACAAGGAGGTATAAATCTGAGGCAAAGCCAAAAAATAAGGCTATGCAAGAGCAGCTGTTAGAATGGCAAAATGAGGAGAAATACCTTTATTTCTCCTTGTTTTTGCTTTTTCTATGTGTACTGCATTCTGCAGAATATATAGAAAGAGCAAAATGCCATTAATAATTGTTTATGTGCGGGAAGGTGTTCCTAACTAAGAAGGGTGGAAGGTTGGTTAGGTCTTGCCAAGATTTTTAATCTTGCCAAGATGCAGGTGTGAGCAGATGGCAGCTACAAGTGTGTAAATGACTGATCTATCTGTCGGGAGTATTCTCTTCACTAACACTTGCTTCCCTTCTCTTTTTGAAACTCAGGGGCAGCAACATTGTTGTGGTGCCACCAGGGCTTTAAGTTGAAGCCTTTTCAATATTATACACAGGCCATAGTTGCTGCTTATTTATCTTATGCAACTAACAACCATTGACAAAGCCAATAGTCCTTACTTGTAGGTATGATTTATTTATTTTAAGAGTTTTATATAGCGCAAACTAGACCCGAGACATTGGGTATCAGAGCGCTTTACATGAGCACCAGTTTTGTTACAGGACACATTTTTGTTAGGCATGGGGAAATGAAGTGATTTCCTCATCGTTGTTGAGACTCGAACCCGGTTCCCCAGCTTCAAAGTCGACCGCTCTAGCCATAAGGCTACATCCTCTCCGCCCTAGCAGTCTAAAGGCGGTTTGACCAAGATATCGTCACTTGAACATTTTACTAATTTTTAAGACATCAAAAGCTCAATCGAAACAGCAAGAAAAGGCACAAGGTTAAGAGCAATTCTATATAAGGGTCAGAGAAATTCATTCATATGGGAGCACTCCCAGGGAAAAAAGATTATACTATCTCCCTGCAGATCACCAAGGTCCCGATCTACTAATCAATTCTCGTAAGCAACTGCATTTTATTACCGACTCTGATTGGGTCATACTCTCGAAAGCCCCGTATAAGACACACTTGTGATAAAAAGCTGTCTATCGTGCTCCACACACACACACAAACATTACAAAACCCCTCTCTCTTTCATATTTATTTTGTTTAATAGCGCCACTCATACCAGTGTAAGGTGTTAAGCTCTTTACCTCGCATACACATTACACAGAGACACTCAATCATAGTGTGTAAATCAATGGTTAGGAAATGTTACATAAGAGAGAGGAATAAAATGTATTTTCTCAACAGAGCTGGGCTGCTAGGGTTTTAAGCAAACGTTTGTAGTGATATTTGGTACTGCACACATGTGCGGTGTGGTTCCTGGCGCACATAGCCACGGCTAAAGCGCACAGAGACCCTACACTGCCGCACACAGAGGAAAAAAATTAGAGGGAACATTGGTGGTGTGTAGTGCAAAAAACGATGGATTTAGGCCCAGATCTCTGTACTGGGGTGAATGTATGACATTGTTCTGCATCCTGTCCATCAATTGTGGTTTTTGCGTTTGTCACCTCGAGTGGGATGGGTATGCTCAGACGCGAGTCCCATGCTCTCCACACCACTGGATTCAAGCAAGCCGGGCTGAAGACGGCAGGAATGCCAGAAACCGGTCCTCGGAAGCTTGTTTCCGGTCCAGGGAAGGCATGGCTTGGCAGTTCGGGCTAGACTGTTCCCATGAGGCACAGGGTCAGACTGATTTGCATATGGCTATGTCTGAACTGGGGTGGTGTGGAGTGCAAAAAAACGATGGATTTAGGCCCAGATCTCTGTACTGGGGTGAATGTATGACATTGTTCTGCTGTCTGTCCATCAATTGCGGTTTTTGCATTTGTCACCCTGAGTGGGATGGGTATGCTCAGACGTGAGTCCATGCTCTCCACACCACTGGATTCAAGCAAGCCGGACTGAAGACGGCTGGAATGCCAGAAACCGGTCCTCAGAAGCTTGTTGCCGGTCCAGGGAAGGCATGGCTTGGCAGTTCGGGCTGGACTGTTCCCATGAGGCACAGGGTCAGACTGATTTGCATATGGCCATGTCTTAACTGGGGAGGTGTGGAGTGCAAAAAAACGATGGATTTAGGCCCAGATCTCTGTACTGGGGTGAATGTATGACATTGTTCTGCATTCTTTCCATCAATTGTGGTTTTTGCATTTGTCACCCCGAGTGGGATGGGTATGCTCAGACGTGAGTCCCATGCTCTCCACACCACTGGATTCAAGCAAGCCGGACTGAAGACCGCTGAAATGCCAGAAACAGGTCCTCGGAAGCTTGTTTCCGGTCCAGGGAAGGCATGGCTTGGCAGTTCGGGCTGGACTGTTCCCATGAGGCACAGGGTCAGACTGATTTGCATATGGCCATGTCTGAACTGGGGTGGTGTGGAGTGCAGAAAAACGATGGATTTAGGCCCAGATTTCTGTACTGGGGTGAATGTACGACATTGTTCTGCATTCTGTCCATCAATTGTGGATTTTGCATTTGTCACCCCAAGTGGGATGGATACGCTCAGATGTGAGTCCCATGCTCTCCACACCACTGGATTTAAGCAAGCCGGGCTGAAGACGGCTGGAATGCCAGAAACCGGTCCTCAGAAGCTTGTTTCCGGTCCAGGGAAGGCATGGCTTGGCAGTTCGGGCTGGACTGTTCCCATGAGGCACAGGTTCAGTCTGATTTGTATATGGCCATGTTTGAACTGGGGTGGTGTGGAGTGCAAAAAAACGATGGATTTAGGCCCAGATCTCTGTAATGGGGTGAATGTGTGACATTGTTCTGCATTCTGTCCATCAATTGTGGTTTTTGCATTTGTCACCCCGAGTGGGATAGGTATGCTCAGACGTGAGTCCCATGCTCACCACACCACTGGATTTAAGCAAGCCGGGCTGAAGACGGCTGGAATGCCAGAAACCGGTCCTCGGAAGCTTGTTTCCGGTCCAGGGAAGGCATGGCTTTGCAGTTCGGGCTGGACTGTTCCCATGAGGCACAGGGTCAGACAGATTTGCATATGGCCATGTCTGAACTGGGGTGGTGTGGAGTGCAAAAAAACGATGGATTTAGGCCCAGATCTCTGTACTGGGGTGAATGTATGACATTGTTCTGCATTCTGTCCATCAATTGTGGTTTTTGCATTTGTCACCCCGAGTGGGATGGGTATGCTCAGACGTGAGTCCCATGCTCTCCACACCACTGTATTCAAGCAAGCCGGGCTGAAGACGGCTGGAATGCCAGAAACCGGTCCTCGGAAGCTTGTTTCCGGTCCAGGGAAGGCTTGGCTTGGCAGTTCGGGCTGTACTGTTCCCATGAGGCACAGGGTCAGACTGATTTGCATATGGCTATGTCTGAACTGGGGTGGTGTGGAGTGCAAAAAAACGATGGATTTAGGCCCAGATCTCTGTACTGGGGTGAATGTATGACATGGGGTGCTGTGGAGTGCAAAAAAACGATGGATTTAGGCCCAGATCTCTGTACTGGGGTGAATGTATGACATTGTTCTGCATTCTGTCCATCAATTGTGGTTTTTGCATTTGTCACCCCGAGTGGGATGGGTATGTTCAGACGTGAGTCCCATGCTCACCACGCCACTGGATTTAAGCAAGCCGGGCTGAAGACGGCTGCAATGCCAGAAACCGGTCCTCAGAAGCTTGTTTCCGGTCCAGCGAAGGCATGGCTTGGCAGTTCGGGCTGGACTGTTCCCATGAGGCACAGGGTCAGACTTATTTGCATATGGCCATGTCTGAACTGGGGTGGTGTGGAGTGCAAAAAAACAATGGATTTAGGCCCAGATCTCTGTACTGGGGTGAATGTATGACATTGTTCTGCATTCTGTCCATCAATTGTGGTTTTTGCATTTGTCACCCGAGTGGGATGGGTATGCTCAGACGTGAGTCCCATGCTCTCCACACCACTGGATTCAAGCAAGCGGGCTGAAGACGGCTGGAATGCCAGAAACAGGTCCTCGGAAGCTTGTTTCCGGTCCAGGGAAGGCATGGCTTGGCAGTTCGGGCTGGACTGTTCCCATGAGGCACAGGGTCAGACTGATTTGCATATGGCCATGTCTGAACTGGGGTGGTGTGGAGTGCAAAAAAACGATGGATTTAGGCCCAGATCTCTGTACTAGGGTGAATGTATGCATTGTTCTGCATTCTGTCCATCAATTGTGGTTTTTGCATTTGTCACCCCGAGTGGGAAGGGTATGCTCAGACGTGAGTCCCACGCTCTCCACACCACTGGATTCAAGCAAGCCGGGCTGAAGACGGCTGGAATGCCAGAAACCGGTCCTCAGAAGCTTGTTTCCGGTCGAGGGAAGGCATGGCTTGGCAGTTCGGGCTGGACTGTTCCCATGAGGCACAGGGTCAGACTGATTTGCATATGGCCATGTCTGAACTGGGGTGGTGTGGAGTGCAGAAAAACGATGGATTTAGGCCCAGATTTCTGTACTGGGGTGAAGGTACGACATTGTTCTGCATTCTGTCCATCAATTGTGGATTTTGCATTTGTCACCCCGAGTGGGATGGGTACGCTCAGATGTGAGTCCCATGCTCTCCACACCACTGGATTTAAGCAAGCCGGACTGAAGACGGCTGGAATGCCAGAAACCGGTCCTCGGAAGCTTGTTTCCGGTCCAGGGAAGGCATGGCTTGGCAGTTCGGGCTGGACTGTTCCCATGAGGCACAGGGTCAGACCGATTTGCATATGGCCATGTCTGAACTGCGGTGGTGTGGAGTGAAAAAAAAGCATTGATTTAGGCCCAGATCTCTGTACTGGGGTGAATGTATGACATTGTTCTGCATTCTGTCCATCAATTGTGGTTTTTGTATTTGTCACCCCGAGTGTGTACACTGCCTTTTTTGACTTAAAGTAAGCTTGTACCCAGGCCTAAATTATGGCATGTTTTATGTGACATGGGGCTCCCAAATGGCATCCTGGCTCTTCTTATTTGGTTACATGAGGAAAATTACGCAAGGGTGCGATGGGGGGACCAAGGGCAGCTGTCAGATCCAATAAAAGTTGCCAAAGGGGTACGCCAGGGCTGTGTCCTGATGCCCACCCTCTTCTCGCTGTTCATAAATGGAGTGGTGAAGTACCTAGCAGAGGTTCACGCTGATGTCCCTAAAATTTGGGGAGTGAAAATTACAACTCTACTGTTCGTGGATGATACCCTGCTGGTCTCAAAAAACCACAGTGGCTTACAGCTGCTACTTGCCCATTTTATGTCCTTATGTAGATCTAGAGGATTAGAGATCAACACCTCAAAAATCAAGCTCATGTTGCTAAATCCACACAAATCATTGAAGGGCAAACTATTGCTGGGGTGGACCCCTCTTGAGAGAGTGGACACTTTCAATTACTTGGGCGCAACGCTTGCGGAGAAAATGTCAAGAAAACACCATTTCTTGAAGTGATCCCTTCATCAGAGTAAAACCACTGGGGCATTATTAAAGGAACACAGGTCTTCACAAATCAGGCAGACAGCAGCATTGCTCCAAATCTACGAATAGAAAGTGTTAAGCTCTGTTCTTTATGGAGCTGACCTTTGGGGGTTTGGCAACCTTGAGGGCCTTCTTCGTACAGAAAATACATTTCTCAGGAACCTCTGCTCTCTCCCACAGAGTACTCCACTCCACCCCCTAAGTCTCGACATGGGCATGCCCTCAATAGTGGACAAAGCTACATTATGCCCTCTTCTTTTTTGATTACGCCTGGAAAAAACAACTGATGTTTTCCACTATGTGCCTGCCTTTGAAGAAGTCTGTAGCCTAGACCGTTTAAAAACAATTTGGTGTGGGAAAAGGGACGCTGGTTCACTTGCTAATGGACTGCGAACACCTCCAGACATACTGGACACACATTTTAGACGACATGGAAAAAATACCTTGACACTGAGATCCCTAGGCTCCCTGCATATGTTCTACTGGGGTTGCCAAACCCACTTACCTATCCCTGAAATCCAAGCGGGGGAAACAGATAGCCATAGCACTGGGCACAGCGGCCCAGAACAAATGAATTAATTGGAGAACCCGCCGCATCCCTGCACACATGGGATGGTACCAACGATTATGGCACGTGCTGGCATGGAAAAGATTTCCCTTACCCTGGCCGGGAAAGGCTCCTCTTTCAGCGATTTATGGCTGCCATTTTTCACTCTGCTCGCACAAGAATTTTGGGAGCTGTCCTGCCCGAGGTACCTGTGCCTTCTACGCTTAACAGGCCCAGAGCCCTCTTCGTAGACTGAACAACCGCTGGAACTGATACCCTGCTTGGCACAGTACTACATCACCAGAATGGACCGTGGACGGGAGGGGGGTGGGTTATTCTGTGTCTTTCTCCTTTTTTCTTTTTCCTGCTTTTGGGTGGTGGGTGTGAAGTACTTGTTGATTGTTCAGTTTGTAATATCGATGCACTGCTTAGAATTCATGACGAGTCCTGTGTGACCATTAAAGTGTGCACTCACTCCTTGCAGTATTCAATAAAAAGAATTAAACCATAAAAACAATTGGATGGTTTAGTAACATCCAGACATCCCTCTCTGCAGTTGGCCTGGGGAATCTGTGAGCTGAGTGACGCACAAGTTACTACTTGTGTAACGATATATCTGTAATAGACATTAGTTAGTGATAGATTCCTTACCTTAGAATATCCCCAGGCGTCAGACTGGATCCGGAAATTTTTGCGTAACAATACCCCTGCGCGTCGGTAGGCGTCGTCTGCGTCTCCGCGTCCGTCGTCGGCGTTGTTAGCGTCGGATTGACGTCGGAGTACTTAGACGCCGCCCATGCGCGCTGACGTCATTCTGATACACAGCTTTTCCGTGCCAGATACGCAGAGCCATGATAGAACCAACACTGGTGCCATTAAACATGGGCCCTGAAAGGGGATGACCTTAACCCTAGATATCGGTTCGCAGAACGGGGAAGATGGGTGAGTCGGTAAGGAATCTATCACTAACTAATGTCTCTTACAGATATATCGTTACACAAGTAGTAACTTGTGCATCTGAAAGAGACACGTTCGTGATAGATTCCTTACCTTAGAATAGATACCCCAGCAATACCAACCCCGGTGGTGGGTCTGTGAACCAATATCACACCAGAAAGTCCTGGAGGACGGAACGGCCAAAGAAGCCATCCCTCCGGACTTGACTGTCCAGGCAGTAGTGTCTTGCTAACGTGTGCAGCGAGGCCGACATAGCTGCCTGGCAAATGTCCTGTAAGGGGACTCCTCGGCCCAAGGCAGTTGTTGCCGTGGCTCGAGTGGAATGAGCCCGCAATCCAGCAGGGGGCTCCTTTTTGGCCATGCAGTAGCATGCCTGAATACACAAAATGATCCACCGCGAAATGGTCCTCTTGTGTACCACCTTTCCCTTCTTCGAGCCCACGTAACCAACAAAGACTTGGTCATCCACCCGGAACTGGCGTGTGCGATCTAGGTAATAAGAGAGAGCACGCTTTGGGTCCAGACGGTGGAGCCTCTCTTCCTCTTTCGAGCGACGCGGAGGCGGAAAGAAGGTGGGCAAGGTAATGGACTGCCCGATGTGGAAGGCCGTGACAACCTTGGGCAGAAAGGAAGGTCGTGTACGCAACATAAACCTTGTCCGGATGAACAGAGAGGAAAGGTGGAGTAGAAGAAAGAGCCTGGAGCTCACTCACTCTCCTGGCAGAGGTGATGGCAACCAGGAAAGCAGTCTTCAGGGTGAGAAGACGGAGAGGACAGTTATGGAGCGGCTCAAAGGGAGCACACATAAGATAAGTGAGTACAAGATTCAAGTCCCACTAGGGCATCACGAAGGGAACAGGAGGGAACATGTGTGTGATGCCCTTCAGAAATCTATTTACAATGGGGGACTTGAATAAGGAGTGCTGGTCAGGTAGCCGTAAGAAGGCGGAAAGAGCAGAAAGGTACCCCTTTAGAGTGCCCAGAGCAGAGCCCTGCTGGGCAAGGGAAAGAAGGAAGAGTAGAACTTCAGAAAGGGGTGCAGAGAGAGAACCCACAGCCTTTGCTGTGCACCATGCCACAAATCTGTTCCACCTGCAGGCGTATACCGACTTTGTGGAGGGACGCCTGGCTGCCAGAATGATATCACAGACTTCGGGAGGCAAGTCAAATGGTCTCAACTGCCGCCGCTCAATCTCCAGGCTTGTAGGTGGAAACTGGACAGGTTTGGGTGCAGGACCGTCCCCTGCTGCTGCGATAGAAGGTCCTCCCGAAGAGGCAGACGAATCGGGGGATCAACTGACATGCTGGGTAGCTCGGGATACCAGTATCTTCGAGCCCAGTCCGGAGCCACAGGGATAACCTGGGCCCTGTCGCGCCTGATCTTCTTCAGCACTCTGGGCAGAAGTGGTATAGGCGGGAAGGCGTACAATAGACCGCAACTCCACTAGCGACGAAAAGAGTCTCCGAGCGAGTGCCGCCTTGGAAACTCCAACGCGCAGAACTGATGACATTGCGCGTTCTCTTCTGTGGTGAATAGATCTAACCAAGGCTCTACCCATTGCTGAAAGAGGCCTTGCGCCACGTCCGAGTTCAGACGCCATTCGTGATCCATCATGTACCGACGGCTAAGTTCGTCCGCCCTGGCGTTCAGGGAACCTGCCAGGTGTTGAACCACCAGGGTCACGCTCTGATGTTCCAGCCACTGCCAGAGGCGCAGAGCCTCCTGGCACAGGGTCCACGACCCCACCCCGCCCTGTTTGTTGCAGTACCACATGGCGGTGGTGTTGTCCGTGAACACCTGCACTACACTCCCCCGGACAGAGGGGAGGAATGCCTTCAGTGCTAGACAAATCGCCCGCAGCTCCAAGAGGTTGATATGGAGCCGGGGCTCCGCCGGAGACCAGAGGCCTCTGATCTTCGCCTCTCCCATGTGGCCTCCCCAGCCCTGGAGGGACGCGTCCGTCACAACTACGTGCTCCGGGTGGGGTAGGGAGAGGGATCTGCCACTGACCCAGTCGCGGTCCGTGAGCCACCACTGCAGTTGTCTCGCAGTGCCCTCCTAGATCAAGACATGATCGGACAGGTTGCCCTGATGCTGGGCCCACTGAAACTTCAGGTCCCACTGCAGAGCCCGCATCCGCCACCGGGCGTGATGCACCAGAAGGATGCAGGAGGCCATCAGCCCCAGAAGCCGCAGCGTCAACCTGTCTGAGACTCGGGATAACGGCTGAAAGATGGGAATCAGAGCCTGTATATCCCGAACCCGCTGTTCGGGAGGGTAAACCTGAAACTGCGCCGAGTCGAGAACCGCTCCAATGAAGAGGAGCTTCTGAGAGGGACACAGGTGTGACTTCGGCACATTGATGGAGAACCCCAGCAAGTGCAGGAGGTCGGCCGTAGTCTGGAGGTGGCTGACAACTGTCTGGGGCGAGCCCGCCTTCAACAACCAGTCATCTAGGTAGGGGAAAACTGACACCCCTAACTTGCGCAGATGAGCTGCGACCACCGCCATCACCTTCGTGAACACCCATGGGGCGCTGGTAAGGCCGAAGGGGAGCAAGGTAAACTGAAAGTGCTATTGGCCTACCGTGAACCGCAGGTAACGCCGGTCGGCCGGCAGGACGGGGATGTGGAAATAAGCGTTCTGCAAGTCTAACGCTACCAGCCAGTCTTCCGGGTCCAGGGCAGCTAGGACCGGAGCCAAAGTCAGCATCTTGAACTTCTCCTTCCGGAGGAATCCGTTGATGTTCCGCAGGTCCAAGATAGGGCGTAGGCCCCCTTTGCCCTTCTTGGGTACCAGAAAGTAGTGGGAGTAACATCCACACCCTACTTCTGGCCCAGGAACGCGCTCGATGGCCCCCTTGGCTAAGAGGGCCGTGACTTCCTCTTGCAGAGGTTGCAAGTGATCCCCCGACACGCGGTGGCATTGCGGTGGCATGGATGGAGGGGTCGCCTCGAAGGGGAGGGAGTAGCCCCTTCGGACGATCTGCAGCACCCACCTATCCGATGTGATAGTGCGCCAGTGGGAGAGGTGATGGCGAACCCTGCCTCCCACAGGCGTCACATGGGCCTGAAAACTCGGACTAGGAAGGTTTCAGGCGGGTGCTGTAGGGGGAAGTTGTGGACTGGCCTCGCCGTAGTTCCCGACCGCCGCCACGGCGGTTTCCACGGCCGCCACCGCGCTGTTGAACATTCTGCGGTGCGTGGCTGGCAGAGCGTGTGGGGGCGCCCCTTCCGTGGCCACGAAAGGAGCGAAAGGCACCCGTTTGCTGGCGTGGGGCCGAGAGGCCCAAGGACTTGGGCTTAGCCCTGGAGTCCTTAAAGCGCTCAAGCGCGTGGTCTGCCTTGTCGCCAAAGAGGCGACGGCCATCGAACGGCATGTCCAGAAGTGTGGCCTGGACATCGGCCGAGAAGTTGGCGGACCTCAGCCAGGCGTGGCGTCGAACCGCCACCGTCGTTGCCATTGCCCTGCCCAGTGAGTCCGTGGTATCCAGCCCACACCAGATGGAATAACGCGCTGCATCTCGGCCGTCCGCCAGGGTTTGGGCGAGTTTAGCCCGGACCTCCTCCAGGCATTGTGGCAGCACCTCCGCAACCGTGTCCTACAGAGTGTGGTGTAGCGGCCCAAGAGACAGGCGGTATTTACAGACCGCAGCCCTAAGCTTACAGACAAGAACACCTTCTTCCCGAACTGTTCGTATCTCTTGGATTCCCAGTCGGGCGGGGCCGACGGGAATGCGGTCTGGGAGTTGGAGGCCTGGATGACCAGGCTCTCGGGGGTGGGATGGGTGGACAAAAAGCATGGGTCGCCCGGGGCCGGGCGGTAGCGTCTGGCCACGTTTCTATCCACAGGCGGGCCTGTGGCGGGCTTGGACCAAGTGCCCACAAGAACGTCACATAAGGCCTCATTGAACGGCAGCAGAGGCTCGCTGGAGCTTGACTGCGGTTTGAGGACCTCAGTGAGGAGGTTAGTCCTCACGGCCGCGACGGGGAGCTAAAGGTGTAAGGCTTTGGCTGCCTTCGTCAACACTACACTAAATGTAGACCCCTCCTCCGAAGCCACAGTCGGAGGGGAGGCAAATCCAGTGTCTGGCGATGTATCAAGACCACTGGCTTCCCCAAGCTCAAATGTCCAGTCCTGTTGAGACTGACACTCCAGTGCCAGAGGGTTCTCAGACCCCTCCCAATTCTCCTCGTCACCCGTTACCTGTAAAACAGGGTCAGAAGACGGGCCTCCTCGTGGAAATAAAAATCTCCAAAGGCCGTCGGAAGCGGCGCCCAGCGGCGCCGTTCCGGCGCCAGAGTCGACCGTAGGAAACATTGGGGACGGCGTCCACAGCGGGCGCCGGGGAAGACACCAGTGGGGCCGGCGCCGGCGAGGTCGTGAGGTCGACCGACGACGACCCGGATCCGGAAGCGGATCCAGTGAGGTCCTGCGGTGCCAGGACCGAAGTCGCCGGCGGCGTCGGGCCGAAGCACCCGACGGCGTCGGGCCGGAGCATCCGACCCGCTTGGGCCTCCAGTCGGGGCTGTTGGGCCGGGAGGCGCCACAGAACCCGACTGAGGAGGGAGGGACCTCATGGCCATGAGGTACCGATCGATCTCCTCTGGCGTCGTGCCGTGCCTAGGGACCCGAAGGTGTGGGGCAGGCGGCGACGCTTGCGACTCCCGCGGAGCCGCGTGGGCGGTGTCCCCCGAGCCCCCGGCCGCATCGTGCGAGCGTCGGGATGGGTGGGAGGAACGATGACGTCTCTCAGACCTCTCATGCCTCTTACCTGAGGACTTGGAGCCTGACGACCGATGTCCACTCCCGGAGCTGCAATGACTCTGACCTCGCGACCGGTCCCTCGACCTCATGTGGGACCGGGACCTGGAGTGGCGCGGGGCCGACTGCCGAAGCTCGAGCCGCTTAGCCTTCGACGTCAGGGCCCGGCAGTCGGAGCAGGTGCGGTCGGCGTGATCGAGGCCTAAGCACTTCAGGCACCGGCAATGGGGGTCCGTGACCGACATCAGTCGGTCGCACTTCGAGCAGGGTTTGAACCCGGGCATCCCTACCGGCACTGATAGAGTCGAAGACTCGAAGAAAAAGAATGATCAAAAGATCAAAAAGTTCAGTCAAAAAGTGACAGAGGGTAGAGCTTCTCCGGATCTGCGCTAGCTGGCGCGGAAAAAAGAAGAACTGACGTCAGCGCGCATGGGCGGCGTATAAGTACTCAGACGACGTCATTCCAGCGCTAACGACGCTGACTGACGCGGAGCCGCAGACGACGCCTACCGACGCGCAGGGGTATTGCTACGCAAAAATTTCCGGATCCAGTCTGACGCCTGGGGATATTCTAAGGTAAGGAATCTATCACTAACGTGTCTCTTTCAGATCCATGTGATTCACCGCCGCTAGATGAGAGGCCCAATAGTACTTCCTCAAATCCAGGAGACCAATACCTCCTTCATACCACGGGAGGGTTAATTTGACAAAAGCTATGCGGGATCTGCCGTCCCAAAGGAGCTGCCTTTGAAGTGTCTCAATCTCCTTAAGATAGGACAACGGCACCGGGTCCATTGTGTTCTGGAGTATGTATAGGAACGGAGGCAAGGCCATCATCTTGAATAACAACGCCCTCCCGAGCAATGATAGGGGGAGAGTTTTCCAGCGCTCCACATCTTTCCGAAATCGCTTCAAGGGGGGCCCTAGGATATTAGCACATCTCACTTTCGGGTCCAAGGTTATGTATATGCATCAATACTTAAACCCCACCAGTTCAATCTTTATAGGGCATGACTGTGGAATCACCGGCGGAGCTCCCGATAAGATGAACAGTACCGACTTTGACCAGTTTGTAGCAAACCCGGAGTATCTGCCAAATATGGTCAGGACATCCAAAAAGTTACTCAAGGACGCCCCGGGGTTAGTGAGGTTGAGCAGAATATCACCCGTGTAGAGGGAAATGTTGTCCTCCCATTCTGGCGTCCACCGCAAGCCACGTATCGACCGGTCCCGCCTGACCCATACCGCCAGAGGCTCCAATGCCAGTGCGAAGAGAAGTGGGGACAGCGGGCACCCCTGTCTAGTGCCCCTCCCAAGGGAATCATCCCCTGACTAACAATTATTTACGATCACTCTGGCCAAGGGAGTGGCATACAGCAGTCAAACCCACCCGATAAACTCCGGGCCAAAGCCCAACTTAGCCAAAACCGCAAATAAATAGGCCCATTCAACCCTATCAAATGCCATGTGGCATCTAAGTACACCAAAACTGCCGATTCTAGTATTTTTTGGGAGCCGCCCAGGATCCCATGCAGCCTCTGCAGATTCAGGGCCGTGTTACGACGTGGCATGAAACCGGACTGATCGAGATGTACCAAGGTTGTAATGACTTTGACCAACCTGGTGGCAAGCAATTTCACCAAAATCTTGGGCTCAGCATTGAGAAGCGAGATGGGCCTATACGATGAAGGAGACGTCTTAGTCTTGCCTGTCTTGTGAATGACCACGATATTCGCCACCCGCTAATCATATGGAAGCTGACCCACTTCCTTACTTTCTAGAAACATGGCCCGAATATGCAGAGCGATTATGGGCATTTAATTTGTATAGTTCTATTGGTATCCCATTAGGGCCTGTTGTCTTCCCAGATTTTATACCCCTAAACGCCGGCGCGACTTCATCGTCCGTGAAAGAGGAGTCTAGGTACTTCCTATTGTCCTCAGATAGACTCGGCATGCAGCTATCTTTGATCATTTCACCACTTTCGGCCTCTGTAAAACCGCCAGCTGAGGCGTATACTTCTTTGAAATACACGAAAAATTCATCCGCCACTGCCTGTGGATTCGTGATTCTGTAGGAGTCCGACCCTTCTAGCTCAGGTACCAACCTAGAGGCCCATTCTCCATGCTCCAGTCAAGCGATCAGCTTACCAGCCTTGTCTCCATGCTCATATATTCGACCTTGCACGGCATGATTATGAGAAATCGCTCTTTCCCTGGAGAGGCCGTTATATTCCTCTTGCTTTAACTTCAGCTGGTGAAGGTCCTCCTGAGCAGCAGACGCGGCAACCCGTTTCTCTAGACTTATCACTTCAGCCTCCACCCTGGTCACCTCCGCCTGGCGGTTCTTATTTTTGTCTGCAACCAAGGCGAGTACCTCACCCCGCAGCACCACTTTATATGCCTCCTACAGTGACTGCGCCGAGTCAACAGTGCCCATATTTTCATGGAAATAGCGGTCCAAAACCCGGAGTATCTCCTTTTTAATGGCCGGGTCCTTCAGATGCCATGCATTAATTGGAGCTACCCTTCCAATCGCCGGTTGCCCGAACTCGACCTGTAGCCACATTGGAGAATGATCCGAAATGCCCCTGCCAAGGTACCTTGCCTCTCTGACTGAGCCTGCCATTGCCGCCGCTATCAATATGTAGTCTAACCTGGACATGCTGTTGTGTGCTGCGGACACATGGGTAAAGTATCTCGGAGTCGGGTTACGTACCCTCCAACTATCAACCAACCCAAGGGTCTCAAGAAAATCAGGGAGCCATCTCTGTGACGGTATATGAATTTGTGCCGGGTATCTATCTATTACCCCGCCGAGCACTGCATTGAAATCTCCCCCAACACCAGGAGGCCCAGAGGCAGGGTCAGAAAAACGGCACTCAAATCCTTGAAAGTACCGGACTGAAGGCCTGGTGGTACATATATTGACAAGGTCACTGTCCTACCTCCCAGCTGTCCCGTGACACCCACGTATCGGTCTCTGTGGTCTACCCAAGTAGTCTGGATTTCCAAGGGAAAAGAATTCTTTGTAAGGATACCAACCCCCCCTAGACCCAGATGTAAACCCAGCGTGTGCCACAAGTTTATATCCCCTTTATGGAGGGCCATGCACTGGTTCCCGACAAGATGCGTCTGCTGCAACAATACGACTTCTGGGGAATGTCTTCTGATTCGTTGATTTACCATCCCTCTCTTTATCTTGTCCCCCAAACCATTGACATTCCAGCTCAACACCCTTATCCCCGATCCCAGACCAGTACATGAATTTACCCCATGTCTCTAGCATCTAATTGCAATACTGTCACCTGATGCAAAAAAAAAGAAAACATAACAAACCCCCAAACTGGACATTCTTTAAGCACAGAAAATTCGCCAACCCTGGATCCCCCTCTCCCTCCCTGCACCCCCGCTTATGGCTTACACCCATCCCCAACTGGCAGTGTGCCTGTCGCCCCACTCTCAAACTCAACACTCTAACTAAATATAGTAACGGGCATTGGAACGGAGTCCGCAGACCCACGGAAAGAGCCGCAACGAGATCGCGGTTCTTCGGCGGCTGACCGGCAGCTAAGGCCTCGAGCCCCGAGGCTCCAGCCGCTTAACTCTAGACCCCGGGGCACCCCTAGTAGACCACTACAGAAGGGTCGGGCACACAGTAGAAGAGCTGCAATGGGTGGTCTTAGAAAAAGTTTCATTGGGACCACGGGGAGGCAGTATTGTTTCTATCCTTAATTTAAGGGAAAGTAAATGGATGAGTCGCTTGGATACTGTACGTCATGGGCTGAACGAGCAGGACAATAGTTACGCTTAACTAGCATGTCTACAGTAGTATGTTTACATGTATTGGTTTCTCATGCGAATGACTAATTGTAATATAGGTGCTTGCATATATGAGAATTCAACTTATGAACTGTAATGTATTGTTTTATTTCCTCTCCATTGTATATAACACTTGACCTTAGAGACCTAAGTCATTTTAATGAAATTGTATGGATGTATAGCATTTTCATACTTATATGAATCTAACTGTGATATAGGATATTCACTGTGATTTGTTATTCTACGTGAAGAACCCTCATATCTCTATCAATGTGCACCCCAATAATTGATATATTCATTAGGAATAAGATCATAATATGATGTCTGTATTTACCTGGGGACAACCCCTGTTCAATATGACCTATTGACCATAATAGAACACTAGGTCCCCGGATGTTGTTTACCGTTTTTTTACCGTGTGGGTATATTCTTAAATCAAAATGATCTATTTACCATAAATGTATCAGGTCACCAGAGGAACCGTTGTATATGTTATTATTAACTTTGTAAGCGGTATTGATTTGAAACTTTCTCTCCGAATAATTATGGAATGCATGCTCCGGACCCCCAGCTTAATTTCACCCGGCCTCAAGTCTGTTTTCCCTTCCTAGTGGGTTCCCATTGGCCTAGAAGTGGAGCAGGCAATTAGCTGCTGCTTGGAAGCGCGCTTACCTTTTACGAGCTGAGTTGGGCTGTGTCTCGTGCTGAGACGCCCGCGAGACCGCACAGCCGTGTCGCCCTTGATTGTAACTTGGAAACCAGCGAGGATTAGTTCCGCCGGGCTTGTTGGTGAGTCATGGACACACTGTATGTGTGACAATTTAGTGCACAATGGAACTACCGGGTTTTTAGATTAAAACTATTCCGCCAACTATTTTCTCATTGCAGGCCAGTAATTAATGACCTCAAGACATCCTGCCAGGGAATGTTAGCGATTTAGAAAAGGGGGTGGTGATGAACAGAGTGTCTGAGTTAAGCAGACCACTCTTACCCAGTCCAAAGATCAGGGCTTGATCCATCACCGTTATTTATCTCACTGCCCCATCCCAGCTCAGAACCTGGCTATATGCAAATCAGTCTGTCCCTGGCCCAGTGCATCATGGGAACAGGGCAGACTAAACTACCAAGCCAATTCTTCACCAGTAAGGAGACAAGCTACCGGGGACCGGTTTCTGGCATTTCAGCCTTCTTCGGCCCGGCTTGCTTGAATCCTGATGGAGCAGTGAGAAAGGGACTCATGTCTGAGTATACCCTGCCACACCTATAGTGGCCAAAAACGATTTAGAAAAGGGGGTGGTGATGAACAGAGTGTCTGAGTTAAGCAGACCACTCTTACCCAGTCCAAAGATCAGGGCTTGATCCATCACCGTTATTTATCTGACTGCCCCATCCCAGCTCAGAACCTGGCTATATGCAAATCAGTCTGTCCCTGGCCCAGTGCATCATGGGAACAGGGCAGACTAAACTACCAAGCCAATTCTTCACCAGTAAGGAGACAAGCTACCGGGGACCGGTTTCTGGCATTTCAGCCTTCTTCGGCCCGGCTTGCTTGAATCCTGATGGAGCAGTGAGAAAGGGACTCATGTCTGAGTATACCCTGCCACACCTATAGTGGCCAAAAACGATTTAGAAAAGTTGTTAGCGAACATCGCCTTTTGAAATATAGAGTATTTGAACAGACACCTTGCCAAGGATCAACTTTAACCTATGAACCTTGGGTAAATATGGAATTATGTGTTTAAATGACATGTAACTGTAGCCGATTTTTGGGTTAGACAAGAGCGGTTTCTCTCAGTCGTTCATACTTTGAATGTCATAATGATCCGGACTTTTCCCGCTGTCTGTTTGGTTGGTTCATCCTCATATGTGTGGTATTGTCCTTGTTTTTAACCCGGCTGGGTTGTGTTTGATGCTTTTGAGTTCAAGCACACTTTGTAAATAGTAAAAATTTTGCTGTTGTGGGACTTATGTTACAAATGCCCACAATCTGGTTGAAGCCTAATTTCTTTTTAGGTTCACGCTCTCTTGGAACTTGGAGCCTTTGGGCCCACTACCAATCCTAGACGGAGTCACGTGATTCAGTGTGCCTTTGTAGATAATATGGTGAGGCTTTCATAGCCCCTTTTTAATAATAAGCAAAATTCCCCACACTAAAAAGTCTCTCTTTATAGGTGCCCTTCTTCACTACCCCGACAACCCACTACCACCTGTCCTGAGGAAGCCCCGCTGTAGGGCAACAACTTAGCCTGCACTTCTGGGGTCGAAACGTCGACACACCCTTGCTTGCCCCTACCCATCAACAATGGATCATGTTTGGCTGTGGTAGTTGAGAATGGGATAGGAATATTTCTAGTCTATAAAATACGTGATTGACAATGTATATACGTCTATGTGGTACTTAACTTTGAATGTATATGAGACCACTTGTTATTTCTTTTGCAACTAATCTGATTTCTGCACTAACCTGAACCCACTCCCCCCCCTCACCTTTCCTTCCTTCCCACGCCCCTCCTCTCTTGGGCAATTAGAAAATGTCTAATTTTGCGTTTATGTAAAGCATTGGCAATTAATTTATAAATGAGGATGTGTATTAAATAACATTTCTCAAAGTAATTTCTTTTTTTTTAGAAAATTTCCTCATTGTTTATAATCTATGAACTGTGATTTTGTGTCCCTGACACTGTACCAACTGGGACCCCTTTCTATGTACTATTAAATCTAGACCCCGGCCTGAGGCCTACGGTGCAGCGCGGCCTGTGTGGCGCGAAGTCGACGGAGGGCGTGGCTGTGAGACCGCGGCCTGACGCTGATGTGGCGGTGCTGGCCGCAAGCGCACACGGCTAAGAAGTGAAGTGAGTGACCATCTCCCTACGCACCCGTCGCGCGAGCGCGAAAAAGGGCGGACTGCTTTGCGGCGCTCCCCTGAGCTGGTTCGGAGGTGGTAAGACCCATTACGCCTGGCCTTGTGGGCGGCACCTGACCACAGTTACAACAGCGGTCTGGACGTCAGAGGACCCACTGGTGTGGTAAGACCAAACAACGACAGTGAGTGGAGATCGTAGGCCCGGATACATCGCCTAATACGGCGGATACACCGCGGCACGCACTGCAGGGACTCCTCCTGGAGGCCTCCGCTCCTATTGCGCTCCTGGAAAAGACAATTGGCGCAGGCTGCTGCGAACCGGACGGCAAAGGGAGACCTGAATTGAAGCTGACCCGCGGACTCTCACGAAGAAGCTCGGGCGGAGATATATCCGGACTCAGGGGGCACCCGGTCCACCATGCGGCCCAAAGGGGGGCTTGTGATTCAAACCAACAAACTGGACAACTACGCAGTGCCCAGAACGCAGCCACAGTCCGGCGGTGCGACAAAGGATGGCAAAGACCAGGCGGAACCCTCCCTGACCTCCATAATGGCTGCAATACAGACCCTTGGCACCAGCCTTGAAACGAAAATGGATAAAATCACAATCGAGGTGAATCTGCTCCGGGCTGACCTCGGGAAGACCACGGACAGAGCCAAATCCAACGAAGTGGACATTAAGGCACTGCAGGAATCTGAAAAACGGCTGGAGGGCAGGGTTAACGAACTCGTACACCAGCACAGGCTGATGGCCTCGGGGCTTGAGGACCAGGAAGGCAGGGCCCGGAGGAGCAACATACGTGTGGTAGGTGTATCAGAAGGACTTGAGGGAGATAGTGTGGAGCTGTTCCTTGAAGATTTGATCCTCCGACACCTAAAACCCAAGAGACTCTCAAAGATCTTCACAATTGAACGGGCACACAGAGCGCCTATTCCGAAACCCAAACCAGGGGCCCCACCAAGAACAATTATTGCAAAAATACTCAATTATCGAGATCGCGACGCCATCCTACAGGCCGCAAGACAACATGGCGATCTACAATATGAGGGGGCAACAGTTCGCTTCTTCCCTGACTTCACACTTCAAGTTCAACAGGCGAGGCGCTCATTTCAAGGGGTCAAGGCAACGCTCCGAGAACGCGGAATTCAATACATGATGTTTTTCCCAGCAAAACTGAAAATCATCTCCGGGGGCAAATCACACTTTTTTACTTCGCCGGCAGCCGTACAGGAGTGGCTGGACCCAACGGAGCTGGAGGCCCAAGCGAGACAAGATGGCGGACAATGCTGGGAAACTGAAGCCCGCTCTCCAGGGTCCACAGCGGAAAGAGCGGAAGAGGATGAGCGAAGCCAACGATCCTGGCGATCAAGGTCTAATAGTCCCCGTCATGAACATTCGAATCACAAGCCATCGAACAGTAATGTATAAAATGCGCCTGCTGTGGGACTGAGTTGCTCCAGTGGGGCAGCACGCATGGGGGCCCAGGGTCTCTAAGACCATGCAAACTGTTATCCATTGCACTGTTTACCTGCGGGGTCTAACATAATGGGGCACTTCGGGTGGGGCGGCCAAACGGGGCTGGCCCACGGTATTCCCTAGTAGAGGTTCCTCGGGGGGGGGGGGTGTTCTCTCCCCGGGACAGGGTTGGGCGACAGGCGCTCTGCTAATTGGGGTGGTGGGTAGTTTTGAACCCACGGAGCAGGGAGGCGGGGTATGTTTTTGCAGAGGAGAGGAGGGTGGTGGCGAACAGTTGTGGGGGGGAGGAGGGGGGAGCCGATTGTCAGTGATAACTATGAACGCCTGCACTGAACACAAAGGCTGGCGGGGAACCAGGGTGGGACGGGGAGTTTGGGATTTGTTACAGTCATATGTATTCACAGAGTCTATGATAGTTCCGGGACGCTGAGACAGGATACCTCGCAAAGCAACGGGTATGGCTAAGAGATGGGAAAAGAGTTTACAAATTCTGAGCTGGAATGTTAATGGACTGGGGGACAGACTTAAGTGCACCATAGTCTTACAGTTCATTAAGCGGCACCAGCCAGACGTAGTACTGTTGCAAGAAACGCATCTTATGGGGAATACATGTCAGGCCCTCAATAGATGGGGCTACACTCTCGCAGCACATTCCGGCTTTACCTCCGGCTCAAGGGGGGTAGGGATCCTTACACATCGTTCACTGCCCCTACACATAGATCGCACTGAATCTGACCCGCAGGGCCGCTTCGCTGCAATATCTGGACGATGGGAGGGCTACACATTGAACCTGCTATCTATCTATGTTCCGCCTGGCCTCCAAACTCGGGCCTAAGCAGACCTGGGTGAATTGCTACTCTCCCTCCCCGATGGTCAGTCGGTTCTGGGAGGAGACTTTAACTCAGTGGTGTCAGGGACCCTAGACAGACGGCCCCCCAGATACCTGCCCCAGGGACAGAAATGGCTGTTTGACTTTCTTGAGGCCTACGGACTTACGGACGTATGGCGCCTGCTCCATCCCACAGATAGCCAATTCACCTTCTTCTCTGGGCCACATCATTCATTCTCACGCCTCTACTACATCCTCACCTTGCTGCAACATGGCACCACAGTACAGGAAGCAACACTCCTAACTCGTGGCATATCGGACCACGCACCGGTCTCTACATACATAACGTTCGGAACCAGGCGGGAGGGATGCGTAGCGCCAATAACTCCCTGGCATTTAAAAAACAAAGACACAAGGAAAAAAATAGCCAACTCAATTACCCAGTACCTCGAAAATAACATTGGTTCGGTAGACTCCCCTGTTACCTTATGGGAGGCCTTTAAAACCGTGGTTAGAGGGGAAGCGCTATCAGCCATCTCAGGCAAACGGAAAGAAAAACGTAGCCAGGTTATGTCAGTTGAGGCAGATCTTGCAGAACTTGAGAGAGAGGCGCTAGATACGGGGGCCAAGGAGATACGACATAAACTGCAGATTAAGGTGGCAGAGTACAAAGCACTGTTTACTCAAGAGGCCCAGACGGTGTCTAGGCACAAGATGGATAGGCTATATGATCAGGGCGACAAAGCCGGCAAACTTATAGCCTGGCTCGATAAAAAGCAGCAGGCCAGGAAGGTAGTGCCGGAAATACATACGGCATCCGGGACCGTAGTCACTGAGCCCCGGGAGATAGTGGAGGAATTAGCGAGACACTACAAACAGGTCTACACTCGAGAGTCGGACCGTCCAGAGGAGGACTCTATAGCCCTCCTTGCGGATATCCGAATGCCCTGCCTATCAGACGACGATCGGGAAGCCATTGATAGCCCTCTTACTGACGCCGAAATACAGCGCGCTATAGCTGAACTCCGCCCCGGGTAAAGCACTGGGTCCCAACGGCCTCCCAATAGAGCTCTACAAGCTCAAACCAGACATCATTAGTAAACACCTTAAAACCATGTGCGAAAGAAGCAGGAAGATGGGAGTGCTGCTGCGTGACCAACGCATAGCAACTATAGTGGCAATCCCTAAAGAAGGGAAACCCAAGGAGTCCTGCGCCTCCTTTAGACCAATTTCGCTCAACGCGGAGCCTAAAATATTAGCAAAAACACTTGCCAATAGGCTTCAGTCGGTACTGACTACACTGGTCCACCCTGACCAATCGGGGTTCATGCCACACCGCAACACAGCACTTAATATTCGACGATTACACGGAGTACTGGGGCAACGCCATAGGCTGCGGGAAGACACAGTGGTGGTCTCTCTGGACGCCACCATGGCATTTGACACCTTAGAGTGGCCCTACATGTTCGCAGTCCTACGCAAATTGGGCTTCGGACCTCATTTTATAACCTGGGTTAGTCTTCTCTACTCTGAACCGATGGCACAGGTATTAGTGAACAACAAAGTGTCTGAGGTTTTTACCTTAGAGAGAGGGACTCGACAGGCCTGCCCCCTGTCTCCCCTTCTGTTCGCCCTTTCCCTCGAACCGCTGGCCGCCTGGATCAGGCAGGATGTCTACTTGAAAGGTATAGCATGGGCGGAAGGGTGGGAAGACAAAATATCCCTCTACGCCGACGACATCCTTCTTTACCTCTCCAAGCCGAGAAGGTCGATACTGGCGGCACTTGACATTTTCGCAAGCTTCGGACGTAACTCCGGCTTTCGCGTCAACGGGAGCAAATCATATCTCTACGTCCTCCACGGCGACCCCCACTAGGCTCCCCGACACATGTCCCATCACAGTGGCGGAGGACGGGTTCAAATACCTGGGAGTATTCATTACCACAAATAAGACCTTGTTGTATGAACGTAACCTTAAACCACCACTGAGCCGGCTTCAAAGCGAGGCCAAATCCTGGCAGCACCTTCCTTTGTCGCTACTGGGCCGAGCGGCCTTATTTAAAATGATGGCGCTACCACGATTTCTCTATGCGCTACAAAATTATCCTGACCTGGTTCCCAACAATTACTTTACAGCAATTGAGGCGGCGCAACCCGAACTCCTATGGGCCGGTGCACCACGCATTGCATTGAAAAAACTCACGCTGGGGTGGTATGACGGTGGAATAGCCCTCCCGGACATCCGAAAATACTATTGGGCAGCCCACCTCGTAGCTACAAACCAGAGGACGTATGGTGATGGTAATGATCCCACCTACGGGATGGACAGATGGCTACTTTCTGGGGGGAACTATGAGATTTCACTCTACTCTAAGCCGGGCACACATCGACTCACTGGGCCTACACAACACTCTGTACGGATATGGCATATTGCTCAGAGGAAACTCGGATGGTCGGAAGCTCTCACAATGGCCACACCACTTTGGGCCTCCGAAAAACTGGGCAGCTTGGGACACACCAAGGGGTTCCGGAACTGGGACTTAATCGGAATCTCCCAAATTAAAGATATCTAGGGTCCTAAAGGTATTCACACATTCGCCCACTTACAAGCCACGTATGAACTGGCCCACACCGAATATTTTAGATACATGCAGGTGTGACACTCCCTTCAGGCAAATATTCCACCAGAGACCAAACTACCACAAATCTCCCCGCTCGAAGATAGATTACTTGATGGACACATGACAGAACACGCCATCTCTCTCACATATAAAAAACTAATCAATAATCCCCCCGACTTGCTCCTTCCCCTAAAAGAGAAATGGGTCGCAGATGGGTTGGAAATCGACAACGAAGAATGGATGTATGCTCTAGCCTCACCGCGGGAGGTGGCGATTTCAGCCCGACTGCGACTTATTCAACTGAAAATATTGCACAGAATATACATTTCATGTACAAGACTGCAAATGATGGGGAGGGGTGGAGGCGGGCTCTGTAGGAGGGGGTGTGGTTGAACAGGTACCTTTTTCCATATACTATGGGGTTGCCCGGAGGTGCAAAAATACTGGAGAAGGGTGATGCAGTGCATGCAGGAGGTGTGGGAGGTGGAGATTCGCCCAGAGGCAAAGAGGTGTATTCTCAATATTTGGGAGCCCACGGACCTGTCACCAAAAAGGAAACTATGGGTGATGCTTGGGCAGATGGTGGCGAAAAGAAACATTGCCAGACTTTGGGGCAACCCTAATCCACCGAAATTGATAGACTGGCAATCAGACATGGACTGGTGTATGTTGCAGGAAAAGAACGTATATGTAAAAAGAGGGTGCCCCCGTAAATGGGTGGAAATATGGACCAGCTGGAATGACTTTAGGGGAAACATTTGCGAGCCTCTTTGTACCACGCAGACTAGCTCAATGGACTTATAATGATCTTAACTACTCAATAGCTCTATACACTTAACACAGTGTGCTGTCGCTTTCCCACCGGAACAGCAGTAGACTCGATTGTACTGTAACTTGATGACCGATTTAAAAGGGGGGTATGTTCTTTGTTTTGTTCTGTTCTTAATTAAAAAGAATGTGTAATGTATAGTATGCCTATATATATAAAATATAAAATCAGACCCTCACTATCCTTCCTTATATCTGTGGATCACACGCACATGCACTTTACAACGCCGCCGTGTCCCCGGGTTGACGGCACGAAGGCTGTGTACTCTATGAAACGTGTCATACTTTGAAATGTTTCGGCCGGCCCATCGGGTTGTAGGCCGGAAGCTGTGTAATGTGAAACGATCTAATAAAGGTCTTTAAAAAAAAATATATATATATATAGTAACGGGGAGGAGAATCAATGTGGTATGCCCCCCCCCCCCCCCGCTCAGCTTCAAACAACAATCCGGCATTCCGGAGTCACCCTCCCACCCTAAAACAGCCCGGCGTCTATATCAGAATACTACAGTGGGGACAGCCTCTTGATTGACCATTGTCTCAGTGTCCCGATCTCACCCTCCGCCGTCACCCGGCCTTCAGCTGATCACCTTCGCCCTTGCGACTGTGCCTCTCTGACTTCGCTGAGTGGAAGCAATCTATCCAATCTGCCGCTACCTCCGGATTATCAAAGAACCAGGTTTTTCCCCTTGCTTCCACTCTCAATCTTGCCAGGACCATCATTCAATATCGCAAGCCCTTGTCTCTCATTTTCTTCTTTACCGGTATTAAGCTTTGGCGGGGAGCTCCGGGCTTGGGCCTGCCCCTGGGCACTCGGTGTGCTCGTTCGACAGTGAATAATGTCCCCAGTCCCTTGGGCTTAAGATAGTTGAGATTAATATCCTCGACAAACAGATCCGGGGCCGGATTCTCCACTTTTTCAGGGACCCCAAGGATGCGTACATTGTTCAGTCCGGCCCTCCCCTCAAAATCGTCCAGTTTCCTGTCTGCCAAGGCCCGGGAAGCTTTAAGATCACGTACCTCCTGCTGGAGCTGCGTTACATCATCTATCAGGCTAGCAGTCTTTATATCCAAAGATTTAACCTTCTCATTTACTTTAGTGAGGTCCGCCCGGATAAGGTTATTCAGCCGAATTGTGGAAACTGTGCTCAATAGATACTAGTCGCACCTTTTTGATAACGTTTAATCGACAGTACATGTCTTCTCATCTTATTTTAATGTAACATTTAGTATGGGTTCCATTATGTGTGGGTCTCTCACTTTGTTAAGTCTTATTTTATTTATTTTTCAAATGTATCTTTTTTAATCCATTTTATCTTTTCTTATGATGATGCAATCTTACTTACTGTCAGCTAACATTATGTACAGAAACATCGTTAGACAATATATGTGTAGGCGAATCAGCTACCCTGTATCTTTTGCACTTTGATCGACATTACTGACCGAATAAAGTTTTTTGACTGACTGGCTGCCGATGGGTCAGCTCAGAGATGCCCAGAGTTCAGCTATCTGTTCCCCTGTAGGCACTGGGGCGTCCCCTCAAGGTCAACCTCATCCCGTTCCGTGGGAACTTCAGGGGCAGTTTTCCTGTGCCCCTGCCCTTTCTCTTGGCAGGGACCTGGGCCACTGTTTCAGGCTCCAGGTCCTTCTGATCACCCTGTCTGGCCGCCATTGACAGAGTAGACACGCATGCCCACTCTGGCAACCCAAGCATTTCCAAGTGAGACCTGAGCTCAACATCTTCCACAAGGACTGCTCCAGGTCGTTACCTAGCAGACAATCTACAGGCATGGTAGAGCTCACAACCACCCTCAAGGGACCTGAGACAACCCCCCCTCCCAAATTAAAGGGAACTTGCGCCACCATACACTGGCGCTCTGAGTTGTCCACAGCAACTACTTGGTGGAATGCCCCTGGGATTACCTGCTCCTCAGAGGCCAGGTGACACCGGACAGAGGTCACACTGGCTCCAGTATCTCTGAGAGCCTCTACCCTTTTCCCATTGATGGTCACCCAGGTGCTGTATTTCTTTGTGTTAGGGGGCACCTGGTTTCCTCGGACCATCTCACTGTCCCCTAGTGAGACAAGGGTAATTTCTGCGGGATCCCCACCTGATAATGACTGCGTGGTGGGGTCCTGTATTCCAATAATGATTTAGCATGGGTCATTGGATTCCAGTAATGAATGAGGAGGGGTCCACAGATGTCAAAATGTTAAGAGCCATTGGTCTACCCTATTTTATTTTATAGCGCTGCTCATATGTACCAATAAAATGTTTTTAAGTTAAAAAAAAATGTTCTCTTAATAATGGAGAGGATTGCAAAGCAGAAAATTCCAATTTATTTAGTAGTCTGGGCTTGATTTTCTGAGGTTTTCAACAAAGTCTGGATTCGTTTGTGGAGATGTGTGGTCAGTGGAGCAAATGGTGCTTGTTAGACCTGTCAGCCCTTTGGGTGGTCCCTCCTATTATTTATTTATTTTGTTCCCTTTTTGCCTCCTAAGCTTTCATTTTTATGTCCACTGTAATTTTTGGCGTTGTCCTAGGGGCTAGGTGCCACCTTGCCCCTCTAGTTTTTTTTTGATGCCTTGTTGTCCACAAAACCTGATAAACACATAGACACACAAAATGGTGGCTTGTAACTGCCACATATTTTTACCTCAGAGAGCAGAGCCATAGGGTTACACTGGGAAGGTTCTGGAACCTTCCAGCTGAGTCCGGTAGCCAGGGGTCAGCCTATAAAAGGCCAGTGTCAGGGCGGCCATTTTGTGCAGTAGATTGAACAGAGGGCGTGGGGTGGAACTGTTGAGGAGTGAGGCGACCTAGTGAGGAGGAAGACGCACTATGAGGAGCTAGATTGACCTAAGGGCCGACGGTACTCCTGTAATGACGTTACCCCTCACCTGTTGACCAAACCCTACCATTAGGAAACTACAGTTAGACCCAAGATCCCCCTCTTTATTCCTTCTGCCCCTGGAGTAACGAGCTTAAGTTGCTGCGGGAGGAAACTGAGAGAAGTTAACTCAGTGGGAACCCTCATCAAAGCAGAGAAACTGAAGACTTCCCTAAACCTGTTAGTTAGAAATCCATCGGCAGTGCGGTGAGACTCGTATACTGTCAGCAGTTTGGTAATCGGCAGAACTGTGGGCTTTATCTCACCGACTTGAAACCTAGAAGGCCGGGATAGTGCTGGGGAAGAGGAGCAAAGACCTGACCAGCGAGATCCCACTCACCGCAGAGAATATCCGGTGTCAGCTGTCGCTCCCTGCGGAGACCCTCGCTGAAGTAGACGGAGCGGAGGTCGGCGGGTGCATCGTGAAGAGGGCGGAAGTCGTAGCGAAGTCCGGAGGTAGGCCCGCAGCGACGTCAGAAGAGGCGGGGTGACGCTGAGGTAATCTGAGCAGAGTCGGAATCCCAAGCGTGTGGAGCCAGCGGAGAAGAAGAGCGTATTCCTCCAGCTTCGCGTGAGCCAACGGGTACGGAAGCCTTCTGCTGATGAACTAGATCGAGCGCCTATGAAACGCTAACGGACAGAGCCTCATCGAGAAAGTAAGCGGGGAAATCTAACCCAGCGGGAGCGGTGGGGGAAAAAAAAAAAAAATCGCACACGCCCTTGCTTGTTGTCAGGAAGAAAGGCCTAGACTGTGTCGCTACGACCTTCCTAAGAGTGGTTCGTGAGGGGAGGGGAAGAGATCAAATATAAGTGCAGACATCTGATAACAAGGTTTATGTAAACGCATTGAGATATTACTGTAGCCGGCAGGCCAGCCTATTTAGACAATGTGAGAAGTTGGCCCGATATGCAACGTTCGCTATTCTAGCGACCGCTATGTATCGTACCAACGACCCTTATGGTGTTTGGTTGTAAGTCAACCTATAGACCAGCTATCCTAGTAGCGTGGATACGAGCAGTCTAAGGCTAAAGACTCGAGAGGGCGTGTTAAGCCAGCTGTTTACCACACATGTACCCCTTGAACACCCAGTGAAAGGACACCACACAAGTGTTATGAAAATAAACAGGATATTTATTAAGAATCACAACAGCCCTGTACTCTTTATGAGGACAGGGTACTAAGCACAACTAAATCTCTTTAGCAAATACTTCAAGTGCACAATTTAAAAACAAGTGTCCGAGGACACGGGAAGGTTAAGGTTTCGGGCGGACCCGATAAGGCAAGTCGGAAGCGAGGGACTCGGGACCCTAGAGTAAGGAGGCTATGCAGGCATCGAAATGCCGAGTTACCTAGCCACGAGGGCTGCGGCTGCACAAGTCTTACAGGCGTCGGGGTCTTCGCTGACGAGCCAGGAGCCGGAAGAAAAGAAGTTGCTGGCCGGCGACCAGTGCTGAATAGTTCGTAGAGATCCAAGCCTGGATCGGAGATTGAAGAAACCTGAAAGCAGAAGGGACCAAGTTCGTACTACTAGCCAGTAGTCAGAGGGTACCAGGAAGGCACCGGTTGGCCGTCACCTCGACCAGGTGAGTGGGCGACGCTAGGCTCTGCAGTCTCACGGACCAGGAGGCGTTGTCGGCGACCACGGTGGAGGTGCGAGCTGTCCCACGAAGGATGATGCTGTCGGCGTCGCTGGGCCCAGGATGGGGCAACAAGCCTTGGCAGATCTCAGGGCCACGTGGTAGGCCTAAGATGGCGTCTTGAGTGGACCAGGAGGGTCCGGGGTGCTTCTCGCAAAGATGGAAGCAAGGGCCGGTCTGGAGCAACCAGACCAGCAGTGATGATTCTCGGATGTCGTCACAGAAGGGCACAAGCCAGCGGCTAGTGACCAGACAACGTGCTGAGCAGCGAGCAGAAGGGCCCCACGCAGATCGTGGAGATGCTGGGAGGCTGCACTTCGGTGCTGGAGCGGCTCAGGGTCGGGGCTTCTCGGACCCCAGAGCACTCACCAGAGAGTTACCTCGATGGTCGTGCTGGTTTTAAGAGCGTGCAGGTTCTGATGATGGCCGGTCCCTCGAGGTCTCGTCACACCCACCGATCACAGCTGAGCTGATGACGTGGGTAGAGGTCAGAGGTGCCAGGGAAGCCGGTTCTCGTCGAGCTGGGCCGTCGGATTCCTTGAGGAAGGACTTACAGCAAACCGCAGAGTTCTTAGTTGGTGCCCGCTGATGCAGGGTGACTACTCCTTAGCCACAAGGGAGAAATCTTGAGAAGAGTCTTGAAGTCCTTTCGTAGAAAGTATTCTTGATTCAAAGATGATCTAATTTGGAAGGGTCCCCGCTCCGGCCTTTATTCTAAAGAAAGGGGTGGGTACATGACTAGGTCCTGCCCTAAGGGTGGGACCAGGAAGGGGGGTAGTTACACCCCTCTCCCCTGCCGGACTTTCCCCAGGCCAGGGCTGTCGCCCCTGGAACTGGTTCTAACCGGCAGATGCGTAGTGAGCACCGGGGTGCCACTCCGCAGTCACCTTCTCGCAAAAGCCCTACCTACCCAGAATACACAAACCCTGTCTGGGACGGTGCGAACACCGCCCTCGACAGGAAACCCTTTGTCCAAGTGCTCCTCGCTGGAAGGACTCCCAGCAGCAGGAGGTCAGACTCGTGTCTGTGGTGGCAGCCTCCATTTTGTGGAGCTGAGGCTTTCGTTAACTTTAACCGGGGTTCACAGTTACGTACATGTCGTGTCCCTCTAGAAGGGCGGAATGCTAACCTCGTCGCCAGGGTTGGTGAGAGGGCAGCACCCCGATTCGTATGACACCTTACTCGACATGTCTTGATAACGCGACACCGAAGTTACCGATGTGGTACGCGTTATCATGGAACAGCCATTGGGTCTTTTCTCCGCAAGCTGCAACCGGCTCGGCTCGGGCCAGAACACAGTTCACACGAGCCCATGCACTCTGCCTTCAGGATTGTCAAGGCCTGCCATAGGAGTGACTGATAGGAACTCGGGTGTCCATGGTATGGTTAGATATAGGCTACTATATCCAAAGCAAAGGGTGATTACACGACTTCGCCCCAGCTGTCATGCAGCCAGTTGTGTCAAATTTAGGAGGCCAGCCAGGGGTGGCATAATACATGCTGCAGCCCCTGGCGGCCCTGGGTACACCTATGCCCTGAGTTACAGGGTCTGATAAGGTGGCCCAGTACCAATTGGTAAATGCACCTAGGGTACATATCGTAATTTAGAAAGAGAACAGCCAGGCTGTGGGTCTGATTGGCAGGCCCACAGCCAGAGAAAGTCGTAAACCAGTGAAACAAAAGCAAAAAATCTGGGTGATCATAGGATTGCAGACCCTACTCTCCTACATGACCCCCCCCCAAACGTCGGAACAACTAACTAACCTTGACCAGGTGAGTCTTCTTGTTCTAAGTGGAAGTATCTGGAGAGCCCATCGGCATTGCCATGATCAGTACCAGGTCTATGTTCCACTGTGAAGTCCATCCCCTGTAGGGAAATGGACCACCTAAGCAGTTTGGGGTTTTCACCCTTCATCTGATTTAGCCACAAGAGGGGCTTATGGTCGGTCTGAATCTTGAAGTGAGTGCCAAACAAGTATGGCCTCAGCTTCTTCAGGGCCCAAACCACAGCAAAGGCCTCCCTCTCAATAGCTGACCAATTCTTCTCTCTAGGGGTCAGCCTTCTGCTTATAAAAGCAATGGGCTGATCTTGACCATCAAAATTCAGTTGAGAAAGAACAGCTCCCACACCCAACTCAGAAGCATCTGTTTGGACAATGAATGGTTTGGAGTAGTCCGGACTCTTGAGGATAGGCGCCGTGCACATGGCCTGCTTTAGGTCATCGAATGCTTTTTGACAGCTCGCTGTCCACTGAACCTTTTTTGGCATTTTCTTACTCGTCAGTTCGTTTAATGGTGTCACAATTGAACCATAGTTCCTGACAAACTTCCTATAGTAACCAGTCAGGCCCAAGAAAGCTCGAACCTGAGTCTGGGTGGTTGGAGGAGCCCAGTCCCTGATTGACTGTATCTTGCTCTCCAGTGGCTGAACCTGACCCCCATCTACAAGGTAGCCAAGGTATACAACCTGTGTCTGCCCTATCTGGCACTTGGTGGCCTTGATAGTGAGACCTGCTGCTTGCAGTGCCTCTAACGTCTTCCGCAGGTGGACCAGGTGATCCTCCCAGGTGGAGCTAAAGACAGCAATATCGTCAAGATACGCCGCACAGAAGTCATCCAGCCCAGTAAGGACTTGATTCACCAACCGTTGGAAGGTGGCAGGTGCATTTTTCAGACCAAAGGGCATCACCACGAACTGATAATGCCCACCAGGGGTTGAAAATGCGGTTTTAGGCTTGGCGTCCTCAGCTAACCTGATTTGCCAGTACCCAGCTGTCAGGTCAAACGTACTTAAGTAGTTGGCCGAAGCCAATCTATCGATAAGCTCGTCTGCCCTTGGTATTGGGTGGGCGTCAGTCTTAGTGACTGCATTGAGACCCCTGTAGTCTACGCAAAACCTCATCTCTCTCTTACCACCCTGGGTGTGAGGTTTCGGCACTAGAACTACGGGACTAGCCCCAGGGCTATCCGAGGGTTCAATGACTCCCAGCTCCAACATTTTCTGCACTTCACTTTTGATGCAGTCTCTAACGTGATCAGGCTGCCTGTAGATTTTACTCTTTACGGGCAAGCTGTCGCCAGTGTCGACCTCATGGGTGCACCAATCGGTCTGACTGGGTGTTAGAGAAAACATATGTCGGAACGACTGAAGAACCTGTTTACAGTCGCTCTGTTGATGTTCGGAGAGGCTGCCACAAAAGACAACACCATCTACCGAGCCATCGTCAGGATTCTGAGTGAGCAGGTCGGGGAGAGGGTCACTCTCCTCTTCCTGTCCTTCATCTAGGGCCATGAGCAAACTCATGTCCTTCCTGTCGACATATGCTTTTATCCTGTTGACATGAAGCACCCTGTGGGGGCTCCGGGGAGTTCCCAGGTCGACCAGGTAGGTGACCTCTCCCTTTTTCTCCAGGATGGTGTGGGGCCCGGACCATTTGTCCTTGAGTGCTGCTGGGGCCACTGGCTCCAACACCCACACCTTCTGTCCGGGCTGGTAAACAGTCAAGACAGCCTTTTGGTCATGCCAAGCTTTTTGGAGTTCTTGGCTGGCCTTAAGGTTTTCCGATGCCTTTTCCATGTACTCAGCCATCCGCGAGCGGAGGCCAAGCACATAGTCCACTATGTTGGCTGCAGGCTTTTTGAGAGGTCTCTCCCATCCTTCCTTCACCAAACACAGGGGTCCCCTTACAGGATGCCCGTACAGAAGTTCAAAAGGGCTGTAGCCAACCCCCTTCTGTGGGACTTCTCTGTAGGCGAACAAGAGGCAGGGGATCAGGACATCCCATCTACGCCGAAGCTTTTCCGGTAGTCCATGAATCATCCCTTTTAGGGTCCTGTTGAATCTCTCAACAAGCCCATTGCATTGTGGATGATAGGGTGTAGTGAACTTGTAGTTGACACCACACTCCTTCCACATAGCAGTTAAGTAGCTCGACATAAAGTTTGCACCTCTGTCGGAGACGACCTCCTTAGGGAAGCCCACTCTGGAGAATACTCCAACTAGGGCTCTTGCCACAACAGGTGCTGTAGTGGTCCTAAGGGGAATAGCTTCAGGATACCTGGTGGCATGATCCACTACCACCAGTATAAACTTGTGCCCTGATGCTGTAGGTGGTTCCATGGGACCGACGATGTCGATCCCCACCCGTTCAAAGGGCACCCCCACCACAGGCATTGGTATAAGGGGGGCCTTTGTCGTGCCACCTGACTTACCACTGGCTTGGCAAGTGACACAGGAGCGGCAAAACTCCTTGGTATCTTCGTTCATGTGAGGCCAGTGAAAGTGCGAGACAAGCCTGTCCCACGTTTTCGTCTGACCCAAGTGACCTGCTAAGGGAATCTCGTGGGCCAAGGTAAGTAGGAAACCACGCTGAGACAAGGGTACGACCAGCCTCCTGGTCATGCCAGGCTTGGGGTCTCTCGACTCAGTGTACAGGAGTCCATCTTCCCAGTATACCTTGTGGGTACCTGTGGCGTTCCCAGCAGCCTCAGCAGCAGCCTGCTGTCTGAGGGGTTCAAGAGAAGGGCAGTCTAACTGATCCTTCCCCAGGTCCTCCCTTGAGGGTCCCCCTGAACCCAAGAATTCAACTTGATCAAGTTCGAACTCCCTAGGCTCAGTTTCCCTCAATTCTTGTAGGTCAGCCTCCTCTGAGACTTGATCCACGACCTGGGGCAAGGGGGAAGGCGCAGCCTTAACCCTACTGCTCTTTTTCTTGGGAGGTGTCTGGTCCATTGTTCCAGGATCCAGCACCTGTTCAGTGGGGCATTTCCTGACCTGTGACCTAGTCACAGCGAACACATGTGCTGGCAAACCTAACATTTCCATGTGAGTCCGGTGCTCCACTTCTGACCATTGTGACGACTCCAAATCATTGCCCAACAAACAATCCACTGGGAGGTCTGGACTAACTACAACCTTCTTTTGGCCAGTTACCCCTCCCCAGGAGAAAGCTACAATTGCCATACTGTGATTGGTAGTGACATTGCTTGCATTGGTCACCAGGAATTCTGTACCTGGCATGATCTGTCCAGGGTCCACAAAGTTAGGCGTCACCATGGTGACGCTGGCACAAGTGTCCCTATAGGCCTGAGCCATCTTTCCATTTATGAAAGGCGTCTGTCGGTATTTGCCCAAAGTATTGGGGCTTACGTCAGGGGATACGTCTGCGTCCCCCGTACTGACAAGGACAGCCTGAGTGAGTGTGCCAACTAAGTTGTCACGCCCCTCAGAACCCAGGGTTAACCCTACTAAACCCTTGGGAGGCGCACTACCACTGCTGACTGTACTAGGGGGCACAGGTGCCTTAGGGGCTGCAGTGGCAGGAGTCTGCCCTCCTCCTTTCTTGGTGCACTCACTAAACCAGTGAGATTTACTTTTACAGTACTGGCACCACCTTTTGGATTGGCCTTCTTTCTTCTTTTGGGGAGCCTGACCCCCACCCTCTTTGGGTTGTTGGGGACCTGTCGAAGACTTCTGGTCATTTTGTTCCCCTTTAGAATCTTTACCCTTCTGGTCTGCTTTCTTCTGACCACCTTGATTCTGGCCCTGGTTCTGCTTAACTCTTGTACGAACCCATCTGTCTGCCTTCTTTCCCAATTCTTGGGGAGAGGTCAGATCCGAGTCGACAAGGTGCTGATGCAACAACTGGTTCTGACAATTGTTTAAAATTTGTTCTCTCATCATCAAATTATACAATCCTTGATAATCAGTAACCTTACTGCCCAGCAACCAGCCCTCAAAAGCCTTAGTGGCACAATCGACGAAATCAGACCAATCTTGAGACTGCGTTTTCTGGGTATCCCTGAACAGCACCATGTACTGCTCAGTGGTTAGGCCAAACCCTTCAACGAGTGTATTCTTCAAGACTTGGTAATTGTTAGCGTCCTCCACCCTTGTGGTGAGGAGCTTGTCTCTTCCTTTTCCTTCAAAGGAGAGCCACAAGATAGCTGCCCACTGACTCTGGGGAACACCCTGCACAGTGCAGGCCCTCTCCAAAGCAGTAATCCATTTGTGGATGTCGTCCCCTTGTTTAAAGGGGGGCACTATCTTCCCAAGGTGTTTCGTATCGAAACTCTTTTCCCTATTACTAGGTACATTGCTGCCACCAGTGGGGACTACCCCACTTAACTGTTGCTCTCTAGCAAAGGCAAGCCTTTCTTTGGCCAGGGCAAGTTCTTCCCTTTCGATCCTCAGATTGGCTGCCCTTTCCTTAGCTTCGTACACTCTCCTCTGAGGGGATGTCATCCCTCTTTGAGAAGAGTTGTGAGAGCCATTGGTTCGAAGGGATCCGCCCGAGTCTCTTGACAGAGATCGGGCTCGTCCATTCCCAATGTTAAGCTGACCTGATAGTGGCCCCAGGGGTTCCCCAGTACCGCTATCATGTTTGCTTAAGTTGGACCTGCTTAGTCTGACGACTTCTACCTGTCCCTTATCTGCCTCATCCCCAGAGAGATCCTCATCCTCATCCTCCTCGCCATCTTCGTTCTCAGTTGCGAGGTGTATGAGGTCAGGATCGTCCCGGGTTCCCTCGAGGGGAGGCATGTCTCCTTCTGGATTAGAAGAGCTACGAAGTTTCTCAGCTCTCCTGGCATCATAAGTCTCCAAGAGACCAATCAGAAAGGACGTTGTGGGGTTAGACCCCTGCTGAATCTTCCGGGAGTGACACAGTCGTCTTAACTCCTTGAAGCTCAGCACAGTATATCCTGAAGGGATGACCTGTGGAGGGTCAACTGACACAAGGGGAGACTCAGAGTTTCCTCCCTGGCCCGACATACTGTTTCTAGTGTGGTGTAAGTGATGCACCTACCTACACTATGTGTTTTCCTACTGTTCCCTTGCTAAGAGTTGTAGCCAAGGTGTGCTAAGCCTTGAGGAGCTACAACAGCTGGTTCAGTAGAACTCAGAGTATTCTAAGCTTTTAGTTATATGTACTAACAGTACTTGTGCGATCTTTCAACAAGATATTCTTAGGATACGTGTGGTAAAACAACAGCAAGCTCAAATCCCAACCGCTGCTCACCAATGTGAGAAGTTGGCCCGATATGCAACGTTCGCTATTCTAGCGACCGCTATGTATCGTACCAACGACCCTTATGGTGTTTGGTTGTAAGTCAACCTATAGACCAGCTATCCTAGTAGCGTGGATACGAGCAGTCTAAGGCTAAAGACTCGAGAGGGCGTGTTAAGCCAGCGGTTTACCACACATGTACCCCTTGAACACCCAGTGAAAGGACACCACACAAGTGTTATGAAAATAAACAGGATATTTATTAAGAATCACAACAGCCCTGTACTCTTTATGAGGACAGGGTACTAAGCACAACTAAATCTCTTTAGCAAATACTTCAAGTGCACAATTTAAAAACAAGTGTCCGAGGACACGGGAAGGTTAAGGTTTCGGGCGGACCCGATAAGGCAAGTCGGAAGCGAGGGACTCGGGACCCTAGAGTAAGGAGGCTATGCAGGCATCGAAATGCCGAGTTACCTAGCCACGAGGGCTGCGGCTGCACAAGTCTTACAGGCGTCGGGGTCTTCGCTGACGAGCCAGGAGCCGGAAGAAAAGAAGTTGCTGGCCGGCGACCAGTGCTGAATAGTTCGTAGAGATCCAAGCCTGGATCGGAGATTGAAGAAACCTGAAAGCAGAGGGGACCAAGTTCGTACTACTAGCCAGTAGTCAGAGGGTACCAGGAAGGCACCGGTTGGCCGTCACCTCGACCAGGTGAGTGGGCGACGCTAGGCTCTGCAGTCTCACGGACCAGGAGGCGTTGTCGGCGACCACGGTGGAGGTGCGAGCTGTCCCACGAAGGATGATGCTGTCGGCGTCGCTGGGCCCAGGATGGGGCAACAAGCCTTGGCAGATCTCAGGGCCACGTGGTAGGCCTAAGATGGCGTCTTGAGTGGACCAGGAGGGTCCGGGGTGCTTCTCGCAAAGATGGAAGCAAGGGCCGGTCTGGAGCAACCAGACCAGCAGTGATGATTCTCGGATGTCGTCACAGAAGGGCACAAGCCAGCGGCTAGTGACCAGACAACGTGCTGAGCAGCGAGCAGAAGGGCCCCACGCAGATCGTGGAGATGCTGGGAGGCTGCACTTCGGTGCTGGAGCGGCTCAGGGTCGGGGCTTCTCGGACCCCAGAGCACTCACCAGAGAGTTACCTCGATGGTCGTGCTGGTTTTAAGAGCGTGCAGGTTCTGATGATGGCCGGTCCCTCGAGGTCTCGTCGCACCCACCGATCACAGCTGAGCTGATGACGTGGGTAGAGGTCAGAGGTGCCAGGGAAGCCGGTTCTCGTCGAGCTGGGCCGTCGGATTCCTTGAGGAAGGACTTACAGCAAACCGCAGAGTTCTTAGTTGGTGCCCGCTGATGCAGGGTGACTACTCCTTAGCCACAAGGGAGAAATCTTGAGAAGAGTCTTGAAGTCCTTTCGTAGAAAGTATTCTTGATTCAAAGATGATCTAATTTGGAAGGGTCCCCGCTCCGGCCTTTATTCTAAAGAAAGGGGTGGGTACATGACTAGGTCCTGCCCTAAGGGTGGGACCAGGAAGGGGGGTAGTTACACCCCTCTCCCCTGCCGGACTTTCCCCAGGCCAGGGCTGTCGCCCCTGGAACTGGTTCTAACCGGCAGATGCGTAGTGAGCACCGGGGTGCCACTCCGCAGTCACCTTCTCGCAAAAGCCCTACCTACCCAGAATACACAAACCCTGTCTGGGACGGTGCGAACACCGCCCTCGACAGGAAACCCTTTGTCCAAGTGCTCCTCGCTGGAAGGACTCCCAGCAGCAGGAGGTCAGACTCGTGTCTGTGGTGGCAGCCTCCATTTTGTGGAGCTGAGGCTTTCGTTAACTTTAACCGGGGTTCACAGTTACGTACATGTCGTGTCCCTCTAGAAGGGCGGAATGCTAACCTCGTCGCCAGGGTTGGTGAGAGGGCAGCACCCCGATTCGTATGACACCTTACTCGACATGTCTTGATAACGCGACACCGAAGTTACCGATGTGGTACGCGTTATCATGGAACAGCCATTGGGTCTTTTCTCCGCAAGCTGCAACCGGCTCGGCTCGGGCCAGAACACAGTTCACACGAGCCCATGCACTCTGCCTTCAGGATTGTCAAGGCCTGCCATAGGAGTGACTGATAGGAACTCGGGTGTCCATGGTATGGTTAGATATAGGCTACTATATCCAAAGCAAAGGGTGATTACACGACTTCGCCCCAGCTGTCATGCAGCCAGTTGTGTCAAATTTAGGAGGCCAGCCAGGGGTGGCATAATACATGCTGCAGCCCCTGGCGGCCCTGGGTACACCTATGCCCTGAGTTACAGGGTCTGATAAGGTGGCCCAGTACCAATTGGTAAATGCACCTAGGGTACATATCGTAATTTAGAAAGAGAACAGCCAGGCTGTGGGTCTGATTGGCAGGCCCACAGCCAGAGAAAGTCGTAAACCAGTGAAACGAAAGCAAAAAATCTGGGTGATCATAGGATTGCAGACCCTACTCTCCTACAGACAACATAAAAGCTAGGTATCTGTGTGATTTGAAAAAGTAATCTTCCTGTTTTCTCTTAGATCGACAGCTGCTATACCCAGTTTTCAAATATGCTAGTAGGGGGAACTGTTGACTGAGCATCTGTAAATTTCCAGCTACTGTTGCCAATGAGATCGTCGGGGTAATGTACAAATTGGTTTCTGTATAAGGAAGTGTTAACCTGACTGATTCCTCATTCAATCTGATAGTAACGCTGAGAAGCTAGGATGCCAATGTTCTTCTGATATACTGTCATCCTGGGGAAATGGGACAATGGAAGTAATGTGAAGCATATAAGTGGTCAGAATCAAAAGTAGAATTATAACCTGAGATAAGTTTCTGCACATCTGAAGAACCAAGAGAGATTCTTTAAAGTGTTTTTATAAAAAGGAACTTATTTTTCTAAATTGGTGTAGCATCATTCTTTTTGGTGGATAGGCATTGAATTACTGATGGGGGTGTGATGCAAGCATAACACAAATTGACTTGAGTTTATCCTTGCCAACTCTGTGCCATGCTATCCTCATGTGGACTGGTAACCCCAGGTCTAACGGTGCTCCAACTCTGTCAGAGGAGCATGAGAACCTTTAAGAATTGTATTTGATTGGTAGCTTCTCTGAGAGTCTTACGTAGGAACAAGAACAAGGGTATAAAGAAAAACAATAGATTGTAAAATCATTTTTAAAAGGGCATGCAAACTCAGGAGTTGCCATATTTATCGTACATGTATTCTACGATAGTGTTCAATAACTGAGTCAGAAACAGGCGATTCTACATAAATACATGATTTTAATAGCACCGACAAAAAACAAAATGATATTCTGAATCAAAATGTTCCCTAGGGTTTTTCTTTACAAACAGATATGTTGCCTTGGAAAAGCAGCTGCAAATATAAAAACATTTATAGGCAACAAAAGCATTGAAATTAGACTTTAAAATAAAATTAATATCTGTGGTACACAGTTAATTAGGGTGCTTTTGATTGACTGTGCTCTATTACACGATTTGCAAAGGACAAGCTTTTGAGACACTTCACCAAGTGGGCATCATGTCTGGAAACCAAACTCTACCCAGGTGCTTGGACACTTCCCAATGAATCTGCTCCAAACTATACTTCTCGTCTGGTATCAGCACCTCCTCCATGATCGACAGCTGAGATAATCGTCCGCCACACATTTTAACAAACTCAACAAAGGCACTGCAGGAAACCTCACATTCCCCTAGCCCAATGGCAGTCAGATTCTTGCAACGCTCTGCAATACGAATTAGCTCTTCATCCAGGGGGCGCAGCCCATTGGCGCAGACAACCAGCTCAACTAATCGAGGGCAAGTCATCCCAACACGACCCAAAACATCTTTGCTCACAGATCGCCCAAAGTAAAGATGAGTGGCTGGTGTTTCATATCGAAAAAATGGGTCAAATTCTTCTTCATACAAGAAAAAATACATAACCAAGTTCACTTTGGGAGAATGCTTAATAAGAGCGTCCCAGCTGCTCTTCTGAATTGTGTGGAACTGAGTCTGCCCTGGATTTTCACTGACAACATCAATTCGAAGGTGTTCCAATCGCACATGTTTCTCGGATGACAAAGCAAGTAAAAGATCATCACTTAGCAAGTAGTAGTTCAAGGCAAGCTCACGCAATCCATGGCACTGGTCAGCCACACAAAGAATACCTAATAGGAAAAAACAAAAAGTAATTAACGGCTTGCAAAAAAAGACAAGCTGGAAATGTATGCTACAGAGAACTTGCGTACTCATAACTCAACCTCCCATATGTACTTTCAGTGAATTCATGGGCATTTAACTGATCAGCCTGTAGCAGGATCCCTGAAGCTTTACATGAGACTATCATTTTTATTTTATTATTAAAAACATCCAAACCTAAAAACAACTTTTAAAGATGGAGTATTAAAACCTTAACCTACCAATGTAGAGGCAGAAGCCATTAAAAGTGCTTAATGGACAAGTTACTTACCTTCGGTAACGCCTTATCTGGTAGAGACAGAATCTAGACACAGATTTCTGATCTTAGAATCCTCCCCAGGCTGAATCCGGAAGTTTTTTCAGCACTACCTCTGCCTAGTCGGTAGATGGCATCAAGCAACTCTGTAGAGACTTTGTCTTTCAAATGTGACATCAACCGAGTCTATATAAGCCCTACCCCGATGTCCGTTTCACTTGGTACTATTTCCGCACCAGCAACGCATAGCCACGTAGAGAAACAGTCTCTGGAAAGAATGGGCCAAAAGGGGAAAAACCTTGTATCGACAAGTACAGATTTAAAGCACTGTAGTAGTATGCAGGGAGGGGATCTGGGAGACTACATGGCCCTCAGTTTGCAGAGTGGGCAGGAGGGGTGGGCTGATAAGGAATCTGTGGCTAGATCCTGTCTCTACCAGATAACATGTTACCGAAGGTAAGTAACCGGTCCATCTGATAAAGACATCTAGCCGCAGATTACTTATCCTAGAATCATAAATTACAACTCTTTGCCTTCAAAAGTCCTTTTTATTGACTTTGGGCAACCAATTTCTTTTTATTTTTACTTCAAACCTTGTACTGCATTTGCCATTTTACACGTGCTAAATCACATGTTGACCTCGATTCCATGCAATGCTCTGCTCTTCCATTTTGTTGCATCGCACTTCCATTTTGTGCTGCCTTGACCTGGAGTTACACTTCAGCAGTAACATAAACATGTTTTTCACATAAACCAGTACAAGCAGGTGCGAGGCATCTTGTGAGGATGCCTCGTGAGGTTTTGTTGTACCTTCAGAGTGTTTTCATGCATTCCATACTTATCGCTAGGACAGAGGGAGGATGGCCGTGCAAGTCTCCAAGGCCGGAGATTGGGAAAGGAATGTCTTTTGCCTCGGCACAGCCCAAACAGTATCTGGCCAGGGCTGTCTGGGTGGGTCTGATGCAGAGATGGGGGCCAGCACTTGTGAATAGATGGGCGGGAGCGTCTGCTAGAGGCTTCTCGAACAGGTTGATTTAAGCTATAAAAACCGGTGTCTGTGGGGTGGAGCTCAGGAACTCAGTCTTGGAGTGGACACACTCGCGGGACAACTTTGGTACCCAAAGAGATTACTCCCTGAGCCCGGTCTGCGGGTTCCCAACTTGGTGTTCAGTGCTTGGCCCAGGGATATTGAAGTCTCCGGTGCTGCAAAGGAATCTGGTGAGGTGCTTTGTACATTAACTGTTTATATACCTGTATTCACAGTTTCATATTTATGTATATAGTGTGGTGTATTCATTGTTTATTGCCTTTCACTCAGTGCCTAAGAAATTATTAGCTTCAGTGCCTTATTGCCTTTGCCTACAATATTAATAAAGCTCATTTTTACCTCCACAGGAGTTTTGGAGTTTCTGTGTGAGTAAGTGGTGTGCGTAAATTCAGATTATGCAAGTGGGCAAAGCAATACATTTTGGCGTAGTCGGTGGCAGGATACGTAAATTACGCGGGGAGAAACATGTTTAAAAAGACGAAAAGTGGTTTTGGTTCTTTGGCACCGAGTGAAATCCCTTTAGCTCCCATGCATATTCCTGGATGAGAGGCGACGCCGTACTCCGCGCTGGCGCGTGAGTATGCTAAAAGCTCAGGATTAAGTGAGAGCTGGTTTGACTGACTGGGCGAAGCAACGCCAGAAGATGTTTTAAATTGTTTACAGAAGGTTCCTGTGGAGAAAGGAAAGGAATTATGTACAGTGGGTCGCAGGGGTTGGGCTCTCTTACATGCCCACCGTCAAGTTTTTTGACAAATGTTTAGCTCTGCAGCGAGAACAGTTGAGCTTAGAAAAACAACTTATTGAAGCGAAGAATCTTTCTACGATGCTTTCCTGTCAGAATAAGTTATTAAAAGATAAGTTAGAAACATATCAGACGATAGCTGAGCAGGCTGCAGTCCGTGTTGCTGAATACAGATATAAAAAAAGGAGAGGGCGAGTGAGCAAACGAAAGGTTCATTTAGCGATTGCTAAAGCAGGCTTAGATTTTGACCCATCAAATTGGGACTCCAATATCTGGGAATCGTCAGAATTCTCCTCAGAAGGAGAGCAGCCCTTGCAGGAGGAGGGGAAGGGCGAGGAAGGCAGAAATGCTAAGAGAGTGGAAGCACAGCCCATTTTAAGACGGAAACTTCAAATCGCTCCAGGGAACCCGGATGGAGTCATGTTAAATAGTTTGGAGGATTTTACCCAGCAAGAAATAAGTGACCTTTTAGCGAGGTTTAGACAGAAGCCTGGTGAGACGCTATTAGCTTTGATGGTGCGCCTTTATGATCACGGCACTTCTGGGGTCATGTTAGATGAGGGGGATGCTGCCAAATGTTGTACTCTCAGTACTGATCCCACTGTGCAGGGATACTTTCGGACTTTTCATGGTGATGATCAAACGACTCTGTTGCAGTTAGCTGCCCGGGGGTGTGACCATAGGTACCCCACAGATTCAGATTGGCCTGGGAATGAAAAACCATGATTCACCCTAAGAGATGCATCACAAAGAATTAAGGAGGAGGGGATGAAGTTAGCTGTTCTGGTAGGTGAGGCGCATAATTTGATGTGTCAGTTGACGACTGTGTCAATGCGGGACAAAATCATTTGTTTGGCGCCCCTGCATACAAAGCAGTGATAATGACTTTTTAAATTAATCAAACTGGCAATACCATAGGGGAAGTAGCCGAGGCAGTCCGTGAGCTGGGAGAGCTTGGGGAATGGGCCAAGCCAGACAGAATTTCACGCTCAGAGTCCCGGACTGATAACAACCGAGTGACCAGACGTGATATGTTTTTGGCGCTGTTAAAGGTTGGGGCGTCAAGAAGTGAGATTGATGGTATTGAGACCAGAAGCATGTTGGAGATGTACCGTAAGCGAGGACTGGATAGGAAGGAGGGGAGTAGGCATGTGAATAGAAAAGATAACAAGAAAGTGAGTCGCAGGGAATCAGAGCCTGAGGAGAAGCCTGAAAAAGCAGGTCAAGAGGGAGAGAGAGAGAGAGAGAGAGAGAGGGAATCTCATGTGAGAGTGACAAAAGAGAAAGGTTGGGTCAGAGAATGCACAGATTCAGATGGGGACCGGGATGAGGAGGAGTTGTTCCCTGAGGGTTACCCAACATTGTATTCAGATCTGCGACGGGACCTGCGCCGGGCAGATGCAAAGCTGCGCAGGCGAAAATTAGATTAGGAAATTGGCCAAGCTCCGGTACAGGGATGGGCTCGCAAAGATAATAGACCACATGTGAGGGTTGAGATCTATTGGAAAAATAGAAATGTTCAGGAGGTGCGGGCTTTGGTAGACACCGGAGCGGAGGCCACATTGATACATGGCAATCCACGGAAATTTAGAGGACAATTTTTTACTATCACAGGTTTGGGAGGACAGGAAACACCAGCAGTGTAAACGGTAATTCAAATGAAAATTGGCAGACTTCCCAAGAGAGCATACACTGTTTTGATTGTGCCTATTCCTGAGTACATTATTGGCATTGACATTCTGAAAGGTATGACCCTATACTTAGATGACGGATGCTATAAGTTTGGGTCAAAGCAGTACTTCTCTGTAGCTGCTGTGAGGGTGGGGCGCTTGAAGATTCCCCCAGTGAAGGTGCCCCAAGCAACAAAAGTGGTTCACATAAAGCAGTACAGGATTCCAGGGGGACATGATGAGATTACCGCAACCATTCGGGACTTGGTGGAGGTGGGAGTGGTGAGACCAATTACCACGGCATGGAATAACCCTGTGTGGCCCTTGCGCAAACCGGACGGAAGCTGGCGCATGACAGATGATTAGCGCAAGCTTAATAAGCATACACCCCCGTTGACAGCCGCGGTCCCAGACACCATCACTTTGATTGAGAAAATTCAGAAACACAATGGGACATGGTATGCGGCACTTGATGTTCCCAATGCTTTTTTCACAATTCCAATTGCCCCTGAGTGCCAGGAACAATTCGCGTTCTCATGGGGTGGTAGGCAGTACTCGTTTCAATCTCTTCCTATGGGGTATTTACATAGTCCCACGATCTGTCACCGGCTGGTGGCTGAGCATTTGGACGAGGTGTCAGTCATTTCTGGAGTCCAACTTTGTCATTACATTGATGATGTGTTGATTCAAGAAGAGACCCAAGAACAGGTGCAGGGTCAACTAGACAGAGTGGTAGAGCACTTGCAAAGCAAAGGGTGGGTGATTAACCCCGAGAAGGTGCAGGGACCCTCTCAGAGCGTGAAGTTTTTAGGCATTCAGTGGCATCAGGGACACAGGGAAGTGCTGCCACAAGTGAGGCAAAAGATCAAAGAGTTTGCAGTGCCAAAAAACAGGAAGGAAGCGCAGCGCTGCATTGGACTGTTTGGTTTTTGGAGGCAGCACATTCCCCATTTGAGTCAGATTTTGGCCCCTCTGTACAAGGTAACGCGGAAGAAGCATGAGTTTGAGTGGGCGGAGGCACAGCAACAGGTATTTGAGTCAGCGAAGGAGGCTATACCGCGTGCCTTGGATTTATGGCCCATACAAGAGGGAAGCATTGATTTAAATGTAACTGTCCAGGATCAATATGCAACCTGGAGCCTGTGGCAAAAGCAAGGGAGACAGAAAGTGCCCCTAGAGTTTTGGACAAAGAAATTATCTGATGCTGGAGAGCGGTATACTCCTTTTGAAAAGCAGTTGTTGGCATGGTATTGAGCTCTGGTGGATACCGAGCAGTTGACCCTAGGGCACAATGTGTTTTTGAGACCTGAGATACCTATCATGCAATGGGTGATGAGCTTACCCAAGACACACAGGATTGGGCATGCACAGGAGGCTAGCGTCATAAAATGGAAGTGGTACATACAAGACAGAGCACAAGTTGGTTCTAAGGGGACCGCAGTGCTGCATGAGCAAGTGGCGCAGACTGCCATAGTAGATGCAGAAATGTTGCAAGATGTACCTAAAGTGCGAGAGTCCTCGGTGAAATGGGGTGGGCCTTTTTCAGAGTTGTCCGCGGAGGACAAAAAGCATGTGTGGTTTACAGATGGCTCAGCCAGATATGTGGGGACCAAGAGACATTGGAAGGCAGTGTCATATAATCCGGTGACCAAAAAGTTGTTGTCAACTACTGGAGAGGGAAGACGTAGTCAGTTTGCAGAATTGTATGCTGTTTACCAGGTATTAAAGCAAGAGCTCCCTGGTACATGTCACATTTACACTGATTCATGGTCTACCGCCAATGGGCTTCCCACATGGCATGCTCACAATTGGATGATTCACAACAGGGAGGTCGGGGGAAAGGAGTTGTGGCAGGAAATTTGGGAACTGATGTCCCAGAGTACAGTTACAGTGTATCATGTTGATGCTCATTGCCCGACTGACTCACTAGAGCGTTGGTGCAATTCCTTTGCAGACCAAGAGGCGAAGATTCATGAAGCTGAGGTGGAGACGCAGGATTCTGACTTGGTGGGCATGGCTAAATGGGCACACCAGAAAAGTGGACATTTGGGCGAGTGAGCCACTAGCAGGTGGGCTGAAAGTAGAGGGATGTATATTCCCTTAGATTTAATTAAGACTGCAATCATTCACTGTCCTGTTTGTCAGCATACTCAGCACAGACCAGTCCCACAGGTAGTGACTGGCCAGTTAGGCAGAGGTAGGTTACCAGGGCAGATATGGTAAATTGATTTCATTGGGCCGATGCCAATGATTCGAGGATGTCCGTATGCATGCACGGTGGTGGATACCTATTCTGGCTATCTCATCGCCTTCCCATGCAAGAGAGCAACCCAGTCTAACACTCTGAAAACGTTAAATGTTTTGATCTTATACTACGGAAATCCATTGCAGGTCCAAAGTGACAATGGGTCACACTTTAAAGGAAAGATGGTGCAAGATTTTTGTGTACAGCATAACATTGAGTGGATCTATCACATACCCTATTACCCACAGGCAGCAGGTTTGATTGAGAGAATGAATGGTTTGCTGAAAGAGCAGTTAAAAAAGTTGTCTGATGGGTCATTGAAGGGGTGGAGGGATCACTTGTCTGATGCATTGCAGATTTTAAACAACCGACCCCTTGCTGATGCAGAGACTCCTTTGATGCGCATGTTGACCCCAGCTTTGCAGATTAAGCCTCATGTGGCTACAAACACGATTCTGTATTGGGAGACAGCTCCCGGAGCTTTGGCTCCATATCGTGCCACACCAGAAGCTGCCGGTCTTGATTTACATGCTTTGAAACTCCATCGATTGCAACCACGAGACATTACCTTGATTAAACAGGAATTGGAGTTCAAATTCCCCCAGAGCATTTCGGGCTAGTCGCCCCTCGATCTGGGCTTGCCCTTAAAGGCAACCAGGTTTTGGGAGGGGTGGTCGATGCCGATTACCAGGGGGAGATCAAAGTTATCCTATTGAACAGTGGAAACAATGATCTGATTGTGCAACCTGGTGACCGTGTTGCCCAAATGGTCATCATGCCGGTGTATGGAGGAAATGTCATGAAGGGGACGGCCCCAGCCCTTCTAACTGTGCGAGGAAAGGGTGGGTTCGGATCTACTGACAAGAACCCAGGGGCAAAATTATGGGTGGAGTCCCCAAACAAACCTCCTGAACCTGCAGAATTGATCGCTAAGGGCAGGGATAACATCCTAGTCATCATGAAACCCGGACAGGAAAAGTGGGAAAATGTACCTGCTGAAAAATGTTATTTGCGAGAGTGATTATACCAGTTTGTTTTCTGTTTCTAGATCTCAGTATGGCTTGCCGCTGCGATGCTTGCGCTGTGTGGTCGGTGTTTGGGCGTGTCCGGAGGGGTCCGGGAGGGCCCGGGGATGCCGGATGGGATCAACCGCCCGAGTCGGATGACAGCATTGTTGCAGCAACCGGATAACATCTGGACCTACTTGGCCGGGAATGTGCTGAACACTTCCCATTTCTGTATGAGAAATCTTCAGAGTACAGCTGATATGATATCAACGTGTCTTGTTGCCGTACCTACCCCTGCACAGGTGCTTCTGCACATTTTCAACCAAACTAACTTTGATGGGGTAGTGGAGGAAAGTGATGTTCAAACACATCTGAGTCTTTATGAGTACTGTCGCTTTTGCCCGGAGGTTACAGATAGCCTCTGGAGGAACATGACAAGTATTGTTACCTACAATATCTCTACTGGAGACGTTTGCTATCAATTAACTTGTGACCCTACCAAGATTGGCAAGTGTGGCCAATTAAAACTAGAGAAAAGCAAACAATTGACCCCTGATCAACGAACATTATGTCAGTCACGACATGACAGTTTTTGTAGTAATGTTACCAATTATATGGTTTGCAATCACACAGTATTAGCCGCTAGCCATGTGATTTCATACACTTATATACCAGCTAACATAACTGGAGGACCTTGTGCCTTATCACGATTAAGTCTTATGCTTTTTCCCATGCATTCTGTTACACGTAGTCGCTCTTCTAGAGCCGCTATTCAATTACCTGAAGATTGTGACTCCGATATTGATTTGCTTTCTAGAACAGAATATACTAGTTTGGCCCTTTCCATTGTAGGAGTGCCAGGACTGTCTGTTTATAATGCCAGAACAATTGCTAAGCTTGCCTGTTTAATTGTGAAGAATCTCAATCACACTTCTGTCACTTTAGCTGAATTATTATTAGATGTTCAAGGAACAAGCAAAGCTGTTTTGCAAAATTAGGCAGCTGTGGACTATTTGCTGCTAAAACATAACCACGGTTGCGAGGACTTTGATGGGCTATGTTGTTTAAATTTATCTGAGCATTCTACGTCTATCCATGCACATAATAATGCTTTGAAAGATTTAGTGAAAGGGGTTACCCAAGACGTTGACCAAGGATGGTGGGATTGGTTGTTTGGGTGGCTGCCTAATTGTGGACAGCTTCGGTATATCTTGGGTGTTATTATAGTCATTATTTGTGTTTTTATCTCATTATGTTGTTGCATTCAATGCATTCCTAATCTTGTCTCCCTTTTTCGTCCCAGATCCATGGTATTTAGACCAATTGGGTATGATGGGTGAATCGAAGGTCAAGGGGTGGAATGTACTGTATTTGCCATTTTACACGTGCTAAATCACGTGTTGACCTCGATTCCATGCAATGCTCTGCTCGTCCATTTTGTTGCATTGCACTTCCATTTTGTGCTGCCTTGACCTGGAGTTACATTTCAGCAGTAACATAAACATGTTTTTCACGTAAACCAGTACAAGCAGGTGCGAGGCATCTCGTGAGGATGCCTCGTGAGGTTATGTTGTACCTTCAGAGTGTTTTCATGCATTCCATACTTATCGCTAGGACAGAGGGAGGATGGCCGCGCAAGTCTCCAAGGCCGAGATTGGGAAAGGAATGTCTTTTGCCTCAGCACAGCCCAAACAGAATCTGGCCAGGTCTGTCTGGGTGGGTCTGATGCAGAGATGGGGGCCAGCACTTGTGAATAGATGGGCGAGAGCGCCTGCTAGAGGCTTCTCGAACAGGTTGATTTAAGCTATAAAAAGCGGTGTTTGTGAGGGCGTGGCTTCGCGGGCGAAGATGGTGGACGCAGCCTTCTAGAGCTCCCGCCAGCCCGACACTTATCCGTCGATTAATCCTGGCCCCCGGACCCGATCTGCGGCCCACACTTAGGGCACTTGCGGCGGAAGGTGTGAAGAGTCACCTGGTGCCGAGTGCGGTGTTGCCGGTCCCTCCGACGCAGACATAGCGGCAGGGGCGCCCTGCGGCCTGATCCCGGGAGGTGCAGCCAGGGCCTCGATTTTGCGCCTCCCGGTCGAGAAGCTTCCACGCGGGCGGGCCGCGCCATCATTTATCCTGGGCCCGGCGCCTCTCACTGTCAGCGGGACTGTGGGCGAGTCTTCTGCCTTAATTCACCAAGAAGGCTGAGATGGCCAGTGCATCGGAAACGCCCGGAGGACGCTGAGGCCTACATCGAGTCCGTGCGACCGGGACCTTGAGTTTGGTGGTTCCCGGCAGTGAAGTGGAGAATCCGGCGGAGCTGTGACCCCTGGTACAAGACCCCACCCGGCAAGCCGGGCATAGCGTTGCTGTGCTTCCTTGACCTACGAGCGGTCCGGCAAGTATCACACCCGGACCTGGAGAGGCCTTGCAAAGGAGTCGGAGGTGACAGAGTGACGGAGTGAGTGACTTTCTGGGGGCCCTTTGTGAGTGTTACCGAAGGGCGAAGGGGGACCGGGGCCAGCAACTGCGGTACCTGTGAAAGCCTGGCGCATTTAGACTGTGTGGGAGACGGCGGTGCCACGAGGCCCTCGGTGGAGCGAAGGCCAGACCAAGAGCAGCAGGACGGGGCCCGGCCGGAACCGCGCTGCGAACCTACGACAAGGGGGTGACTCTGTACCTCCCAGTGTGCCCCCCCCAGTAACAGACGGCAGCAGAGTGAGAGAACTGTGTGCCTGTGGGTAGAGAGGACATTCGTGTGGACTACCCTTGGCCGTTACTGGTGGTGCGAGGGGCCCCCGCTGAGACGATCTGCAAACGCTCCGAGGTCAGCAGCCCCTGGGTGTGCCTCAGCCATGACCAGAGGGGCAGTGGGCCCGCCAAACAGGGACCCATCGACAAATTCACGGGACCAAGTGGGGGGCCCGGAGCGACAGGAGGTGGCCAGGGATCGGGCCGGACAATGCAGCGCTCATGGCGGCGATTACCCAGTCCAGGGACATGCTGGATGCCAAGATAGGGGCAGCTGGGGAGGACGTGACCCTGCTGCGTCAAGACCTGCGAAATGCGGTGGCACGTATTACGGAGGCAGAATCCAGAATTTCGGTGGTGGAGGACAACGTTGGGACCCTGAAGCAGAAAATGGCGGCAATGGAAAACATTCAAAAGGGCCTTGCGCTTCGTGTGGAAGATGCCGAAGGGCGGGCGCGCAGGAACAACCTTCGTTTTGTGGGTTTTCCGGAGGGATGCGAGAAGGGCAATATGGAACAATTCTTGTCCCAATGGTTGGAGAGCTGGCTCTCCCCGGATGTCCTATCTCGTTGTTTTGTGATAGAGCGCGCCCATAGGGCCCTGACACAGAAGCCGCCAGTGGGAGAGCGGCCCAGACCGGTGATAGCTAGAATCCTAAATTTCCATGATAGAGACACTATATTACGGGAAGCGAGGGCCAAAGACTCCCTTCTGTTCGAGAACCAGAAGATCATGATCTTCCCCGACTATACCAGAATCGTACAACAGCAGCGGCACTCCTTTATTGCCGCCAAGGCGAAACTGCGAGGTCTGAAGATTCAATACTCCTTGATCTACCCGGCCCGCCTACGGGTGGTCTTCCAATCGCGAACTCACTTCTTCCATACGCCGGAGGACGTCATCAAATGGACTGATGAAACGGTGAGTCAGGCCACATGCTCAACCGGGTCTGGACCCGGGCCACTCGAGAGACCCGTCACAGGACCGGGGGGACCAAAATGCCTGGGGCAAAAGGAACAGGAGGTCTAGATCTTGGAAACGCTCTGCTTCTCGCAGTTGCTGCGCCTACTGACTCTAATCACTCTGGAAAGGACCATTGAGAGATTTCGGGGAACTGAGTCTTTCTGCGGATGTCACAGGCTCCAGCTGAGAGGAGCTGCACAGCTGTGTTTTATTGTGCTGATATTTGAACACTGATTCAGAAAAGGGGGTGGTGATGAACAGAGTGTCTGAATTAAGCAGACCACTCTTACCCAGTCCAAAGATCAGGGCTTGATCCATCACCGTTTTTTAGCTCACTGCACCATCCCAGCTCAGAAATTGGCTATATGCAAATTAGTCTGACCCTGGCCCAGTGCATCATGGGAACAGGGCAGACCAAACTACCAAGCCAATTCTTATACTTGTTGTAAATATTTTTGTCCACCCTAAGCGTGGAAGGGTATACTCAGACATGAGTCCCTTGGTCATTGCACCATCAGGATTCAAGCAAACCGGGCCGAAGACGGTTGTAATGCCAGAAACCGGTCCCCGGGAGCTTGTTTCCTTCCCAGTGTAAGAATTGGCTTTTGTAGTTTGGTTTGCCCTGTTCCCATCATGCACTGGGACAGGAACAGACTAATTTGCATGCAGCCAGGTTCTGAAACTGGGATGGTGCAGTGAGCTAAAAAACGGTGTTGGATCTAGCCCTGATCTCTTGACTGGGTGAGAGTTTTCTGCTTAATTCAGAGACTCTGTCCCTCACCACCCCTTGTTGTAAATATTTTTGTCCACCCTAAGCGTGGAAGGGTATACTCAGACATGAGTCCCTTGGTCATTGCACCATCAGGATTCAAGCAAACCGGGCCGAAGACGGCTGTAATGCCAGAAACCGGTCCCCGGGAGCTTGTTTCCTTCCCAGTGTAAGAATTGGCTTTTGTAGTTTGGTTTGCCCTGTTCCCAAGATGCACTGGGACAGGAACAGACTAATTTGCATACAGCCAGGTTCTGAAACTGGGATGGTGCAGTGAGCTAAAAAACGGTGTTGGATCTAGCCCTGATCTCTTGACTGGGTGACAGTTTTCTGCTTAATTCAGAGACTCTGTCCCTCACCACCCCTTGTTGTAAATATTTTTGTCCACCCTAAGCGTGGAAGGGTATACTCAGACATGAGTCCCTTGGTCATTGCACCATCAGGATTCAAGCAAACCAGGCCGAAGACGGCTGTAATGCCAGAAACCGGTCCCCGGGAGCTTGTTTCCTTCCCAGTGTAAGAATTGGCTTTTGTAGTTTGGTTTGCCCTGTTCCCATCATGCACTGGGACAGGAACAGACTAATTTGCATACAGCCAGGTTCTGAAACTGGGATGGTGCAGTGAGCTAAAAAACGGTGTTGGATCTAGCCCTGATCTCTTGACTGGGTGAGAGTTTTCTGCTTAATTCAGAGACTCTGTCCCTCACCACCCCTTGTTGTAAATATTTTTGTCCACCCTAAGCGTGGAAGGGTATACTCAGACATGAGTCCCTTGGTCATTGCACCATCAGGATTCAAGCAAACCGGGCCGAAGACGGCTGTAATGCCAGAAACCGGTCCCCGGGAGCTTGTTTCCTTCCCAGTGTAAGAATTGGCTTTTGTAGTTTGGTTTGCCCTGTTCCCATCATGCACTGGGACAGGAACAGACTAATTTGCATACAGCCAGGTTCTGAAACTGGGATGGTGCAGTGAGCTAAAAAACGGTGTTGGATCTAGCCCTGATCTCTTGACTGGGTGAGAGTTTTCTGCTTAATTCAGAGACTCTGTCCCTCACCACCCCTTGTTGTAAATATTTTTGTCCACCCTAAGCATGGAAGGGTATACTCAGACATGAGTCCCTTGGTCATTGCACCATCAGGATTCAAGCAAACCGGGCCGAAGACGGCTGTAATGCCAGAAACCGGTCCCCGGGAGCTTGTTTCCTTCCCAGTGTAAGAATTGGCTTTTGTAGTTTGGTTTGCCCTGTTCCCATCATGCACTGGGACAGGAACAGACTAATTTGCATACAGCCAGGTTCTGAAACTGGGATGGTGCAGTGAGCTAAAAAACGGTGTTGGATCTAGCCCTGATCTCTTGACTGGGTGAGAGTTTTCTGCTTAATTCAGAGACTCTGTCCCTCACCACCCCTTGTTGTAAATAGATATTTGAACACTGAGCATATTGTCACAGCTAGTTTACTTTCATGTCAATGTGTGGGGTTGTGGGGTGGGGTTCGGGGTGCTCCTTTATAGGGGCTATTTGCCTCCTACGTGAGTGGGAGTTGACTTGGGGGGTTCTTCTGTTCAGTGGGTAGTTGGGATCCATTGGTATGCTTGGCCTTGGGCGCTCTGTTTTGGGCCCGATGTTGCCCATGCCGCGACAGATACTTAAGTGTTTTATGAGGTATAGGGGTGGGGGGCAAGGGACAGGGGTGGGGAGTTGAGGGGTGTGTTTGGGGGGCAGGTGGGAGAGCGGACTGGGTTGGTTGGTGGGGGGTACACGCTCATTCTGTTGCCTTGTTACGATTTGTGCTATGCGCCTGGGCCTGGTGCTGGGTATTCTTGTGTTGGGTCCCGTGGGATTATGGCTGAGGCATCCACCCCGGGGCTCCCCGGGGAGTCAATACGCATAATGAGTTGGAATGTTAGGGGGATGCTGGATAAAATCAAGAGGGGGCGATATTGCGGTGGGGAAAGAGGGAAGCGGCAGATGTCTTGTTGTTACAAGAGACTCACATGATGGGGACGAAAGTGCTTAGCCTGCAGAGGTTTGGATACCAACAGGTCTTTCATGCTGGGTTTTCCAGGGGCACCAGGGGCGTCGCTATCCTGGTCCATCGGAGACCGGCTTACACTCACGAGAGACAGTGGATAGACCCGCAGGGCCGATATGTGTTTGTTCAGGAGAAGGTGGGTACGGAATCAGTTGTGTTTGGCAGTATTTATGACCCCCCCTCCCCCCCCCTCCCCCGCCCCCCTCTTGCAGTGGTCCCTGGCTGAGCGTTTGTTTGCAGTATGGGCCAAAATCCCGGAATCCCTAGCAGTGCTGGGTGGAGATTGGAATGGCGTGATGGATGTGCATGGGGACCGTCGGAGGTTGCAGGAGACGCTTGCTGCTGCCACCCCTACCTGGCTGAGTGCGATGGTGGAGGGACTGGGCTGGGTGGATGTTTGGCGACACATGCATGCTAGGGCCCATGAGTATACCAATGTCTCTGCTGTTCATGGCTCCTTTTCCGGCTGGACTATATATTTGTGCCTTGTGGGTTCCTGAGTAGAGTGCGAGAGGCTAATATTCTACCTAGGGGGCTGTCTGACCACTCCCCTGTGGCCGTGGTGGTTGACCTACATAAGACGAGGCAGCCATTCCGGTGGAGAATGTCTCTGTGGCACCTTCAGCAAGCTGACTATGTACAACACATGTGGGGTGCGATTGCTAATTACTGGAAAGAGAATCTGGAGGAAGATACAGCTGTAACGGTCGTCTGGGAAGCCATGAAACCTACTTTGCGGGGAATTGACATTGCGTGGTGTACAGCGGCCCGTCGCAGGCGTCGGAAAGCCATAGTGGCGGCGGCAGCTCGGGTGGAAGCTCTGGAGAAACGGTGTCGGAGGGAGGGGGAGGCTGTGGCAGTGCGGCTGCTTCTGCAGGCGCAGCAGTCCTATGCGTCGGTGTTGCTAGACGATCCCCGACAGGCGTGGTTGGCCACGCGGAGTAGGGTATATTAATGGGGGGACAAGTCCTGTACTATGCTCCACAGGCTGTGCCAGCGCACCCTGCAGCCACTTGCCCTGCCTGGTCTTACGGATGGGGACGGTGTCACCATAACAGACCCAGCGGAACTAGCAGCTAGCTTTGCCCGTTACTATGCGGAGCAGTATGCGCCGCAGGATTGCCTTCCGGCGGAGGCCATTGATAAATTTATTGCCGACCTACCCCCGAAGGCAGTCTCCACTGAGATGCGAGCGGCGTTGGACCTTCCCCTCACGGCGGAGGAACTGGGTGATGCACTGGGGCAGCTCAACACAGGGAAGGCACCCGGGCAGAGTGGCTTCCCGTGTGAATTTTATAAGAAATTCCATCTCCAATTGGGGTCCCTTTACAGGGCTGCGCTGGAGGCGGCACGAGAATTGGGTAGGCTGCCAGCTGACTGGCGCCACGCCGAGGTGGTGGTGTTTCAGAAATCGGGCAGGCCCCCTGACCGTCACGACTCGTATCGCCCTATATCTTTGCTCAATATCGAGGCTAAACTGTTGGCTAAGGCGTTGGCGAACCGTCTTCTCCCATACGTAGCCGATCTAGTTCACCCAGATCAGGCGGGCTTTATGCCACGCAGGGCGACGCAACACAATAGTCGCCGGGCGCAGACGGCCGTAGACTCGATGAGGTTTTTTTTTTTTTTTTTTTTAAATAGGACAAGGGAACCCAGGACGCAATAAGCTAAGGACCATGGGTAGAAACTTATTTCAAAAGACAGCGGTCCTTAGAAAGGAAGGGAATTAGAACAATAAATATAGACTCGATAGAACTATATTGTTAAGAATGCCCAGCCGGACACTTTAATTTCTTGATGAAAATAGTATAAAACAAGGGAATGGAGCACACAGTGCGATGGAAGTGGGACACCAGCCGATGTCCAACCAACACACTTGGGGGACAGAACAAAGAGGAGGGAATATTCAGGCAACAGCAGGTTATCAATCAATGAAAATTGCAACAGTGATAATCCACATTGTACACACATGCATGTACAGATAATATGTTAACTCTGCATTTAGTGTACTACTTGTCGACGACGTTTCGAACCATACATATTATTGGTTCATCCTCAGGACAAGGAATAATTGCCTAAAGAATTAGTAAATCAGTTTAAGCCCCTGAACAGACATAAATATGTTGTACATACAAACAGAACAAACATATTACAGATTAAAAAATGAGAGAAAGGGGAAACAAAAAAAGGTTGGAACATGTCAGTTAGTTGCTCGCTTGTCTTCATTGCATAATTATTGCCACACTCACTACATGCCAGAGTGTTTAAGGTGAGGAGGTGCGATACATGCCATGCACGCACAGTGAATTTCCAGATCAATCGAGTTGTATTTAATGGGACTGACGGCATAACTCGTGTGGACTGTGATGCGAGGGGGACATATGTCCTTGCACTGGGTGACCGCAAAAACAAGTGGTTTGCGTCGGTTCATAGTGTGAACGTCTCGTTAGTGACAAATTGTGACGTGGTGAATGATTGACAGAAGGTCATAATAGTGAACACAGCATGCGAACTCGTGAAGGCCGTGAACCAACTGTGGATGAACAGCTTACCAGTCCGGATATGGAGAGGGTCGTTTTTAAAGAAAGTCTACAGGCCTTGGTGACTTTCTAAAGGCAAAAGAGGGGGATATGATTTGTTAGAATTGGGGGTGGGCATGACCTTGCTATCGCCCATGGGGTTATTTAAAAAAACTTACCTAGGGATTATAGTCTGCCCAATTACTGTGGGGTCAATAGGGAACAATGCCCAGGTACAAGAATCTGCAGAGGGAAAAGCACAATAGGGTGCCGTTTAGTTCGCCTAATGTTAATCCGGGAAACAGATTTTCGGAAAAAACGTTTTCCAGGTCGAGTGTTGTTAGCCTGCTACACTCGTTCTGATAACCTACTAGTGACATCGAGCGCCACAGTTGTAGAGCGCTTACCTGTAGTCCGGAGGGTGCAGGTCCGCAATGGGGGTCCTTACACAGCGTGAGGAGATCTTCACAACCGGGAAGACGTCCCGGGACCCGGTGTTAGAGTTCCCGAGTGCGGTCACATGGGGCAGTTTGGCCAATCGGAGCGCAGCTCGGCGGGGCGGCCATTTTGGATAGGGCATCAACCTCAATGAGTAGGCAGAGAGGGAGGACTTAATACAAGTCCTTCTATTACCGAAGTTACATGGCTCGACAATGGGAAGCTAGAAAGTAACAAGGGACAAGTTACTGATTAGACCGACGGCCCTTTTGGAAGTGTCAATACCGGGGCGGGGTTCGAGGGAGCAGTGAGGGGTAATTAAAAATATTTTTTTTGTGAAAATTACTTAAAAAGTGAATGAAAGTGAAAATCACTTGGTAAAGTGAATTAAGCATTACTGTCACACCATGCAGTGCTTAATCTTGAATCACAGATCTAGTGGCAAATTCACATCCAAGCCACAGTCCTAGAGAAGGTCAGAGGTTATGTCCAAACACAACATACATTAAATACCAAAGGACATATATGTACACTAGATTAGGGAAGTCCAATCTTCCATGCGGTTCAGCCCAGTGTGCAAGCTTCGGGTCTTCAGAATCCAACGGAGTTCTTGTTTGTTGAGTAGCTGCTGTAAGTTGCCTCCACGGTTAGGGAGTTTGATCACATCAATGACAGTCCATTTAAAGTCCATTTCAGAATGTGACAGTTCTGTAAAGTGATCAACCAGAGGTGCATTCAACGTTCTGCAGCGTATTCTGCTTCTGTGTTGACACAATCTTGTACGCACCTTCTGTGTTGTTTGTCCTATATAAATCATGGGACATGGGCACACAATAGCATAAATAACATTAGTGCTATTACAATTCGAGAAATCTCTACGAGTATACTTAATGTCGTTGTGCGTAAACTCTTTACCTTCCATGGTACTACCACACATGGAACAGTTTCCACATTTAACATGCCCTGTTAGCCGTGGGAGGCCCCAAAGATTGTCAATGGTTGTTGCTTGGGGTGGAGAGGGTAATGCTGCACGCACCAAATGGTCTTTTAAGTTCTTTGATTTCTTAAAGGCAAACATCGGTTTGTCTAATTGGAGCAGACCTGCATTGACCACTGGCCAGTGTTTTTTAATGCTCTTAGTGAGTGCATTAGATGCTGGAGAGAAAGTTGTCACACAGACCAGCCGGTCCTGTGTTTTTTTAACTTTGGGCTCTAACAATACTTCTCTGGGGCAGTACCAGGCTCTTTTTAGCGAGGATTTAATGAGTCTGCGTGGGTAGCCCCTGGCGCTCAGTTTGGTGCTAAGTACAGTGGCCTCTTTGAAATAATCATCTTTAAGAAAACAATTTCTTCTTAGCCTCAAAAATTGTGAATAGGGCAGGGAATCACGGAGAGCCCTAGGGTGGTTGCTCGTGTAACTCAACAAAGTATTACGCTCAGTTGGCTTCCTATATAGGCTAGTGATCAGAAGTCCTTCTCTGTCCTGTATCATGAGGTCTAGGAAAGGAATGCTGCAGTGGCTGGTGGTTAAGGTGTAAGTGAGCCCACTGCAATTACAGTTTAGCCAGTGTAAAAATTGGGGTAATAGTTCTTCAGAGTCACTCCAGATCATGAAGATATCGTCAATATATCGCTTCCATAGGGCTATGCCACTATGGAAGGGATTTGACGTGGTAAGGATGCGTCCATACTCAAGGCTATCCATATACAATACCGCTAGGTTGGGGGCAAAAACAGCCCCCATAGAGGTACCTTTGATCTGGCCATAGTATTGGCCATCAAACAGGAAATAATTCTTGGATAGACAGATCTCTAGAAGTTGCAAAATAAATGTCGTTGGCATGCGATGTGGTCTAGGGCGTGCGTTGAGAATGTCTTGAATAACCAGCATAGAGTCGTTCTGTGGTATGTTGGTATACAGTGACTCGACGTCCAGAGTACAAAGCACACTGGACGTGGAATCAAAGGGACGTTCCTCTATCAGATTGATCATATGCATACTATCCCGAATATAGCATTGGGTAGTGGGCACAAATTCTTTGATGAAATAATCGACAAACAGACCAAGAGGTTCCAGGACTGAACCACATCCCGACACAATTGGTCGGCCCGGGGGATGTTCCAAATTCTTGTGCACCTTAGGAAGCGTGTATATCACCGGAGTGCGTGGTGATTGTGCATTCAAAAAAAGATATTCTTTCTTGCTGATGAAGCCAGAATCAAGCCCTTCCTTGGTGACTAATTGTATCAAGTTTTTTATCTCGCTAGTAGGGTTTCTGGGGAGTTTCACATAGTGAGCAGGGTTGTTTAATTGTCGAAGGATTTCCATTTTGTATGTATCAAGATTTTGTAAGACAATGCCTCCGCCTTTATCTGCGGCTTTAATGACAAGTGCAGAATTGGATTTCAGGTTTGTGATTGCTCTTTTTTCGTCTAATGAGATGTTGTATGGTATAAACGAGTGGCGCTTCTCAATGGTTGAGAGATCATTCAGGACCAGTTTTTCAAAAGTAGAAATTTCTGGTGGTACCATACTGCTAGTAGGAGAAAAAATGGAGGGTGGTCTAAAAGGAGTATTAGATATAGGTGCAGGTTTTGGATGGAGTAGGAAAAAAGCATGTAGTCTCAGTTTCCTAAAAAAACGCAATAGTTCTGTTTGAGTGTCCAAATAATTAGGACGTATAGTTGGCACAAAAGACAAACCCTTACTGAGCAATGACAATTCACTGCTGGAGAGGGAATAATTTGTAAGATTGAAGATAGGCAAGGAGTGAGAAACTGCTGGATCACTAGGGATAGACATTTCATTCGCTAACAGGGGAAGTTCTGAATCTACCATTGGGAACTGTAAATCTACCATTGGTAGTGCTGGCGCCTGGTGCTGCGTTCGCCCGGTGGGTAAGGCCAACGTTGTGCTGGTTTGGTTTTCCCTCTCTTTGGGGGGTCGGCCTGGCCTCGCGGTAAAAAAGGCGGTCTATTGGATGGGCCAGGTGCTTCTCCTTGGTCAGAGTTGTCAGATGACTCGGCCGAAGTATCAGAAAAGTTAACTAATGTCTGTCGATTATTATAACGACCCCACGGTCTTTGGTTGTAGTTTTGGGGGCCACTATATGCTCTGTTAGTATAAAAATCTTTGACCAAGTAGGGATATGCTCTCTCCTGCGAAAAGTTTTTAATATCCTTTTTTACTTTGTTTGTTTTCTTATTCAACTCTATTCTGTGAAAGTCGTCTACAGTTTTTTTTACTTCATCTAGTAATTTCTGGCAATCTGGTACAGTGCACTTGTCTTTGATTTGTTTTTCAATATCCAAAATCTCCAGTTCCAATTTCTTAAGCTCTTCAGTGGCAATGTCAATGCCTAGTGCCATCCACTGTCTAGAGCAGTTAGTGCTGATGTAACTGAACCCTGTGGTGTATTTTGGGTTGTCCGTAAATACCCCCGGTATGTTGCGGACTTGTAACCCTAGGGGAATAATTTTGGCCTTAAGATATTGGGTGAGAAGAAGAATCATAAGTTCTAGTCTGACTGCTTTTTTCTTAATTTTTTCTAGTTGATCACCAAGGGGGACATTGAGTGTGCTAGGACTATCAGGGGTGTCTGTAAGTAAGGACGGACCTTCTAGGAGTTTCTTGAAATGCTCCTCGTCATATAGGGGCGTATGGTCTGACATGCCAACCAGGATACAAGGAAGGAGGAGGAAATGGGGGGGTGATCAGGAGGGTGTAAGTGGGAGGATAAACAAGGGAAAGTAACCCACTTCAAGAGGGGGTAAGGGTGCGAACCCTTGCAACCAAGAAGTTGCGCTGCATAATCTTTTAAATAGGACAAGGGAACCCAGGACGCAATAAGCTAAGGACCATGGGTAGAAACTTATTTCAAAAGACAGCGGTCCTTAGAAAGGAAGGGAATTAGAACAATAAATATAGACTCGATAGAACTATATTGTTAAGAATGCCCAGCCGGACACTTTAATTTCTTGATGAAAATAGTATAAAACAAGGGAATGGAGCACACCCTTACACCCTCCTGATCACCCCCCCATTTCCTCCTCCTTCCTTGTATCCTGGTTGGCATGTCAGACCATACGCCCCTATATGACGAGGAGCATTTCAAGAAACTCCTAGAAGGTCCGTCCTTACTTACAGACACCCCTGATAGTCCTAGCACACTCAATGTCCCCCTTGGTGATCAACTAGAAAAAATTAAGAAAAAAGCAGTCAGACTAGAACTTATGATTCTTCTTCTCACCCAATATCTTAAGGCCAAAATTATTCCCCTAGGGTTACAAGTCCGCAACATACCGGGGGTATTTACGGACAACCCGAAATACACCACAGGGTTCAGTTACATCAGCACTAACTGCTCTAGACAGTGGATGGCACTAGGCATTGACATTGCCACTGAAGAGCTTAAGAAATTGGAACTGGAGATTTTGGATATTGAAAAACAAATCAAAGACAAGTGCACTGTACCAGATTGCCAGAAATTACTAGATGAAGTAAAAAAAACTGTAGACGACTTTCACAGAATAGAGTTGAATAAGAAAACAAACAAAGTAAAAAAGGATATTAAAAACTTTTCGCAGGAGAGAGCATATCCCTACTTGGTCAAAGATTTTTATACTAACAGAGCATATAGTGGCCCCCAAAACTACAACCAAAGACCGTGGGGTCGTTATAATAATCGACAGACATTAGTTAACTTTTCTGATACTTCGGCCGAGTCATCTGACAACTCTGACCAAGGAGAAGCACCTGGCCCATCCAATAGACCGCCTTTTTTACCGCGAGGCCAGGCCGACCCCCCAAAGAGAGGGAAAACCAAACCAGCACAACGTTGGCCTTACCCACCGGGCGAACGCAGCACCAGGCGCCAGCACTACCAATGGTAGATTTACAGTTCCCAATGGTAGATTCAGAACTTCCCCTGTTAGCGAATGAAATGTCTATCCCTAGTGATCCAGCAGTTTCTCACTCCTTGCCTATCTTCAATCTTACAAATTATTCCCTCTCCAGCAGTGAATTGTCATTGCTCAGTAAGGGTTTGTCTTTTGTGCCAACTATACGTCCTAATTATTTGGACACTCAAACAGAACTATTGCGTTTTTTTAGGAAACTGAGACTACATGCTTTTTTCCTACTCCATCCAAAACCTGCACCTATATCTAATACTCCTTTTAGACCACCCTCCATTTTTTCTCCTACTAGCAGTATGGTACCACCAGAAATTTCTACTTTTGAAAAACTGGTCCTGAATGATCTCTCAACCATTGAGAAGCGCCACTCGTTTATACCATACAACATCTCATTAGACGAAAAAAGAGCAATCACAAACCTGAAATCCAATTCTGCACTTGTCATTAAAGCCGCAGATAAAGGCGGAGGCATTGTCTTACAAAATCTTGATACATACAAAATGGAAATCCTTCGACAATTAAACAACCCTGCTCACTATGTGAAACTCCCCAGAAACCCTACTAGCGAGATAAAAAACTTGATACAATTAGTCACCAAGGAAGGGCTTGATTCTGGCTTCATCAGCAAGAAAGAATATCTTTTTTTGAATGCACAATCACCACGCACTCCGGTGATATACACGCTTCCTAAGGTGCACAAGAATTTGGAACATCCCCCGGGCCGACCAATTGTGTCGGGATGTGGTTCAGTCCTGGAACCTCTTGGTCTGTTTGTCGATTATTTCATCAAAGAATTTGTGCCCACTACCCAATGCTATATTCGGGATAGTATGCATATGATCAATCTGATAGAGGAACGTCCCTTTGATTCCACGTCCAGTGTGCTTTGTACTCTGGACGTCGAGTCACTGTATACCAACATACCACAGAACGACTCTATGCTGGTTATTCAAGACATTCTCAACGCACGCCCTAGACCACATCGCATGCCAACGACATTTATTTTGCAACTTCTAGAGATCTGTCTATCCAAGAATTATTTCCTGTTTGATGGCCAATACTATGGCCAGATCAAAGGTACCTCTATGGGGGCTGTTTTTGCCCCCAACCTAGCGGTATTGTATATGGATAGCCTTGAGTATGGACGCATCCTTACCACGTCAAATCCCTTCCATAGTGGCATAGCCCTATGGAAGCGATATATTGACGATATCTTCATGATCTGGAGTGACTCTGAAGAACTATTACCCCAATTTTTACACTGGCTAAACTGTAATTGCAGTGGGCTCACTTACACCTTAACCACCAGCCACTGCAGCATTCCTTTCCTAGACCTCATGATACAGGACAGAGAAGGACTTCTGATCACTAGCCTATATAGGAAGCCAACTGAGCGTAATACTTTGTTGAGTTACACGAGCAACCACCCTAGGGCTCTCCGTGATTCCCTGCCCTATTCACAATTTTTGAGGCTAAGAAGAAATTGTTTTCTTAAAGATGATTATTTCAAAGAGGCCACTGTACTTAGCACCAAACTGAGCGCCAGGGGCTACCCACGCAGACTCATTAAATCCTCGCTAAAAAGAGCCTGGTACTGCCCCAGAGAAGTATTGTTAGAGCCCAAAGTTAAAAAAACACAGGACCGGCTGGTCTGTGTGACAACTTTCTCTCCAGCATCTAATGCACTCACTAAGAGCATTAAAAAACACTGGCCAGTGGTCAATGCAGGTCTGCTCCAATTAGACAAACCGATGTTTGCCTTTAAGAAATCAAAGAACTTAAAAGACCATTTGGTGCGTGCAGCATTACCCTCTCCACCCCAAGCAACAACCATTGACAATCTTTGGGGCCTCCCACGGCTAACAGGGCATGTTAAATGTGGAAACTGTTCCATGTGTGGTAGTACCATGGAAGGTAAAGAGTTTACGCACAACGACATTAAGTATACTCGTAGAGATTTCTCGAATTGTAATAGCACTAATGTTATTTATGCTATTGTGTGCCCATGTCCCATGATTTATATAGGACAAACAACACAGAAGGTGCGTACAAGATTGTGTCAACACAGAAGCAGAATACGCTGCAGAACGTTGAATGCACCTCTGGTTGATCACTTTACAGAACTGTCACATTCTGAAATGGACTTTAAATGGACTGTCATTGATGTGATCAAACTCCCTAACCGTGGAGGCAACTTACAGCAGCTACTCAACAAACAAGAACTCCGTTGGATTCTGAAGACCCGAAGCTTGCACACTGGGCTGAACCGCATGGAAGATTGGACTTCCCTAATCTAGTGTACATATATGTCCTTTGGTATTTAATGTATGTTGTGTTTGGACATAACCTCTGACCTTCTCTAGGACTGTGGCTTGGATGTGAATTTGCCACTAGATCTGTGATTCAAGATTAAGCACTGCATGGTGTGACAGTAATGCTTAATTCACTTTACCAAGTGATTTTCACTTTCATTCACTTTTTAAGTAATTTTCACAAAAAAAATATTTTTAATTACCCCTCACTGCTCCCTCGAACCCCGCCCCGGTATTGACACTTCCAAAAGGGCCGTCGGTCTAATCAGTAACTTGTCCCTTGTTACTTTCTAGCTTCCCATTGTCGAGCCATGTAACTTCGGTAATAGAAGGACTTGTATTAAGTCCTCCCTCTCTGCCTACTCATTGAGGTTGATGCCCTATCCAAAATGGCCGCCCCGCCGAGCTGCGCTCCGATTGGCCAAACTGCCCCATGTGACCGCACTCGGGAACTCTAACACCGGGTCCCGGGACGTCTTCCCGGTTGTGAAGATCTCCTCACGCTGTGTAAGGACCCCCATTGCGGACCTGCACCCTCCGGACTACAGGTAAGCGCTCTACAACTGTGGCGCTCGATGTCACTAGTAGGTTATCAGAACGAGTGTAGCAGGCTAACAACACTCGACCTGGAAAACGTTTTTTCCGAAAATCTGTTTCCCGGATTAACATTAGGCGAACTAAACGGCACCCTATTGTGCTTTTCCCTCTGCAGATTCTTGTACCTGGGCATTGTTCCCTATTGACCCCACAGTAATTGGGCAGACTATAATCCCTAGGTAAGTTTTTTTAAATAACCCCATGGGCGATAGCAAGGTCATGCCCACCCCCAATTCTAACAAATCATATCCCCCTCTTTTGCCTTTAGAAAGTCACCAAGGCCTGTAGACTTTCTTTAAAAACGACCCTCTCCATATCCGGACTGGTAAGCTGTTCATCCACAGTTGGTTCACGGCCTTCACGAGTTCGCATGCTGTGTTCACTATTATGACCTTCTGTCAATCATTCACCACGTCACAATTTGTCACTAACGAGACGTTCACACTATGAACCGACGCAAACCACTTGTTTTTGCGGTCACCCAGTGCAAGGACATATGTCCCCCTCGCATCACAGTCCACACGAGTTATGCCGTCAGTCCCATTAAATACAACTCGATTGATCTGGAAATTCACTGTGCGTGCATGGCATGTATCGCACCTCCTCACCTTAAACACTCTGGCATGTAGTGAGTGTGGCAATAATTATGCAATGAAGACAAGCGAGCAACTAACTGACATGTTCCAACCTTTTTTTGTTTCCCCTTTCTCTCATTTTTTAATCTGTAATATGTTTGTTCTGTTTGTATGTACAACATATTTATGTCTGTTCAGGGGCTTAAACTGATTTACTAATTCTTTAGGCAATTATTCCTTGTCCTGAGGATGAACCAATAATATGTATGGTTCGAAACGTCGTCGACAAGTAGTACACTAAATGCAGAGTTAACATATTATCTGTACATGCATGTGTGTACAATGTGGATTATCACTGTTGCAATTTTCATTGATTGATAACCTGCTGTTGCCTGAATATTCCCTCCTCTTTGTTCTGTCCCCCAAGTGTGTTGGTTGGACATCGGCTGGTGTCCCACTTCCATCGCACTGTGTGCTCCATTCCCTTGTTTTATACTATTTTCATCAAGAAATTAAAGTGTCCGGCTGGGCATTCTTAACAATATAGTTCTATCGAGTCTATATTTATTGTTCTAATTCCCTTCCTTTCTAAGGACCGCTGTCTTTTGAAATAAGTAGACTCGATGAGGGCCACTGATGAGCGGGCGGCCCTGCTCTTGGTGGATATAGACAGGGCTTTCGACTCGGTGAGTTGGACCTATCCGTTCGCGCTCCTGCCCCATCTTAATCTAGGCCCGGTGTTTATCACCTATGTCAAACATCTATACACGGACATCACGGCATCCGTACGTGTCTCCAGAGCGATCTCGGAGAGGTTTACCATCGGCTGGGGGACCCGTCAGGGTTGGCCGCTGTCCCCATATTTATTTGCATTGATTATGGAGCCCCTCGCCTCTTGGGTACGCATTGATGCGCAGCTATGGGGCTTGGTGTGGGATGGGGGCCTTACTGATAGAATCGCCCTCTATGCGGACGACGTCCTCTTTTTTCTCACTGACTTACAGAGATCGGGCCCCCGAGTGTTGGAGATAATGCGTATCTTTGGCGAAGTATCGGGCCTCTACCTTAACCCGCGTAAGTCCACCCTGTGGGTGCTGGGAGATGGGGCAGGTGCGGGCTCATGGGCGTCTGCCTTGTAGGTGGCGGCCGGGGGCATATTGTATCTTGGAGGTTTCTTGTCAGAGTCCGCGACGATCTCGTGGGAGCGTAACGTGCTACCGGTGTGGGAGAGGGTCCAAACGGACGTTAAAACATGGTCTCGGATGCCCCTTACCATATATGGCAGGTCGGCGATCTTAAAAATGGTCGCCCTTCCGCGCCTCCTCTATCAATTGCAGAACCATCCGCACCCAATCGCACATCAATGGTTCCGGCAGGTCAATTCCGTCCTGGGCCGCTTCTTGTGGGCCGGAGGTGCCACATATTGTGGTGGCCTGGCTACATCTGACATCCTCTCATATTACCAGGCCTCTCATCTGTTAGTCTTAAATGAATGGTGGTATGGGGATGGAGGAGACCCGGCATATGCTCTGGAGCGCTCGCTCATGGGGAACAACACGTTGCATACAATCTTGTACTCTGCCGGGCTCCGGAGGCGGCTGCCATCTGCCACACAGGTGGTCTTTGCGGTTTGGCGACAAGCGCTGCGCCGCATGGGTTGGTGGGGTAGGTTGACGGCGGAGACCCCATTATGGCATAATGGGCGGCTTCCCGCGCTGGCCTCGCTGGCGGGGTTTGGCGGATGGGACTCTATAGAGATTTCCTCGCTTGGAGACGTTATGTCCGGTGTAACTCTCAAGTCGTTCCAGGAATTACGGGATGAATTCCACATGCCTAAGACTCAATTCTTCAGATACCTACAATTTCGACACGCACTGGCACCTAGCCTGGTTGGGTTGGTGTCGCTGCCGGAGTTCAGCCCTGTGGAAGCGAAGGTTTTCATGGGAGATCTTGGGGATAAAAAGGTGTCCCGCATTTATTAGACGCTGGTCACCCACTGCTCCCCCTCCCTGCTTCCCTTGAGAGACGCCTGGGAAAAGGACGTAGGGTCCCTGGATGAGGATGACTGGAGGGAGGCATTGGAGTCCCCACGTGGGACAGCTATTGCGGTACGACTTCGACTAATCCAATTCAAATATCTGCACAGGGCTTACTATACACGGGAGTGGCTGTGGAAGGCGGGCCTGATTGAGTCCCCGGAGTGCCTGCGCTGTGGAGCTGAGCTAGGTTCCCTGCTACATACTGTGTGGTCATGTGCTGGCTTGACTAGGTTCTGGAATGGTGTGTGGGGTTGCTGGTCAGAGGTGCTGGGCTGGGATCTCCCCCGCACTCATCGTCTGGGTCTCCTTCATGAGCTAGAGGGCGTGGGAGGAAATATTTACAAACGTCACCTTTTGCTGTTGGGCCTAGTGGCGGCCAAGCGGGACTTGGCACGAGCGTGGAAGAATGAGCGAGCCCCCCCCCCCCCCGAGTGCATGGAAGTCTGGACTGGATTATTTTATGGGGCTAGAGCGCCCGGTGTTCGAGGCCAGAGGTTGCCCCCGGAAACATTACAAAATCTGGAAACGGTGGGCAGATTACAGGGGTTTGACTCTGGATCCCCCAGCAGAACCGGACGACGATCTAGATCTGGGTGATGGGCACTAAGCCTAGAGTGGCGCATGGCGCCTGGCATACGGACAGCACTTACAGGAGGCATAATGTGATCGCGTGTACAGGGCTAGGGAGGGATAAGGGGTGGGTAGTGGGGTTCCTGGGTAGTTGTGGGAGGTGGGGAGTTGGGGAGAAATGTTTCTTGCATTGATTGGGCTACCATGATATACATGTGCTGATATGTTGCAGTGACCTCCTGATAGTGGAGAACTGTATCTATGCCTATACCTGATGAATCAATCAAATTTGTTGTGAAAGAAAAAAAAAAGCGGTGTCTGTGGGGTGGAGCTCAGGAACTCAGTCTTGGAGTGGACGCACTCGCGGGACAACTTTGGTGCCCGAAGAGATTACTCCCTGAGCCCCGGTCTGCGGGTTCCCGACTTGGTGTTCAGTGCTTGGCCCAAGGATGTTGAAGTCTCCGGTGCTGCAAATGAATCTGGTGAGGTGCTTTGTACATTAACTGTTTATATAACTGTATTCACAGTTTCATATTTATGTATATAGTGTGGTGTATTCATTGTTTGTTGCCTTTCACTCGGTGCCTAAGAAATTATTAGCTTCAGTGACTTATTGCCTTTGCCTACATTATTAACAAAGCTTATTTTTACCTCCAGAGGAGTGTTGGAGTTTCTGTGTGAGTAAGTGGTGTGCGTAAGTTCAGATTACACAAGTGGGCAAAGCAATACAAACATTTTTTTTGTTTGACGCTTCATACATCTGAAGAATTTTTGTTTCTATTTTTCTTTTCTTTTCAATACATGAAAACAGTTATATCACAATACAGTTATATATACATCATTATTACAGTTACACATACGTCGCAAATGATTAAACCAAAAAGTGTCTTTCCAAAGGAATATTTACAAATAGATACCACTGTTTTTACCCATATTGGGATACATTTCAAGAGTCCTATAGTTGTCAATGATATTCCCTGGGACCAAAACTGGCTAGGTCCTCAAAGTATCCTGATTTCTATGGTCCTGTATAGGGTCGGAGGTAAAGTTTTACAGTCTCTTGCAAAGGAACATAAACGTTTTCCACTCAGCTGCCCTGACGGGGTCAGTGTTTCTTTTTCTTAGATTCCTCCAAACCTCTATTTGCTTCCTGCCGACGCGTTTCAACCTTATGTGTGGGGGACCAGAAACTTCAAATTTAAAAGGTCTTCTTCAGGGCTCTGCTTTGTTTTAGTAGGACATCTTATGTACCTATAAGGGTAATAGGATCATTTTAGTGTGTATTTTTATAATTAACTTGTACTGTACATTTATAATTATGAAAGGTGTCCTCGCGTATCTACAATGACGCTTCCACGCGTCTGTTCCACAGACCTTTATTGTATCCATTATGCTCAGCGTGAAGGAGTTAAACCGGATATGACGTGCGACGCCATTCTCCGTTTGATGTTTATTTATATGTTGCCATAGAGATATCACGTGTTTGTTTATATCTTATTTTACTCGGCAGTTACTTTTCATTTTGAATAATTGCATTAATACAGTCCCTAGTACTGCTTCGCTACATATATTTATTTCACTCGATTGTGAAATTGCGATCCCGCTAGTTTGCTTGCTCTCGTGCTGAATTACAAATGTTGTATTTGCGGAAAGGTTCTCTAGACGTTTAACTTCTGTTTGTGTTGCACCGGAGAATTTGCGATCTTATAACTTTCTTTTGGAGGATAAAATCCTTCTTATACTTCAGGCCCGATCTTTTTTTCAATGAACTTTATTGTATCCATTATGCGCAGCGTGGAGGAGTTTTCCATAGGCTTTATTGATGATGTTTTTTTCAATACCGTGGGTTTATTTGTACAGCGTTTGTCAAGATTCCTGTCATTGTATCCGGGGTCCATCTCTGGTTTCTATGATTGAAGGCGTCAATGCACTTGTTACAGGGTTTGTATGAAAAAGTTTTTGAATTACTATTATCCACAGTTCCCTAGTTCAGTCATTTCATTCAGACCGTTCTCAGTTGTCCCTAGAAACATAATGGTTCGTGCCTCTATTTTTGTTAACATTTGCTCGATGTTGTTTCCTGTTATGTGTCGCAGCACTGTCCATTTTATGTTGTTGGGGCCATGCCCCATCTCTATTCAGTGGGCCACCATTGGTAAGTTAGGTGTTTTACATCTAATGCGTGATCGATGTTATGAAATGCGTGTCTTAACCGGTTGACTCGTTTTTCAACATAGGCCTTCTGACATGGGCAGCTGATGCAGTATATTACATTATGAGTATTACAGTTCATGAAATCATCATGTGTCAAGTATTTTTTCCCATATGTAAATTGTGTACCTTCCAGTGTGCTGTCACAAGACACACAGTTCTCGCATTTTCTGTGTCCTTTTACTCGTGGTAACGCCATCATGGCTCTTGGGATCTGTCTGGTTTCTGGATTGTTGTATTGGCCCTGACGAGTTTATCTTTTATGCTTTTATTCTTTTTCAGTGCAAAGATAGGAATCTTTGTAAACGGTTTTAGACCTTTGACCATATTCCAGTTCTTTCCTAACTATTTTTTGTACTACATTGGTTATGCCTGAAAAAGTGGTGACGCACACAAGGGGTGTCTCTTCTTTCTTTATTCTAGGACTCAGCATTCAGTCACGAGGGGTGTATCACGCCCTTTTTAAAGCTCGTTTGAGCAGCTTTTTTAAGGTAATGTTTATGGCCCTCTACAAAGATTCCTATCTTTGCACTGAAAAAGAATAAACTTTTCAACAAAACAAGGGGACCCAATAAGTACCTAGGGACCTTGGGCAATCAACTATTAAGGAGAACAACGGTCCTTAGGGTTAGAATTTTTCACAATTCAAATGAAAATATAGACTCCAATCAGTACTATATCAGAAAAATTTTCAGTACCCAGCCGGCCGGGCCTGAAATTTTATTCAAGTATAAACATAGATAAAAAGACCACCAGAGAGGTCTAATTAAGAGGCTGATAGGGTACAAGCCTGTACCTATCCAGAACACACTCGAACAAGGTTCGGGGGTGAGAAAGGTAAGAGAAGAAAAGAAGGTAAAGAATATCAGGCAAAGAGGACATGGGAGCCAACTGTCCCTTGCATCATTAGCACATTTTGCAAAGCAAGTTCAGACAGACAATTACTGTAACAATATTAACACAATGGAAAGGTTACAGAATTGTAAGAGTGTCGACGGCGTTTCGATCCCTGGCTCCTAGTGAACTGGGATCATCATCAGGACTTTATAATATATTGCCTGTTTGTACTTTTTGTGAAAACCTGTTAATAGTGGGGAAAAGCAAGATGGGAGAAAAGAAAGAAGAGATTCTTGTTTAAATACAGCACTTGTTTCAGGTACTATGCACTTAGATTCACATGTTATTCATCCGTATCATGCCAAGGTGCTTGACGATAGCTTATGCCCATTCATGTTGACATCATATTTAAAGTGGTCCAATCTCATGCTTTCAGAGAGAGTGCACACGGATTATAAATTAAACTGACTCGGTTCATTACACTGTGGACCTGCTGACACTATCGTGATTGTGGCTAGAGTGTCGTTTCCAAGTTTGGAACAGTGGTGGCTGCGACGTGTACATGCAGAGCGTGAAGATCAATGGATCAGTCCGGCGAGACTATCTCAGTGCCTATTGTGATTTCAACAATGTTAATGTGATAAAGGGACAAACCTTTCAGAGCGAGGTTCACTCTGCTCCAGTGGGTCGAGAGAGGGTGGTTGGGATGCCTGTGACAAGAAGAACCTTAAGTACATATTTTCATTTGAATTGTGAAAAATTCTAACCCTAAGGACCGTTGTTCTCCTTAATAATACTGAAAAAGAATAAAAGCATAAGAGATAAACTCGTCAGGGCCAATACAACAATCCAGAAACCAGACAGATCCCCGAGAACCATGATGGCGTTACCACCAGTAAAAGGACACAGAAAATGCGGGAACTGTGTAGAAGCAGGAGCCGAAGTTGGGATCTTCGACAGGCTGTGCAACAGCGCCGCTATGGTGTCAGACACAGGAGGCCAAACTGGAGCTGAGGAAGAGCCAGCCAGCTGGGTAACAGACGTGATGATGAATAGAAGGATGGCATCGGAAGAGGATGGAGAAGAATTTAATTTAATGACTATCTAGCTGTTTTATGGTGTGCATGGCTGCGCAGTAAGAGACTGAGTGATTAAAATGCAAAATGCTTGGCTATAGTAACTCGTAACAGCCACGTTTTTCTGCTCATGCTAACTGCTCACTGGATGTGCTAGTCCCTGTGATGAGAAGATATGAGCCTTGGCACCCAAAGTGTGATTTTCAAAAATCTAGCTTGCTTAGTTGAAACAGTTCATACTTTTTACTTATTTTTTTTAAAACAAATTTATTGTGCAAGGTATCACTGATATACACAGCAATTCGCCTACAACCCTGAGGCCGGCAGCGTATACACAAGGCACATCACACAGCTTATCAGCCCACATCCTGGAGGCCGGGCAGCGTTGCTTTCACGGGTTGCAATATTCAATGAATTATAAAGTGTGCCTCCTGCGCTACAGTAAAACTAGGTGGATCTCAAATTTTTATATCAAACAAACAACGAGGTATCAGCCCAACCTGCTGCCATCAGGACTCCTACTTCTTGCGTATAAGCTCGACAATGTGGCTCTTGACAATGAATCCATCCGTCAAAGTTCTCTCCCATTGGTCATCGCCTATGGCCACTAAGTTCCACCCTATTTTGCGGTCTCGTCTATTAAGCGGAGTTCAGTAGTGGTACCTGTGTGTAGTGTGCATCCCAGTTTGTAAAGTAGCTCTGTCCTCTGTAGTACTTGGGCATTAGCTCCTTCTGCTGCTCCTGTCGGTGTCTCTTTAGCTGGGCCCTCTCCTTTACCTTTCAGGTATGCAGTGTATAACCCCCAGAAGTTCTTTGGTCTGTTCCGTGGAGGGAGTAATTCGCTGACGTTTTCAGAGTGTGTGCAACAATAAAGGACATTGTGCGCCCACTGTGTCACTGTACACTTTTTACTTATGAAGGCTGCTTACATGTTATCTCTTCAGAGCTCATCTATGAACCTCCTTGTAGTCTTGGTGAGAATTCAGTCATGTAATCAATGCTAGAAATTTCTGTGACGTGCTATATATGTGTATCCTGTCAGTCTGCTCCGGAACTTACAGGTTTAGAAGAACAAGTTACTTACCTTCGGTAAAGATATATCTTTAAGAGACATACATTAGTTATAGATTCCATACCTTAGAATTACCCCCAGGCGTCAGACTGGATCCTGAGATATATTTTGGTAGCACTACCCTTGCGCGTCGGTAGGCGGTCGTGATCTCCTGGATGACGTTGCAGTATCTACTTAGACGCTCCCCCTGTGCACTGATGTCAGTTCTTTACATGACATTCCACGCCAGAAGCGTAGAGCCATGCAAGACACTGACTTCTGGTGCACAAAACTAGGGCCCTGAAAGGGAGTCCCTTACTCTAGAAGTCAGGTCACAGAACGGAGGATGGGTGGGGCGGTAAGGAATCTATAACTAATATATCTCTTACAGATATATTGTTACCATAGGTAAGTAACTTGGTCATCTGAAAGAGACTATTAGTTATAGATTCCTTACCTTAGAATAGATGCCCCAGCAATACTAACCCCGGAGGTGGGTCTGCGAACCAAGTTCACACCAGAAGGTCCTGGAGAACTGAACTGCCAAAAAAGCCATCTCTCCGTACTTGGCGAAGGGGACTCCACATCCCAAAGCAGGAGTGGCTGCCGTTGCCATGGTGGAGTGGGCGCGCAGTCCTACTGGAGGGTCATTTTTCGCCAAGGAATAACATTTTAATGCAAAGGGCGACCCATCGAGAGATGGTCCGTTTTAGCACTGCCCGACATTTCTTGGCGCCCACATAACTAACAAAGAGATGATCATCCACACGGAATTGTTTTGATCGATCCAGATAAAAAGATAGGGCACATTTTAGATCCAGACAGTGGATTCTCTCTTACTCCTTGGAAGGGTGCGGGCGGGAAGAAGGTGGGCAAAGTGATGGTCTATTCTATGAGGAAAGAGTTAACCACTTTGGGCAGAAAAGAAGGTTGAGTTTGAAGAACAACCTTGTCCGGATGAACAACAAGGAAAGGAGGTTTAGAAGAAAGAGCCTGAAGCTCACTCATCCTGCGAGCAGAGGAGATAGCAACCTGATACGCAGTCATGAGAGTCAAGAGCCTAATTATGTAATGGCTTGAAAGGAGCACACATAAAGGCCGTTAGAACCAGATTAAAGTCCCACTGGGGCATTATGAAGGGAATAGGAGGAAAGGGGTGAGTAATGCCCTTAAGAAATCTATTTACAATAGGGGAATTGAAAAGAGAAGGCTGATCAGGAATCCGAAGAAAGGCCGAAATGGGCAAAAGATAGCCTTGGAGGGTGCCCAGAGCAGAGTCCTGCTGGGCCAAAGAAAGAATAAAGAGGAGAACCTCTGATAGAGGGGCAGAAAGGGGATTCACAGTCTTTGCTGTGCACCATGCCACAAATGTTTTCCATCCACAGGCATATACCCTTTTAGTGGAGGAGAGCCTGGCTGCCAAGATTACATTACAAACGACGGGAGTAAGGTCGAAAGCGGTCAACTGTCGCCGCTCAATCTCCACGCATGAAGGTGGAGGCTGGACAGGTTCGGGTGGAGGACCGTCCACTGCTGCTGCGACAGAAGATCCTCCCGAAGAGGCAGTATGATTGGAGGATCGATGGCCATGTACAATAGCTAGGGATACCAGACTCTTTGTGTCCAATCCGGAGCCACAAGAATGACTAGGGCCGGGTCGCGCTTGATCTTTTTCAGCACTCCGGCCAGAAGTGGTATAGGCGGAGAGGCGTATAGAAGACCGCAACTCCACTCGCGACGAAAAGCGTCGCTGAGCGTGTGCCGCCTTGGAAATTCCAACGCACAGAACTGCTGACATTTCACATTCTCTTCAGTGGCAAACAGATCTAACTAAGGCTCTCCCCGCTGCTGGGAGAGACCGTGCACCACCTTAAAGTTAAGACACCATTTGTGATCCATCACGCACCTGCGGCTGAGTTCGTCCGCCCTGACGTTCAGGGATCCTGCCAGGTTTTAACCACCCGGAGCACCAGAAGGTTAATGTGGAGCCCAGATTCCGCCAGAGACCAGACACCTCTGATCGCCGCCTCTCCAAGGTGGCCGCCCCATCCCAGAAGAGATGCATTGGTGACCACCATGAGGTCTGGTTGGGGAAGGGAGAGGGATCTGCCTCTGACCCAATCCTGGTTCGTTAACTAACACTGCAGTTGTTGCGCAGTTCCCTCCGAGATCTGGACAAAGTCGGAAAGATTCCCCCGATGCTGCGCCCACTGGTACTTCAGGTCCCACTGCAGAGCCTGCATATGCCACCTGGCATGATCCACCAGCAGGATGCCCAGCCCAGCAGCCTCATTTTCACCGAAATCCGGGATAGATGCTTAAACATTGGCAATACAGCCCAAAAATCCTAGATTCACTGTTCGGGAGGATAGGCCCGAAACCACATTGTGTTCAGAACAGCCCTGATGAAAAGGAGCGACTGAGAGGGCGTTGGGTTTGACTTGGGCACGTTGATAGTGAACCCCAGTGAATGCAGGAGGTCAGCCGTAGTCTAGAGCTGGGAGACGACAGCCTGGGGCGAGCCCGCCTTCAACAGCCAGTCATCGAGATGAACAAGTTACTTACCTGAGGTAACGCTTTTTCTGGTAGATACAGTATCTGCCTGTGGATTCCTCACCTTGTGTCGGAAATTCTTATCGTAGCTTTGCGCCGACGTGGACCTCATAGAGACACGGCATCGCACGCTACTCCGCTGACGTCACCGACGCCCATAATAGGCCCACGCCGGCGTGATGACATCAGTTCCGCCCTTTTTTCCGTGCCTTCGAGGCACACGGACGGACCAATGACAGTATATATATATATACATAGTATACACAGTACACAATACTCAAGATAACACACAGTGTGAAGCAAATGTAAGAAAACATCTGAAATAACATTTTCTTTGACCATAAAAGACATACAATAGTTACTCTGGTATAGAAGAGTGGACAACGGGGAGGCAGGTGGGTCAGTGAGGAATCCACAGGCAGATACTGTATCTACCAGAAAAAGCGTTACCGAAGGTAAGCAACTTGTTCTTCTGATAGATACATCTGCCAGTGGATTCCTCACCTTGTGAATAGAGTCCCACAGCTGTCCCCACTCCCGGAGGAGGGTGTCCACTCTCTTATACCAAAAAATCCTGGAGGACAGAGGGCGCAAAGTGGCCGTCCCTCCTCACCTCGGTATCCAAGCAGTAATGCTTTGCGAAAGTGAGGAGGGAGGACCAAGTTGCGGCCCTACAAATATCCTCTACAGGAACACCTCTAGACAATGCAGAGGTTGACGACTTAGCTCTTGTAGAATGAGCCCTTATAACCTCCGGAGGCTCCTTACCGGCCAAAGTGTAGCAGATCTTTATACAGAGGATGATCCATCTTGAAAGAGTTCTTTTATGAACCGCTCTTCCTTTTTTGCAGCCAGCAAACCCAATGAAGAGTTGGTCATCCACTCAACAGTCTTTAGTTCTGTACAGGTAAAAGCTCACTGTCCTCCTAGGGTCCAGACGGTGTAATCTCTCCTCCTCCTTAGAAGGGTGTGGTGGAGGATAAAAGGTAGGGAGGGTAATGGATTGTCCTAGGTGGAAGGGAGTCACCACCTTAGGGAGAAAAGCAGCCCTGGTCCTAAGAACCATTCGTACAGCATGAATGGTCAAGTATGGGGGCTTGGAACTAAGAGCTTGAAGCTCACTTACCCTCCTTGCCGAGGTAATTGCAACGAGGAAGACTGTCTTAAAAGTCAAAAGCCTCATAGGACACTTGTGTAAGGGCTCAAAGGGAGCACCCATCAAGTATGTTAAGACAAGATTTAAGTCCCATTGAGGCACAATAAAGGGAGTGTGAGGGAATTTATTAGTGAGACCCTTCAAAAATCTTAAAACTACAGGAGATTTGAAAAGTGACAGCTGGTCCGGCAAACATAGAAATGCCGACAAGGCCGAGAGATAACCCTTGACTGTGGCAACAGCAAGCCCTTGCTGCGCCAAAGAGAGAACAAATTGGAGAATATCAGATAAATGGGCTTTCAAAGGGTCTACAGATTCTCTCCACACCAGGTGACAAATTTAGACCATCTGTAGGAATAAATGGATTTAGTGGAGTCACGCCTAGCCGATAATATGACATCCACCACATCGTGAGGGAGAGAAAAGGAATTCAGGTTACCCCGTTCAATCTCCAGGCATGAAGGTGTAATGTCTGGAGGTGGGGGGTGTAGAACCTGCCACTCCATCTGAGAGAGGAGGTCTGCCCTGAGAGGGAGACGGAGCGGCGGGTGAGAGGAGAGGTGGAGAAGATCTGTGTACCACACACTTCTTGGTCAATCCGGGGCTACCAATATGACTTGGGCCCGGTCTTGGCGAATCTTCCTCAGAACCCAAGGAATCAAAGGTATGGGAGGAAACGCGTAAATGAGTTGTCTTCCCCAACTCAACTGAAACGCGCCCCCCAAAGCTCCTTGCATCTGTTACAGGAGACTGCAAAAAGACGGGCAGTGAGCATTCTCGTGAGTGGCGAACAGGTCCACCTGAGGAGTTCCGCACATCTGAAAGATGTCATGAACTACCTCTGGATGGAGCCTCCACTCGTGGTCGGCCGAGAATTGCCGCACAAACGTTCAGAACTCCGGCCAGATGATTTGCCATCAGACAAATCTGATGGTCCTGAACCCAGGACCAGAGCCGCAGAGCCTCCCTGCTAGACACTGCAACCCCATTCCTCCCTGCTTGTTGATGTACCACATCGCGGTCATGTTGTCCGTCAGGACTTGGACTGAGCGACCACGAAGGGAAGGGAGGAAGGCCTTGAGCGCCAAACGTATCGCCCGCAATTCCAGAAGGTTGATATGAAGCAACCTTTCCTCTGGAGACCAAAGACCTTTGATCTCCAGGTCCCCCAGACGAGCACCCCACCCTAGAATGGATGCATTGGTTGTTACTGTGGCCACCGGAGGAGGCAGTTGAAAAGGCTTCCCCAGAGACAGGTTGCTTTCCACGCCCCACCAAGTCAGATCTGCTGCAGATTCTCTGGAGATCCTCACTGACTCCCTGAGATCTCCGTTGTGCTGATACCACTGCCTGCGGAGGCACCACTGGAGTGCCCTCATGTGCCAGCGTGCATGGTTGACCAACAGAATGCATGAAGCCATCAGACCGAGCAGGCGAAGGACCTTCAGGACTGGAACGACCGCTCCATTGTAAAATAAAGGAATCATTTCCTGAATGTCGCGAATCCTTTGAGGAGGAGGTAATGCACGTCATACAGTTGTGTCCAGTACAGCACCTGTGAACAGGATGCGCTGGGAGGGCACCAGGTGAGACTTGGGTACATTTATCGAAAAACCCAACCTGTACAATAACTGGGTTGTTGTCTCTTGCAGATGTTGGAGCAGTCTCTCTGACGACTCCGCTTTGATCAGCCAGTCGTTCAAATAGGGGAATACTGGAATCCCCGACCTTCTGAGATGTGCTGCCACCACCACCATCACCTTGGTAAAGACTCAAGACGCAGTAGTAATTCCAAAAGGAAGCACCGCAAACTGATAGTGTAGCGACCCCACCGTAAAACGGAGATACTTCCTGTGCGACTTCAGGATTGGGATGTGAAAATAAACATCCTGCAAGTCGAGCGACACCATCCAGTCTTCTTCCAGCTGCGCTTGAAGAACCTGCGCAAGGGTGAGCATCTTGAATTTCTCTTGTTTTAGATAGAGATTCAAGATCCTGAGATCCAGGATTGGACGAAGTCTGCCATCCTTCTTGGGAATCAGGAAATACCGGGAGTAGCATCCCTGACCCATTTCCTGCTCTGGAACCACCTCTATCGCACCCTTTCTTAATAGAGTCTGCACTTCCTCCTGAAGAAGTAACAGATGTTCCTCTGTGCAAAAACCTTGGCAAGGAGGGTAATTGGGAGGGAATTCCCGAAAGGGAAGGGCATACCCATTTTCTACGAGATTGAGAACCCAAAGTTCTGATGTAACCGATTCCCAATCCCGTAGAAAGTAGGTAAGCCGACCCCCCACCGGACCTGCATGATCCTGAATGGCGGATCTAGGGCTGCTTTTCTGTGGCTGGGGGGTTGGAGGAGGAAGAGGCCTGACGTCCATGAGGACGAGCTCTTTGCTTTCCCCTATAAGATCTGTACAAGGGATTCTGCTGCTGTTGTTGTTGTTGCTGCTGACCTTGTCGGTAATTCCGAAAGGAAGAGCGTCCAAAACCTCTGAATCTCCTGGCCGAAGAACCTCTGATCTGGAGACCTAAAGATTTAGCAGTTGCTCTACTGTCTTTAAATCTCTCCAAGGCCGTATCAGCCTTCTTGCCAAAGAGACCAGATCCATCAAACGGCAGATCCAGCAAAGCCGCCTGAACATCTGCCAAAAAGTCTGAAGATTTCAGCCAAGCCGATCTCCTAGTGGCAACCGCAGTGCCCATAATACGTGCCACCGAGTCTGCAGTGTCCAGACCACTCTATCACTTGGCGTGCCGCAGCCTGTGCATCTAACACCTCCTCAAAATCCCTCATGTTGACATCAGGAATCTTAGGAGCTAAAGCACGCATAGTATCCATAAGGGCATGCACATACCTCTCCATAAGGCAAGTGGCATTTGTTGACTTCAACGCCATACTTGCAGAGGAGAAGGTCTTTTTAGCCACCTGATCTTGTTTCTTAGCCTCTTTATCACCGGGAACCTGAGGAAAGGCACTCACATTCTTCTTGGAACATGCTGCTTGAATGACTAGACTCTCAGGTGATGGATGAGACGTCAGAAAAGCAGGGTCTTCAGGTGCAACCCTGTATCTTCTCGCCACACTCTTGGACACTGCAGGAGCGGACAGTGGTTTTTTTCCACACCTCCATAATAGGTTCCGTTAAGGCATCATTAAACGGAAGCAATGGTCCAACTACAGAGCTTGGTGAATGTTCAAGTTCAAGTTCAGTGATTTGTATAGCGCACTACTCACCCAGAGGGTCTCAAGGTGCTTGTGGGAGGTTGGGTGCATTACTTATCGAAAAGCCAGGTTTTGAGCTGCTTTCTGAAGGAGAGGTGGTTCTGCGTAAGACGAAGGTGAGTGGGGAGAGAATTCCAAGTCTTGGCAGCTAAGTAGGCGAAGGATCTTCCTCCCATGGTGGATCTATGGATGCGCGGAATTGCGGCGAGGGCTTGATTGGATGAACGTAGTTGGCGGGTGGGTGTGTAGAAGGATAGTCGTGTGTTGAGGCATTCAGGTCCTAGGTCGCAGAGAGCCTTGTGTGCGTAGGTGAGGAGACGGAATGTGATTCTCTTGTGTAATGGGAGCCAGTGGAGGTCTTTCAGGTGGCCGGAAATGTGAGCATGACGGGGGATGTCCAGTATGAGCCTGGCTGAGGCGTTTTGGATGCGTTGGAGTTTTTTCTGTAGTTTGGCTGTGGTTCTGGCGTAAAGGGTATTTCCATAATCCAGTCGACTAGTGACCAGTGCGTGGGTGACTGTCTTTCTTGTTTCGGTGGGGATCCAACGGAATATTTTTTTGAGCATGCGTAGGATGTTGAAGCATGAAGATGAGACGGCGTTGACTTGTCTGGTCATCGAGAGAGAGGAGTCGAGGATGAAGCCCAGGTTATGTGCGTGATCTGTAAGTATGGGTGCTGTACCCAGGGCCGGTGGCCACCATGAGTCGTCCCAGGCAGAGGGGGGTGATCCTAAGATGAGGACTTCCGTTTTGTCCGAGTTTAGTTTTAAACGGCTGTTCTTCATCCAATCGGCTACTTCTTTCATTCCTCCGTGTAGATTGGTTTTGGCGGTGTTTGGATCTTTGGTGAGGGAGAGGATCAGCTGGGTGTCGTCTGCGTAGGAGATGATGTTGAGGTTGTGTTGTAGCGCGATGGATGCGAGGGGGCTCATGTAAACGTTGAAGAGGGTGGGACTGAGCGATGATCCTTGTGGTACGCCGCAGATGACTTCGGTGGCCTCTGATTTGAATGGGGGGAGGCGGACTCTCTGGGTTCTTCCTGCGAGGAACGAGATGATCCAGTCCAGAGCTTTTCCTTGTATTCCGACGTTGCTGAGGCGTTGTATGAGGGTGTTATGACAGACTGTGTTGAAGGCTGCGGAGAGGTCAAGTAAGATGAGGGCAACTGTTTCTCCGTTGTCTAGTAGTGTTCGGATGTCGTCTGTAGCTGCGATGAGGGCGGTTTCGGTGCTGTGTTTGGCTCGGAATCCGGATTGTGAAGGGTCGAGGGATTTGTTGGATTCGAAGAAGGCGGCGAGCTGATTATTGACGGCTTTCTCAATGACTTTGGCCGGGAAAGGGAGGAGTGAGATGGGGCAGTAATTCTTAAGTTCAGAGGGGTCTGCTGTGGGTTTCTTTAGGAGGGCGCTGAGTTCGGCATGTTTCCAGCTTTCCGGGAAGGTAGCGGAGTTAAAGGAGCAGTTGATGACATCGCGGAGATGGGGTGCGATGATGGAGTCTGCTTTGTTGAAATGTGGTGGGGACATGGGTCGGTTGGAGAGCCTGAGTGGATGGAGTTCATCAGGCGGATGGTGTCTTCAGTAGTGATTGGGTTCCAGGCGCAAAGGTTGTGAGAGTGCTGTTTTGGTTCGGAGGTGGGTGGAGTGGTCTGATCTTCGGGCTGGTTATCAAAGCTGTTAAGTATGTTAGCGATTTTGTTGTGGAAGAAGGAGGATAAAGAGTCGCAGAGGTCTTGGGTGGGAGTGATGTCGTTGGTGCCGGCGATGGGGTTGGTAAATTCTTTGACAATGTTGAATAAGTTCCTTGCTGTTGTGAGCGTTGTTGTCGAGTCGGTCCTTGAATGCTGATTTCTTGGTGGATCGGATCAATTGGTGATGTTTGCGGATGGAGTCCTTGAAGGTGGTCAGGTTGTGAGTGGTTGGTTTTTTTTCTCCAGGATTTCTCGAGGGTACGACATAACTTCTTGGATTTCTTAAGGTCATCGTTGAACCAGGGGGCCTTTTTGCTACCTTGTTTGATCTGGTGGTTTTTCAAGGGTGCTAATTCGTCCGCGCTGTGGGTGATCCATTGTGTGAGTTTGGTGGCTGCTTCGTTTGGGTTCGATGATATGGTAGGAGGGTTTTGGGTAAGCGATGTGAAGAGTTGGTCGGTGGAGATTTTGTTCCAGTTTCTTCAAGGAATAGGTTGTGGGGGGTTGTGAGTCGTGGTCTTTTTGTAGATGAAGTGGACGCATCTGTGGTACGTCCAATGAAGCGCTGTGGTGTGATCGAAGGAGATGTGTTTGCTGGAGGTGAAGATCGGGTCGAGCGTGTGTCCGGCTAAGTGGGTGGGGGTGTTAACAAGTTGTTTGAGTCCGAGATTGGCCAGGTTGTCCAGAAGGGTGGTGGTGTTGCTGTCGTTTTTCTTTTCCAGGTGGAAGTTGAGGTCTCCCAGTAGGATGTAGTTCTCGGATGTGAGGGCATGTGGGCTGATGAAGTCAGTGATGTGTTTGTTGAATTGCGTGCGGGTTCCTGGTGGTCTGTAGATGAGGGTGCCTCTAAGTGTGGTCCTGGGGTCGGTGTGGATCTGGAAGTGAAGGTGTTCGGCGGCCGCGAGGTTGTCGTCGGAGCTGGTCGTGATTCGGGTGGTGTTCTTATGGACGATGGCGATGCCTCCTCCTGTTTGGATGGTGCGGTCTTTTCGGATGATCTTATAACTGTCCGGGATGGCTATGGCGATGTCGGGTGCTGATGAGGCGTTCATCCATGTTTCAGTAAGGAAGGCGACGTCCGGCGATGTAGTGTCGAGTAGATCCCAGAGTTCAATGCAAAACTTCTGTAAGAAGATTGGACGTCCTTTGAAGGTGAATCAGATCCAGATGGCAACTCCCACTCTGGTGGAAATCCAGGCTACCAGCGTCAGCCAGGTCCTCAAAACAGTCCTCCTCCAGTTCACCTTCCTCCATATCAGGATGTGACTCTATATACCTTTGCTCTTCTAAAAGGCGTTGTGCTTCCCTTCTGGACCTCTCCTTCACACGCTTCGCAGTCGGATCTACCAACGGCTACGACGGAGTCGGGATCGACGCCGGTATCGAATCCGATGGCCCAGTGGGATGCTCTCGAGGTCGATCTGGAGCGGGCGACGCCGGAACCAGCGTCGTCCACCTCGGCCGAGCCGGGTATTGCCATGGCGGGGTCGGAGCCGGCATAAATGGCATGAATGGAGCAGGAGGATAGGAGTGATGGACTCCTAAATTGAAGGCCAGAGGACCTATGGTACCCGAAGGTGCGCCAGAGGGGTACCACGCCCTTGTAAAGACACCATACATAGCGTTTAGAAACGATGATGGGCCCTGGCCTGGGGCTGGGAAAGGTGGTTGAAAACCCTCAGGCTGATCTTGTGGAGTGTTCGGAGTCGGTTCTTCGACAGGCGCAGATTCCACATCCACATGAACCTCATCACGGGCCGGGGACGGCACCGGAGACGGAGACGGATTCGAAGACGGAGCCGGCGACTGAACACGCGACTCCGAAGGCGAGGCCTCACTTTCATGATCTGAGACATCAAGCGTAACCACCTTGGAACGTACCTTCTTCGGTGACCTCGACCTCGAGCCCGACTCCTAACCGGAAGGAAGTCGGGACTCATGTTTCTTCTTCTTATGTCTCCTTCTCGACTTCAAAGCATGGTCTGAAGCGGACCTCGAAGACGACTCCTCTCGAGACCTTGATCTTGACTTCGATCTCGACCTCGCCCTTCGAGAGCGAGACCTCGAAGATTTTCTCTTGCCAGCCTTCAGGTACGCTACCAGGAGTTTGGTCTCTCTTTCTCTCAGGGCCTTCGGATTCATCTTACGACAAGATGAACATCCATCCACATCGTGATCAGAGCTCAAACACCAAATGCAGTCCTCGTGCAGGTCAGTAATGGACATCATTTTCCCTGCAGGGCTTGAAGCTGGCCTTCTTTGTCGACATCGTGAAGAAACGAGAAACAAAGAAGCAGAAAGTGAATAATAAGGTAACAAAGTCACCAGTTGGCTACTGAGATTCCCAAAACCGTTAGCGTCGACGACGCAGAAAAAAGGGAACTGATGTCATCAGGCCGGCGTGGGCCTATTATGGGCGTTGGTGACGTCAGCGGAGTCGCGTGCGATGCCGTGTCTCTATGACGTCCATGTCCACGTCGGCGCGGAGCTAGGAAAAGAATTTCCGAATGTTGCTGACGCAAGGGGATATTCACAAGGTGAGGAATCCACTGGCAGATGTATCTATCAGAAAGGGCAAGACTGGAACCCCTTATCTGCGCAGATGAGCTGCAACCACTGCCACTTTCGTGAACACCGAGGGGCACTGGTAAGGCCGAAAGGGAGCATGGTGAACTGAAAATGCTTGTGGCCTACTGTGAACTGTAGGTAATGCTGGGGGGCAGGCAGGACGGGGATGTGAAAATAGGCGTCCTGCAAATCCAACGCTACCATCCAGTCTCCAGGGTCGCGGGCAGACAGAACCTGAGCTAATTTCAACATTTTGAACTTCTCTTTCCCAAGGAAGCGTTTGACGTCCTTGCGATTCAAGATAGGACATCGGCCTTTTTCCATCTTGGGTACCAGGAAGTAGTGGAAATAACAACCACGACCTACTTCTGGCATAGGGACTTGCTCGATAGCTCCCTTAGCCAAGAGACTTCCTGACGGAGAAGGGCCAAGTCCCCAGAAGGATGTCTGTGAGGGCCTCATTGAAAGGCAGCAGAGGCTCCAAAGAGGCCGCTGCCGGTTAAAGCACCTTGGTCTGGAGGTAAGTCCTGACCACCACCGTAGGAAGCTCAAGGTTCAAGGCCTTGGCAGCCCTACGCAACACCACAGCGTAAGAGGCTCCCTCCTCTGTAGCCACGGTAGGGGGGGAAAGCATGCCAAGGTCTGGGGAGGTGTCCAGACCACGGCCCTCACCCAAGTCCTCTCTCACGTCCGGTTCATCCATCTGGTCTGCCAAAGGGTCAACAGACCAGGCCTCCCCACCCTCCCTTGGCTGCCACTCAGGGCAATAAGGAACACCAGGGTAGAACAGTGGTACAAAAGTACTGGTGCAGCTCCGTGTCCAAATCGAGGAGGCCTGGGTCGACGTCGGCAGGGGACACAATCAGTGTAGGAGGGGGTGAGGGTGTAGTCAATGAATTCGACGCCAGAGGACGCGTCATAAGGTCGACCGGCGCTGAACCGAATCCAGGCCTGGATCTCTCAGGGCCCTGTGGCACCGGCATCGAAGTCCTAGAACCCCCATCCGAGTCCACGGGGTCCGAAGGCGCACCGGCGGAGTCGAGCTGCCCAAAGATGGAATGGAGGGTTGTGTAAAAACTACGAATCTAGGCAGGGGTCGCTCCGGCTCCTGGGAAGGGAGGGCAGCTCGGAGCCGACCCAGTATGCTCCGTGGGCAGAGCCGGAAGGCAACTACCGTCCGCATCACTCGTCCGCCGACGGACGGGGAGAACACAAAGAGCGACGGTGCTTCTTCACCTTCTTTTTGTGCTTCGACTTACCCAAAGACAAAGACTTCGAAAAAGAGTGTTGGTGGTGATTCCGCGACCGGTCCCATGACCTCCCTCTCGACCGGGACCTCGAGCGGCACAGAGCTGACTGCTGGGCCTCCAGAAACATTCGGGACTGCTCCCGCAAAGACTTCGAATTTATGGCCCGGCAGTCGGAGCACGACTTCGGGTCGTGGCCGCACTCCAGGCACCACAGGCACACAAAGTGCAGTTCTGTAACAGACATCAATTTGTGACAGGAGTCACAAGGTTTGTAGCCAGTCCGCCGATGTAAAATCCCTGTGTACCAGGAGTCGATAGACTCAAAAAAGATTTAGACAAAAAGTAAAAAAATGCTAGTCAAAAAGTGACTAAGGTACCGCTCTCTCCGGATCTGCTCTGGCTGGTGCGGAAAAAGAAAGAACTGACGTCAGCGCACAGGGGCGGTGTCTAAGTAGATACTGTGATGTCATCCCGGCAATCATGACGTCGACGACGAAAGCGGAGTTGACTGATGCCACCTACCGTCGCTCAAGGGTAATGCTATGAAACAATTTCTCCGGATCCAGTCTGACGCTCGGGGTAATTCTAAGGTAAGGAATGTATAACTAATAGTCTCTTTTAGATGCACATTTATAATTAATTTTTTTCACACAACTCAACACAGCAAATTAACTTGCTGAATGCATTGAGTGAAAGGGAAAGAGCAAAAAGGCTCCATATTTGTAAAGATGGAGCATTTCGGCTCTCTCCTTGCGGTGGTGTACTGTGTGCTGCCTAGAGCCGACGCAGGCACCGCTGCACCATAGTGCAAGGGTGCCTGGATTACAGTCAGGATTGCTTTGTGCAGGAGGTACACCTTCCTGCACAAAAACAATCCTTTGTGGTATATTTTTCTTACTATGAGCATTGGAACCTGTAGTACACATGGAAATAGGAAACAAGGAGAAATAAAGACATTTCTCCTTGTTATGGCTCTGTTGGACAAGCACACCATTTTGGCATAAGCCGCAGTTCACAAGTCTCTGTAAATCTGGGTTTGCGTCAAAATACATTGGTTGATGCATGGGGACAACCATGCTCCACCCATGTAACACCTACCTGAAGCAAAGTAATGCAAGGCAACATTATGCACTGCCTTGCTTTATTCTGTATCTGCAAAGCCACACAAAGTGGCTTTGCATGACTAAGTAAATGGCAAAAATTATTTTGCGTCCGGCCTGAGCCACAAAAGTGACGCAGCCCTGACACCAAATCAAAGTAAATCCTTAATTATTTTTTTTTGCAATAAATACGTTTTAGACTAAACCTAAATCATATGACATTTTTCTTCTATAACATTTTTGCATTTGCAACTTATGAAAACCATGAGCTGATGCATGAAGACTGGAAACTACTTACTACCTTTCCTTCTTGCATCAAAGAACCTACCAATGCGTATTACTCATGCAAACCCTGACAACAATAGTTTGTGCAAATTACCATATGGAAACTCATTAATAAGAACAACTTGGAGAAAACATAGTCCATATGTCTGCTCTCCTTTTCTAGGGGTTTCAGAAATGTTAAAGAGAGAATCTACTTGTGACTGCACAATCAGGGGTGATCTCTCTCTCAGAAACAAGTGGTCCCATTTTGGTGGCTTGTTTATTTTATTTGTCTTCACTTGAAGGGCTCATGCATCAATATTTAGCCATCATGCTGGCATGTTAGTTCCTGCACGAAATGTGACATTTGTTATTGGCTACACTGTGACAACTGAAGGGAATATTCATCCTAATCAGAGGTAGAAGATCTATGATTTGTTTCTCAGTCTAAATTATTTTCTAGAATGATATCTACGACTGTCTAGGTCTTGTCCCTGGAGCGGCAACTTGGCCTTTCTTCATTAAGTTGCTCTGCTATTTCATCTTACCAAAGGAGGAGGTAAAAGGAAATAAAGATTAAGACGCTTTACGTGTTGTAGGCTCCACCTATGGTTGTTGGGGAGATGGTGGCCCATCACATCTCCTGGGGGGAGACGGATAGAGCAACTGAAGCTAAGGGTACTGCATACTCAAAACCTGACTATTCAGCACTGATGATGAAGTTTGGATTCACAGTACCCTCAGCAGCAAGAAAGATCCCAAATGAGAAACAGTGTCTTGATTTAGAGATCATCGATGAGTCTTTAGACTCTCAATTCAAATGTTTTATCATCAGCAGAGAATGGTAGTGAGGGCCTTTGAAAACTGCCCCCCAATTGCAGGGGAAGAGGAATTGTCTGCTCGGGTTATTTAGCTAGAGTATATCCCAGTAAAAGTTTGTTCCTTGTGTTTTTCAAACATGCCTTACTTGTCCCACAGTGAACAGTCTCCCTGCCCTTCATTCACCTATGAGTGATAAATGTCAATTGGAGTCAATGTCAATTCTTCACACCACAGGACAATCTCTTATCAAAAACTACAAAATAGAGACTGAACAAGACAGATCAAATCATCCTACCTCCAGAAAACAATAGTATTTAGAGGCATGTGGCCAAAGAGGCTCCATACAGCTAAAATTACCAGAATGTAGGGATGGGAGGGGTATGGAACAGTTTTGCTAAGGGTATGTACATATATGGTATTTTTGCAGTGCAAACCTAACCAAAAGTCAGTAAAAAGCTATACAGGGTCAAAGACCAGAATAAAGTCAATGAGTGACTGGAGCGGTAGCTGCCTTATGGTTGATTAATATATTGCAAAACACTGTCCTTTAAAGAAGCGAGTATTCAATTCTTCCCTAAATTTGAGCAGGTTGGGGCAGTCCTGATGGAAATAAGGATGTTGTTCTCCAACCCGGGTGCATAGATGGAAAAGTCCTGCTATCTTGTTTTAAAATATTTTTCACACTTCTAGTCTGGAGTCGGATGGTGTCCTGGCTGCAGGTGTGCCAAGAACCACCAGGGATGGTGTGCTTGAGTGCAAGATAAGCATGGATGCTGGTTGGGATCAATCAATCAATCAATCAATCAATCAGAGTACTTGTAAAACGCGCTACTTACCCGTGAGGGTCCCAAGGCGCTGAGGGGAGGGGTTGCTGCTACTGCTCGAAGAGCCAGGTCTTGAGGAGTCTTCTGACAGCAAGTAGGTCTTGGGTTTGTCGTATGTGGGTAGGGAGGGTGTTCCAGGTCTTGACGGCGAGGTAGGAGAAGGATCTGCCACCGGAGGTTGTTCATTGGATTCGGGGGACAGCGGCGAAGCTGGCGAAGCGGAGCAGGCGGGGGTGTGAAAGCTGAGTCTGCTGTTCAGGTAGGCTGGTCTGGCATTGTGGAGAGCTTCTTGTCGATGGGGAGCCAGTGTAGGTCTCTCAGGTGGGGGTTGATGTGGCTGCGGCGGGGGAGGTTGACGATCAGTCGGGCGGAAGAGTTTTGGAAGCGTTGTAGTCGTCGTAGGTGTTTGGCTGGGATTCCTGCGTAGAGTGCGTTGCCGTAGTCCAGTCTGCTGCTGACGAGGGCCTGTGTCACCGTTCTTCTTGTTTCGGTCGGGATCCACTTGTAGATCCTGTGGAGCATGCAGAGGGTGTTGTAGCAGGAGGAGGAGACGAAGTTGACCTGCTTAGACATGGTGAGGGAGGAGTTGAGGATGAATCCTAGATTGCGCGCAAGGTCGGTGGGTTTTGGTGCTGTTCCCAGTGTGGTCGGCCACCAGAAGTCGTCCCAGGCTGAGGAGGTGGGTTCGAGGATGAGGACCTCCGTCTTGTCAGAGTTCAGCTTCAGACAGCTGCTCCTCATTCAATCTGCAACAGCCTTCATTCCCTCGTGGAGGTTGGTTTTGGCGGTGTGTGGGTGATGGCTTTGTAAAGTTTGAAAATGGTGCAGGCTGGAAAGGGGAGCAAATGTAGTCCCATCTAGATGAGACTGATGTGATCATATTTTTTCAGGCCTTGGATGAGACGTGCTGCAGCATATGGAATACCTTTATAGGGTGCCAGAGTGAAAGTCACAAAGGCGATGGAGCAAGGCATTAACACCATTCAAATGGAGGAGTACAAGGGTTATAAAAGCCGTTCTGAAGTCACTTTCTGGAAGAAACATTTTCAATTTCTTTAGAAGAGAAAACGGGTACCAGGCCATTTTTTTGCATAGAGTTCCTTGAGACTGAGGTTGATGTACAGGGTGAAACCAAGTGACTCAGTGAAAGTTGTAGTTCGCAAGTTTACTAGATTTTCTGTTGCTATAGGATGAGTGATGGTTGAAAGATAGCCAGGGTGTATTTCACAAGCTGCCTTTTAATGGGATGATTGAAGGGTGAAAGACACTGTTCCATCTTGCTAATGTGAGGGTTGAAATACACTGGTTAAATATTGCTAGAATGAGGGTTAAACAACACCCATCATGTTATGCACAAGATGCTCTGTCCTGGGCTGAGTGAGCGTTGAAAGGTTACCATTTTGTGATTCATTTGATGATTTGTGCCAAGTTGAGTGATAGATGATGTCTTAAGTTCATGGGTAGAATTTGTTTGATACAGCTCTTATGTTGTTATGACCCCAGAAGTACCTACAGTTTATGGAATACCTATCCCTACACTGCTCTATGCTGAGGACACAGTGTTGATGGCACATGCGCCAAAAGCCGTGCTCATTGGTTAATTCCTTCACACAATGTATGGCCGACTTAGATTTACTAACTTCATGAAATCGTTTAGAAAGGCTCAAGGCGAATCTGTTTTCCCACCCTCACAGTTGTCAATGAGCACCGTGAAAAAAAAATGTCTTCATATCTTGGGATTACTTTTGATTCTTCAGGCCTGTTGGGTGCCAAATATTACAAACCGTAGGTTAAAGCTCTCTAGACCTGTTGGTACCCGGTTTAATCTCCCAGGTTTAATCTCCCACTGCCACCTGAGGGGAGTACACTCCTACCTTTATTACAGATCTATAACACACAGTGTATTCCTGTGGCAACATATGAAGCAAGATCTGGGGTACTGCCAATTGTGCCGCCATTCAAGTGGAAGAAAATCACTTTTGCAGAAAGGTTTTGTACGTCCTGCTATCTACTTCACAATTCATATGCCATGAGGTACTCTGGATGAGTTATATGGAGAATCGTATCAGAGCCAGTCCCCTACTTCTGTGGCTATCCATATGGGAGACTAAGGAAGCGGAGCTGAATCAAACGATTATAAAATATTGTCTAGCATATGACAACGGTCTCAGTATCCCATGGCTAGCATAGCTGTTAAAAAAAATAATACATTCACGAGATTGGACTGCCCCGCCTCTTTGATGAGTCCTGTTTAGTGTTAAGACTGATAAAAAGGCTGTGAAATTGTACTTTGTTTTCCTCTGTGTTATCAGAACAATGTTAGTGACCGTTCCTGCCCATGTGACCGTATATCCCCTCAATCATTGTTACACTTTTTCTTGTTTTTCAAATTTTATCAAAAATACACTAAACCGTTTTTAATCTGGTTTATTAGGATGCGTCATTTTCAGCATTGCAGACCAGCCTTGCACTATCTTCAACTGCTGGGGGACATTGAATGTAGTTTTTATGTGGGCTCGTTTTTAAGATCAGCTGTGCGTTCACGTAGCACGAAGTGATCTATATTGATAATTAATTTTTAGCAAATTACGTTTTCTTTTATGCTTGCTCTTCTGTCATTTGTTTTTATATTGATTTAAATAATAGTGTGTATGAATTTAATTTGAACGATCATTTTGTAGTTTATTTTATTTACCATGTATGCACTTTTATGGTTGCGTTTTTTGCTTCCAAATAAAGAACATGAACTGAACTGACTATGTTTTTGGAGTGTAATGTTCTCTTTGTGATTTATTTTGGTTCAAAAGTCATGTCAATATTTGTGTGAAAAAATACCTTGCCTAGGCTCCTATGTTTAGTTTCATCTGAAGGAGGGAGATGTGTTGGGTATTACTTTCCATGTGTTCTATGTATCCCTGCACTAATAGTTGTGTGATGCTTCTGGTAATGCAGATATGCCACCTGGAGTGTTGGTATGACGGTTAAACAAGCTGAGAGCAGAGGTAGAGCAGGAAGACCTGCGCTCCTGGTAGGGTAACCTGACCTTGATACTTGTAAGATGCAACTGATGCTCTTAAGTGTATCCTGATCCATGAATAGAGGAGCTACCTGTTTGTACTGAAGAACCCAGATTGATTACTGAAGAAAAGACAATGGTTCTGTCGGGTATGCAAAACTTATTTCTTATATAACAATTATTGACTCGCACTCGAGTTTACGGCATGTGGAAAGAGTACGCGAAGTTGGCTCCTGTTTTTGACAGAAGAGATTCTGGATACAGGCTAGTGGCCGAACTGTATATTTGCCTTACTAATTTGAATTTTGGAAGCTCATCACACGCGACGGGACCATGTGGCCTGGAATTATCGCCATATGAAAGAACTGAATACTGGGAATACGTACAGCCGTGAACAAGTCGCATGTACTAATTTGCAAGAGGCGACGAAACACGTGTTGGCTTTGGAAACAAGAACGCCTAACATCAGGAAGATTGATTAAAAAGAAGAGAGAGTTGATACAATTGATCCACATTGTTGTGTATTTTTACAAATCTCTGAAAAGACGTTTTTCATGAAAATTACGTGTGCTAGGGTATAATTGTCTTGTTCTGATTGGTTTTACCACAGAGGTTTAGGGAGGCGGGTGGTTCTCCCCATCCCTATAGCACTGTTACGAATCAATATTGTCCACATTGAAATAACCTAGAGTTAATATCCCTACAGCGCCTATATATCCATCATCGATACCACCAAACTTGCTCTAAAAATTATTTCTTATGTACATAAATGAATTATCTTACTTCGAATCCTCACATGTAACACAAAGGACAATCCAATCATAAGGAACACACGAAAAAGAGCAGTTTTGAATGGGTAAACAGTTGTTTTATTATAAATTGGATCATTTATCAGTTACCCACGTTCAAATAAAGAGCTGTCATAACAGGTGTGGTTTTCAAGGTGAACAGTGATCAGGTGACATATTGGGCTCAGAGATACAATTAGGTGCGTGATATGTACAATGTGATTAAAATATGTACAGGGGAAGGGGAGGCCAGACTGGGAGCAATAACTCTGCTGCTAATCCAAGTTTAATTTCACGCGTAGAGCCTTGAACTGGCCCAGAAGGTAGCATCGATGTTTCAACCCAATATAAGCACTATTGAGTGGTCATTGCGGGTCTTCATCAGGACAAGGGGGTGGAGGAGGCAGGAAGGGACAGCCTAGTATACCCAGAGTGAATCCTGAGTAGTGGGACAGAAGGGCTCAGGTCTGTGTACTCCAGGCCCCATCACATTTGGTCCAAAGGCAAGGCAGCAGAAAGCAAGGGATTGGTTCCGCTATCTCGAGCAAAAGGGGGCTGCAGCGTCAGGCTGGTATTGCTTCTAATCAAGTTCAGTGGAATACTTTTGGGGGCCCGCATTGTCAGGCTGGTGATAATGTGGATTCCAGGACTCACTTCTGATCGGTCCAGTGCTGTGGCGATATCCAAAAGTTACTTGCGGGGCGGCGGCAGGCACAAGTCCTGTCAATCCAATGAGATTCATTTCAGTGGATTGACAGAACCATTGTTTTTTCTTTGATATATACCAGGTTCAGAAGGACACAGGGTCACCCCATTGTCTTCTTGATCAGATTGATTACTGCACACAAAGGACTTTGCAACAAATCACAAGACATAGCTATTGTCACATTTTCTGACGGATTCATGTTACACAATGACAGGAGACTACAATTCCCACTGTACCCACTGCCGATATGGACCATAAAAAAAGATACTTACCTGTCAAAGTAGGAGTCTTACTGTATCCTTTAAATAGCAGGAGGAAAAACAAACGTACCTATAAAGGGTCTGGCACTGTAACTTTAGCAGTAAACTTACCACACAGGAAAATAAACAAACGCCAGCCATTGAGGTGAGAGTGCAGTGCACTCTACTCCACTTCTTTCCCAGCGCTCCCTCCACTACCTGGCACGTTACTCAGGATTATTAGCGTAACAGTGAAAGGTACTAAGAATGCACTGCATACAAGGAGGAAGGAAGGAAGGAAGGAAGGAAGGATGTGAATCAATGAAAGATACTAACGTTGGAGAGCTGTAGGTTCAGGTTAGTAACTTTTTTCTCCTCTAGCACTTGATCTTTCATAGGTTCTCATTCTTTGTCAGAACAGCTAACAGTAAGACCAAACTACCATAAGATATAATGAATCTGGAAAGAAATGCATCACATCTTATTGAAATATGTTACATTGCAGCTTTTCCCACTGCTGAGTCTCACCTGGCTTGGTCATCTATGAATTAAAGCCTTGTGAATGGCCAGCAGGTATTTCATGTGGCAGCAGGGCAGATATCAGAATGCAGTATCCCCGCGCAGAGGGCTGTGCGCGTTGCCACAAATTTTGCATATTGCACTTTCCACATGCCTTGATGGGGGTCATACTGCTTTCGTATGGCAGAATGATATTGCTACATCCATACATTTGGTGATTCCTTGATGGAGAGAGGCTGGCTTTTTCGGGGGCATAAAAACGCAACCAGCAACTGATCAGAGTTCATTAAGGCTTTGGTGCAATCCATGTAGAATGTGAAGTATCTGCACACATCCAGCTGCATCTGAGGGATTTTGAAAAAAAGGCTGAGCACCACCGGCGTGTTCATAAGAAAATCATAAAGCACTTTAGAGATGAAGCGAGAATTGGTTTATAGTGTTACCTTGTCCCTGTGTAGAAATGTATTTTTTCATGTTAGATGTGTCTCTTGTTAATTCTCCTTGCAGAGCTCATGGCTAGCTAGGAGGAACACTAACTTCCAAGATAGATACTTAATATCTGCTCTGTGAATGGGTTCAAACGACTCTTTATAAGCTACTAGCAGCCCGCCCCAGCGTTGCCTGGGGCAATGAGGCTTTAGGGCCAACCGCCCGCCTTGGCCCTCGCCTGCCCCGACCCCCTAACGCTCCTACATTGCCCCAAGTGGAGTGTGTTATCTTTCAGCCTCGTCGTCCTTCACCCACCAGCAGAGCGGCTCAGACCATGTTTCTATTTGAAATACCTGACAACCAGGAAGTGACAGTTCATGAACGTAGAGACTGATGCTGCCTGGTTTTGTTCCATCGTTCCTGTTTGCACACACATGAAGTGTGCCAATTACTTTCTCATATCTGTGTGTACCACTCCCTCCCCGCTTGCACACTTGTGATGTGTTCCAGTTACTGTCACCTACATTTGAAATGTGCGAGGTTCCGCCTGTGTGCCCTGCTGTTCATCTGTGCTGCAAATGTTTTGTCTGGCCGTTTTACTGCCTTGCGTCACATTTTAGAAAAGCAGTACCGTCAACTGAGTCAGTGAATTATGATTTGGAACATTGCTACCGGCATGATTGGATACTTACTGCCACCTACTGGAGGAATGTTAAACTTTGATTTCGCCTGCACCTTCGTTACTAATGATTTCTCACATGGCATCCAAACCAGGATACCTTCGGGGGGGGGGGGGGGAAGCGGGGTGACGAAGAACTTACCTTTCCTTCTTCCTGCGAGACTGCATCACGCGCTGCCTGAGCTCCAGCTTGCTCCGGAGTCCTACTGCGTTGTAGGCAGCCTCGCTCCTCCTGCATTCTTCAGCGCCGCTCTTCCTGTTGCTTCCACGCCGCTCCGTCCCGCGCTCCCGATGTCATGACGCAGACGTCGCGGCCGGCGCTAGTTGCAAGGGACTACTTTTATTTATTTAAACATTTTTAAAACTATGTATATTTTTTATTTTTAAATAGCCTATGTCCTTCTGCTTGCCCTGCGGTTTTCAATGATGTCTTGGTTGTTCGGATTGGTGGTGTACTTTTCGAGTTTACCTTGCCAAAAGGTGCAAGTTCTCTCTTTATAATAGTAGTATAGATGATAACCAGGTGTCAAGTTCCCATCTGCCTGGGGGTTGTCACACAGGAAGAATGTGGTGTTCTGTCAAATGATGACACAAAGCTTCTTAAGGTTAGTGAGAGGTTTAATGTTATCACCTCAGCCAACAGCGTAGGCACAGTAACTGCCAAACATGCAGCCACTGCCAAACATGGAATTCTCACATAGGCAGAACCCACAGTCAGAGTTCTAACACTCACCTCATCGGGATGAGGTTCTGAGACTGACCTCATCGGAGATTAGGTTCAATGCCACACTTGTCCCTCTCATACAACGAAATTGCAGAATGACACATGCTGAACAAATTACTCACATAAAAAACAGGATGATGCAAGGTAGAGCAGAGAAAGAAGGAAAATAACTTTACACAACAAAATCCCTAAGATAAGCAGGTTTTCTGATCTCCCGAACGCTTCTCCTGTGGCATGTTGGAGTACTCATACAAGAACCCCGCACATCTGAATCACTAACCTTACCCCCACACGGTTGAGAGGCAAAAGTTGAATTATCAGGAGAAACAAGTGGTGGCCTTAAAACAGCAACCCTGCTCTTGTTCCAAATGCGACCATCATGCGTTTTTTTGGCATTCTTGAAACATTAAATCACTTGTGATCTCTTAGTAAATTTGGACCAATCAGCCCAACCTTTGGGAGCATTAATTTAGACATAATCTCCCACACTGACTTCAATGTTCCTAACAGACTTGCGGGAGTCAAACTCTTCTTTTCTCCTGTGTTGAAAAGAAATCTCCCTCTCTCTCCATTCACCAGGTGTGTTGTCAACACAACCTTTGCTCCAACTCATCCAACCAGGACACATTCTGGTTGACGGGGATCTGCCCTTGAATAATTCAAAAGGAGATTTACCCGTGGAGCCATGCGGGGAGTGGTGATAGCCCATCAATCAATTTGACAAGTCCTTCTTCCAATCCAAACCATTTACTCTTGCCAGTTGTATACCTTCTTTTAATGTTTTTTGTTTCGAAACGTTTTTTATTGGCATTTATAAGAAAGAGTACAGAAAAGAAACACAGCATAGTATTTAGTGCAATAATCTGTAGACACTGCAAAGCAATACTCTAGAAATGAGAGCGAGAGTTTGTTGGCTTCATATCTTCCCAATCAGTGGTAGCATAGCGAGTCAAGGCAATTAGGTGACATCACTTTACATATACCTGTAATAACCTTTTCTATGGCTCCATTGGTCTCAGGGTGATAGAGAGCAGATCTCTTATGTTCAATCCCACATTTCAATGAATAAAATTCTGTCTCACGAAAGCAGAACTGCACCCCATTGTAAGTAAGTAGGTACCTCGGATAACTCTCTGTTTTAAACACACCCTCCATGAATTTGATCACAGCAGTAGATGAGATGTCCTGAACACAAGACACTTCAACCCATCTGGAAGGTAAGTCCATCAAGACAATGACATAAGGCGTAGCATGCTCACCTCTTATGGGTCCAGGAATATCCATTGCAACCTCTTCCCAAGGATATTTGGGGAGAGTTATAAAAACCATGGGCAACTGATTATTCTTAAGCCCCTTGTCTCAAACCACACATTCAACACAATTTCTTATCATACACTCCACATCACGATCAAGTGAAGGCCACCAAAAATCTCTCCAAAGTCTTCCTTTTGTTTTGACAATGCCCAAGTGACCCTCATGAGCTAAACGTAAAATTCTACTCCTTAATTTCACAGGAGGAATGAGTCCAGTGCCTCTCAAAAGAAACCCTTTGTCAACAGCAAGTTCATCCACAATCTTCTCCCAACCTCATTCACAAACCTTGAGCTCAACTTTACTCCTAAAGCCTGAACCGGCGATGTCCCTAACTTAACACAAGATTTCATCATTCCACAGCTCTGTCAACCATTCATGTTCACTGATGGTACCTTCAGATACTTCACACACACACTTACTTCATCTTCCTCATTCAACTCATCATCACCCTCAACTTGAGTCAGTCAAATCTACAAGCCTAAACATACAATCAGCAGAATAGTTGCTAGCACCTGGAACATACTGAACAACAAAACAAAAATCGTGCAATCCCACAAACCATCTCCTTATTCGAGAGGATATCGAATCAAGACCTTTTTTTGTGAAGACTTCAACTAAGGGTTTATGATCTGTCTATACACTAAATTTAGTACCCCAGAGAAATTGCTTAAACCTCATGATGGACCAAAACACAGCTAGTGACTCTCTCAATGACAGAATAATAGTGTTCTGTGTCTCTGCAAGTACTGGAAATGCATGCAATTAAATTCTCCTTGCCATTTCGCATTTGAATGAGTAGAGCTTCGAGCCCTTTTCCACTGGCATCACACACAATTTTGGTGCTACTAGAAGCCTCAAAGGACTGAAGAGACGGAGCATTGCTCAACTCCTGTTTAACAATTGTAAAATCCTGTGAACATTCAATCCCCCACACAAAATCAGTATTCCTTTTTAACAGTTTCCTCATATTAAATGTCTTACTAGCAAAGTCTTTGATAAAACGGCTATAATACGCTACCATTCCCAGAAAAGAAGATAGTTCCTCCTTCGTTTTGGGTTCCACCAGAGTTTTATCATATCAATAAGTTCCTTTTTTGGTCTGATACCTGTAGAAGTAACCTTATAGCCAAGATAACTTACTTCAGTGACCCCAAACTTGCACTTCTCCGCTTTAAAAGTCAGACCTGCTGCCTGAAGTTTGTGTAACACCTCACGAACACATTGGTCATGCTCCTCATTGTTAGATCCATAAATGGATATGTCTTGATAGCATTTTACTCCAATTTGATCTTTCAATATGTGTGACATAATCTTCTGAAAAAGTGCAGCAGCAGAAACTAAACCAAATGGCATCCTCTTAAAACAAAATGTGCCTAAAGGAGTAGTAAAGGCAGTCAGATCTTGCAAACACTCTTACAATTCAACCTGGTGATAAGCAGACATTAGGTCAAATGTACTAAACACCTTTGCACCAGTGAAAGTTGTGATCATCTCTTCGATGTTGGGCAGAGAAAACTTGTCAACCACAACCTCCTTGTTGAGAGCCCTCAAGTCTACACAAAGACTAATGTCACTATTCCCCTTGCGCGCAACAACAATGGGAGCCAACCATTCCGTTGCTTCAACGCCATCAATGACCCCACAGTCTACTAACCTCTTGAGCTCATTATCAACAGCAGTATGCAAGAGCAAAGGAATCTGTCTTACTTTTACCACTACAGGAGTAGTATGTTCTCTTAGTTTGATTCTGTGTTTGTAACCAACCAACTTGCCAAGTCTGTTTTGAAATAATACATTGAATTCCTTTACAAATGTGTTTTGAGTACATTCAATCTCATCAATTTGTACCTGAGGAACTTTGTTTGGATGCAAACTAACACCCAACTCATTCTGATGGCCCCAAAACCAAAAGATCATTACCATGACAAGAGACATATCTTCCCGCATGTACATTTCCCACTTACACTAATGGCTGCTTCAAAATTCCCTATCGTGTCAATTTTGCACCCTCCATACCCTCCAGGTTGTATGTCCATCTGAGAGAGTGACTTATTGTTAGAGAACAACTCCATGAACGTTTGTTCAGAAATAAAAGTAATGCAAGAACAGGAATCAAATTTCATCACAATGTCCTTGCCATCAATGTTTACCACCTCAGAAGGAAACATTCTTTTGGACTCATCAACATGTAACACTATCTCTTGGCATGTTTCTTTGCTCCCACCCGTGCTATACTTTCTATCTCTGTTTCTGCAACATTTACTGAAATGTCCCTTAACCCCGCAGGAGTTACAAACTTGGGACAAAATGTATCATTGGCTCTATGGCCAACAAACCCACATCTAAAACAAGTAACGTTGAAGTACTGTTCAGTTTTCCTGATACCCTTTACTTCGGAGTTCTGCTTCCGCTCAGGAACACTTTGAGACTTAACTGCATTAATCACTTCCACTTTTTCCTTTTCCGAATAATTCACCTCCTTCCCAGCCTTGAGTTCACCTACACACTTCATGATGTGTCCCACCTGCTTTTCTACAATAAGAACCTCCTCAAGAAGCGGTTCATCTTTCATCCAAAGTTCCTCTAGCAACTTGTCACTGTTGCATCGCAACACAAACTGATCTCTAATCCTCGCCTCAGCTGCACCCCCACATTTTCATTTTGAGGCGAATTTCCTAAAAGTAGTGACAAACTCTACCACTGATTCATCCTTACCCTGAGACCTTAATCCATAATGGCATCGCTCTACAATTGTACTCGCAATTGGCAAATAATGACGATCTAATTTGGCTAAAGAGATCTCAAACTCATTTAAATCATGCTCTTCAGCATGTGGAAGCTCAGGTAAATTTTCAAAAATATCCTGGCCCTCTGCCCCTAAACAATGTAGCAACAAAGCACGTTTACGCTCTGCACTCAAATTAGTGCCACACACATGTGCATAATTCCCAAAAACCTTTTTCCATTTTGACCACACAAGTAAAGGTTCACCAGGAGAAGGTAGAAAAAAGGGGGGTGATGTAACATTCTGCATTTTGTAACACTGACAGAACTGTTAGATACACTTATTCTACACAAAAAGTAACATGAATAAGTGAATTATGAAGAAAAGTGAATAAAATAAAAACAGAAAAGTCAACGCCTTGTCGTAACCAATTAATCAGACAATTAGTTAGACTGGTTATTCCCATAAAACGGAGAGCTCGTACCATAAATGTAGACAAGTGTATTAAAATAACCTTGAGCGATGAAGAGTGATAAATAAACAACGTAAATCCCAGGTGGACACAATGCAGGAATCCTTAAACAATAAAATACAAGTTAGAAGGTCAGAAGACGTTCCTCTGAACTCAAACCTAAGCGGTCTAGATGATCTGCTTACTAGAAACCGACAGGGCCGGAAGGATGACACATGTGCAGAACATTAAAAAGCAGCAAGGAAATTAGAGGGCGAAAGGCTGTTTCTCTAAACTCCCTTCATTCAACTGAAATACGAGTTAGAGGGTGAAGAGATGTTCCTCTAAACTCGAACCCAAACGGTCTAGATGATCTGCGCAATAGAAACCGACAGGGCCAGAAAGATGACACATGCGGAGAACGTTACAAAGCGTTAAGGAAATTAGAAGACAAAACGCTGTTCCTCTGAGCTCCTTTCATTCAATTGTCCGCAATGCACACAGGCAAAGGCTGAAGGGCGAACAGACGTTCCTGTGAGCCCATTAGAAAAGTGTGTGCACATACCTCACTCAACTGAAGGATCTTCTCTGACAGCACGTACCATTAACCAGACGCTCATGACCACAACTCCGTCACGTTGCAGCATGAGACAGACCCTCGGAAAGGATAAGTTACTTATCTGTAATCCTAGTTCTCTTCCAGGGGTATACTCAAAGTATCCCCGCCCATATGCGGGACCCCGGAGTGTGTGGGGCGATATATATATATATATATATATATATACACGCGGGGCTCCACGTAGGTTGGTGGGAAGAACATGTCCTCAAAGCTCAACATGTGGGATACTGGACTGAGAACGTCGTCAAGTACTGGTGATATATTGACGATGTTTTTATTATTTGGCGGGGCACTGCAGCACAGGCAATTGAATTGGTCAATAATATCAATGAGAATCAATTAAACCTTAATTTTTTAGCCAATATCAGTCCAAAAGAAGCCGATTTTCTTGAGGTACATATAGAGATACAAGACAATAAAATAGTCACCAGTCTGTATAGAAAAGCTACGTCGGGAAACACAATCCTGCACGCAGGGAGTTTCCACCCACGACACACCATCACGAGCATCCCCTACGGGGAATTTTTGAGGATACATAGAACCTGCAGCACATCAGAACTCAGGGACCAGTACCAACAGGAGGCCAAAACTAGATTAATGGCTAGAGGTTACAACACGAGTAGGTTGGATGAGGCGATGAAAAAGGCTAACACTCTAAACCGCCTAGATCTCATTGACCCCAACAGAAACAAAGTGGGTACCTCTGAGGGTAGTGAGGCAAGTGGGGCGATAAGACTGATCACAGGCCACAGTCGTGAAGCACGCCAGATCACCAGGATTGTTAAGCAGCAATGGCCAATCTTTCTTACAGATCATGTTCTTAAAGAGATCTTGCCCGAGGTCCCGACGGTCACGTTCAGACGCGCTTATGCCGTGCGCAATGATCTGGTCAAAAATAACCCAGAAATTGCACCTACAGGTGATTGGCTGTCGGGCCGAAAAGGATTTTTCCGTTGAAGTACTTGCAGGGCATGCAAGTTTGGGGTTAATACAACTACTTATGTTACCCACTTTGATGCAACCCCGATACCCATTAAAGCTCACTTCACATGCCGCACAGAGCTTGCGGTCTATGTACTGAGGTGCAGTTGCAATTTGCTATACGTGGGCAGCACCAAGTTGCCAGTCCACGTGCGCATCTTGCAGCACTTGAGGACTATAGTCCATGCGGACCAGAGCTATCCAGTAGCACAACATTTTCAATCCGGTCATGGGAAAAACTTATCACACCTTAAGTATTTCGTGATTGATGCAGTGACCCCGAGCAAAAGAAGAGGAGACAAAGAAAAAACTTTGAGACAACTGGAGTCTAGATATATAGTGCAACTCAATAGCAAGGCCCCTGGGGGACTTAATATGGGGGAGGACCTACAAAATTTCCTGTGACTTCCCCATTCCAGTTAGGGCGCAGTGTGTCGTGATGGGGGTTAGAACAGTCAGTAATTATGACCCATTGGTATCAGTTCTATATTAGAGGTGTCCGCATTCTCTGATTTCCAGGCACCTATCAAGATTTGTATAGATTTTTATTCCCATGCCCTTTTATGGCAAGTATGAGATTAGGATTGATTACAGCACCAACACATAGCACTTTAACACAATATTTTTTTCACAAGACCATCCTCACATTGAATTAAGCACTTTTTTAGCACCACATGAGAGATTATCTGGTCAGTACCCTAATAGCGCTATGTATAAATTGAACTATTGCCAACTACATATAACGCAAATAATAATGCTGCTCTATTCTTACAGACAGAATGGGAATGTGCCATACAGCACTAGGGCGGGATATAACTATTTGAACATAAGTAGGGCTCCCGGTTTTCCGTTTTTATGGATTTATACATATAAATACAGACGGAAAACAAGTTTTCCTTTGTCTGTATTTATATATATAAACGGGAAAATACGAGTAAATTTTGCTGTACTGCCATCTGGTGACTCCCCCTCCTTAGAGGGTTAAGAGGCTTCAGCCCGGGCTGAGACGCACCCGAGTACTTCACAGGTCTTTGAAAGACCAGAATCGCCGGCCACAGGGGATTCGTGACGTCGCCCCTTGCCCCTAAACCGTGGGACGTGCCACCTGTGAACCCAGCCTGCAGTTCCTTCTTCTATCCCAAGAGGGCCGAGTCGGAGCCGGGAATCAACTGCGAGGTGAGTCTGCAGTTGTGCTCAAAACAGCGGCTCAAAAGTTCAAAAGCTGCAGGGCAGAGATACTCACCTCTGCCCCCACCTCAGACTTTCAAAGGGGAACAAATTGATTTGTCTGCCTTCAGACTTACACCCAGAGGCGGTTCTCCCATGTGGGCGTTTGGGCGCCGCCCCCCCTGTTTTTTCGCCGTGCGAGAAGGCAGAACAATGGTAGTTATCATATTATATAACTACCATTGTTTCTGCCTTCTCGCACGAAGAGAAAGCAGAACTTCCTGGTTAGAGTTACTCGAGGCAAGGGGGGAGTGGCTTGGGGGAGTGGCTTGGCCATTGTTGTTAATACTGACTGTTTGGGCAGCCTGGGGCCGCCCAAACAGACAGTATTACCAACAGTGGGAAAGCCACTCCCCCAAGCCACTCCCCCCTGCCCTCGAGTAACTCTCCCTGTTCTCTCTGTAGGCTGCTGCAGCAGCAGCCTACAGAGAGAAAATGACGTCACCTGGGGCAGCCGGCCGCACCAATGGAAAACGCGTCAGTGGAGAGGGAGGCTGCCTGCTGCGCCGCCTTCCTGATGACGTGCTGGTGCTGCCTGCAGGATTTGAAAGCGAGGATGGCGGCAATCGGTACGAAGTCTCTGGAGTGTGCTGGACGGTAAGTTAAGTTTGCTTAACTTATTTATATTTGTATTCATGTATTTGTGTAAATGTGTTTCCAAACCCCTCCCGCCTCCCCCCTCATTCCCTCAGGTCGTCACGACCAAAGCTGGTACCGCCAATGGTGGGAAATTTGCACCCAGGGCCCCCGCAGTGCTGCTGTCACTCCTTGCGGGATAGTAAGGCACCTCCAGGGCCGGTTGAATTAGGCCTTGGCCGAGTCAAGTTCAAGTTCAAAAGCTTTTATTCGATTTGTACATACAAATCATACAAGCAAAAACACAATTGAAACATTAAAATCACAAAATGATCTTTCCTAAAAAAGGGAAAAAGGCTAAAGTGCAGCAAGTGGAAGGTTTACATGCCTCTGAAGGTCAAACATGTTCTTATAAAATATACGACGTTCTTACATAGACTAACTAGGAATCAATAGAAATTAATTACTAGGCCTTTACTGGGAACTGTATTAAAATTATTAAATAATCATTCAATACTGTGTGGCACTACATAAATACCTTAATACAGACATTGATATAAAACTCAAAGAAGAATAAACATATGCATACAGACAGGGATAATAACATTAAATTCATCATGAATAGACCCTGGCAGCTGTATAGCACAAGTACAGACAGGTTTAGTAAACAACATTAAAGTACAATACTTTTCCTGGCAGCTGTACATTTTAAAATAAAGGTAGCCAAGAAGAAACAAATCTCCTCGTTCTCTAGTAAAGATAAAAATATCAGTGCTGTTTGTGCGGTACAGATGTTATATTTGATAAAAATTGGTTTAAGGTATTTAAGCCTAAAATGCTGATAAAATTTACAAAAAAGTAAAAAATGGCAACTACTCTGACGAGAAGTACCGTCACACGGACAAGGTGTGTTTGAACTGGTCTTTGTGTTTGGGAAAGCAACCAAGTGATGTACAATACCCAATCTGACCCGTGTTAAAACATACTGATGGGAAGAACGGGTCACGAATACAAGATAGGGTTGCAAACCAGAGTCTAAATTTAAATCTTTGTAAAATTTCAAAGTAGCAAGATTTCCAACAACTTTGTCTCGCTCAGCTTTACGAAAATTAAGGAATGTTATCTTAATCTCTTTTTTTGAAATAGATACAACCTTTTCCGGCTCACGAAACACATTAATGTTAAACAAAAGTAGATACCAATGATGGATGTATCTTAGCCATAATACCCGTGAGGAATAATCTAAACCTATACAGTCAAGGATAATATCCTGAGTAAATCGGGTCTCCGGTTTTGCCCAAATAGATCGCCACAGTAAAAGTGGCCGAACTGCTGCTAAGTCGGAGATGTACTCGATCCCAACTTCATCATGGATCGACTGTATGGAGGCGGAGGGGGGAACACATAATAACCTCCTTAAGAACTTATTTTCCTCCTTCTGCAAGAGAATACCCCCACAGTGGCCCCACACCCCTGCCCCATACAGAGCAGAGGAAACACAGCATACATTATATATGTACATCATATCATAGATACTTCGTGAGCCAAGTTTAGAGGCAAAACGAAAAATGCTACTAGTGGACCGTAACATTTTTATTTTTACGGCATCAAATTCCGCATGCCAGGACCCACTATTACTGTATGTTATTCCCAAATAGCAAAAAGATTTGACAGAGGTCAGCTTTTCTTTATCTAAGAAAAAAGTATGTTTTACCTGCTTGGCTGCTTGACCACATGACATTACATATGTCTTAGCTTTATTCACACGAAGCTGCCTAGCTTGTATAAACTGCGTGAAATTATCAATAAGGCGCTGCAAGCCCAACTGTGTTCGAGATAAAAGAACAGCGTCATCCGCATAAAGTAACAGCGGAACAGGTTTACCACCGATCTGGGGGGCATCTGCTAAAATATTGGTCAGGGATTGGTCAACACCATTAATGAAAAGGGAAAATAAAAGCGGGGCTAAAACACAACCCTGACGAATGCCCCGAGACACTTTAAAAAATGGGGTACATTCGCCAAGGGTACCATAGCGGACTTTACATGAAAGTTTTTCATATAGTCTAGCTAAAAAATACACTATTTCCCTTGGTGCCCCTGCTTCGAGCAGAACCTCCCAAAGGATACTATGGTTAACCAAATCAAAAGCGCTGCTCAAATCAGCAAAACATAAAAAGAGGTTGCCACTTTTGGCCACAGTATATTTACTGATTAAAAGGTCCAGATTTACGCATTGGTCCAGTGTACCCAGACCTTTGCGGAAACCTTGGCCGAGTCATTCCTGCTGGCTTTTGAAGGTGAGCGAGGCTCATTGTAGCGGGAGCAATAGTATCCCACCGCCATCACCCAAACTGGTGTCTTTATGCTGTCACTACACGCAACACAGTGAGGCACCTCCACGGCCATTCGAGGTACGCCAGGCCACGCTCTTCAGTGCCGACCAGACTCTATCACAATGCAGAACTCTCTCCCAGTGGTGTGAAATCATGCGTTATTTAATTTATTGTGCATTCTTAACTCAATGTAAACCCACACTTTAAAAATATGTATTCACGTGAGTATCCTTGTGAATATTTATTCCTGTGAGCAGTGCCGCCGGTAGTAATGGGAATTTCGGTGAAGGTCAGTGTGAGGACAGCTCCGTCTTAGTAAGTGCTGTGGCTACACGACTTAATGAACTTTTTGGGACGTTTTAAGCCAGAATGTTTGAAAGCATATATTTATTTCCTAAATATAGCCTTGATGGATTTTCTTTTCTATTGCGCAGTGAACCGCAGCTGTTCTTTTGAGAAGCCCAACACATAATTTACAGTTCAGGTTGTTTCAAAGTAGGACATTTTGAGAGACAATTGTAACGTGATATTGTATTGCACAATGTTTTATATGTGGTTGTCCAAAGGACCATGTTGATTCTTTAGTGTTATTTCGAACTGTTTAGTGCTGGGATCATGCATTCCTGAAGGGGTGTAGTGTTTGACTTGTGTTTTTAACAGTGCTTGGCAGTTGGATGGACTGTATTGCACCAGTGTTTGTTAATTCGTAATTCTTATTCTCTTGTGTTCTTAGTTGTAAAGTGTTATTTCACTTTTGTAAAAGTATAGTTTGTGGAAATGTAGCAGATAGCAGCAAACCTGCAGCCGTATTACAAATAGGGTGCGCTATCCATGTTTGCGGTGAGGCATACCTTCAAATTTGTATGCTGGGTCTAAATGACAGGTGTACCTGATTTTTTACGCCCTGCCACTTTCAAATGTCACCAGCCGCCACTGCTTACACCATGAAAAGAAAACAGATTTTTCTGGACCGGGTAGTAGCTGATTTAGCTCGATTTCCATCACTTTGTGATCTAATTAACCAGGTTTCCTCCCACATTTTAAAAGAGAAGTTATTTATAAAACTGTTTTGATATTGTATTGTATGTCTTTATAAAAAAATTGCTGTGTACTGTAAAGAAGCGCACAACTTTGTGTCCATGTTTTATATTTGTAAAAATGTATTTCTTAGGCAATTCATTGTATTTTTTAAAGTCTTGCACAGACTTGGGTTCATAAAAGTTTGTAAAGAAAGTTGACTGAGGATTAGAAGTCATGCCTAAAAACAAATTTAAGCTGCATTGATTATTTAGAGCAGGGCAGACATATTCACAATGCTGTTTATACCCTGTTAATACAGAATTGGCCATAAACCCATTTATGTAGCGACCTTATTTTTGATGTTTTGATGAGAAGAAGACGCTTCCAACAACTTCATGACCTATTAAAAGTGCACGTCAACAGTAAAAAAAACAAACAACGGCGGCTGGTGGCAAACGCAAAAGAGCAAGGATTCTCCCTTTTAAATCACAGGGCAGATAGCCCTCTTTCTTTCCCCCCGCAAATCCACCTTTTAACATCAGTGGGGGCCAGTACCCTTACTCTAGTGCACCCCCGCATTAAGGCACATTTCATTAGAAACGGACCTTCTTTCCCGCTTTCCACACTCGGGATTCTTTGTTTTAATCAGGTTCATGCCCCCACATTCCTCTAGTGCGCTCCTCGAGGGCCCCTCGGCTCGCTTCTGCCCCAAAACGAGTGGCAGGCAAGGGGACACCACATCCTTGTAAAAACAAGTGATTTTGCAAAGTTTGACATTGAACTAATTCTGAACCTGTGTGGGCAAATACAGGGCTCAGCCACAGAGGGCTTTATTTACGGAGCCACAATGTTGCCCTAAGCACAGGAAAAAAGTGCACAACTAAGATGCCAAAACCAATGCTCCAGTATGGGGAGCTTGCCATAAAAATTTAAATTGAGCAGAATGTTATCTGCTTTATAGCAACAAGCAAACACGTGCAGGCTCAGACGGGGCTTTCTTATTCTGACTCCTGCTCGGCCCATAACAATGGCCTATTCTGAGGGATCATCAGGCCTCCCTCTGTTCGAGTCTCCTGACTGGGTGTGAGTAGCCAGGAGCCTCACACCTAGAAGCAAATGCCACAGATGGGAAACAAAGGCTCACACCTGTTAACACTTCACACATACTTTAGAGAGGCATCTTTTCACTTTGTTCAGGCAGCTGAAGGCAGTGTGAGTTTCTCTCAGTGAGGCTGGATGGTGTTCACTGGGGGAGAGAATGTGGCACTCTGCCAATGACAAAAACTGTAAGGCACTGAGACAAACGGCTTGTGATAGCACTTTTAATCATATTTGGGACATTTTGCAAATGGCAAAGTTTGTTTTCAGATGAATGCATAGTGTTGACCAATAACAACTGAGCGCATGTGTGCATTGTCAATTTAAATAAATGTGGCAAAATACTAGCTGTAGCGTCGTCTTTTGCTTGCGGCAAAAATAAATGTGGATAAATACAGACGGAAATGGCAAAAAAATAAATACCATAAAACCGGGAGCCCTAAACATAAGGTAACAATGCTGTGTGGGGGCCACAATACATGCGATCATATGTAGATATTTAAAGTCCGAGGTTTCATTAGATTTAATACATTATGATACGAATTAATGAATTTTGCATACCCTCGCAACTGTATAAGGTTACAACGCAGACAAGCCCACACCAAGTGTTTCACTGCAGTATTTGTACTGGTAGTATGAGCAAAACAATTGAAGCCCACGGACTTAGTAGAGTAGAGTGAGCATATTATTCTACGCATGGACAAGTTTGCACATCTATGTATTTGCACAAAAAAATGTCTCTAAGCACCTTGCACTTTAGCCCTGTTCAAGTCCGAGATATTTTTGCATGTAGTCTGCGATGCAGTGGAATTTTCTTCAAAATTTATCAAAATATACTATTGGCCATGTAAAATAATCTGCATTTAAGCACTTTATAACCTGCGATATAAGACATGAGTTTAATAGCCTTGGCATGATGTTTCTGAATCTAAATTGTGGAGTATTCATGCATTAACTGTACATACAATGCACTTTAAAAATGGCATCTGCGTTTACATAGATATCCATTGTTACTTGTAATGCAGTCCGTTCACTCTGTTTAATTAAGGAATAAAAAAACTTTTTGGCGTGAATTGGGTACCTGACTATCTTAAATCACAGTGGCTATGTAATATATATACACATACACTAGCTGGGTGTGAAATCCAGAAAGGATTTATTTGGCACAAAAGTAACAAAGATCAAGACGCGTTTCGGCGGTACGCCTTCGTCAGTATCAGGCGGCCGCCATGATGCTGCAAAATATAAACAATGATACCTCACATAATCTAACGGGATCTGTCTCTCTGAGACGCCATTCTAAAGTCAGGCAACATCGATATCGACGTAATGTAAACAAACATGTTACTAAGTAAACAAAATTGCCCGAATAATATATCAATGATTTCAACGTGTACATAGAACAGATATACTTGGTTCTAGTTTCGGGAGACCAAATAGCTCATTCGTTGACGTTTCGAATAATTTCATTAAGCAAATGCTTATTAGCCCAGTCAATCTCGGTCTGAACTCACTCAACTGAAGGATCTTCTCTGACAGCACGTACCATAAACCAGACGCTCATGACCACAACTGCGTCACGTCGCAGCATGAGACAGACCCTCGTAAAGGATAAATTACTTACTCATCAAAGTCATAAGCAGTGATTTATCCCCGCCCATGTGCGGAGTTTGGCCCATAGGCTGCATAGGAATTACTGTCCTGAGACAGAAAAGACAACTGGCACCTCACCTTTAAGATTTACAAGAATCTAGGCACTTTGCCTTTAAGAACCTCAGAGAGCCCTATGCTCCCAGCATGCACCACAGGTGGCAGTTAGGTCAGTTCTGTTTGTAAAGGTGTATAAACACCACATAAAACCTGTACTAACATTGCTAGACCGAGGAGGCGGGCGGGGTGCTTATGACTTTGATGAGTATACCCCTGGAAGAGAACTAGAATTACAGGTAAGTAACATATCCTTCTCTTCCAGGGGATACTCATCAATAGTCATATGCAGTGAATAGAATAGCAAGCCCATACCCCACACTTCGCGGACTAGCATTGTAGCACTAGCAATAAAGCACAAGTTACTACTTGTGTAACGATATATCTGTAAAAGACATTAGTTAGTGATAGATTCCTTACCTTAGAATATCCCCAGGCGTCAGACTGGATCCAGAAAATTTGGCGTAGCAATACCCCTGCGCGCCGGCAGGCGTCGTCCGCGGCTCCACGTCCTTCGTCGGCGTCGTTAGCGCCGGAATGACGTCGGAGTACTTAGACACCGCCCATGCGCGCTGACGTCAGTTCTGATACGCAGAGCCATGATAGAACCAACACCGGTGCCATGAAACTAGGGCCCTGAAAGGGGATGAGCTTAACCCTAGATATCGGTTCCCAGAGCGGTGAGGATGGGTGGGTCGGTAAGGAATCTATCACTAACTAATGTCTCTTACAGATATATCGTTACACAAGTAGTAACCTGTGTATCTGAAAGAGACATGTTAGTGATAGATTCCTTACCTTGGAATAGATACCCCAGCAATACCAACCCCGGTGGTGGGTCTGCGAACCAATAATCACACCAGAAAGTCCTGGAGGACGGAACAGCCAAAGAAGCCATCCCTCCGGACTTGGCTGTCCAGGCAGTAGTGTCTTGCAAACGTGTGCAGCGAAGCCCACGTAGCTGCCTGGCAAATGTCCTGCAAGGGCACTCCTCGGCCCAGGGCAGTTGTAGTCGCCGTGGCCAGAGTAGAATGAGCCCGCAATCCAACAGGGGGCTCCTTTTTGGCCAAGGAGTAGCATGCCTGGATACACAAGATGATCCGCCGCAAGATGGTCTGCTTGTGCACTGCCTTTCCCTTCTTAGCGCCCACGTAACCAACAAAGAGTTGGTCATCCACCCGGAACTGGCGTGTGCGATCCAGATAATAAGAGAGCGCACGTTTTGGGTCCAGACGGTGGAGCCTCTATTCCTCTTTCGAGGGATGCGGAGGCGGAAAGAAGGTGGGCAAGGTAATGGACTGCCCGATGTGGAAGGCCGTGACAACCATGGGCAGGAAAGAGGGTCTCGTCCGCAACACAACCTTGTTCGGGTGGACAGAGGGGTAAGGAGGTGTAGAAGAAAGAGCCTGGAGCTCACTCACTCTCCTGGCAGAGGTGATGGCCACCAGGAAAGCAGTCTTCAAAGTAAGAAGACGGAGAGGACAGTTATGTAGCGGCTCAAAGGGAGCACACATTAGGTAAGTAAGTACAAGATTTAAGTCCCACTGGGGCATCACGAAGGGAACAGGAGGGAACATGTGTGTGATGCCCTTCAAAAACCTATTTACAATGGGGGACTTGAACAAGGAAGGCTGATCAGGTAGCCGTAAGAAGGCGGAAAGGGCAGAAAGGTACCCTTTGATAGTGCCCAGAGCCGAGCCCTGCTGGGCAAGAGAAAGAAGAAAGAGGAGAACCTCAGAAAGGGGTGCAGAGAGTGGGTCCACAGCCTTTGCTGTGCACCATGCCACAAATCTGTTCCACCTGCAGGCGTATACCGACTTTGTGGAGGGACGCCTGGCTGCCAGAATGACATCACAGACTTCGGGAGGCAAGTCAAATGGCCTCAACTGCCGCCGCTCAATCTCCAAGCTTGTAGGTGGAGACTGGACAGGTTCGGGTGCAGAACCGTCCCCTGCTGCTGCGACAGAAGGTCCTCCCGAAGAGGCAGACCAATCGGGGGATCGACTGACATGCTGAGTAGCTCGGGATACCAGTATCTTCGTGCCCAGTCTGGAGCCACAAGAATAACCTGGGCCCGGTCGCGCCTGATCTTCTTCAGCACTCTGGGCAGAAGTGGTATAGGCGGAAAGGTGTACAATAGACCGCAAATCCACTCGCGACGAAAAGCGTCTCCGAGCGAGTGCCGCCTTGGAAAATCCAACGCGCAGAACTGACGACATTGCGCGTTCTCTTCTGTGGCGAATAGATCTAACCAAGGCTTTCCCCATTGCTGAAAGAGGCCTTGCGCCAAGTCCGAGTTCAGACGCCATTCGTGATCCATCATGCACTGACGGCTGAGTTCGTCCACCCTGGTATTCAGAGAACCTGCCAGGTGTTGAACCACCAGGGTCACGCCCTGATGTTCCAGCCACTGCTAGAGGCGGAGAGCCTCCTGGCATAGGGTCCATGACCCCACCCCGCCCTGTTTGTTGCAGTACCACATGGCGGTGGCGTTGTCCGTAAACACCTGCACTACACTCCCCCGGACAGAGGGGAGGAATGCCTTCAGTGCTAGTCAGATCGCCCGCAGCTCCAAAAGATTGATATGGAGCCGGGACTCCGCCGGAGACCAGAGGCCTCTGATCTCCGCCTCTCCCATGTGGCCTCCCACGCCCAGGAGGGACGCATCGTCACAACCAGGTGCTCCGGGTGGGGTAGGGAGAGGGATCTGCCACTGACCCAATCGCGGTCCGTGAGCCACCACTGCAACTGTCTTGCAGTGTCCTCCGAGATCAAGACATGATCGGACAAGTTGCACTGATGCTGGGCCCACTGAAACTTCAGGTCCCACTGAGGAGCCCGCATCTGCCACCGGGCGTGATGCACCAGAAGGATGCAGGAGGCCATCAGCCCCAGAAGCCGCAGTGTCAACCTGACCGAGACTCGGGATAAAGGCTGAAAGATTGGAATCAGAGCCTGAATATCCCGAACCCGCTGTTCGGGAGGATAACCCCGAAACTGCGCCGAGTCTAGAACCGCTCCGATGAAGAGGAGCTTCTGAGAGGGACACAGGTGCGTCTTTGGCACGTTGATGGAGAACCCCAGCAAGTGCAGGAGGTCGGCCGTAGTCTGGAGGTGGCTGACGACTGTCTGGGGCGAGCCCGCCTTCAACAACCCTGTCGTCGAGGTAGGGGAAGACTGACACGCCTAACCTGCGCAGATGAGCTGCGACCACCGCCATCACCTTCGTGAACACCCGTGGGGCGCTGGTAAGGCCTAAGGGGAGCACGGTAAACTGAAAGTGCTCGTGGCCTACCTTGAACTGCAGGTAGCGCCTGTGGGCCGGCAGGAAGGGGATGTGAAAATAAGCGTCCTGCAAGTCCAACGCTACCAGGCAGTCTCCAGGGTCCAGGGCAGCTAAGACCTGAGCCAAAGTCAGCATCTTGAACTTCTCCTTCCGGAGGAAGCCGTTGACGTTCCGTAGGTCCAAGATAGGGCGTAGGCCCCCTTTGCCCTTCTTGGGTACCAGAAAGTAGTGGGAGTAACAACCACACCCTACTTCTGGCCCAGGAACGCGCTCAATGGCCCCCTTGGCCAAGAGGGCCGTGACTTCCTCTTGCAGAAGTTGCAAGTGATCACCTGACACGCGGTGGAATTGCGGTGGCATGGCTGGAGGGGTCGCCTCGAAGGAGAGGGAGTAGCCCCTTCGGACGATCTGCAGCACCCACCTGTCCGATGTGACAGTGCGCCAGTGGGAGAGGTGATGGCGAACCCTGCCCCCCAAAGGCGTCACATGGGCCTGAAAACTAGGAAGGTTTTGAGGGGGGTGCTGCGGAGGGAGGTGTGGACTGGCCTCGCCAATGTCCCCGACCGCCTCCACGGCGGTTTCCACGGCCGCCACCGCGCTGTTGAACATTCTGCGGTGTTGGCTGGCAGCACGTGTGGGGGCGCCCCTTCCGTGGCCACGAAAGGAGCGAAAGGCACCCGATTGCTGGCGTGTGGCCGAGAGGCCCAAGGACTTGGCCGTAGCCCTGGAGTCCATAAAACGTTCAAGCGCAGGGTCTGCCTTGTCGCCAAAGAGGCGACGGCCATCGAACGGCATGTCCAGAAGTGTGGCCTCGACATCGGCCGAAAAGTTGGCGGACCTCAACCAGGCGGGCGTCGAACCGCCATTGTCGTTGCTATCGACCTGCCCAGTGAGTCCGTGGTATCCAGCCCACACCAGATGGAATATCGCGCTGCATCTCGGCCCTCCACAAGGGCTTGGGCGAGTTTAGCCCGGACCTCCTCCGGACATTGTGGCAGCACGTCCGCGACCGTGTCCCACAGGGTGTGGGTGTAGCGGCCCAAGAGACACGCGGTATTGACAGACCGCAGCTCCAAACTCAGGGACGAGAACACTTTCTTCCCGAATTGTTCATATCTCTTGGATTCCCGATCGGGCGGAGCCGTCGGGAATGCGGTCTGGGAAGTAGAGGCCTGGATAACCAGGCTCTCGGGGGTAGGATGGGAGGACAAAAAGCAAGGGTCGCCCGGGGCTGGGCGGTAGCATCTGGCCACGTTCCTATCCACAGGCGGACCTGTGGCGGGCTTGGACCAAGTGCCCACCAGAACGTCACACAAGGCCTCGTTAAACGGCAGTAGAGGCTCACTGGAGCTTGCCTGCGGTTTGAGTACCTCAGTGAGGAGGTTAGTCCTCACGGCCGCGACGGGGAGCTCAAGGTCTAAGGCTCTGGCCGCCCTCGTCAACACTACACTATAAGCAACCCCCTCCTCCGTAGCCACGGTGGGAGGGGAGACAAATCTAGTGTCTGGCGAAGTGTCAATACCACTGGCCTCCCCAAGCTCATATGTCCAGTCCTCTTGAGACTGGCACTCCAGTGCCAGAGGGTCCTCAGACCCCTCCCAGTCACCTTCGTCACCCATCTCCTGTAAAACAGGTGCAACAGACTGGGCCTCCTCATGGAAATAAAAATCTCCAAAGGCCGTCGGAAGCGGCGCCGTTCCAGCGCCAGAGTCGGGCCGAAGGGAAGATTGGGGACGGCGTCCACAGTGGGCGCCGGGGGCGACACCCGCGGGCCCGGCGCCGGTGAGGTCGACAGGCGACGACCCGGATCCGGAAGCGGATCCGGTGAGGTCCTGCGGCGCCGGGACCGAAGTCGTCGAGGCCGAAGCACCCGACCTGTTAGGGCCTCCAGCCGGGCCCAGAGGCGCCGCGGAACCCGGCTGAGGAGGAAGGGACCTCATGGCCATGAGGTACCGCTCGATCTCGCCCGGCGACGCGCCGTGCCCAGGGACCCGAAGGTGTGGGGCAGGTTGCGACGCTTGCGACTCAGTCGGAGCCGCGTCGGTGGGGTCACCCGAACCCCCGGCCGCATCGTGCGAGCGTCGGGGTGGGTCTGAGGAACGATGACGTCTCTCCGACCACTCATGCCTCTTACCTGAGGACTTGGATCCTGACGACCGATGTCCACTCGCGGAGCTGCGGTGACTCCGACCCCGCGACCGGTCCCTCGACCTCCCGTGGGACTGGGACCTGGAACGGCACGGGGCCGACTGCCGGAGCTCGATTTGCTTGCGGGACCACTCCCGCCTAGCTTTAGACGTCAGGGTCCGGCAGTTGGAGCAGGTGCGGTCGTCGTGGTCGAGGCCTAAACACTTCAGGCACCGGCGATGGGGGTCGGTAACCGACATCAGTCGGTCGCACTTCGAGCAGGGTTTGAACCCGGGCATCCCTACCGGCACCGTTGGAGTCGAAGACTCGAGTAGAGAAATGATCAAAAAGATCAAAAAGTTTAGTCAGAAAAATTACTAGGGGTAGAGCTTCTCCGGATCTGCGCTAGCTGGTGCGGAAAAAAGAAGAACTGACGTCAGCGCGCATGGGCGGCGTCTAAGTACTCCGACGACGTCATTCCGGCGCGAACGACGGCGCGCAGGGATATTCCTACGCAAAATTTTCCGGATCCAGTCTGACGCCTGGGGATATTCTAAGGTAAGGAATCTATCACTAACGTTTCTCTTTCAGATATTAATCTTGAAACAGTAGGTACCAACAATTAACCAAACAGATTTCTCAGAGATGCTTGACCGACTTGAGCATCTGCCTGAGCATCTGCCTGAGCATCTGAATCTACGCAGTAATGGCAAGAAAAGGTATTAACAGACCGCCATGTAGCTGCCCTGCAAATTTTTGCAATGGGAATGTTCCTGAGAAGAGCCATAGTTGAGGCTTTTCCTCTGGTTGAATGCGCTTTAGGCCTCCCTTGAAGAGCTTTATTAGCTAACTGATAGGCCAAGGAAATACAGGAGACTATCCATCTTGAGATGGACCACTTAGAAGCTGCTAATCCAGTTTTGATGGGACCATAATTAACAAATAACCAGTTCGTCCTTCTGATATCTTTAGTTTTATCCAAATAAAACTTCAACACCCTCTTAAGGTCTAAGGAATGTAAAGCCCTTACAGGGGGAGTAGGAGGATTGGGAAAGAAAGTGGGTAAAGTGATTCCCTGACTGATGTGGAACTCTGATACCACCTTTGGCAGAAAACTAGGATGAGTTCTAAGAACCACACTATTTGCATGAAATACCGTGTAGGGTTCCTTACAGCACAGAGCTTGCAATTCGCTTACTCTACGAGCAGACGTAATTGCGACCAAGAAGGCCACTTTCTAAGATAAGTGCGGCAAAGAAGATTTGTGTATTGGTTCAAAAGGTGCTCCCATCAGTTTGGTTAGGACCACATTGATCTCTCAGGAAGGAGAAGGAGCTCGTACTGGTGGATACACCTTTTTTAATCCTTCTAAAAATTCCTTCACGACTGGCATTTTAAAGAAAGAACCATGTGTATGTGATTTGCTGTACACTGTGATGGCTGCTAAGTGTACCTTGATGGAGGAAAATTGCAGCCCGACTTAGCCAGATATAACAGATACAGTAGAATGACCTATTCCTGCCCTGTAACTGGGTCATGCCTGTTATTCAAACACCAGATGTAGAAACGCTTCCATTTGAAAGCATAGGACGCCCTAGTAGAAGGTCTCTTACCTTGAGGATGTTCATACAGTCATCTGGTAAGTCTAAGTGCCCATATTGCAAGACTTCAGGAGCCATGCTGTCAGCCGGAGAGAAGGAAGGCTGGGATGGAACACTCTCCCTTGGCTCTTGGACAGCAGGTCCGGGCAGCAAGGCAACCTCTGGGGTGGAACTTCGGAGAGCTGGAAAAGGTCTGGGTACCACCACTGGTGCGGCCACTCCGGAGCTATCAGTATCATCCTGGAGTTGGTCTTGTAAAATGTGGTGACCACCACTGGAATGAGAGGCATTGGGGGGGAAAGGCATAGAGCAAGTCCTGACACCAGCTTATCAGCAGGGCATTCCCGCTTGAACCTGGTTGGGGAAACCTGGATGCGTAGACAGGGCATTTGGCGTTTGTTGCGTCTGCGAACAAGTCTATGTCTGGAAAGCCCCAACGTTGAAAAATGCCTTGAACAAAGTCGTTGTTGAGCACCCAGTCGTGCGCTTCTACGAACTCTCTGCTGAGAAAGTCCGCCTGGACATTTAGGACACCCGGCACGTGAACTGCTTTGATGGTTAGACGTCTTGCCAGTAACCACTTCCAAATTGCTTGCGCCTCCTGGGACAGAGTTCTGGACCGGGTGCCTCCCTGCTTGTTTAGGTAAAACATTGTTGTGGTGTTGTCTGTCTGAATCAAGAGGGAGTTGGATCTCAGAGACGGGAAGAAGGATTTGAGAGCTAGATGGACTGCCCTCAATTCCAGGAAGTTGATATGGTAACCCTTCTCTGTGTCAGACCACCGACCTTGCACCTGAGGTGATCCATATGGGCACCCCAGCCCTGCAGTGAGGCATCTGTCACAATAGTTTGTGCTGGGAGTCTCTTGGTGAAAGGGAACACCCTGCAGCAGATTTGATCTCTTTGTCCACCACCTGATGGAGTACTTGGCCGACTGGGGAAGGGTAATCCGATCCTCCCACTTCCCTGATACCTGTGCCCACTGGTCCTTCAGAGTCTGCTGAAGAGGACGCATGTGCAATCGGGCATTGGGGACAATGAAGATGCACGAGGCCATGGACCCCAGAAAGAGGACACTTGTTTGACCGAAGGGTGGAGAGCCTGTAGAAGCTCCTGAGATTTCTTCCTGATAGATGCAAATCTCTCCTCCGAAGGACACACGCTTCCTTCCACGGTGTCCAGCAACAATCCTAGGCAGTGAACGTTCTGAGTGGGGTTGAGAAACGATTTTTTGAAATTGACTCATAGACCAGTTTGTTCAGATCGTGGAGACTGTTAGACAGATGCGACTGAAGCAGAGATGGAGTGGAACTCTTCAGAAGCCAGTCGTCGAGGTATGGGTAAATGAAAATTCCTCGTTTGCGAAGAAAGGCTACCACCACTGCCATGCATTTTGAAAAGGTTCTTGGGGCTGACGTGAGTCCGAATGGCAGAACTCAAAACTGATAATGGCGCCGAGCCACTTGAAAACTGAGATACTTTCGATGCTTCCTGGACACTGTAATGTGGAAATAAGCGTCCTGCAAATCTATGGAGCACATCCAGTCTCCTTGATGTACATGAAGGAATATCTGGTGCAGAGCCAGCATCCGAAACTTTTCTTTTCATATGTATCTGTTTAAGATGCAAAGATCCAGAATAGGCCTGTACTCCACAGAAGGACCTTTTTTCTAGACCATGAAATATCGAGAGTATATCCCCTGGCGTCTCTGATGAACTGGGACATGTTCTATGGCTTCTTTTAACAGAAGACTGTGTACCTCCTCTTGTAGGATGGGATGACACAAACGGAGTTCCCTCGGAGGAATCGAAGGAGGCGGGGTCTTGAAACGTAGTAGATATCCACTTTTTACAATATTTAACACCAATTTGTCGTTTGCTATATTGTTCCACTCCTCCAGAAAACCAGAGATACTTTCTCCTACCGGAGTGGACAACACATTTAGAGGAAGTATCCCCTCATTGCTTCGCTGTTTGTTTTGAGGCAGAGGCCTGTTGTCTATTGTTGCCTCTTCCCCTCCCTGGTCGTCTTTGTTGGAAATTAGACCTTTGCTGTTGTTGACCCGACGACGACCACTGGCTCAATTGACCCTTTTGTTGGAACTGGCGTTTTTCATTGGAGCGAAAACGCTTGCCAAAGTCTTTCTTTTTCTACAACCATACCGCTTTTACTGTGTCCAGTTCCGCTTTCATTTTAGTCATCTCTTCGTCTGCATGAGGACCGAAGAGGGAAGATCCATTGAACGGTAAGTTAGTAATTTTTCGTTGCACTTCAGGTTTAAGGCCAGTTAATCGCAGCCATGCAGAACTCCTTGAACAGATATCGTGAGCGTATCCTTGAGCAGCTAAATCAGCTCCTTCCGCTGAGGCGCTAATAACTTGGTTAGTGACAAGACCTCCTTCTTGTAAGATTCCTCAAATATCTTGTTGATCTTCTTTAGGAAGCTTATCTACAAAACGAGCCAGAGAATCCAATAAGGACCTGTCGTATCTTCCCAATAGAGCAGAGGCACTGGAAACCTTCATGAAAGAGGCCGATGTGTTGCACATCTTCCTGCCCATGAAATCCATTACTTTACTATCTGGAGGAGCTGAGGTGGAAGACATAGATGACTGAATCTTCCTAGCCGCTGCCACAATGATAGAATCTGGAGGCAGATCAGAGCGAAGAAATAATGGATCCTGTTCTGGGGCCTTATATTTCTTAGCTATTCGGGATGGCACAGAACCCACTGTTGCCGGAGTTAGAAAAGTCTGAGTGGCAAGATGAATAATGCCAGGAACGAGTGGGAGCAACGGTCTGGCTGAGGAACGGTGATGCAGGGTCTCAAAGATTACTGAGGTAGACACAGTAGGAACCGACAGTTATATTTAACTGGCTCGCTCCTCGACATAACACCTCATTGAAGGTAGTGAGATCGTCCACAGGTGAAACTCGTGATGGAGGTGTAGAGGTACAAGTAGGAGAGTAATCTCTCATAGAGCTCTTAGTAGAAGAGGTAGACCAGGTGCGAGGTCTTCGTGGCCTCCTCCTTGGTGAAGAATAAAAAGACCTAGATCTATCCCTTGAAGGCCTATGATGGGATCGCGGAGAACGTGATCTAGTCGGATATCTTCTTCTGGAAGATACCACCGTGGGTGTCCTTGATATTCGTGGAGATCTCCGAGGTGTTTGAATTGGAGATTTTGACAGGCGAGAAGGGGAGTAGGTACGGGAGTAGTCCGACCCATGGCTGCTGAGAGTCCTACCTTTCTTCCGCCGAGGTTCTTCCCCAACTTCTGGAGAGCCCTCCGGTGAAATCTGTACAATATGGAGTCCGGGTGACGAAGATCTTGAGGGAGAGTGGGATGCACCAGCAACCTCCTCTGAGGCTCCAGCATGTTCCTTGTCCCTCGACGTCGGTGGCCTTGACGTCGACAAATGCCTCGACCTCGAACCATGGCGATGCCCTGTAGGAGTCAAGGGCTGTGCCGATTTCGACGTCTTCAAAGGGGACCTAGACGTCGACCTGGCATGACGTCGTGGCGACTTTGAATGACGTCGACGTCGTGGTGACTTAGACGTTGAACGTCCTCGACGTCGTGGTGATCTCGACATCGAATGGTGAACTGTTCTCAACGTCGATTCGTCTTCAGGTCTCTTTGACGTCGTCTACCTTATGAGAAGAAGGAAGACAGGCGATACACACGGAGTGTGGATCTGACATAGCCATCTTTTTTCCACAGGATGGACAATTTCTGAAGAGAGCTGGCATTTTGACAGAAAAAGATGAAAGATAAAACTTCTTCCAGCACAGTAAAATTGCTAAACAGCAAGGAAAATAACAATTTCTGAATAAAAAGTAAAAAACTGTTGAGCTCAAGCTCCAGGATCCTCACAGAAGGAGCCGGAAAAAAGAACTGACCTAACTGCCACCTGTGGTGTATGCTAGGAGCATAGGGCTCTCTGAGGTTCTTAAAGGCAAAGTGCATACATTCTTGTAAATCTTAAAGGCGAAGTGCTAGTTGTCTTTTCTGTCTGTTCGCGACATGCACCTGTATATGTATGTACATATATATATATATATATATCAACATCCACCCTTCAAAGCTATGAAAGGAAGAAGCCAACGCAGGGATTTAACAGGTGGGGTTCTTTTTAATGGAAACTCAGGCAGCTGGGCATAATGCATTTCGGTGATGACACCTTCTTCAGACACCCCTCGCTGCCGCTCCTCATGTATATATATATACATATACACACACACATATATACACACACACACCTTGACCACTGGCTAATAACCAATATAACCCAAGTAAGAGGTGAACAGGGACATCATCCGTAACCAACTTCCATGAGCCTTCAAAAATGTGTTAAATGTAGCAGAATTATTTTATGCCTTGATTGCAAATATACATAGTTGCATTGGTGGTCAATTATTTTAAACAAGCCTGCAAAACTGAAAAAAACAATCAAAATGACAACATATTTCCAAAGGTAAGCATTTCTATACAATATTGCATTTAATAAATAGTCTCACCAGCTGGAGAAACGTGAGGACAACTGCTCATTTTTAACAGCCTGAGTGTATCACTGTTGTTTGCCACCAAAACCTTGAGGGACGGATCATCTACAGGTGTGTCATCTATCTTCAAGGAGGAGAGGGATTTTGAGTTTACAAACACCACAGTCAGTGCAGAGATAAAGTGTGCCTGAAAAATTAAGAAAAAGCCATTGTAAAGTGAGAAATCATAAAATTTAAACTGTATTTTAATTTGATACTCAAGAGTTTAATACCTTAATAATAAATTGATGTCCTAATCTAGTAACATTTAAGTACACCTTAAATATAATAGAACTTAACAGTACTTTATAATTATTTACCGGAGGAGACTATATTCAGAACAAGCTGCGTTACTTACGAAAGAACAATTACTTCAGTAGGTACAATAATATTTTTCCGTACTGTATAAATGAAACTAAGCAGTTTGATACTTGGTGCGAAGGGGAACAATCAAATGAACTCATAGGATTATGGGTTTCCTGCTACAATCAATCAAATCAGGGATTTGTAAAGTGCTCTGTCAAAGAGCCAGTTCTTGAGGTCCTACCTGAACGTGTGCAGGGTCGAGGAGTGTTGGCTTGGCCCTTCTGGCAGATTCACCCCTGAACTTTTTTCCTTGTAAGGTTGCCTCATAGTGATTTCTGGTCTTTGCGCACTTTAGCACTGTGGCGCAGTGTAAAGTGCATGCGCTCTCTGAGCGCGTGTGAGAGAGTGGCCTGCCCTCCCATAGGAATGCATGGGGAATATGTGTATCCCTGGTAGTTCCTGATGCGTGGGGAGTGCAGGTGCGAGTTTGGTATGTGCGGACTCGTGTGATTAAATGCTGAGCAATGATGTGTGCGGCATAAATGTGTCTAGTGTGGAAGTGCCACTTCTAGAAGTTGGCATGTCTGTGTAATTTATGTGAATTGGCTATCTGGCTCGTGAATGGCTGGAGCTGGCTGGTGAGCCTGGCTCCAGCAGTCAGGATGGGTCTGCCCCGGTGGTGAGTGGAGAGATCTGCATGATTGATGTGAGGGAGGAGTGCACCTGGGACCTGAATAGGGCTGGGCTTTCCCCACACAATACTGGCTCCGCCCCCTGTGGTGCCACTGATGACCCTAGCTTTTGCCAGTGAATGGGGAGAGGGGCTGAGCAACAGAGTGCTCCAGAACTAGCTTCGTCTGGTTTTTCTCCCACCCTACACCCTAGAGACGAAGGGATTTGGTGTATAAAAAGAGGCTGTGACCTCATGCTAAATGTTCTTGTTTTCCTGACTAGAATCTACCAGGGGAAGGCTTGCCTCCCTGGGCCCTGCCCAGTCCCTGGATTGCTGACGGACTTCTTTTGGACCCTTCTTCCTGGCCCTGGAAGCCTTGTCCTGAGTTTCCAGCTTGTTGCTGGGACCCTGTTCTGTCTGGAGGAGTCCTTCTTTGGGGGGCTTGTGATTACCATGCCCCTAGCGCCTGGGATGCGCTTTATTTCAAATTGCCCTGCTGCGTAGGGATCCCCCCCTCCTCCTTGTGCCTCGCAGGTGCCCACCCTGCGTTATGCCTGGTTATTTCAAGTTGCAGGTGCCCACCCTGCATCATGGCCGCTTCTCGCATATCCTAAATTCGCAGGAGCCCACCCTGCTTTATGCCCCGATATTCGGAGGGAGCCTAACCCTCATTTGTGCACTTGAATCCCCTTATTTTTAAATCTTAGCGTGTGCCCACCCTGCGACTTTGCCACCGCCGCAGCCCGCCTGGTTGTGGAAGGGGATGCTGGACGGAAATGAAAGTGCGGCCATTTTGCGAAAAAGGAAGTCCCGGAGCCTCGCAGGCTCCATCTGCAAAAGTCCTGGTCCCGAGATGGGGGACTGGGTGAAGACCGGCGCGTCGAGAGGACGAGGGTCTCATGAGGTGAGAGAGCCCCGCAATGACCGCCGCCGCCTAAAGAGAGCCCCGGGTCCCAGGAGGGAGCCCGGGTGAAGTGGGGAAGCAGCGGCTGAGACCGCTGGTAGCAGGGTGGGGCTCCTGTGAGGAAGGAGGGAGCCCCGCAGGTGCAGCGCTGCCCGCCGAAGCCTGCCTGCAAGACGTCCTGCCCGGTGAGTGATGCCGGTTGGGAGGGGGAACCCATAGCGAGGCACCCGATAGGTGCCCGCCCCCATTGCTGCTTACTGGTGCCATTTTTCAAGGGCGGCCCCGATGGCCGTGGGCCGCCCCGACCTTCACGGGCATTAGTTCATGACCAAGCCCAGAGGGGCTCCCAAGGCAGAGCATGCCTTGAGCCTGTGCTTGGCCCATCGCTGGAGACATGATTGCTTTAAAGTCCTGATCCTTTCCCCCTTTCTGCCGCATTATTTTTAGAGCCCAATGGCTCCCTGGGGTATACGAGTTATTTGCCGAGGCCCAGATGGCTCCCACGAGGTCCCATTATTTTTGAGAGCCTAGAGGGCTCCTGGGGGCACATTGTTTCAGTGCCTAGAGGGCTCCAGCCTTTGGCGCAGTTTTAGTTCCGGAGGGCTAGTGAGAGCCCATGCCGCAGTTTGTTTCACAGCTGCCCAGCAAGCAGTGGGCAGCTGCACCGTTTAGGTTCTCTCTCTAGGGACATGTGTTCTCTGGACGGCGTCATCAAGCAACGCGTACGGTGGCAAGCGCCAAGAGAAAGGGGGAGGACGACTCGTCTGGGCACGCAGGGAAATCAACACAGGGGAATGATCAGAATAAGTGCGTGGAAGCGTTGCGCATGCAAGTACACTTGAGAGGAGATGCGAGGAAAGGAGCCAATAATCAATACGAGTGTGTATGTCATATTGTGAGGAGTAGTGTGTGTTTCCCCCACGTGTCGGGTATTTAGTCCTCCAGACATCTTGCACTCCCAATCTGGTCATCTCCGCTGTGAGGACCCGAGAGGAGGCCGAGGGTCGTCTACAGGGCCCGTCCGACCTATCTATAGTAGGCTGCAGTGTCAGGTTAAAATCACCTCCCCACAGGACATGTGACTCCCCGAGATCCCTAATCTTGCTAGCAAGGGTCACATAAAATGAAGGGCAGTCAAAGTTAGGGCCATATGCATTGATCACATAAAAAATCATACCCTTCCCTACGCATTTAGTTACGACATAGCGGCCCCCAGCATCTGTCTCAAGCGGCGTGAGCGCCAAATGGGACCTAGGGTTCACCCAAGTAAGTACACCCCTAGCGCTCGAAGTAAAGCCGGCCGCATGTACACGACCATGAGGCCCTGTCGTAATTGGCATGGCTGCGTTAGCGATTAGCTGAAACTACACGTTGTCCTCCTTAACTTGGCTATATATGAAAACGCCATTTTGAATGATGCGGCGGCCATCTTAGACCATAAGCGGCCTCGTGGCCGGCGTGCCCTTTAGTCCGTTGTCCGTACCACTGACCACTCCAGTCTGCCCAGCAACAAGCTATTTTTAGTACTGGTCAAGCTTGCACATGCGCAGTCCCAACTGACCAGTAAGCCTTTAGGAATGTGCGCCAAACTGACCAGCGGAGTTGTGCCCCCTCCAATGAGCTGGCTGTGTTCCAAAACATGACCATATATGTACCTAAATGTGTTCTAACTTGTGCCGCCTATCTTTTATTGCCCCAAAACTGTATATAAATCGGGGTCACACCGGTGTTCGGTGTGATACCTCTTGCATTACCGAAGGGTGCTGTTTGAGTGTACCACCACCCCATGGGGTCTTAATAAACTTGTTCTTTGCCTTTTACAGTTTCCGTGCCAACAGTCCTTGAGTGTAAGTGGGTTGTCTTCGGAGCATGTAGGCCTTGGGAACCCTGATTACTTCAAATTGGCGACCACGACCAGGGACTCATCGGCGATTCGGATGCCCGAAGGAGAGGTCGTGACAAAGGCTTGGAAACTCGCCATGGACGCGCGCTGCCACTGAGTGACCCGAGTCTTGGCTCCCACGGTGTCTCTTCCTTTCCTTCCGATCTGACCTTCCAGGTGGCGCCGGTCTCCGACTGAGTTTTCGAGTGTCTGCGTTGCTGGGAAAGTGCCGTTTGGCTGATTTGAATTACAAGACCTTGGCAGTTGGAATCTGGACATTTGAGAATTTGGGTAAGATTTGTGTTCGGTAAGGTAGTCTTCGGACGCTTGCTGAAGTTCTATGATTTGTGATCGGTAAGGTAGTCTTCGGACGCTTGCCGAAGTCCTACGATCTACGTCTTGATTTGAGTTAGCTAACATTGTGACTTTGTGATCTTTGAACTTATATGTGTAGTGCACTTCACATAGGCAGGCATGTAGAGATGTTTCTCTAACTTTGTTTTTTTCCTCTGAGCGGCACATTTGTGTGAAGTACTGTAAGTGCCATTTTGTACGGTGTCACGCTTTCGTGATACCTTTTGAACATGCCTGTTTTCAGCACGCTCCGAGGGATGTGCTGTCTTGGAAATGGTACCACAATTAGGTTAGCGGAAGCACAGCCGGCTCCCCCAGAAGGAACACCAAACCGCGAGATGTACATAAAATTTGGCCTTATTATGTACAGCAAATTATGGCATAAGTATACAAAGGCTGATCCCGAATTGCAATGGCCTCTACATGGGTCGTTCAATTTACGAAAAGTGCAGTTTGTGGAGCAATGTTTGTTTCAACGCAGGTCTAGACAAAACATGTTTGATTGTGTGCGAATGTGGGAGAAAGCGGTGCGTGAGCGAATGAAGCGTGAAGTTGCCTTGGCGGACAAAGAGCAGCGCAAGGCTGCTCGGGATAAGGCTTTACAGCTTGAGGAAAAGGAGGCTCAGGAGAAGAAAGAAAGGGAGGAACGGGAACGTAAATTGCAAACGACTGGTCAATTTCCTATTCGCCGACCGCTTTATCCTGTCCTTAATAATGAAACTGATGATTTTTCATTGCTAGATCGGTCACCACCTCCGTATGTTTCGCCGACGGCTCCGGCTGCAGATTCGGAGGATGATGGACAGGATAAGTCGGAACAGAAGGGGGTATCCGCTCTCATGTTTACTGCGGCGAGGTCTGCACATTTACGCAGTTGGGCTCGTAAAGTGAATAAGAAATGTGTTTCTCAGGATGAGGTGATTGCGGAGAAGTGTTCATGGTCGGATCTTGAGTTAATGTATTTTTTGTCTAGTTTGGCGGATGAAGTTGTTACCGTGTATCGAGAACTTTCAGACACGCTAGAATCTAAATCTGTGTCAGTGCATTGTGAGAATTTGGTTAAAGGTGAATTTGATCTTTCAGATGTTGATGACCTTTTCAAGCAGCTGATCCAGCTACGGGATGAAACGACCAGATTGCGGGAGGAGCGAAAGAGGAGGCAAAAGGCGGCTGAGTCGGAGCCTGATGAGCAGATTAAAGAGTGTTCTCTCCGTGGTTCAGATAAGAGTTCTGCATTGCATGTTATGCCTATGCGTGAAGCTGCACCTTTGTATGTCCCTCCTAAAGGGCTAGGTACAGATGAGGATAAATTGTCGAAGGATGCGAAGGGGTATTTCGTATACAATTGGGTGCAGATGTTATGGCATTGAAAAATTCTCTACCTGACCTTCGGAAAAATCCGGCGGCATTTTATGAAGGGGTGGAAGGGGCTATTTCGTCTTGTGTGATGACTCTTGTTGATATAGATTTGTTTTTTGGGCTCATTCTACCACCTGATATGTGGAGGCAAATTCGTAAAAATAATGATGAAACAATACTGGGGGGGGGACATGGAGAGAAATAAATGCTGCTGATTTAGATAGGGAACCGGCATGTAAGCCTTGTCAGTTAATTCTAGATCTTCCGGCAGATATCTTGATTAAATTAAAGACGCTTGTTCCCTCTAAAAAGATTGATTGGACTATGTTAACTTCGTGCAAACAGAAACCCGATGAAACGGTTTCAGATTTCTTTACACGCTTCGAGGAGGCATTCCATGATTACAGTGGTCAATCTTTAACAGACGATACGGGTCGGCATTTGTTTGTAGATAAGTATGTGGCTAATCTCCTACCGGAGATTGCAAAACGATTGAAATCGAGTGAAAGTTCCTGGGCCACGGCGACCCCTGCGTCTTTGTTAACTATGGCTCAGTATTATGAGCGGCAGGAATTGGAGGCTAAAGAAAGTGTTGAGAAAAAGGCGAAGGAATTGAAAACGAAGGTGATGTTGGCGCAAGTTCGAGGAACACAGGGCAGAGGGAGTGATAGAGGTAGACGAGGTGGAGGGAATACGTCGTATGGTCGTACGGATATAGCGGAGGATCAGTGTGCTTATTGTAAGGAGTTTGGGCATTGGGCTGATGATTGTCCGGTACTTCGTGAGCAGCGTAGTCAGCGTGGTCGAGGAGGTGGTAGGTCGAGAGGAGGTTATACGGGAGCGAGAGGTGGCGGAAATGATCGTGGAAGAGTTGAGGAGAGGGGCCGTGGCCAGGATGAGCGAAACACGTTTGATAGACGAAATCAATATCAGATTTCGGAGGGTGAGAATGTGGAGCACCAGGATTATGTGCATGTATAGGACTGCGTAGGATGGGGTAAGGAATCAGTTGAAGTGCCGGTAGATCAGCAGGGTCCATATGTAACAGCGGGTATTCTGGGTTCTACTGATCAATTTCTAGTCGACACAGGAGCTACACGTAGCGCTTTGTCGACAAACTTGGTTCCGAGGGCTCCCCTGTCTGGCGAAATGATTACATGTGTAGGGTTCGATGGCACACCCTCCCCTAGCCCATTGTCAAAGCCCCTTGCACTATGTCTTGACAAATATTTCAGTTTTGCTCAATTTTTGTTATCACCCCATACACCAGATAATATCCTGGGTATTGATTTGCTTAAATATTTTCGAGCAACGATACGGTGCGCTCCTGAGGGAGTGCGGGTTATTCTGAATGACAATTATCCTGACCCCGATAGGTTTTATGCTATCTTAGATATTCCAGCTTTGGCCTCTCTACCGCATACGTTATGGGCGACCTCAGATACGGATGTGGGAGAGATGCGTATTCCACCAATACATATTACCGTTAAGGAGGGGGCCCCTCTACCACGAGTGCCACAGTATAAGATTTCGAGAGAAGGTGAAATTGCATTGATACATATTGTTCAGGATTTAATTTCTGCAGGGGTCGTGGAGGAGGTCCCTTACAATGTTTGCAACAGTCCTATTCTTCCGATCCTTAAGAGAGATACTGACGACAAAGTCTATCGCTTTATTATTGACTTGAGAGAGATCAACAAAATTGTCATTCCCCAATACCCGGTGGTATCTGATATTACGACCTTGCTTACATTGGTCCCACCCACGGCCACCACGTTTAGTGTAATTGATTTGAAAAATGCGTTCTTTTCCATCCCTGTTCATCCTGATAGCAGATACTTGTTTGGCTTCACGTTAAATAATAAATTGTATAGATTTTGTCGTGTTCCCCAAGGTTATACTGAAAGCCCTAGCATCTACAGCCAGGCTTTGAAAAGGCAGCTAGATTCCTTTAAATTGCAGACTGGCGTTGCTCTCATCCAGTACGTGGATGACCTCCTGCTTGCTGCTGACTCTTATGCCCAATGTGAAGAAAGTACACTTGCGTTGCTTTCCTTTTTGGCACAGAACAATCATAAGGTTTCGAAGAAAAAGCTTCAATACTGTAGACCTCAGGTGACCTACCTCGGTCATCTGTTGTCTAAGGAGGGGCGTGCGTTAACATCTGATCGGATTCAAGCAATTCTAGACACACCAGTCCCCCGCACGCAGAGAGATGTACGTGCCTTCATAGGGTTGACATCCTTTTGTAGACAGTGGATCATGGGTTTTTCACACATCATAAAACCCTTGCTAGCGTTATTGTCCAAAGCTACACCAATGCCCTTAGAATGGACAGATGAATGTCAGAAGGCTTTTGAACAGTTGAGGCAGGCCCTTTGTTCCGCACCCGTGTTAGGCACACCAGACTACACGAAACTTTTCACATTGTACGTACACGAGAATGATGGGTGCGCGTTGTCAGTGTTAGTGCAATTACACGGGGATAAGCAGAGACCATGTGCATACTTCTCTGCCATTCTGGATCCTGTAGCACGGGGGTTGCCTGGGTGTTTTCGAGCGGTAGCAGCAACGGCAGTGGCCATACGACAGAGTGAGGGAATAGTGTTATCGCACAAACTGCTGGTGTTAGTTCCTCACGCAGTAGATGCTCTGCTAAACTAAACAAAGACCCAATACCTCACGAGTGCACGGCTAACAGGATATGAGCTGACACTTTTGGCGCCACATATTACACTGAAAAGATGCGCTACTTTGAACCCTGCCACTTTATTGCCCTATCCGGCCGAGGAGGGTCAGGAAGAAAAACATCACGATTGTGTTTTCCTGACCGAGGAACAGACAAAGGGTCGTGTCGACTTACAGGATATGCCACTTCCAGATGTGGATGGGGAACTGTGGGTTGATGGATCATGTTTAAGGCTGCCAGATGGCACGACTTCCGCAGCCTATGCGATCACGACACTTAAGACAGTGGTAGAAACAGCTAGGATACCACAGAAATCGGCTCAGGCAGCAGAGCTGATAGACCAACACTCAATTCGCAGGCTCTTGTTAAGGCTATGTGTGAACATATACACAGACAGCCGGTATGCTTTCGGAGTGGCACATGACTTCGGGCTACTCTGGAGAGAGCGTGGGTTTTTGACATCTCACGGAGAACACATTATGCACGGAGAGCTAGTGCGTGATCTCCTAAACGCGTTGCTTGGTCCAAAGAAAGTAGCGATAGTAAAATGCAGTGCCCACAAAAAGATCACGGATAAAGTGGGCCAAGGAAATGCCTTTGCAGACAGCATAGCGAGACAAACGGCTATGTCCTGAACTGACTCCCCCATGTATGTGATACAATCGCAGGCTGAGCGATGGAGTGATGCTAGAGCAGAAATATTGGACATTCAAAAATCAGCTACTGAATCTGAACTTGCGGCATGGGCAGCAGATGGGGTACTAGATGACGAGGGTTGTTGGAGAAGCAAAGACATGGAGAAATGGAAATTGCCTGCGGCTTACTTGCAGGCGATGGTCCAGATGACACATGGACTGGCGCATGTCGGAGCTCTTGCTCGGCTGTTAACACGAGTTTGGGAACATCCTGAGATTGCTAATACTGCGAAGAGAGTAGTGCAGACCTGCCTGGTTTGTTTACAACACAATCCTGGAAAGGGGACCCATACTCCGAAAGGAGGGTTCGTTCCACCTTCTGCACCATTTGAGGTACTCCAAATGGATTACATCCAACTCGAGCGCTGCAACAACCTGAAGTATGTCCTAGTGGTGGTATGTGCCTTTAGCAAATGGGTTGAGGCCTTCCCCACGAAAGACAATACGGCTTTGACAACAGCTAAGGTGTTGCTTAAGGAATTCTTTCCTCGCTTTGGAGTTTGCAAATTTCTGTGGAGCGATAATGGGCCTCATTTTGTTGGAAAGATTGTGGAGTATGTACTGAAGGGGTTAGGGATTCAGCAGAAGTTCCACGCTGTATTCCACCCTCAGTCGGCAGGTCTGGTTGAGCGGTACAATGCTACGTTGAAACTTAAGCTGGCCAAAATTGTGGCATCTACATCGTTGAAGTGGCCAGATGCTTTGCCGCTAGCACTGCTCTCTCTTAGATCAGTACCCCATTCACGAACTGGCCTTACACCCTACGAGGTGGTGTTTGGGCGCCCCATGAATATCTGGGGGTTGCCTAAGCCGCGATTAATACATGATGTGCCTTGTGTTATGATGAACGACTATTTGGCACGATTGACAAATGATTTGCTTTCTATTCATCAACAGGTTCGAGAAGCGCTCCCTGACAACTCTACTGGAGAGGGCCATGATCTCCGCCCTGGTGACCACGTGATGATTCGGTCGTTTGAGAGAGCGAGCAGTCTGGAGCCCAGGTGGAAGGGCCCCGAACAGGTCCTCCTTGCAACCCGAACCGCTGTACGAGTGACCAACAGGAAGCGGTGGGTGCATTCGACACACTGCCGCCGTGTCTTTCCGGATCTGGTGACTCCTGCTGTTCTGACCGACTACAAGGAGATTTTGGAGAAAGAAAAGAGCCCAGCTGTGCCGTCGACCGAAGTTGAGGGAGCCTTCCCGGACCACGCTGTTGCCGGACGAGAGCGCTACAACCTGCGTCCTCGATAAGAAGATTTTTGTTTTTTTATGTGACTGGTTGGTTACCGCTCCAGGTTTGTGAAACGGAAACCGGGAATTCCAAGGGGGGGGGGGATCAGTTCTGCCAGTGTAGCGACACCCGTCTTGGCCCGGAGAAGAAAACAACGGCTACCTCGGAGTTCAGCACCGCATTTTTCTTTTTTAGGTATACACGTACGTGTATCTGAGACTCTGTGAACAATTTGTGCTATTTGAGACTTTGCACGAGCATTCCTGAACTATGGCATCAACGGCATCACGAGACAAGCATTGGAAATGCAATAGGTCTCGCAGCATTAGAGTTAGTGCTTTTAGAATTGTTTATGGGTTTTTTTGTAAATCTTTAGCATTTTTGTTCCCTGTAGCCAATGGTAAAGAATTACAAATAAAAAAAGCCATAAACAATTCTAAAAGCTCTAACTCAAATGCTCCGAGACCTATTGCACTGGGTGAGGGGTTGAGGGTGAGTGAGGGTGAGGGTGTGTGAGGGTGAGTGAGGGTGAGTGAGGTGTTGAGGGTGAGTGAGGCGTTGAGGGTGAGTGAGGCGTTGAGGGTGAGTGAGGGTGAGTGAGGGTGAGGGTGAGTGAGGGTCAGTGTGAGTTAGGGTGAGGGTTTGAGGGTGGCTGAGTGTGAGGGTGAGGTGTCGAGGGTGAGTGAGGATGAGTGAGGATGAGTGAGGGGTTGAGGGTGAGTGAGGGTGAGTGTTTAGCGGTCTAGTTTTTTTTGAGTTGTGTGTGTTATTTTTTGTTTACGTTTATTTTTAGCCAATCGGAGCGCGACGTTTTTGACGGTTGAGGGTGATGGAGTGTGAGGGTGAGTGAGGGTGAGGTGTTGAGGGTGAGGGGCTGAGGGTCAGTGAGGGATAGTTATTGTGTTGAGGTGTTGAGGTTGATGGTGAGTGAGGGTGAGGTGTTGGGTGAGTGAGGGTAAGGGTGATAGAGGGGTTGAGACTTAGGGTGAGTGAGGGGTTGAGTGTTAGTGAGGGTGAGGTATTGAGGGTGAGTGAGGGTAAGGGTGATAGAGGGGTTGAGAGTTAGTGAGGGTGAGGGGTTGAGGGTTAGTGATGGTGAGGTGTTGATGGGGAGTGAGGATGAGGGTTAGTGATGGTGAGGTGTTGATGGGGAGTGAGGATGAGGGTGAGTGAGGGTGAGGATGAGTGAGGGTGAGGGGGAGGGGTTGAGGGGGAGTGGTTGAGGGTGAGTGGTTGAGGGTGAGTGGTTGAGGGTGAGTGGTTGAGGGTGAGTGGTTGAGGGTGAGTGGTTGAGGGTGAGTGGTTGAGGGTGAGGGGTTGAGGGTGAGGGGTTGAGGGTGAGATGTTGATGGTGAGTGAGAGTGAGGTGTTGGGTGAGTGGTTGAGGGTGAGTGAGGGTGAGGGTAGGTGAGGTGTTGAGGGTGAGGGTCATTGAGGGTGAGCATGCCTCCAAAGAGCCTAATTCCACAGCTATATTTGCAGCCTTTAGCTTAAGAAATCAATTATAGTCGCTGCCGATCTGGGTCACAGTGCAGAGCTGAGCCAAGGGCGAATGAGACCGTAGCCTTCAGCCATCTGCTCAGCAATATTTCATCCAGCCACGCCGCGTGCCATATTCACTTGTGGCAGCAAATGCAGCATGAAAACTCGCCAGAGCCAGCCCTCCCGCGGTAGAGGTTTTCTGCGTTTCCAGAGAGTAAGAACAAATACATAGCTCTAGAATCGGACAGGGGAAGGTGGGAACATTTGAAAAATCAACGGAAAAGAACAGATTGGAGTTGATTCATCGGATTATGTAATCACTTGCACATGCCAGATGGTAACATGCTGAGCCTGAAAGCAATATGGCATTTAAACGCAGAAGAAGAGAATGCCTCAGCGCTGACACATGGAAGAGGCATAATGACCAGCTACTGAGCCGTCCGCAAATATACACTGATTTGCATCATGGGACCCAGTCGCTGCCGATCTGGGTCACAGTGCAGAGCTGAGCCAAGGGCGAATGAGACCGTAGCCTTCAGCCATCTGCTCAGCAATATTTCATCCAGCCACGCCGCGTGCCATATTCACTTGTGGCAGCAAATGCAGCATGAAAACTCGCCAGAGCCAGCCCTCCCGCGGTAGAGGTTTTCTGCGTTTCCAGAGAGTAAGAACAAATACATAGCTCTAGAATCGGACAGGGGAAGGTGGGAACATTTGAAAAATCAACGGAAAAGAACAGATTGGAGTTGATTCATCGGATTATGTAATCACTTGCACATGCCAGATGGTAACATGCTGAGCCTGAAAGCAATATGGCATTTAAACGCAGAAGAAGAGAATGCCTCAGCGCTGACACATGGAAGAGGCATAATGACCAGCTACTGAGCCGTCCGCAAATATACACTGATTTGCATCATGGGACCCGAATACTGCTGCTGAAGCATCCCCTTTAAACACCAATGTTTTCAATGACACTGTTCCTATTTGTAACCACAAAATGACTGTGCAAGCAGCGATCCGTGATTCATAGGCGGGATCGGCCTCGCAATCTTGCTTCAGAGTTCGATCAGCACACATCTCAGACGCTGAGCACTGAAAGAGGTCTGTCTCCTGCTTCCTTATTTAGAGTTTAGCAGTCAGAAACGTGACGGATTTGACACCCAAGGCGGACGGGGTATCGGTCACGTTTGTCCAAACATCTGCCAAACTCTAAAATAAGCTTTTCGGATTGGGCTTTGGGTTGGAGCTCAATCCCCGACCCAGTTTCAACTAAGCACACCCCCGTCAGTGTAGCATGCCACCAGTCCAACTATGTGCTTCGGAGCCCCGCAAAGAGTATGGGGCGCTATACATATACAATCACAATTATAATCACCTAGCAAAACAATTCAAAATCTTTGACAACCTTAGCAGGCCCAGTTAGACAAAGAAGGAAAAAGCTTTCTGGGAGTTTGTTCATTCAGAGATTAACCATATGCAGGTTCAAACAGTTTGAAAAAGACACGAGTCACACGGGTCTAACGCTTTTCAAAACACACAGCTGATGAACGTACATTCGCCTCTGGCAACGGCTTCTTAAATACTTCAAAACTAACAAGCCTTTCACCGTAACACGGCGGGCAGGGGAGGGGGCGGAGAGGTGCGACACGGCAGGCAGGCAGGCAGGGGAGGAGAGTAGGAGGAGGAGGGGGGAGGAGAGTAGGGGAGGCACGGCCTAGCGGCAGGCAGGCAGGGGAGGAGAGGAGGAGGGGGGAGGAGAGTAGGGGAGGCACGGCCTAGCGGCCGTGCAATCAAGTAGTGAGGGGGCGGAGCTGGGGGAGGCTGTGAGAGAGAGTAGGCAAGGCTGGGGGCATGTGCACGCGCATTTAAGCTCAATGCGCATGCGCATTGAGCTTAAATTTCTCGTGCACTGCAAGGAATCGCCACGATTCCTTGCAGTGTGGATAAAGAGCGGATAAGTGCCAATACTCTCGCCTTGCTCGATGCGCATGCGCATCGACAGGCGAGACCTAATAAACGAATATTAGGTGCCATTCTCTTTGTTCTAACTATTGTGGTGATAGCTGTAATAGCCTGGGTAGTTGAACTTGTGGTGCCTGCACGTGAACATTTGCTGCCGACTACCCCGGCTCCATCTGAACATTTTCACTTTACATTACCCTATCATGAAGAACGACATCGGCAAACTTATCTGAATAACAGTTTTATTCAGATTCTTCATCACACACATAATATGACCAATACCTCGAATTGCTGGGTGTGTGGGATGTTGCCGGGGCATCAGAAGAGAGGGGGCACCCCACTCATTCCACTTCCGTTTTCGCATAATGGATCATGCAACGCCTGGTACACCCTCCTCTTTACTTTGAGATGGCCAACAAAAGGGGGGGTGCTTTTCCGTTTGAATAAAGTATGCTCCCATGACAAGGATGGGTTTCCACGGGCTGAGGGTACTCGATTTGAATGGGAAGAGTACAGGCCCGACAACGTGTCTGCCCCGCGTGTGTACAGCAATCAAAGAAATATTAATGTATCCAGCGCACATGTCATTAATGTCATTTCTACTAAAGCCGATTTGTGTATTAGGAATAAGGGTTCGATTGCAGTGGGGAAAAGCGAATGTAACACTACTCTTACTTTTGATAGCCCGAATGGCATTTCATTTGTAGCATCTCGAAACACGTATTTTACTTGTGGAACGAAGGGTTACCATCAGCTTCCATTGGGATGGTTGGGCACGTGCTACGTATCGTTTGTGCTACCTCCTGTATTCATTGCCCCACCAATGTATCACAATGATTATACCTTGTATCATGATTTTGTCCTGAATACGGTTAAGCGGACTGTTGTTCTGGATGACATAGACCAGACCGATACTGCTTTGCAACAGTATGTGGACTTTAATTTGGGACTATTTTCCTTTGTGGGGGCTGCGTTGAACAGCCGGAAAATAAGACGACTGACACGTGTTGTTGAGGCTGTAGCGAATGACACTGCCATTGCCCTGGGAAACATCACTGAGGAACTACAGATTTCCAGAATTGTTACGCTCCAAAATAGGATGGTGCTGGATGTAGTTTTGGCTGACCGTGGGGGGGCATGCAGAATTATCGGAAGCAGCTGCTGTGTATACATACCGGACAATTCTCCATCTGTTTATGATGCCATATCAAAGCTCCACAAGATCGCAGCTGAGATACATCCGGACAATGGAACTTGGACACTTTCAAGATGGTTCTGGTCCATGCTTACTACCTGGGGCTGGAAACTGTTGACAATTCTATGTATAATCGTGGGGGCAATGTTTTTTATATGCTTATGTATTCAATGTGGCCCAGCCTTATGTTCTATGTGCCTATCAGCTTGCATACCATCAAGACGAGTTCTTGCCCATGATAAAATGATGCTTCATAAAGAAGTAACAGAAATAATGTTAATAGACATCGAGGACGAACATCCTGATTATGTTCACTATGAGGTAGATTCAGCTAAACGCTAAAAGGGTCGTCTGTCGTAATTGGCATGGCTGCGTTAGCGATTAGCTGAAACTACACGTTGTCCTCCTTAACTTGGCTATATATGAAAACGCCATTTTGAATGTTGCGGCGGCCATCTTAGACCATAAGCGGCCTCGTGGCCGGCGTGCCCTTTAGTCCGTTGTCCGTACCACTGACCACTCCAGTCTGCCCAGCAACAAGCTATTTTTAGTACTGGTCAAGCTTGCACATGCGCAGTCCCAACTGACCAGTAAGCCTTTAGGAATGTGCGCCAAACTGACCAGCGGAGTTGTGCCCCCTCCAATGAGCTGGCTGTGTTCCAAAACATGACCATATATGTACCTAAATGTGTTCTAACTTGTGCCGCCTATCTTTTATTGCCCCAAAACTGTATATAAATCGGGGTCACACCGGTGTTCGGTGTGATACCTCTTGCATTACCGAAGGGTGCTGTTTGAGTGTACCACCACCCCATGGGGTCTTAATAAACTTGTTCTTTGCCTTTTACAGTTTCCGTGCCAACAGTTCTTGAGTGTAAGTGGGTTGTCTTCGGAGCATGTAGGCCTTGGGAACCCTGATTACTTCAGCCCCTATACCGCAGCGTTGGGCTATCCGGCCTGAGATGAGTCTCTTGCGATAATGCAATGTCAACTGCATGACGAGAGAGGTATTGGAGCACTTTCCTGACCTTTCTGTGATCATTCAATCCCCTAATATTCCATGTCAGCAAGGTGATGTTGTCATTGTCCTGTGATTGTTGCGTCCGGTAAGGGGACGCAGAGTGCGCCTGTGCTGCGTCATTGTCTAGTGAACCTCTGGCCATCGCAATGGCATTTTACATATGTGTCAGCAAGTGTATCTCTGTCCGTAGGGGAGCAACTCGCACTATAATCAACTTGCATGTCAACCGTGGTCTCCGATACATCCTTAACCCATTAACAATTTGTCATTTGAATCAACAACAACAAAAAGACAACAAAACCAAGCATCTTACTCCCCACCCACGCTTGCACAACACCAACATGGCCGCGCCCCTCCAACCCCCTACCACCCTCCCCCCAATGCAATACAGAGCTACGGTCTGTCACAGCCCCCCTCCTCCTGGCCCACAATCGAGAAGGCTCCATCACCAAGAACGTAGCAAACCAATCTAATACCCACTAATCAGAATACCACCAACGAAAAAGGTGAAGCAGGGTAAGTGTGCAACACACAAGGGCGTAGGTAGCCTGCTAACAAGTTTGCAAGGACGATAATTAAATCAGCTGCACAGAGCCCCGCCCCGCCCCTCCAACCCATAAAAAAATTAAATATGTGACAAACAATACCCCAGCAAATAAACAGAAAATCGCCAAATGTAAGCAGTGCACCCCCCTCCCCGACCCAAACTTCACAGTCAACTGTGGAGTCCCATTATTAGTTAACGTAGGAGTGAAAAAAAAAAAAAAAAAAAAACCCCACTACTTATTCTCCGCGATATCAACAAAGCATCGTATTACAAGACCAGAGACTCCCATGCCTGCACTAGATGCAGTTAATGAACCTGAGCATACCTCGGCATGTCTTAAACTATACTCTGAGACAAATAGCGAAAAGAGTGAAGGGGGGTAGAAAAAACAAGGGGGGGGATGTTGCCACCCCGAATAGCCCCCAGACTCACAATACTCCTGTAAAGCGTATCTGGTCAGTACCACCCAGTAATGCTGCACAGCAACTGTCCAAGTTCAAGGCCGGCAGGGTCGCCTCCAGAATGAAAAGTTCACAGAGCCCCTAGTCAGTGGCAGGAAGGTGGTCCACCCAGCCAGAGATCACAGAGTCCTCATTGTTCGTCCATATAGCCTCCTGAAGCCTCCCCCGACAGGTTATCATCCTCCGGGCCGCATCGATCCTTGCGCCAGTCCTTCATTGCCTTCTGTAACGCTCTCGGGTCCGTAAAGATTGTGGACTTTCCCTGTCTGTTCATCCGCAGTTTAGCCGGATAAAGCATCGTGTAGTCAACGCCTAGTTCCCTCAGCTGACGTTTCATGGGGACAAATTGTCGTCTGGCCTCTTGTACTTTGGCGGTAAAATCAGGCAATAAGGAGAGCGTGCTCCCCTGATAGTGCAGAGGTTGCTTCTCATGAGCCAGTTTTAAAGCAACGTCACGATCCCTATAATTCAGCTGCTTGGCAACTATGGGACGTGGAGGTGCCCCTGGCTTGGGTCGCGGGCCCAGGGTGCTGTGTGGTCGCTCCACAACCAACATCTCCGAAAAGACAGACTCACCAAGCAGTTTCTTCAATAGGGCTTCCACGAACAGCTCCATGTTGCCCGTCTGAGTAGATTCTGGCAGGCCCGTGAACGTCGAGACCGCGCCTCTGAGTCCTCAGCCTTGTCTTGAAGGACTTGAAGCACCTTACCCAGCTGCTTATGTTCGGTGTCAAGGGTCGTTTGTGCTTCCTCCACTTCCCCGATGCGCCTCTCTGACATATCAATGCATTCGGCATGTTTGTCAAGCCACTCGGCCATGCGGTCCATTCGATATGTGAGGGCGTCCATTTTGGTCCCCATTGAGGCGAGGCCGCCCTGTAAGTTTTTCTCCACGGCCAGTAGTATGTGACGCAGATCTGTCTCAGCAGGCTCCCCTCGTGACACAGTATCAGCGTCCTCTCTCTCTCTCTGCTCGAACCGGAGTGTCTACGTTCTGTGGCGGTTTAGGTTTCTCAAACGTCAGTTTGGGCTGCGATCTGTCGTGTCTCCCCATTGCAGACCCCTCCACGCAGCGCAGGCAGCAGGGGAACTTCACAGCACGCCAGGTGTCAGTGTTTTGTCTCTGAATGCGTGCACCAGTCCGGATTCAGCAGTGCGCCGAGTAGCCGCAGTCAGTCTCCGAGGTGGCCAACTCCGTCCCGCCGACAACCGTAAGCAAGCACTCGCGGTGAAATCAGAGCTCCGCAGTACCCTCAGCTGCTCCCCCTACGTATGCAGCAGGCAGTCATGCACAAAAATGCAGACGTTCAGGATCTCATGCACAGCAATACAATGTCCAATGCCAATACTCTCTTACGTGCAGCGGGCAGGGTCCCGTTGGATGTGTTCTAGGATGGCGCCGCAAAGTGGTCTAAGGTGCAATGCCTCCACCGGGCCTCCGGCGCCTTCATACGCATGCAGTAGGACCCATGTACTCAGTACCAAAGGGGAACCGCAATGGGGACACCTGGAAGTGTCTGTTCTTCCGGGAGTTCCTTCTCCAGTGGCGTTCCCAGCTGTCTCTCCCGCAGCTCTCCACACTGCCATGTGCGTTGTTAAAGGCCTCCACACGGCCTACTTAAGTGGATCCTCCGATAAGTATCTCACGAGGCTCTGCTTCCCCGCCCTGACCTTCACACAGCGTAGCCACAGTCGCGGCAAAGATCCATTAGGTTGTGGGCCTCGAGTAGGGCTCCCCTCGTGACACAGTATCAGCGTCCTCTCTCTCTCTCTGCTCGAACCGGAGTGTCTACGTTCTGTGGCGGTTTAGGTTTCTCAAACGTCAGTTTGGGCTGCGATCTGTCGTGTCTCCCCATTGCAGACCCCTCCACGCAGCGCAGGCAGCAGGGGAACTTCACAGCACGCCAGGTGTCAGTGTTTTGTCTCTGAATGCGTGCACCAGTCCGGATTCAGCAGTGCGCCGAGTAGCCGCAGTCAGTCTCCGAGGTGGCCAACTCCGTCCCGCCGACAACCGTAAGCAAGCACTCGCGGTGAAATCAGAGCTCCGCAGTACCCTCAGCTGCTCCCCCTACGTATGCAGCAGGCAGTCATGCACAAAAATGCAGACGTTCAGGATCTCATGCACAGCAATACAATGTCCAATGCCAATACTCTCTTACGTGCAGCGGGCAGGGTCCCGTTGGATGTGTTCTAGGATGGCGCCGCAAAGTGGTCTAAGGTGCAATGCCTCCACCGGGCCTCCGGCGCCTTCATACGCATGCAGTAGGACCCATGTACTCAGTACCAAAGGGGAACCGCAATGGGGACACCTGGAAGTGTCTGTTCTTCCGGGAGCTCCTTCTCCAGTGGCGTTCCCAGCTGTCTCTCCCGCAGCTCTCCACACTGCCATGTGCGTTGTTAAAGGCCTCCACACGGCCTACTTAAGTGGATCCTCCGATAAGTATCTCACGAGGCTCTGCTTCCCCGCCCTGACCTTCACACAGCGTAGCCACAGTCGCGGCAAAGATCCATTAGGTTGTGGGCCTCGAGTAGGGATGAGGCCCAGCAAGGGCCGCGAAGCCGGGGGCTCGAGTGCGCACGGCCGCGGGGTCAAGGGACCACAGCGCAGGGAGACGCGCCCCCCCCCCAGGGCGCCTTTCTCACCTCCTCAGCCCGGCCCGCCACACCGCCGCAGTCTACCGCGTAGACTCACTCCCCGGCGAGCTCCGAGAGGGCTAGGGCATAGCGCACAATCCTCTCAGTGGTGTACTACGGGGCCAGGCGCACAAATTACTACTTGTGTAACGATATATCTGTAAGAGACATTAGTTAGTGATAGATTCCTTACCTTAGAATATCCCCAGGCGTCAGACTGGATCCGGAAATTTTTGCGTGGCACATTTTTGCGTAGCAATACCCCTGCTCGTGGGTAGGTGTCGTCTGCGGCTCCGCGTCCGTCGTTAGCGCCGGAATGACGTCGGAGTACTTAGACGCCGCCCATGCGCGCTGACGTCAGTTCTGATACACAGCTTTTCCGCGCCAGATACGCAGAGCCATGATAGAACCAACACTGGTGCCATGAAACTAGGGCCCTGAAAGGGGATGACCTTAACCCTAGATATCGGTTCACAGAACGGGGAGGATGGGTGGGTCGGTAAGGAATCTATCACTAACTAATTTCTCTTACAGATATATCTTTACACAAGTAGTAACTTGTGCATCTGAAAGAGACACGTTAGTGATAGATTCCTTACCTTAGAATAGATACCCCAGCAATACCAACCCCGGTGGTGGGTCTGCGAACCAATAATCACACCAGAAAGTCCTGGAGGACGGAATGGCCAAAGAAGCCATCCCTCCGGACTTGGCTGTCCAGGCAGTAGTGTCTTGTAAACGTGTGCAGCGAGCCCCACGTGGCTGCCTGGCAAATGTCCTGCAAGGGAACTCCTCGGCCCAGAGCAGTTGTAGTCGCCGTGGCCCGAGTAGAATGAGCCCGCAATCCAGCAGGGGGCTCTTTTTTGGCCATGGAATAACATGCCTGGATACACAAGATGATCCACCGCGAGATTGGTTCTCTTGTGCGCCGCCTTTCCCTTCTTAGCGCCCACGTAACCACGAAGAGTTGGTCATCCACCCGGAACTGGCGTGTGCGATCTAGATAAGAAGAGAGCGCGCGTTTTGGGTCCAGATGGTGGAGCCTCTCTTCCTCTTTCGAGGGATGCGGAGGCGGAAAGAAGGTGGGCAAAGTAATGGACTGCCCGATGTGGAAGGCCATGACAACCTTGGGCAAGAAGGAAGGTCTTGTTCGCAACACCACCTTGTCCGGATGAACAGAGAGGAAAGGAGGTGTAGAAGAAAGAGCCTGGAGCTCACTCACTCTCCTGGCAGAGGTGATGGCAACCAGGAAAGCAGTCTTTAGAGTGAGAAGACGGAGAGGACAGTTATAGAGCGGCTCAAAGGGAGCACACATGAGGTAAGTAAGCACAAGATTCAAGTCCCACTGGGGCATCACGAAGGGAACAGGAGGGAACATGTGTGTGATGCCCTTCAAAAACCTATTTACAATGGGGGATTGAACAAGAAAGGCTGATCAGGTAGCCATAAGAAGGCGGAAAGGGCAGAAAGGTACCCCTTGAGAGTGCCCAGAGCAGAGCCCTGCTGGGCAAGAGAAAGAAGAAAGAGGAGAACCTCAGAAAGGGGCGCAGAGAGTGGGTCCACAGCCTTTGCTGTGCACCATGCCACAAATCTGTTCCACCTGCAGGCGTATACTGACTTTGTGGAGGGACGCCTGGCTGCCAGAATGATATCACAGACTTCGAGAGGCAAGTCAAATGGCCTCCACTGCCACCGCTCAATCTCCAAGCTTGTAGGTGGAGACTGGACAGGTTCGGGTGGAGGACCGTCCCCTGCTGCTGCGACAGAAGGTCCTCACGAAGAGGCAGACGAATCGGGGGATCGACTGACATGCTGAGTAGCTCGGGATACCAGTATCTTCGTGCCCAGTCCGGAGCCACAAGGATAACCTGGGCCCGGTCGCGCCTGATTTTCTTCAGCACTCTGGGCAGAAGTGGTATCGGCGGAAAGGCGTACAATAGACCGCAACTCTACTCGCGACGAAAAGCGTCTCCGAGCAAGTGCCGCCTTGGAAATTCCAACGCGCAGAACTGATGTAGGTGTACTTATAAAGCGTGGTCCTGTCACCCAAATGGCATCCTGGCGCTTGAACTTCGGGCGGTCACACTTTTCACTGCTCAGACATTTCTAGGAAAGAGATGCGTTTTTAACGCTTTCCTGAACGGGAAGTAGTCCCTGTGGCTTCTCAAGGAGAGTGGCAGGGAGTTCCAGAGTTTGGCCGCTGCAACACTAAATAAGCGGCCACCCATCCTGACTCTCTGAAACCTCGGGACCACAAGCAGTTGTGCCGAAGAAGAGCGGAGGGGCCGCGAAGCAGAGTACCAGGCAAACATATTCTGCAAGGGCACTGGGCCCTGTTGATGTACCGCCTTAAACACCAGGCACGCCGCTTTATACAATACACGCAGGTGCACCGGTAGCCAATGTAAATCCCTTAGAGCTAGAGTAGAAGAGCTAAAGTTAGGGCGGGAAAGAGCCAACTTGGCGGCCATATTCTGCACCCGTTGTAACTTCCCCAGCAGGTTTTTTGGGGCCTCCAGACGTAGCGCATTATAATAGTCTAAACGACTTAGTATGGTCCCGCGGACTACTTCCGGCCTGGCCTGGGCGGGGAGAAGGGGCAGAACTTTACGCCACATGCGTAGCAGCATCATGCACGTAGAGATGGTTTCATTGACGTGCAAGTCAAGCTGTAAATTTGGGCCGAAGATCACCCCCAAATTACGAGCTGATTCTGCGGCCGACACTGGCTCGGGAAAAGTGGCAGGCCAAAAGTTCTCCGGAAGTACCCGCGGGATCCGGTCCATAGAGCAATAGAGCACCTCCGTCTTTGTGCTGTTAAATTGTAAGGAATTGGCCCGTAGCCAATCCGCTGTGGCTGCCATACAGCGATGAAATGTCTCCAACTGGACCGCGTTGTTTCCTTCCAGAGAAAAGACCAGCTGGGTGCCGTCAGCGTAATTAAAAGCCGAGACACCAAAAGATTTTATAAGCTGGACCAGGGGGCGGAGGTACAGATTAAAGAGTATAGGGCTGATGGCCGAGCCCTGATGACATTGCACGTTCTCTTCTGTGGCGAAAAGATCTAACCAAGGCTCTCCCCATTGCTGAAAGAGGCCTTGCGCCACGCCACGTCCGAGTTCAGACGCCATTCGTGATCCATCATGCACCGACGGACAGAGGGGAGGAATGCCTTCAGTGCTAGACAAATCGCCCGCAGCTCCAAGAGGTTGATATGGAGCCGGGACTCCGCCGGAGACCAGAGGCCTCTGATCTCCGCCTCTCCCATGTGGTCCCCCCAGCCCTGGAGGGACGCGTCCGTCACAATCACGTGCTCCGGGTGGGGTAGGGAGAGGGATCTGCCACTGACCCAATCGCGGTCCGTGAGCCACCACTGCAGTTGTCTCGCAGTGCCCTCCGAGATCAAGACATGATCGGACAAGTTGCCCTAATGCTGGGCCCACTGAAACTTCAGGTCCCACTGCAGAGCCCGTATCCGCCACCGGGCGTGATGCACCAGAACGATGCAGGAGACCATCAGCCCCAGAAGCCGCAGCGTCAACCTGACCGAGACTCGGGATAAAGGCTGGAAGATTGGAATCAGAGCCTGTATATCCCGAACCCGCTGTTCGGGTGGGTAAACCCAAAACTGCACCGAGTCGAGAACCGCTCCGAAGAAGAGGAGCTTCTGAGAGGGACACAGGTGCGACTTCGGCACGTTGATGGAGAACCCCAGCAAGTACAGGAGGTCGGCCGTAGTCTGGAGGTGGCTGACGACTGTCTGGGGCGAGCCCGCCTTCAACAACCAGTCGTCGAGGTAGGGGAAGACTGACACCCCTAACCTGCGCAGATGAGCTGCGACCACCGCCATCATCTTCGTGAACACCTGTGGGGCGCTGGTAAGGCCGAAGGGGAGCACTGTCAACTGAAAGTGCTCGTGGCCTACCGTGAACTGCAGGTAACGCCGGTGGGCCGGCAGGACGGGGATGTGAAAATAAGCGTCCTGCAAGTCCAACGCTACCAGCCAGTCTCCAGGGTCTAGGGCAGCTAAGACCTGAGCCAAAGTCAGCATCTTGAACTTCTCCTTCCGGAGGAAGCCGTTGACGCTCCGCAGGTCCAAGATAGGGCGTAGGCCCCCTTTGCCCTTCTTGGGTACCAGAAAGTAGTGGGAGTAACAACCACACCCTACTTCTGGCCCAGGAACGCGCTCGATGGCCCCCTTGGCCAAGAGGGCCGTGATTTCCTCTTGCAGAAGTTGCAAGTGATCCCCCGACACGCGGTGGAATTGCGTTGGCATGGCTGGAGGGGTCGCCTCGAAGAGGAGGGAGTTGCCCCTTCGGACGATTTACAGCACCCACCTGTCCGACGTGACAGTGCGCCAGTGGGAGAGGTGATGGCGAACCCTGCCTCCCACAGGCGTCACATGGGCCTGAAAACTCTGACTAGGAAGGTTTTGAGGCGGGTGCTGCGGAGGGAGGTGTGGACTGGCCTCGCAGTTGTCCCCGACCGCCGCCACGGCGGTTTCCACTGCCGCTACTGCGCTGTTGAACATTCTGCGGCGCATGGCTGGCAGCACGTGTGGGGGCGCCCCTTCCTTGGCCACGAAAGAAGCGAAAGGCACCCGATTGCTGGCGTGTGGCCGAGAGGCCCAAGGACTTGGTCGTAGCCCTGGAGTCCTTAAAACGCTCAAGCGCATGGTCTGCCTTGTCGTCAAACGGCATGTCCAGCAATGTGGCCTGGACATCGGCCGAAAAGTTGGCGGACCTCAACCAGGCGTGGCATCGAACCGCCACTGTCGTTGCCATCTCCCTGCCCAGTAAGTCCGTGGTATCCAGCCCACACCGGATGGAATATCTCGCTGCATCTCGGCCCTCCACAAGGGCTTGGCCGAGTTTAGCCCGGACCTCCACCGGACATTGTGGCAGCACCTCCGCGACCGTGTCCACAGAGTGTGGGTGTAGCGGCCCAAGAGACACGCGGTATTGACACACCGCAGCCCCAAACTCAGGGACGAGAACACCTTCTTCCCGAACTGCTCATACCTCTTGGATTCCCGATCGGGGGGAGTCGTCAGGAATGCGGTCTGGGAAGTAGAGGCCTGGATAACCAGGCTCTCGGGGGTGGGGTGGGTGGACAAAAAGCAGGGGTCGCCCGGGGCCGGGCGGCAGCGTCTGGCCACGTTCCTATCCACAGGCGGACCTGTGGCGGGCTTGGACCAAGTGCCCACAAGAACGTCACACAAGGGCTCATTGAACGGCAGTAGAGGCTCATTGGAGCATGCCTGCGGTTTGAGTACCTCAGTGAGGAGGTTAGTCCTCACGGCCGCGACGGGGAGCTCAAGGTGTAAGGCCTTGGCCGCCCTCGTCAACACTACGCTATAAGCTGCCCCCTCCTCCGTAGCCACGGTGGGAGGGGAGACAAATATAGTGTCTGGCGAAGCGTCAAGACCACTGGCCTCCCCAAGCCCATATGTCCAGTCCTCTTGAGACTGGCACTCCTGTGCCAGAGGGTCCTCAGACCCCTCCCAGTCACCTTCGCCACCCATCTCCTGTAAAACAGGCTCAGCAGACGGGGCCTCCTCATGGAAATAAAAATCTCCAAAGGCTGTCGGAAGCGGCGCAGTTCCGGCACCAGAGTCGGACCAAAGGGAACATTGGGGACGGCGTCCACAGCGGGCGCCGGGGGCGACACCCGTGGGGCCGGCGCCGGTGAGGTCGACAGGCGACGACCCGGATCCGGAAGCGGATCCGGTGAGGTCCTGCGGCGCCGGGACCGAAGCACCCGACGGCGTCGCGGCCGAAGCGCCCGACCCGCTAGGGCCTCCAGCCGGGACCGATGGGCCCGGAGGCGCCACGGAACCCGACTGAGGAGGGAGGGACTTCATGGCCAGGAGGTACCGCTCGATCTCCTCCGGCATCGCGCCGTGCCCAGGGACCCGAAGGTGTGGGGCAGGTGGCGACGCTTGCGACTCCCGCGGAGCCGCGTGGGCGGTGTCGCCCGAACCGCCGGCCGCATCGCGCGAGCGTCGGGTTGGAGGAGCGATGACGTCGCTCCGACCTCTCATGCCTCTTCCCGGAGGACTTGGATCCAGACGACCGATGGCCACTCCCGGAGCTGCGATGACTCCGACTCCGACCCAGCGACCGGTCCCTCGACCTCCCGTGGGACCGGGACCTGGAATGGCATGGGGCCGACTGCCTGAGCTCGAGTCGCTTTAGATGTCAGGGCCCGGCAGTCGGAGCAGGTGCGGTCGTCGTGGTCGAGGCCTAGACACTTCAGGCACCGGCGATGGGGCTCCGTAACCGACATCAGTCGGTCGCACTTCGAACAGGGTTCGAACCCGGGCATCCCTACCGGCACCGATAGAGTCGAAGACTCGAAGAAAGAGATGATCAAAAGATCAAAAAAGTTCAGTCAAAAAATGACTAGGGGTAGAGCTTCTCCGGATTTGCGCTAGCTGGCGCGGAAAAAAGAAGAACTGACGTCAGCGCGCATGGGCGGCGTCTAAGTACTCCGACGACGTCATTCCGGCGCGGACGACTGACGCGGAGCCGCGGACGACACCTACCGACGCGCAGGGGTATTGCTACGCAAAAATTTCCAGATCCAGTCTGACGCCTGGGGATATTCTAAGGTAAGGAATCTATCACTAACGTGTCTCTTTCAGATAGCGTCCACGGCGGGTCCCAACTGTTCGCCGAGCCGGCGCACTCTCCCCACAGAGCGGCGGTTCTAATCAGCAGTCCAGAATCACAGATCCGGACAGTGGCAGGATCGGAAGGGGCACAGCACTATCAGGCGCAATCTGGGGGCACTTTCAGCAAGATGGGGCACCGATGTCCGTAGCATAACTGTATGGATCGTTTTCTAGGCGGAGGAGCGCACAGCTCAGGCGGCCATCTCCGTCGCTGGCTAATTCCGCCCCCTTCTACGGCTGGTAGTTCATTGTGCACAGGGCAGTTCCAAGAACACCAATTCGTGCCTAATATAGAATATATATTTATTTAATATGACGGGGAGTTAAACAGCCGTATTTCGGCCGGCAGCTCCGCCCTAACCTGCTTTTCAAATGCCGCCTAGAATTGCCACCTGGGTAGGACATCATTATTACCACATTATTTTTTCCCTGTGTTTATTAATACTTTCTTACAGCATTTCTCAGGGAAGTCGCAGGGACGACGGTGTGATTTAAGCTGCCAGAAACCTGATCTCAAAGTGTCGGTAGAAGCAGAAGTTTTTAAAGAAAATATTGCTAAATCGTGTGCTCGCTGCTGCTGCAGGCCAATTAGACAAGCTGGGAGCCCGAGCAGGCTGTCGCCAGGCCTACCTGCAAGAACAGCAAACAGGCTCGGAAGCAAACAAACGGCTGGACAGAGTGTGGCCGTGGGAGGGCTCAGCTGTGCCGCTGACCCCTGCGTCCCGGGCCAGAGCTTGAAAGAGTCTGTGAGGTAATTCACTCTGACATTAGTTAGCAGCGCGAATTACCAGAAAGCGATTAATCAGGGAAAGTCTTCACACAGAAGGAGGGTAAATAAACTGCAGCTAAAATTTGGAGCCACTAAGTTGCAGATAAGTGGCCGGGCCAGGTGTCAGACAGGGGTGGGGCCCATCCGTCTTCCTGGACTCTCTTGGGGTCACTGGTGGCTCCTTGGTGTCCTCAACCATTTATCTGCCTTCGAGCAGGAACAAAATTTATTTATCCAGGCATGAGGAAATAGTCAAGTATTTCGTAAACAAAGCGCAACCCGTCTCTCACAGCAGACACTTCTAATTTCCTATATGCAGCAGACAAAAACACGACCCATTCCATACACGGCCGTCCTTTTTTTTTACTAAGCTCCATACCAACGCAAGAGGCCTTTAAAACCCCTGTGTGAATTAATTACATGGGGTGAAATAAAACCATATTTCAGTGTGATTACAAAGACAGCTGTGGTAGCGTGAGATTTTCTGCATCATGGCGGCACTGCCCATATAGGTATCATAGCAATAAAATGTAGCAATACACGTAACACTGTGTGCTTTCCTAAAATGTTAATCCATTTTTTCTATACAGCACTTCAACATCGGGAATTAGCACGTTTATAAGCACACCCAGTTTTGGATAAACTAAATGGGACCTCTTAAGACAATGTCATTTGCCCAGGCTCACACTATTTGGCATCTGCGTGAGCTGCGATTATCAAGCTCCAAGTTTCTTAACTAAACAAACTGTCGAGACCAGGAAAAGTATATAATTCCCTGGTGAAACCTGCACCAGTGATCTAACTTGAAATGATTGGAGTGCCAGGTATGGTGATGGATCCCCCCAACCATGGTGTTATTGATCAAACATTATTGTGCATCCGGTGGCATAGCAAGGGTCTCAACGGCGGCTATTAATCCAAAGTGGGTCTCCCACCCCGGCTTGGAAGCAAACAATAGCTATAACTGGAGGTGCAGTGGACCTCTCAGTCAGCAGTGTTCTGGTGTTGCTGCACCTGCTGCACTATTGATAGCTATGCCCCTGATGCTACCTACTCTACCAGCCACAATAGGACCACAAGTTGTAATAACACAGTCCGGTCGAGGAACTGGGGGGCTGCCAAGCTTCCACTCTGTTCAAGGTAGCGCCTCGCAGTGCTGGGGCTGCAGGGACATATGCTATGCCCGAGATGCCCAAATGAATTCCAACAAACAAGGTCGTCAGGATGGTCAGAACTGGACCGGCCCTATTACTATTGACCCTTCTGCGCTTCTATGCAAGGATTGAAGGAAAAGTTTATAGAAGATATGGACAGAAATTATAGCCCGTCCTCTGGACAGTAATGGCCTTCGTATTACCATTTCAGACAATCACACAATGTTTCTGAGATACCAAAACACGAGAACTTCAGTCAAAAAAAAAAAAAAGCACAGGCACGCACTAGTCTGTGCAGTGAAACAGAATGCGGCTTCAATTACAGCATAAAAAGCATTACACGCAGCTGAGCAGTAGCATGTACCCTGTGCATTGAGTCCACTGAAATAAGTGGGAAGAACGACCTCAACCAGGGAAAACACTGCTAACTATTGCCAATACTTTACTTTTTTCCACAAGTTTTAATGACCAACGAAATAAACCGAATAACGAGTGCATTAAGATTTTCACATTTAATTATGAAATATAAATGAAGATATTCTAAAATCCTGACTAATGTCTATTTGGAAATCATGGAGAAAGTATACAAACAAATTTTGTCTTCAGAAGTGCATTTTCACAGCATTTCTGTGTGTGCAAAGAAAAACACAGCAAGGTGGTAAGACAGCCCTGGGTGGGAACAATACTAAATGGTTCCGTCTCCATTCCCCCGTGCAGTCTAAACTCGTCGTTATACCTTCCATGGGTCAGAAGAGACGATGTGCCCTAACGGCTACAGCGTCGAACTCAAAGCTGGACCGGGTTCGAGTCTTGGCAGGAGCGCTCAACATCCTGTGATTCTGGGCAAATCACTTCATCTCTGCATGCCTACTAAAATTAATGTGTCATCTGTAACGTGTTGGTACTTATGTAAGGCGCTCTGATACCATGGGGTCGAGTTCGCACTATATAAAACTCAAAAATTTACGAAAGTGCAACAATACTGCAGAATGCTGAATATTTCTTTTTTTTCCCGTGCACATATTTTGTCAGGTAGTAAATCCCACGTTACATTTGTGTACGGAGATAAAACCTCAAGTCAATGCGAGGGATAAAAACAGAAAGTCAGGGCAAATGTTGTCTAGATTTGTATTGCCGACTAGAGAGCTCCAAACTTGGTAGCCGCCGAGTCAGCTGCCACAACACTAACCAGGTTTATCCATTGACCCGTTGAGGCGTTATGCATCTTCAATCACTTTACTTGGCTTATCCATCTTTAACTGGGCAGCAAAATTAATACGACGCTGTTCAGTAAGGGGCAGAAAGCGTCATTTAACTTAATGCATGCACATTTCCACAGCTTTCCAACATATTAGTATGTTAAAGAAAGGCACAATAATAAAATAGGATTTACTAAGTAATGCATAGTTTCTTCTGGTTTATTTAACAAACCACACGCATAGAAACCCAGGCTGAAGCCCATTATTATAATGTTTCAACAATATTGCTGCATGATGTGATATTATCAGATCAAAATTCTTCACCTTTTCACCTTTTATTCATTTGCATCAGTGCGTATTATTATTATTATTGTATTTCTTATATAGCGCCAGAATCGACCCCCGAAGGGGTATCTCCGCGCTTGCCTTGGGAACCCGTCCTGGTTTTTCCCTGTGAGATAGCCCCTACAGGGCATCCCCAAGGTGAAAGCCAGGCATCCCGCCGCGGGGGGCCGTTGAACAAGTTACTTACCTTCGGTAACGATATATCTGTAAGAAACATTAGTTAGTGTTAGATTCCTTACCTTAGAATATCCCCAGGCGTCAGTCTGGATCCGGAAACTTTTGCGTAGCAGTACCCCTGCGCGTCGGTAGGCGTCGTCTGCAGGCGTCCCCTGCGGCTCCGCGTCCGTCGTCGGCGTCGTGCGCCGTGATGACGTCGCTGGAGTACATAGACACCGCCTCCGCGCGCTGACGTCAGTTCTTTGCACACAGCTTTTCCGCGCCAGGAGACGCAGAGCCATGAGAGAACCAACACTGGTGCCATGTAAAAACTAGGGCCCTGAAAGGGATGACCTTAACCCTAGGTATCAGTTCGCAGAACGGGGAGGATGGGTGGGTTCGGTAAGGAATCTAACACTAACTAATGTTTCTTACAGATATATCGTTACCGAAGGTAAGTAACTTGTTCATCTGAAAGAAACACGTTAGTGTTAGATTCCTTACCTTAGAATACATACCCCAGCAATACCAACCCCGGTGGTGGGTCTGCGAACCAATACAAAACTACACCAGAAAGTCCTGGAGGACAGAACGGCCAAAGAAGCCATCCCTCCGGACTTGACTGTCCAGGCAGTAGTGCCTCGCAAAGGTGTGCAGCGAGGCCCACGTAGCCGCCTGGCAAATGTCCTGCAAGGGGACTCCCCGGCCCAGGGCAGTAGTAGCCGCCGTGGCCCGAGTGGAATGGGCCCTCAGCCCAACAGGAGGCTCCTTCCGAGCCAAAGAGTAGCACGCTTTGATGCAGAGGACGACCCATCGAGAGATGGTTCGTTTACAAACCGCCCGTCCCTTCTTCGCACCCACGTAGCCAACAAACAGTTGGTCATCCACCCGGAACTGGCGTGTGCGATCCATGTAAAATGAAAGCGCACGTTTTGGGTCCAGACGATGGAGCCGCTCTTCATCCTTTGAAGGATGCGGAGGCGGGAAGAAGGAAGGGAGGGTGATGGACTGCCCGATGTGAAAGGCCGAAACAACCTTGGGCAGGAAAGAAGGTCTAGTCCTCAGAACCACCTTGTCAGGATGAATGGACAGGAAAGGAGGTTGGACAGAAAGAGCCTGGAGCTCACTCACCCTCCTGGCAGAGGTGATGGCAACCAGGAAAGCCGTCTTTAAAGTCAGGAGACGGAGAGGGCAAGAATGAAGGGGCTCAAAGGGAGCACACATCAGGAAAGTTAGAACCAGGTTCAAATCCCACTGAGGCATCACAAACGGAACAGGTGGAAACATGTGAGTGATGCCTTTCAAGAATCGAGTTACAATCGGGGATTTGAACAAAGAAGGCTGATCAGGAAGCCTCAAAAAGGCTGAAAGGGCAGAAAGGTAGCCCTTGATAGTGCCCAGAGCAGAGCCCTGCTGGGCAAGAGAAAGAAGAAACAGAAGAACCTCCGAAAGAGGGGCAGAAAGAGGGTCCACAGCCTTTGCTGTGCACCATGCCACAAATCTGTTCCACCGACAGGCGTATACCGACTTAGTGGAGGGACGCCTGGCTGCCAGAATAACATCACAGACTTCAGGAGGCAAGTCAAATGGCCTCAACTGCCGCCGCTCAATCTCCAAGCATGGAGGTGGAGACTGGACAGGTTCGGGTGGAGGACCGTCCCCTGCTGCTGCGACAGAAGGTCCTCCTGAAGGGGCAGGCGGATCGGGGGACCGACTGACATGCTGAGTAGCTCGGGATACCAGTACCTTCGAGCCCAGTCCGGAGCCACAAGGATAACTTGGGCCCGGTCGCGCCTGATCTTCTTCAGCACTCTGGGCAGAAGTGGTATAGGCGGAAAGGCGTATAACAGACCGCAACTCCACTCGCGCCGAAAGGCGTCGCCGTGCGAGTGCCGTCTTGGAAACTCCAACGCGCAGAACTGATGACATTGCGCGTTCTCTTCTGTGGCGAATAGATCTAACCAAGGCTCTCCCCATTGCAGAAAGATGCCTTGCGCCACGTCCGAGTTCAGACGCCATTCGTGATCCATCGAGCACCGACGGCTGAGTTCGTCCGCCCTGGCGTTCAGAGAACCTGCCAGGTGTTGAACCGTCAGAGTCACGCCCTGACGTTCCAGCCATTGCCAGAGGCGCAGAGCCTCCTGGCAAAGGGTCCACGACCCCACTCCGCCCTGTTTGTTGCAGTACCACATGGCGGTGGTGTTGTCGGTGAACACCTGCACTACACTCCCGTTGACAAAGGGGAGGAATGCCTTCAGTGCCAGACGAATCGCCCGCAGCTCCAACAGATTGATATGGAGCCGGGACTCCGCCGGAGACCAGATGCCTCTGATCTCTGCCTCTCCCAAGTGGCCACCCCAGCCCTGGAGGGACGCGTCCGTCACGACAACGTGCTCCGGTTGGGGAAGGGAGAGGGACTTGCCCCTGACCCAATCGCGGTCCGTAAGCCACCACTGCAGTTGTCTCGCAGTGCCCTCCGAGAGCAAGACGTGGTCGGACAAGTTGCCCTGATGCTGGGCCCACTGAAACTTCAGGTCCCACTGCAGAGCCCGCATCCGCCACCTGGCGTGATGCACCAGAAGGATGCAGGAAGCCATCAGTCCCAGCAGCCGCAGCGTCAACCTGACCGAGACTCGGGATAGCGGCTGAAAGATGGGAATCAAAGCCTGAATATCCCGAACCCGCCGTTCCGGAGGATAAACCCGAAACTGCGCCGAGTCCAGAACCGCTCCGATGAAAAGGAGCTTTTGAGAGGGACACAGGTGTGATTTCGGCACGTTGATGGAGAACCCCAGTTCGTGCAAGAGGTCTGCCGTCATCTGAAGGTGGTGGACGACTGTTTGGGGCGAGCCCGCCTTCAACAACCAATCGTCTAGGTAGGGGAAGACTGAAACCCCCAACCTGCGCAGATGGGCTGCGACCACCGCCATCACCTTTGTGAACACCCGTGGGGCGCTGGTAAGGCCGAAGGGGAGCACGATAAACTGAAAGTGCTCCAGGCCTACCGTGAACCGCAGGTAACGCCGGTGGGCCGGCAGGACGGGGATGTGAAAATAGGCGTCCTGCAAGTCCAACGCTACCATCCAGTCTTGTGGGTTTAGAGCAGCCAAGACCTGAGCTAACGTCAACATCTTGAACTTCTCCTTCCGGAGGAAGCCGTTGACGTCCCTTAGATCCAAGATAGGACGTAGGCCCCCCTTGTCCTTCTTGGGCACCAGAAAGTAGTGGGAATAGCAACCACGCCCTACTTCTGGCCCAGGAACGCGCTCGATGGCCCCCTTGGCCAAGAGGGCCGTAACTTCCTCCTGCAGAAGTGTCAAGTGGTCCCCCGACACACGGTGGTTCTGCGGTGGCATGGCTGGAGGAGAGGTCTCGAAGGGGAGGGAGTAGCCCCTTCGGACGATTTGCAGCACCCACCTGTCCGAAGTGATCGTGCGCCAGTGAGCGTGGTGATGGCGAACCCTGCCACCCACTGGCGTCACATGGGGCCGAAAGCACGGACTAGGAGGATTTTGGGGTAGATGCTGCGGGGGAAGGTGTGGTCTGACCCCGCCGTTGTCCCCGACCGCCACCACGGCGGTTTCCACGGCCGCCACCGCGTTGGAAGGATTGTTGCGGCGCGTGGCTGGCAGCACGTGTGGGGGCGCCCCTTCCTTGGCCACGAAAGGGACGAAACGAACCCGGTTGCTGACGCTGGGTCGAGAGACCCAAGGACTTGGCCGTGACCCTGGAGTCCTTGAAGCGTTCCAGCGCGTGGTCCGCTTTGTCACCGAACAGGTGACAGCCATCAAACGGCATGTCCATCAGGGTATTCTGGACATCAGCCGAAAAATTGGCGGATCTCAGCCAGGCGTGGCGACGAATCGCCACCGTCGTAGACATAGCTCTGCCCAGCGAGTCGGTCGTATCAAGACCACACCGAATTGAATATTTCGCTGCATCTCGGCCCTCAGCCACAGCCTGACCGAGCTTTGCCCGCACCTCCATGGGGCATTCTGGCAGCAGCTCCGCGACCGTATCCCACACAGAGTGGGTGTAGCGGCCCAAGAGGCAGGCGGTGTTGCAAGACCGCAGGCCCAAACTAATGGACGAGAAGACCTTTTTGCCAAACTGGTCATACCTCTTGGATTCCCTGTCGGGCGGGGCCGACGGGAATGCGGACTGGGAGGTCGAGGCCTGGATCACCAGACTCTCAGGAGTGGGGTGGGTAGACAGGTACTTGGGGTCGTCCGGACAAGGACGGTGGCGCCTGGCCACGTTCCGATCAACAGGCGCACCTGAAGCGGGCCTGGACCACGTGCCCAACAGAACGTCAGACAAGGCTTCATTAAACGGCAGCAGTGGCTCCAGTGGGCATGACTGCGGTTTGAAGACCTCGGTGAGGATGTTAGGCCTCACGGCCGCGACGGGGAGCTCAAGGTTTAAGGCCTTGGCAGCCCTCATCAGCACCACAGAATAGGCAGCTCCCTCCACCGATGCCACGGAAGGAGGAGAGATCAAACCAGGGTTAGGAGAGTCGTCCAAACCACTGGCATCCCCCAAGTCACCTGTCCAGTCCGGGTCATACTGGCACTCGCGAGCCAGAGGGTCCTCGGACCCCTCCCAACCTTCACCGTACTCCTCATCCTCTCCGTATTCGGAGTCAATGATGAAGACCGGCTCCTCGGGGTTCATGGGCCCCATCGGCGCCGGGACCGGCGTCGAGCGACGCCCGTCCGGCGCCGCGTCCGGCGTCGGAGAAGGTAAGGGGACGGCGCCGCCCGGAGCCGGCGTCGGAACCCCACCGCCGGCCGGAACCGGCAGCGGAGAACCGGCGCCGCGCGGGGGCGGCGTCGGGGGTAACCCCGATGGCAACGGCGCCGGGGAGGCCGGAAGACCAGCCGGCGCCGATCCCGAAGGCCCCTGCGGCGCCGGGGTCGGAGCCGTCGGCGGCGCCGGGGCCGGAGCACCCGACGGCACCGAGGCAGGGACACCCGAACCGCCAGGGCCCCCAGACGGTAGCACTGGGCCCGAAGGCGCCGTAGGCCCCGTCGGAGAAGCGAGCGCCCTCATGGCCATGAGGAACGCCTCGATCTCCTCAGGCGTCGCGCCATGCCCAGGGACCGGAGGGTATGAGGCAGGCCGCGCCGGCGACTCTCGCGGAGCCGCGGGGTTGGGGTCACCCGAGCCCCCGGCCGCATCGCGCGGGAGTCGGGGGTACGATGACGACGCCCCGACTTCTTGTGCTTCCTACCTGACGAGCCTGACGAGTGGTGTCGACTTCCGGAGCGCCCGGCGCTGCTCCGCGACCGCTCCCTCGAACGCTCTCTCGACCTCCGGCCGGACCGGGACCGCTCCCGGTCCCGACGTGGGGCCGACACCCGGAGCTCCAGTAGCTTGCGGGACCGCTCCCGCCTAGCCTTGTTGGTAAGGGCCCGGCAGTCGACGCAGGAGTCCACGTCGTGGTCGGGGCCCAGACACCGGAGACAGAGGCGGTGATGGTCTGTGACCGACATCGTGCGCTCACAGTCATCGCAATTCTTAAACCCAGGCATCCTATCAGGCACAATAGAGAAAAAACAATCGAAAAACTTGGTCAAAGACCGGAGTACTGCTCTTCAGATCTGCGTCCACTGGCGCGGAAAAAAGAAGAACTGACGTCAGCGCGCGGAGGCGGCGTCTATGTACTCCAGCGACGTCATCACGGCGCACGACGCCGACGACGGACGCGGAGCCGCAGGGGACGCCTGCAGACGACGCCTACCGACGCGCAGGGGTACTGCTACGCAAAAGTTTCCGGATCCAGACTGACGCCTGGGGATATTCTAAGGTAAGGAATCTAACACTAACGTGTTTCTTTCAGATGTGGAGATTAAGCAAGCTTAATGCCCAGAGTTGCAGAGTGTTAACCCATGATTAGGTCAGGCACCGAAGCGAGAATTATTGAGTCCATGGACATTTGGACTCAAGACCCTGCCGCGTCGGGAATTGAACCTTGGTCCCAGCACTTTGTACTTGTAGTCCATGCTTATGAGAAGCAAGGCTGGCAGTCTCTTTTACTGCCAGCCTTTCCTCATCGTAAGCAAGGACTATACGCTCAAAGTGCGTGTTTCTGCACCGATTGCAGGTTTCAAAAACAAATGAATAAAAGGCATTGTCATTTACAATGCCAGTAGCTCAAACTTGAATAATGTGCGCCCTATTGCATTGTAAATGCTTGTTTATATAACTCCTGAGCAAGACAGAACAGCGCATCATAAATCATACATGCAATCCTCTGACAGTAAAATTCTATTTGGTACCTCTTCCGAGTGTGGCAATAGGAAGGGACCAAGAATCCCACGATGCCTAGAGTAGGTCAAGATGCTCTTTCATTCTCTGAACAATGCTAAAAGATAGCATATCACGCTCCGGTGACACAAAGCTTTTTGCTCTGCAACCGTTATAAACAAAGGTATATATTCATTTCCATGCTCAAGAGATTAACATCGTGAGTGAGATATAATCACAATAACTAGGTCTTGTTTAGAGAACACTGGTTGCTTTCTTTTCTCAGCGGATTTTAGAATGAAATCCGGGAGACAATAAGCATTCTTTTCTAAAGTTGGTCACAGAGTACTGCTTTAATAACTGATTTGGACTTCAGCACTTTGATAATAAATGAGTGAAAGGATAGCACAATGGTTCCAAATAACGTATTATTTGCCCCATTATTTTCACACATACAACTTTTGGTATACAATATTTGAAAACACTTCAGTTTCCACTTTAATTATCTAGTGAAAATCCTCATATCACAAGAATCAAAATTACCTTTGGTAAATCCATAAAACTCGGCCGAGCAGTTGAAATAAGTCCAAGTGTTTTTAAAGAACAATTCACAAGCTGGGAAAGAATGTCACAGGCTGCTTCAGCAGACTCCTTACTGCTGTCCACCTTAAAAATCAAACAGATATTTTAGTTTAAGCGTAAAAAAATTAAAAATAATTATATATTATTGTACTGTAAATACTACACAAATAGAAATCTGACAAGTACTTAAGTACTCTATATGCATATACCTGAACATTTTCAAGCTGTATCTGTAGGAGTCAATTGACACCAACAAAAACATGAGATTAGATACTAAATCGTTCGAACACGTCCTGCAAGTGGAGTATTTGCAGAATTTATGAAGAGGTGCATCAAGTGAAAAACAAAACCTACGACGTAAGAAGAGGTGTATGCATGATAAGTATAAATAGTTTCACATATGGTTATTTCAAACACCTCAGAAAAAACTAGCATTGGCAACGCTACAGGTCTTGCCTTCTGTGCTTTTTGCAGATGCTGAACAAAGATCGGAAAAGGAAAAGGGGAGGAAGTGTCACCACTGGATTCAGTGCCAGAGGAGGTGTCATAAGGTCAACCAGCACCGAAACAGGCCTGGATCCCTGGGGGCCCTGGGGTACCAGGGGCACCAGGTGCGAAGCTGCAGGCATCGAAAGCCTAGAGCCCCCCCCAGCCGAGTCCGCGGGGCCCGAAGGCGCGCCGGCAGAGTCCGGCTGCCCAAAGATGGAGTGGAGGGCTTCGTAAAAACTATGAAGTTGGGCAGGAGTCGCTCCTGCTCCTGGGAAGGGGGGCAGGGGGGAGGGGGAGGCTCAGAGTCGACCCAACATGTTCCCCAGGCAGAGCCAGATGACTAACGTCCGCATCCCGCGTCGTGTTTGCCAACGGATGTGGGGAACGCGAAGAGCGACGTTGATTCTTCGACTTCTTTTTGTTCTTCGACTTACCGGAAGACTTCGACGAGGAGTGGTGGTGGTGATGGCTCCGCAACCAGACCTGCAAACTCTTTCTTGACTGGGACCTCGAGCGGTGTAGAGCCGACTGCTGGGCCTCCAGAAGCTTTTGGGACTGCTCCCGCAAAGTCTTTGGGGCCATGGCCCGGCAGTCGGAGCACGACTTTGGGTCGTGGTCGCGCTCCAGACACCAGAGGCACACGAGGTGGGGGTCCTTAATCGACATCTGCTTGTGGCAGGAGCCAAAGGCTTTGAATCCAGTTCCCCGATGTGACATCCCTGGGCACCAGGAGTCGAACGACTCAAAAAGATAGACAAAAAGTTGAAAAACAGACAATCAAAAAGTGACTAGAGGTACCGCTCTCTGTGGATCAGCGCTGGTTGGCGCGGAAAAAGAAAGAATTGATGTCAGCGCTGGGGCGGCGTCTAAGTAGATACTGCAACGTCATTCCGGCGATCACGACACCAATGACGAACGCGGAGTCGACCGACCCCACCTACCGAAGCGCAGGGGGGTACTGCTGAAGAAAAAATTCTCTGGATCCAGTCTGAAGCCTGGGGGTAATTTTAACGTAAGGAATCCATAATGGTCTCTTTCAGATTTAGAAACTTTTTTTGAGCTTTTCTTCCTGGGGTCCCTCTAAGCTCTCAGCCAGTCCCAATTTGGCAAGGATTTCCCAGCAGCTTGCCTTACAATGAGCTCTCAGTCAAACCCATGGAAGTCAGACTTCCGGAGCTTTCCAGCGGAATGAACCAGAGATCCAGGCTAGTTTGCTTTTGAAAGTGGGCGATTTGACTCTCGCGGTTGGTCCAGGTCACCATTTCTACGTTCAGACTTAGAAACTTATAGGGAGTCTTTTCTCATGGGGTCCCTCAATGCTTTTCACCAAGCCAGATTCAGGGAGGGTTGGACGGCTCGGGTTTCGACCAGCTCCCGATCAAACTCTGGAAGTCGCACCTCCCGAGCTTTTCAGATGGACGTACCTGGCAGGCTCGCAGTTGAGGATTGCAGACTTGGCTGGCCAGGTCGAGTTGGTCCATTTATGGAGCTTTATTTCAAAGTTGCTCCAACGTTCTGGAACTTCTTTCTGAAGTTCCAGAAGTTCTGAAGTTCCTTTGAGGGTGCCAAAGTGTCCACAACTTACTCCAAGGGTCTGGAAGCTCCTAGATGGTCATTAACAGTTTGGGACAAATCCCCCTGAGTCACTCCAGGCTGGGGATTATTGGTGGTGATGTTTCAGGTGAGATCTGTTAAGTTGTAGCTTGCAGTGAGTCCACTCTTTAGTCCTTCTGAAGCAGATTTGATCGACAGGGCTGCAGTTCCAGATTGTGCAGTAGGCAAAGTCAGTCAGAGTATAGGGCCTGGTTGGTGCAAATCAAACTTTCAGCATGGACTCTTCGTCTGTGGTTTCAAGCAGAAGATCTGAGATGCACGCCCATCTCAGATACTTATTCAGTGTTCTCTGGGATCACACAGGAGGGAACTCCTGTCCAATAAGGTGCAACACCCCAGAGCATGACCATTTCCCCCAATGTGTGGCACAATGGTCTCCCAGAAAGCACTAGTTCTCCAAAATTCAAAATGGCTGAAGTCTCAGCAGAGAGGCAAGAGCTGGTTAAACCAACCTCTAGGACAGATCATCTGCATATTCTCCCTCCCCCTGGCATCTGCACAGTGCTTTCTTAAGCCTGCAATCTAGCAGGGTTCAGAGGGTAGAGGTGTACATGAAACTGGCTTCTTCTGCCTGTCCACTCCTTCTTTTGAAGATTGTGGTTTACAACCCCTTCCCCTTGCTCTGGCATTTTTATGCAGCAAGACCCTTTCCTCCCAGAATGACTCTTCACCCCAGATGGAACTTATCACTTCATCAAAGCAGCCTGGCTAATCCACCTAACTCTAACCAATCAGGACAGATCACTGAAAGGCTGACTTCTGGCTTACATACAAGAAAGTCTTGTAACTTCTTGTCCGTACATTTTAGAATACATTCAACAATTGCATATTGCTGGATTTATCAATACCATTCTACTGAGTCCTGGAATTATATTTTCTGTGTTTCCTGTCGGGAGTTATTAACTAATAACTTTTTGCCATGTTAATCTAGGGGGCTGGGGATCTGTAATGGGGAAAATGAATGGGGCACTTTCTCCAAAACCAGGGCTTATAAAACATCTTTTAAAAGGACCATGCCTATATCCAGGGGACTCCCCGCTCCTGTAACATCTAGGGCAGGCTTTGGGGGTTCTGAATATGTAACATATTGCAGATCCTCACTCCTCAGTGCTGCTAGCACAAAGGTTGATTTTGGGAAGCACTTTACTTCAATGTGAGAAGTGAAATGAGCAATTTCACCATCACCAAGGCATATAAAACCTCTTTTATAAGGGTCCTCCTTATAAGTACCTATTCAGTAGTTTGTGTGTTTTCCACCTTTATTTTCTTTTTTTTTTACTCGCTTCTTATCACTTTAGGAATCATTTGAGAACTTCCATTTGGCTCCGAAATCGCCTATGACAAATCAATTTCTTGTTGTCCTCTGATCCCCTTTGAATTGGGGTGCACTCCCCAAACCTTTATGTGGTTCCCTGAGACTGCTCACGTCATACATGGAAGAGGCAACAAGTCTTACAGTGATGTAGAGAGATTTTTGAATAATTCTGAAACATTTATAGAACCTTTGAAGAACTAAATACACAACAGCACAGCTGCCTCGGCCAACAGGGTTTCCTTCACAAAAGATTAACCCTTCAGATCTCTCAGACACAATTCTGTAACATGCATCTAACAAGCACTTGCGTTGCCAATAGGTCTCGCAGTAGGAAAGTTGGAGCTATTGGTTTTGTAAATGACACATTTTATATTTATGTGTTGGTTTTGAAAATTGCGAAAATAATAGTTTTGTCATTTACAATGCCAATACTTTTAACTTTTGCAAATGTGACACTCATAGTATTTGTAATGCAAATGTTTTGTATTTACGTGACTTAGATGTATTGATATTACTAAGGGTGGGCGAGCAGCTACGCTCCGTGCACGGAGTGTGCGCAGTGCCGGCTTCTACGCATTTTGCGTAGCAGGCGTAGAATTAGGCACTACGCACGCTCCGGAGACGGAGCGTAGCTGGCCGCCACCCGCCTCCCTCCCGCCCTCCCTAAATCCTTTAATTTAAACGTTAGTAATAATTAAAAGGCACTTACCTTGCGCGCCGCTGCTAGCCGCGTCTCCGGGTCTTCCTCTCTTCATCTGTGCCGTCTTGGGTACTAATGCGCATGCGCGGGCGGCCGCGCAAGCGCATTTCTCACGAGAAATGCGCATGCGCGGGCGGCCGCGCATGCGCATTAGTACCCAAGACGGCGCAGATGAAAAGAGGGAGCCCCGGAGACGCGGCGGGCAGCGGCGCGCAAGGTAAGTGCCTTTTAATTATTACTAACGTTTAAATTAAAGGATTTAGGGAGGGCGGGAGGCCTGCGGTGCGTAGTGGGGCTACGCGGAGTGGGGCGTAGTTTCTCGCCCACTTCACGTAGCTCCGCGAAGCCCCACTACGCCCACTACGCCCACTACGCCCAGGGCTAGATATTAAAAATAACAATGGTTATGAAATTTTTTAAATAATTAATACTTAAATAAAAGTTATTGTATTTTATAATGGAAATAGCTTAAACTGTTGTAAATACCTTTTGTGAAGATTATGTTCAGTGTATTTTATTGTGAGGAAAATAAAAGAACAGAAGTGAAATATTAACGTTTTTTTGTGACATTTGTGTACTGTGAGAGAGTGTGAGTGTGTTTGAAAAGGGTGATTGATTGTGATATGATGTGTGATGCTGATAGGGTGTGTGAGTGTGTTAGTGTGTGTGATTTTTGAGAATGTTATTGAGGGTGTGTAAGGGTCTTTGAGTGTAATTGTGTGTGAGGGTGAGTGTGTGTGAGGTGGTGTGAGGGGGAGGGTGTGTGTATTCCGATGGTGTGTGGTGTTGTGAGGATGAAGGCGTGAGACCTCAAATTACACAGTAATCCCCCAAAAAATATAACCCGATATACTTATTTAAGTATCAGTAACTAGCATCGCCGTCAAGGTGCTTAGATGTATGTAGAGGCTTTAACAGCCTTGATGTCAGCCTTAGGCTAGGTCCATCCTTCAACTATAAAGTTTAATTAACATCCAGATGTATTTTTTGTCAGATTTTGTATCATCTCCTTTGTCATCAGATGAAGAAGCCCTTCCTGCCTTAAATTTGAAAAGAGACATGCTCATCTATTTGGAGAGCGTGTCTGCCTTCAGGAAGATGGGTGCGTTGTTTATAAATCTTGGACCAGCTACTAGCAGATTAAACCCTACTTCTTCTCTGAACGGATGGATTGGAGCAGGAATTGCAAAAACCTAAGCTGAACAGGGGTTGCCTGGTCCTGGAAAAATACAAAGAAAATCAACGAGAAGCATGACGGCCTCATGGCCAGAAGTCCAGGGAGCCTCTATTTTGGAAATATGCAGAGCAACTATCAGGGCAGTTCAATGTATGTTTGTGAACCGCTACAGAATCCATTGTGAGGGCATGCGTTCTGGAGGCGTTGGGTCTAAAGTACTGTCACCAGCAGTGATGGTTAACTGTAGGCGATAATATTTCAATAAATGTCACAAGGTGGCATGAAACTCTTGCATACTGTATTTTGTGACCTGAATTGCTAAGGTAGGGTTTTCTTCACAGAGAAAATGACTGGAACGAGGAAGTGGACAACAAGGTAATGCTACAATTACTTACCACTAATTTAATTACTCTGAGTATTTTCTTCATCGTGCCAGTCATTAATGAGGGGGGAGGGGCAATTAAAGGATCATCGAGTGTGATTGGTGATTACAAGATTTCCTGTAGGGAGGAGAGGCCTTATTAGCTAAGGTACTCTCATCCTTAAGAAATCGAAAATGAAACTAAAACTATATGTTGTATGTCAGATGAGATGGGCACTCTTCATAATGACCGGTGCGAGGAAGAAAGCACTCGGAGTAATGAAATTGCTGGTAAGCAATTGTAAGATTCCCTTGCATCTCCATCAGAAAGGTGACTGTTAGCATTAAGAAAGGTAAAAATGTCTTCTATTTCTCCTTCGTGTTTGACTGCACTTTGACACATCACACCCTGTTCTCCTGTATTCCCACTATCTGCTTAGCGTTCTGAAGCCGTCGTCCTCGGATACAAGCGCTATTATATAGTAAACAAATACATGACATTTTTAGAATTCCTGCCACCTTCCTAGTACAGACTAGTAAGTGCCCAACCCTGCCATCTTCGTTTACTTGGCAAGCCAAAATATCTGAAGTCGGACCCCGTTCACTTTTTCGTCTACTCCCAGCTTGATGAGGAGATGCAGCTTTCTACCCTAACGAAGCACAGGAGCAGCGGCTGTGCTAAATCTGAACCTGTGCCTTCATCCGCAAGGCGGCAGCCGGGCTCAGGCGAGGAGGTGATTACTTTAAACCTGATACCATGATGTACAGCAGCTAAATAAAGAAAAACAATTGAAACCACCAGATGCCCGGGACCAATCGGCAGAATGCACGACAGAGCAGCACGAAGGAGGTTATTGATGGTGTGTTCAGCGTAGAATAAATAAAACATACTAATTACCATCACGAAAAAATGCAGCTTCAGGAGACTTGAGGCACGGGAGTGTACATGAGCAAAGATGCCCGGGACCAATCGGCAGAATGCACGACAGAGCAGCACGAAGGAGGTTATTGATGGTGTGTTCGGCGCAGAATAAATAAAACATACCAATTACCATCACGAAAAAATGCAGCTTCAGGAGACTTGAGGCACGGGAGTGTACATGAACAAGTAAACAAAAAGACAAGCGTTAAGAGCGGCCGGCCGGCCATGATTCAATTAGGGGAGGAGAAGCCCTTTGAGAAAGTGAAAAAGGCTGTGTTTGCGGGGAGAGAGAGGGGAGGTACTGGTGTGGGAGGGGGGAGGTACTGGTGTGGGAGGAGTGCTGCTAGGGCAAGGCTGTGTTTGCGGGGAGAGAGAGGGGAGGTGCTGGTGTGGGAGGGGGGAGTTGCTGGTGTGGGAGGAGTGCTGCTAGGGGAGGAGAAGCCCTGGCTGTGAATGCGCGTGCATGTTTGCTTATGTGATTCACGTGAACTGCAAGAAAACCGCGGGGCTGAAAGCCCTTGGTTTGAAGAGGATTTTGCCGACTTGAATTCTCTCCATTTCCCATTCCTGCGGAATGGTAAAGGCGGGACCTAAAAAAACATTAACAGGATGTTGTAATGAATCCATCCTCCAAAGAAACACAACAATGATGTATAAGAAGAGGTTCTATTTATTTTACTAAAAGGGCATGAAAAATACATGCCACAGGTGTCTTCACAGCTCAACAGCTGCCTTACTAGAATCTTCACAACTTTATGTAACATCTCACAGCACGAACAATAGTTACTTACCTGTAATCTGTGGTTCTCCAGTATTGGTGTCTTTCATAGATTCACATGCCTGAATCATTCCCCGTCGTCGGAGTGGGAGTCCCACGGTGTGAGAATTGGCCTGATATGTAGTGCTCACTATTCTAGTGATCACTGTGTATCATTCGAAACGACCCTTATTGATGATTGGTTGTAAGTCAACCTTCTAGACGAGCTATCCTAGTAGCATGGACAAGAGCAGTCTTTAGGCTAAACTCTAGAGGGCGTGTTAAGCCAGCTGTTATACCATCACATATACCCCTTGAACACCAAGTGAAAGGACACCACACAAGTTGTTATGAAAATAAAGGTATATTTATTTAGAACACAACAGCCCTGGACTCTTTATGAGGACAGGGCGCTAAGCACAATACAAAGCTCTTAAAGAAATACTGAAAGTCGCACAATTTACACAAATGCCCGAGGGGCACGAAAAACCATATACTCTAAAAGTGGAATGCGAAATTACTAGCAGGTAAGTACTACTCTAATAGGCTTTAGGATCGCTAGGACTTGACTACTGAACCTTCAGATCACTAGCAGGAGGCCTAGGGAGATCGGGTGCAGAGTGTGCACTCTCACGAGGGATGCGGGACAAAGTCTATGGTTGCTAGATTTCGTAAAGTTAGTGTTATCGGACGAATCCGACTAGGTAGAGCTGAAACGAAAAAGGATCTGGACAATTAGATAGTTAAGCTATGCTGGAGCACCGAAATGCTCAGGTTACCTAGCCCAGGGGCTGCGGCTGCATAGGTCTGAAAAGACGTCGGGAATCCTCGTTGCAGTCTATGGAGCCTGAAAGAAGAAGTTGCTGGCAGGCGACCAGTGATGAAGTTCGAAGTGATCCAAGCCTGGATCGAAGATGGAAGACACCTGTAAGCAGAGGGGACCAAGTTCTGAATCACTAGCCAGTGATTAGATGGGCACCAGGATGGCACCGGACGAAGTCACCTCGACCAGGTGAGTGGGTGACGCTGGGCTCTGCAGTCTCACGGACCAGGAGGCGTTGTCGGCGACCAGGATGGTGGTGCGAGCTGTCCCACGATGGTATCTGCTGTCGACGTCGCTGGACCCAGGATTGGGGCAACAAGTCTTGGCAAATGCAAGCCCACGCGGTGGACTCAAAATGGCGTCTGGAGTGGACCAGGAGGGTCCGGGGTGCTCCTCTGTTGGAGGGGAGCAAGGGCCAGTCTGGAGCAACCAGACCAGCGGTGTTGTCATCGTGGTGCGTCGTCAAGAGGGCCACAAGCCAGCAGGCAAGTAGCCGGACAACGCGGTGAGCAGCAAAGAGCAGAAGGGCCCCACGCAGATCTCGTGGATGCTGGGAGGCTGGACTTTGGTGCTGCTCAGGGTTAGGGCTTCTCACACCCCAAAGCACTCACTCGAGGATCCCTTGGCGGTCGTGCTGGATAAGCGTCCTGCAGTTCTGAAGATGGCCGGTCCCTCGAGGTCTCGTCACACCCACGGATCTCAGCTGAGCTGACGATGTAGGTAGAGGTCAGAGTGCCAGGGAAGCTTGGTCTCGTCGTGCTGGTCAGTCGGATTCCTGAGGAAGGACGTGCAGCAAACCGCAGTGTTCTTAGTTGGTGCCCGCAGATGCAGGGTGACTACTCCTTAGTCACAAGGGAGAAATCTTAGGAAGAAGTCTTGAGTTCCTTTCGTATAAAGTAGTTTCAGGATTCAAAGATTATCTAATTTGGAAGGGTCCCCGCTCCCACCTTTTATACTAAAAAAGGGGCTGGTACGGGACTAGGTCCTGCCCATGGGTGGGACCAGGAAGGGGGTGGTTACACCCCTCTCCCATGCCAGACTTTCCCCAGCTCAGGGGCTGGTGTGCCCCTGGAACCGGTTCAAACTGGCAGATGCACAGTGAGCACCGGGGTGCCACTTGCAGTCACCTTCCTATTCAGCCCTGCCTACCTAGGATACACAAATCCCTGTCTGGGATGGTGCTAGCACCGCCCCTGACAGGAAACCCTTTGTCCAAGCTCCCCTCGCTGGAAGGACTCCCAGCTGCAGGGGGTCAGACTTGTGTCTGTGGTGGCAGCATCCATTTTGTGATGCTGAGGCTCGAGTTAACTTTAGCCGGGGTTCACAGTTACATACATGTCGTGTCCCTCTAGAAGGGTGGAATGCTAACCCCGTCGCCAGAATTGGCGAGGGGTTAGTATTCCAATTCGTATGACACCTTACTCGACATGTTTTGATAAAGCGATACCAAAGATAGCAAATAACCACGAGGATTATAATGCACTTAAGATTATATGGTACGCGTTATCATAGAACAGCTATTAGGACTTGGTTCCGCAAGCTGCAGACGGGCTCAGCTCATGCCAGAGCACCATCTCACATAATTCCAAGCACTCTGCCTTCAGGATTGTTAAGGCCTGCCACAGGAGTGACTGATAGGAATACATGTGTCCATTTTAGGGTTAGATATAGGGATACTATATCTAAAGCAAAGGGTGATTACACCACCTTGCCCCAGCTGTCGTGCAGCCAGTTGTGTCAGATTTGGATGGCCAGCCAGGGGTGGCATAATACATGCTGCAGCCCCTGGTATGCACTGGGTACACCTATGCCCTGGGTACCTAAGGTACACTGTACAGGGACTGAGAAGGTGACTCAGTATCCAATTAGATATGTACCTAAGGTACATGTAATTCATTTTACAGAGAGAGCAGTAGGCCTGGGGCCCTGAATAGCAGGGCCCCAGGTCAACTAAGTCGAAAAACCAGCAAAACACCAGGCAAAAAGTTGGGGGTAACCATAGTCCGGTATCCACCTTCCTACAGAGGGTCGTTTCGCTTCCTTTAAAATGTGCATACAATCAGGAGGCAAATTTAAATGTCCGTATTGTAGGACCTCAGGAACCATGCTGTTAAGTGCAGTGAAGGAAGGTTGGGATGAAGAATCCTCCCCCCCATCTTGGTTAGCAGGTTCGGCCTGCAGAGCAGCGTCCTGGGTGGAAGCACCGACAGCTGTAGAAAGTCCGGGTACCACCACTGCCGAGGCCAGTCTGGGGCTACCAGGATCATGGTCATGCTGGATCTGATGAGTTTGGACACCACCTTCGGAATCAGGGGCAGAGGAGGAAATTCGTAAGCAAATGTCCCTGACCAGTCCATCAAAAGGGCATTCCCCCTTGTCCCTGGACGGTGGAATCTGGACGCGAAGGCGTGGCATTTTGAGTTTTCGTCGTCCGCGAACAGCTCTATTTCTGGAGGACCCCAGCGATGGAAGAAGTCTGCCACCACCTTGTCGTGCAGCACCCAGTCTGGCTGATCTTCGAAGTGCCGGCTGAGTTGGTCGGGCTTGATATTTAGCTCTCCTGGGAGATGCACCGCTACTACTGTGAGGTTCCAGGCGAGCAGCCAGTGCCATATGGCTTGTGCCTCCAGAGAGAGAGGACGTGAGAGAGTTCCGCCCTGCTTGTTCAGGTAGAACATGGTCGTCGTGTTGTCTGTTTGGATCAGGATTGAGTGTGATTCGAGTGCAGGAAGGAAGGACTTCAGAGCCAGATGGACTGCTCGAAGCTCCAGCATGTTGATATGTTAGGTCTGTTCTTTTGCTGACCACCTTCCTTGAATCTGCAGACACCCCATGTGTGCTTCCCAGCCTTAGAGAGACGCGTCTGTGACTATAGACTGTGTCGGGAGAGGTTGGTGAAAAGGCACTCCCACCAGAAGGTTGCGAGGGTGAGTCCACCATTTGATGGAGGTCTTCGTCACCTGGGAAAGATAGATCCGGTCTTCCCAGAGCCCTGTCGACTGATCCCATTGATCCTCCAGAGCCTGCTGCAAAGGTCGCATCCTCAGCCTGGCGTGAGGAATCAGGAAGCTGCAGGATGCCATGGAACCCAGCAGAGACGCTACTTGACGCGCTGTTGGATTCTGGGACTGTAGTAGAACTCTGCACCTCTGCTGCATAGAAAATAGTCTCTCCTCCGAAGGATACGCTTTTCCCAATTTTGTATCCAGAACGGAGCCCAGGTAGTGAATGGATTGGGTTGGTAGTTGTACTGACTTCTCCATGTTGACGTGGAGGCCGAGCCTGTGCAATTATAGCAGGCAAAGGTGGAAATCGTTCTCTACCTGTTGAGGAGATGGGCCTTTTAGGAGCCAGTCGTCTAGGTAGGGATAGAAGAAAAGTCCTTTTTTTGAGCAGGAAGGCTGCCACCACTGACATGCATTTGGTGAATACTCTCAGCGCTGACGTTAGCCCGAAAGGCAGGACCCTGTACTGGTAGTGTTTGCTGCCCACCAGAAACCTTAAGAACTTTTGATGTCGCATGGCAATTGGAATGTGGAAGTAGGCATCTTGCAAGTAGATCAAACACATCCAATCTCCTACTTGCAGATGTGGACATGTTTGGTGAAGAGCAAGCATGCAGAACTTCTCCTTGACTATGTTCTTGTTCAGAACACGAAGATCCAGGATGGGCCGGAACTTGTTTTCCTGATCCTTTTTGGGGACAAGAAAGTGTCTGGAGTAGACTCCTTTTCCCCTTTGTGAGGGAGGCACCTCTTCTATAGCTCGTTTTTGGAGAAGAGCCTTCACCTCTTTTCAGAGCAGATCGAGTTGGTGCGGACGAGATTTCTTTGGGGTGAATGTCCTGTTGAGGCGCACGGAAACGAAGAGCATATCCATTGCACAGTGTATTCAGCACCCACCGATCGTTCGTGATGCTGTCCCACTCTGCCAGATGTTTTGAAACACTTCCTCTCACTAGAGTGGACAACGGCGCTAGAGGAAGCCAGTGCTCATTGTTTTCCTCCTCTCGTCGAGGTAGAAGGCTGCTGGTGACCTCCTCTACCTCGGCTGGCTTTACCACCCCGAAACTGGGTCTTGCCCTGGGTCTTGTTTTGGGACCACCGAGGGGTTTGAACCCTCTGTTGAGCCCCTCTGCCTTTGTTGGTCTTGAAACGGCGTTTAAACTCTTACTTTTTTTCTAAGCCGACTGCCTTGACGGTGTCGAGCTCGGCTTTCATCCGACTCATCTCGTCGTCCGTGTGCTGGTCAAAGAGAGATGATCCGGTAAACGGGAGGTGCAGAATGCGCTGTTGCGCATCGGGCTTGAGGCCTGTCAGACGCAGCCACGATGAACGTCTGGCACATACCCCATGGGCATATGTATGTCCCGCCAGTATTGCTCCATCTGCAGCAGTGCTAATTATCTGGTTAGCCACCAGACTTCCTTCCGTCAGGGTCTCCTCGAAGTCTTGTTGGTCCTCCTTAGGCAATTTTGATTTAAAACGCTCCATTGAGTCCCATAAGGCTCTATCGTACCTGCCTAAAAGCGCAGCCGCGCTAGAAACCTTCAGCATCGAAGCGGCAGAACTGCAGACCTTGCGGTCCCACGAGTCTTGCAACTTGCTGTCCTTATCAGGAGGAGTTGAGGAGGAGGGAGAGACTGCGTGGGTTTTTCGTGCCGCCGCCACGACTACTGAGTCGGCAGGTCCGCTTTCACAAAGATCGGGTCTGAGGGTGCGGCCTTATACTTCTTTTGGATGCGAGCCGGCACCGCTTTTACCGATGCTGGGGCCAGGAACACATCATTGTCAAGATCCATGATCCCTGGGACCAACCGTAGCACTGGACGAGACCCCGACTTTTGGTGAAGAGTCTCAAAGATCACTGTCGTGAAGTCCTGTGGCACAGACAGCTCGATGTTTAATTTCAGTGCACCCCTCTGTAGGACATCATGGTAGGTGTTGATATCGTCCACCGGGGAAACCCTAGAGACAGGGCTATCATCAAAGTGGGGGGAGTAATCCTGTATGGAAGAGCGGGTAGGAGGTAGGAGAAGTAGCTGGTGTTCGAGCTCTCCTTTTGCAAGATCTTCTGGCGGGTACCTCCCGCCTAGGGGAACGATTGCGCCTCCTCTCGTGAGACCTCCCTGAGCGCTCTTCTCGTGCAGGGGAACGAGATGCAGCTAGCCTCACAGGCAATCTTTCTATACACCTGGGAGGGCTGCGACTGTCCACTTCCTCGACAAGTCTTTGCAGAGGAGATCTGTGTACTGGGCTGACATATTCCTGCAGCCATCTTGTTGCCCCTGAGTCTCGCCAACTGTGCAGAGGCATATTCCATCTGGGAGACAACTCCACACCATCAGTGGGAGGTCTGCAGGCAGGACTTCTAGATCTGCGGGCAGGACTTCTGGATCTTGACGGGGATCTGGAAGAGCCAGAAGAGTGACGGGAGGCTGATTCGGTCACTAGGATCACTGAACCATCCCTGGATCTCGTAGCCGAGTGCCCCGCTCGTTCATGGTTTCTCGACATCGACCTGGACCGTTCATGGTGCCTCGATGTCTAATGCTCTTAAGGCGCATGCCTCGACTCCGAGCGATGATTACCTTGACATCGACCGGTGCTGCTCCGCCGTCGACGGAGTCCTTTCCTTCGACGCTGACTCTCTCTGTGGCGCCGGTGGATCAGGCAATCTCGTCGTCGTATGCCTCGAAGGCGAACGGCGTGAGGAATGATGGTCTCTCGACGCCGAGCGGCGTTGTGGGGCCGACGACGGAGCTTCCTATCTTGACATCGAATGTCTACGAGACGTCGGCGGAGGGGTATTGGTCGCCCTCGACGCCGAACGTCGACGAAGATCTCCTCCTCGACACCGATCGACGCCTGGTTGTCGACGGCGGAGGACTTGGGGCTCTCGACGTCTGTCGCTTAGCCTGCGACGACAGAGGTGAGCCAGCTCTCGACGCCGAATGTCGTGACGACGACGAAGGCGGAGGCTCCTTACCACTGACGCCGAACGTCGCCTGGTTGACGACAGCGGAGGGGTCTTATCTCTCGACGCCGATCGTCGCACAGTTGACGATGGCGGAGGGTCTGGACATCTCGACGACGACATACCTGATCTTCTTGATATATATATATATATATATATATATCAATGCTCGAAGGTGTCCACCTTTGAGTAGCACGCGAACAGCAGCTTGGTTTATGTATAGGTGAGGACGGGGATCCACTCGTAGACGCCGCTCCGTACGGGATCTGTCCGACGCGTTTCGAAGCTCCATCTGCTTCTCTTCAGGGGCTTTAACGGAAGCGGTGTGCGCAACCGCCGACCCACTTCCGCATTTTATCTACGCATAAATTAAGCTGCTGCTCGTGTGCTACTCAATGGTGGACAACCTTGGAGCGAGAATATATATAAGACGAATATGCAGCGAGGAAACGGAATGGGAAAAACACAGCACTGACACAAAAAGAAGATTCAAAAATCGGAAATATAATCACGAAAATGTAGAACAGTGCTGGAGAAGAGCAAATGCAAAATCCAGAGCGGAATGCCTCAAAAGACAAACTGAAAATGGAGACAAACAAGAACCAATCACATTAATCACGGATTTTGCAGAAGGGTTAGACCTGGCACCTTGGCGTGAGTTTCCCTTCCACTTTTTGCTGGTGTGCCTCCGATGTTTTGCTGGTTTTCCGATACTCAGGGCACTGCGCCACGGCCGACCCGTGCCGCAGTGCAAGTGCTCCCTACTGTGAAATTGTACATGTGATTGATGTCCATGATTGGCCCATTGGATTTACTGTTAGTCCCTAGTAAAGTGCACTAGGAGTGCCAGGGCTTGTGAATGCCAATACTGCTAGTGGGCTTGCAGCGCTGGTTGCGCCACCCACAGAAGCAGCCGTAAGATGTGTCTGGGGACTGCCACTGCAGACCCCGTGTGCAGTCTCGTACTGTCATGCTGGCTGGGCAAGTGCACCCACTTGCCAGCCCCTAGACCTTCCCTTAACTTCATATTAGTCACCCCTATGGTAGGCCTGAGGGCAGGGTGCATTGTAAGTGTAAGGTAGGACAAGCCCTGATGTGTGTGGCATGTCCTAGTAGTGAATTACAACTAAATTCGTATTTCACTATTGAAAGGCTACCTGCTTCCCTTAGGCCAGAATGGGCTGCTGGAATTATTACACGCTATAATCCCAGCAGGCTCAGGGAGCATGGTAGAGAGTCGTGTTTAGTATGCCTGAACTCAGGATGATAAAATATTTCTTTTAGTAAAGTTTATTTTAAAATCCTGTGTTTGCAAATGCTACTTTTAGAAAGTTAGCATTTGCTTGCCTAACCATTTCAGCCCGCCTCTGCTGGTATGTGTATCTGACTGTCTGGGATGTGTGAGTGACAGGGCTGGGGGATGACAGATGGTGTATGCGCAGATTACACCTTAGTGGGAGGTAGGAGTGGCTCTTGACTCTGAATCTTGCTGTGCTCTGCCACCACAATGCTGGCTCCACCCTCCTGGGAAGCGACTGATGACTCAGCCGACATCTGGCCCAGGAAGGGCGAAGCCCCATCAACAAGGTACTTCTGGCTGCCCCTGTCCACACAATGCTGGCTCCACCTCCTGTGGGGCGTCTGATGTGCCTGCCCCTCACACTGAAAGCAGAAGCCGGATTGCACCCAACAAGGTACTCAAGGACTGAAAGTGGCTATGCAAAGGCCCCCCTGGCCAGTAAGAACAAAAGAAATGCAGTATAAAAGTAGGAGCCCTGCTCCTTGTAAATTAGATCCTGTTTGTGCTACAGAAGGAACTCTGCCCGACGAGAAGGACCTGGAAGGACAAGGAAGAGTGCTGTCTCTTGCCTGTGTCTGGTGCCTTGCTGCAGAAGGAGAGGAGAAGGAAAGACTACAAGAAGACTTTTGCTTTGTGAAACTTTGTGCCAGACTCTGCTAAAAGATCTCCAAGGGCTTGCTGCTGAACTTGCCCCCTGACCAGCGCCCCAGGACCAGTGGGCGCTACACCCTGAAGAAAGCGACTGTGGGTGCTGCTTATCGCCGCAGTACTAACAGAGGAGTCTGGGAGCGCTGGGCAATCCTGCCACGCTCCCCGTAATCCAAGGCATCGACATCCCCCCAAGCACCGTGACCGGGGCCCAAAGCAACAGCGAGAGCAACGTGAGGTCCAGCCGCCGCTGGCCCGAACACCGTGACCGCATCTGCACCGGGAGCCCGAGAGGAGGACCCGTCCGGTCCAAGCTCCCGAATTGACTGCGCTTCGAGCCGTCAATCCACCTGCGAAGACGGACAGCCGCCCTGTGATAACCCCCCTCTGGTCGGCATCCTGCCCGACAGCCCAGCTGTGAGCGCACAGCTGCAACCGGCCCTTGGCTGGGTACGTCCTGCACTTGGGGACCGTACTGCCACTGGCCGCCACCACACAGCCGCCGCCTCCAGGGTCGGAGCGAACGACGAGGAAAGGACCCTGCCGCCACAGAGCACCGCCGCCCCGGATGACCCGTGACCTACCCGGCTGAGAGCCGCAGCGAACAGCGACCCCGGAAAAGCAACGCGACGTGGGACAGCTCCCCTGGAAGCCGCCCGCTCCACAAGAATTTGAAAGGTACTGTGTTGTATCCTCACGGTGCGAGCGTCCTGCAACTCGAGCTCGCACCGCGCTATCTGCTCCCAACGCGAGCCGCCCCTGAAACCGAGGCTCGCACGGCTCCTGGTCCACAAGGCCCACGCGGGAAGCGTGAGCTTTGGCCGGCCAGGCCAGATCTCCCCTTTGGAACAAGCGGAGACAGCGGAAAGCGCATTGAGGCGCTACGAGACACTGAACCTTGTTGACCCTGGGCAGAAGGCCCAAAAGATTGCTTATTGCTAAGAAAGAACTGTGGCAACCTGAACTTAAGTAACCTGGAACCGCTATTGAAAGTTTGATAACTGTATTTACAAGCCTGCTTGAAATTTATATAAAGAATATATATTTTTACAAATACAGTTTGGTGTCGTTGTGTGGTGGGTTGGTTGTGACGGTGTAATATTGCAAATGTTTAACCCTATATGCCCCAAAGATTAGCCTAAGACTGCTTAAGCCACACTACCTAGAGGGTAAGCAGAGGTTGTCTGGAAGGTAACCCTCAGCCCTGACGAGGAAGAGAGAGTCCCTGCTTGTCGCTAGTGCTACACTGCGCCAACTAGAGCCTCCCCCTTCCTACAAGAAGGAAGCAAAGGGTTTGTAAACATCCTGAGGAAAAATTGGAAGATATTACAGATGGATGAGACAGTTGGCAAAATAGTGGGAAAACATCCAACAGTTACCTACAGGAGAGCCCCAAACTTGAAAGACCTGCTCATTCATAGCCATTGCAAAACCAAAAAAGATAACAAAAAGGATTGGCTCAAAACCACCGGTTTTATAAAGTGTCACGGGTGCAAAATGTGCCAGATTGCAAAAACAACCAAAGAGGTAAAATTACCAAACAACAAAACATGGAAAATACGCCAACTTATAACTTGCAAAACTGAATTCACTGTATATGGAATAGAATGTCCATGCCCACTCATGTACGTGGGAAGTACAAAAGGAGAATTAAAAAAACGCATCATGGAACATGCAAGAGCAACGACACACAAAGATCGCACAAATGCCGTCGCCAATCACATGGAACAGGTACATAACGGAGACTGGCTGAAACTAAAATTCTTTGGCATTGAGACAATACCAAAAAACATCCGGGGAGGAGACCGGGAAAAAACTTTAAGACGGAAAGAGTCACATAATAAATTTCAGAACATTAAATCCATACGACCTGAACCAATCGGAGGAGTTATACATTCATTTGTAATCATGGAACATTATGGACAAATGATGATAGACTCATAAATGTATGCAGGAACAATAATAGGGAAACAAGTGCAACCCAATGGACTTAAATGCAGTGAAGCAACTGCTAATAAGAAACAAGAAATCCCACTGGAGGGATACAAAAATTTTTGTTAAAGAAAGGGAAGGGAAATCAATGTAACCCTAAAGAAATAAGACGTTTTTGTTTTCCAATGAACCATGATGAAATGTGTCTTTAAATTAAGTTTTATTTAAACTACAATTACCATAATGCTTAGCAGCGCATCTAGGAAATGATGTAAACTAGCATGTGACAGCCTTAAATATGAGAAAAAAATGCAGGAAGTTGATTGTGAACAAGATGCAGGAGGCATCGAAACGCGTTGATCAATGCTTATCTTTTCTTGGCTTTAAATAAACGGATTGTGGAGTAATTGCAAAAGGAGTGCGCCCGTTTTTCTTTTTAAACGAAGGAGCAGTGTGGCAATTTTGAACGGCGTGGTTCCGCCGTAGGTGAACGCACCCGCAAAGAGCGCCCATATGGTCGGGGAAAAGCGAACCAAGGAGTGAATTTTGTTCCCAACCTGACCGGAGCGAACGCTGACAAAGGAAAAGGAAACGGCAGCATCTGATAACACACGCACCGCACCGCACCGCTCCAGGGAGGAGGTAAGAGTGTGGGGGTGTGTTTGAAAGCGAGAAGTTACTGTGTCAATTGTGACTCGCAGTGAAGCGAGAAAGTCAGCTGTGTGCCGGAATTGGAACCCTTGGTGGTTTAAAAAACAACGCGACTAAAATCTTGATCAAAAAGAAACGCGCCTTGAAAAAAACCAATTAGTTGAAGAGTTACCGAGTATGGCTTCTGCAAACAACCACAACAACACGACAAAAACCTAAAAATAAAAGGCAAGAAATAGAAAGCAATATGGAACCAAGGGCAGCAAAGCGAAATGAATTGCTAACAACAATGTTTGTGAAGGGCAATATGGAAAGAGATAAAACTGACAAAACCCAAAAAACGGATGCTAACAAATCAGATGCCAAAAGCAAACTGAGAATGGAGTAGTTTCTGTCCTGTAACTCCAGTTCTGTAGTAGGGGTATCTCTGTTATAGTCATAATCTAGTGAATAGTCCCGCCCATGTGCGTGGACCCCGGCAATCAAAAATAATCTCTTAAGTTGTCAAAATAATGCAGAAACTGCAAAGACACTTAAGAGAGAATTTAAAGACAAATAATGCAGCCTATAACCACAGGCTACACTGTCCAGTACTTCAACTAGAAATTCCACCAAAAAAACACCAAACATAAAACAGCCTGCAGTTTCTACCATAGAGAAACTTGCCTCCCCCAGTCAAAGACTCTGGAATGATAGAGAGGAAGGTAGGGACAGACAAGCCCCATAGGCTGCCATTATGTGGCTTAAATAGGATACTGTGCCTTTAAGAGAACTTTCCAGAACTTCCCCCAGTATCCCAGAATGCATAGCAGGTCCCTCTACTTTCAGTTCTTTTTGAAGGCGAAGCACGCCAGACCTGTCGCATTCTTGTATGATGAAAATATCTCCACCGGGGAGGAGGGCGGGCGCTTATGACTATAACAGAGATACCCCTACTACAGAACTGGAGTTACAGGACAGAAACTACTCCTTCTGTAGTAGGGGATCTCTGTGTATAGTCATAATCTAGTGAATAGAATGGCAAGCCCATCCCCACACCAAAGCGGCGGTGGAGAATAATACATAACGCCACTACTGTGCGAACAAATTCCGCAGCGAAGCCTGCCCAACCTGAGCGTCTGCCCTGGCGTCAGTGTCCAGGCAGTAATGCTTAGCAAAGGTATGAACCGACTTCCAAGTGGCTGCCTTGCATATTTCAGCAATCGGCACGTTACGGAGCAGAGCCGTCGTGGCAGCTTTGCCCCTGGTGGAATGAGCCTTAAGCTTACCTCCTAAGGTCTTATTAGCTTTCTGATAACACAATTGTATGCAGGACACAATCCACTTAGAGATGGACTGCTTAGAGGTCGCAAGACCCGTCCTGACCGATCCATAATTGACAAACAACTGGTCAGACCTACGAATATCTTTGGTTTTATCCAGATAAAATTTCAACACCCTCCTCACATCCAGGGAATGGAGAGACCTCTCCGCTGGGGATGAAGGGTTCTGAAAAAACGTAGGCAAAGTTATAGTCTGGTTGACATGAAAATCAGAAATAACCTTGGGAAGAAATTTAGGGTGAGTACGCATAACAACCTTAGCAGCATGAAATACAGTATAAGGTTCATTACAACACAACGCCTGAATTTCACTCACCCTGCGGGCCGATGTAATGGCCACGAGGAACGCCGCCTTCCAGGACAGGTGCTGCAACGAAGCCTTATGAATAGGTTCAAAAGGCTCCTTCATCAACCTGGACAGCACCACATTCAATTCCCATGAAGGCGAGGGAAGCCTGACAGGAGGGAACACTTTCTTCAAACCTTCCAGAAAATCTTTGATCACAGGTATCTGGAAAAAGGAAGTCTGTGAAGGGCATTTCCTGTAGGCAGTCAATGCAGCAAGATGTACCTTAATGGAATGGACATTAAAGCCAGACTGCGCCAAATGTAAAAGGTAAGGAAGGATAACATCTTCCTTGCAGGTCGTAGGATCATGGTTCTTAGACTGGCACCAGATACAAAACCTCTTCCACTTGTAAGCATATGAAGTCCGAGTGGAAGGTCTCTTAGACTCCTTCAGTATGTCCATGCAATCATCGGGCAGATTCAGATGGCCATATTGTACTATCTCAGGAGCCATGCCGCCAAACTCAAAGACGAGAGGTTGGGGTGTAACATCCGTCCCCAGAACTTCGTGAGAAGGTCCGGCCTGCTCGGCAACCGAATGTGAGGAAGGAGAGACCGGTGAAGTAGGTCCGTGAACCACCACTGCCTGGGCCACTCCGGGGAGATGAGTATCATCCGAGCTCTGGACCGGGCCAGCTTGATGAGCACCGCCGGAATCAGGGGAATGGGAGGAAAGGCGTACAGAAAGCTGTTCGTCCAGTTGATCCATAACGCATTCCCCAGCGTCCCTTGTTGGAAGTACCTGGAGGCGAAGTCTCTGCACTTGCTGTTCTCGGCGGTGGCGAACAAATCTACGTCTGGAGTTCCCCACCTTGCGAAGACTTCTCCTAGTACTTCGTCGTTTATGACCCATTCGTGGTTTTCCTGAAGCAGTCTGCTCAGTGAGTCTGCATGAACATTCTGCACACCTGGTAGATGGGTAGCCGTTATCGTCAGTCCTCTGGCCAGGAGCCAGTGCCAGATCGTCTGCGCCTCCAGTGACAGAGTGCGCGATCTCGAGCCCCCCTGCTTGTTGAGGTAATACATCGTGGGGGTATTGTCCGTCTGTACAAGCAGAGAGTTGGTCTGGAAGGACGGAAGAAAGGCCTTCAGCGCCAAGTGAACAGCCCTGAGTTCCAGGAAATTGATGTGATACGTGGCCTCCATCGGTGACCACGTGCCTTGAATCTGTAGAGTCCCGGAGTGCGCTCCCCATCCCAGAAGAGACGCATCCGTCACGACAGTCTGCATGGGAATGTCCTTGTGAAAGGGAACCCCTCTGAGGAGATTCTCCGCCGAACACCACCACTTCAGAGACTGAAGAGCATGCAGCGACAGGCGAATCTTGTCGTCCCAAGATCCTTTCCTCTGATCCCACTGGTCCTCCAAGCACTCCTGCAGCGGTCTCATGAGCAGCCGTGCGTGAGGCGTCAGGAAGATACAAGAGGCCATCGATCCCAGTAGAGAAGACACCGTCCTCACTGTTGTAGATGGAGTCGTCATAAGAGCCTGAGCCTTCCGAAGGAGTGATAATCGTCGCTCTTCCGAAGGAGACACGCTTGCTGACAGCGTATTGATGGAGGCTCCCAAGTACTGTATGCATTGGACCGGAGTCGGGACAGACTTGGCCATGTTGATGTGCAGCCCCAGCTTGTTCAAGAGAACGCACGTCTTCTGGAAGTGTGCTCGCGCTTCCGAGAAGGAGGATGCCTTGATCAACCAATCGTCCAAGTACGGGTAGACGAACACCTTGTTCTTCCTCAGGTGCGCTGCTACCACCGCCATGCACTTCGAGAACGTCCTCGGCGCAGACTTCAGTCCGAATGGGAGTACTGTGTATTGATAGTGATTGGTGCCGACTTGGAACCGCAGGAACTTCCTGTGTTTGTGTGCAATGGGCACATGGAAGTAAGCATCCTGTAGGTCTATGGCGCATAGCCAGTCTCCCTGTTGCAACTGAGGGTAAATCTGATGCAACGACAGCATGCAAAACTTTTCTCTGCGAATCCATTTGTTTGCCTGTCGCAAATCCAGAATGGGCCTGAACTCGTTCTTGTCCTTCTTGCGAACCAGAAAGAACCGGGAGTACAGACCTCTTCCTCTCTGAGACAGAGGTACGTCTTCTATCGCCCTTTTCCTCAACAGGATATCCGCTTCCGCCTGAAGCTCGCGCCACTGAAACTGCGAGCTGACCGGGGGAATAGCTGGAGGAGGGCTGGTGAACCGAAGACTGTATCCATTGCAAACAATATTCAGCACCCACTTGTCCTGAGTAATTTTTCTCCACTCTGCCAGAAAAAATTGAATGCTTCCCCCTACCGGAGTGGGTAACAGATCCGGGGGAAGTAGGTTCCTAGGGCCTAGACCCAGCCTGGCCCTTGGGCGCCGGAGCCGACTGCTGGCCTCCCCTGCCCTTCTGGCGCTTCTGGAACGGCTTACGGAACTGGTGTTGCTGTTGCAATTGTCCCGAAGCCTGTCCCCGTCCTCGGCCTTGTCCGCCGAACCGCCGTTGGAAAGGGCGGTACTGCTTCTTGGTCTCTTTGGGCTTTTCCAGGCCCACAGCCGTCAGCGTCTCGGCCTCCGCCTTCATGCGGGCCATTTCATCGTCCGCATGCTTCCCGAAGAGGGTCTCACCGGAGAACGGCAGATTGGCCACCCTCTGCTGTGCGTCCGGTTTCAGGGACGTAAGCCGGAGCCATGCGTGGCGCCGTTGGTTGACTCCGTGGCAAAATCCGTGAGCCGCCAACAGGGAAGAGTCCGCTGCCGCGCTGATTATCTGGTTGGCCACCAGCATCCCCTCACTTAGTACTTCCATGAAGTCTTCACGCTGCTCCCGAGGTAGATGCTCCGCAAAGCGCTCGACGGAGTCCCAGAGGGCGCGGTCGTATCGGCCCAACAGAGCCGTGGCACTCGCCGCTTTCATGGAGGTAGCGGAAGTTCCACAGACGTTTCTCCCCGCCGAATCCATCCACCTTGACTCCTTATCCGGGGGAACCGTGGAGGAAGGAGTGGTGGCATGCTGCTTGCGAGCCGCCGTGACGATGACAGAGTCAGGCGGAGGCTCGGTTCTCAAAAAGGCCGGATCCGAATCGGGAGCCCGGTACTTCTTTAGTAATCTTGATGGAGCCGCCTTCGTCACCGCAGGGGTGAGAAACAGAGCCATAGCCGGTTCTTCCAGGCCCGGCACCAGAGGCAGGAGAGGACGAGACAGGTGCTTTTGATGGAGAGTCTCGAAAATGACCGACGTCTTCGGAGTAGGCACCGTCAGGGAAATGCCCAACTTCGCAGCGCCCCTCAACAGGACGTCTTGAAACGCCCCCAGGTCATCTATCGGGGACACTCTCGTGTCCGGTGACCCCGATAGGGTAGGGGAATAATCCCTGGTCCCAGAGGACCTCGAGTGTGAGCGAGATTCGCGCCTCCTACGGCGGTGTCTCGACCTCGTGGACGATCTGCGTCGCGATCTCTCCTTCCTCCCAGAGCGAGAGCGAGACCTGCCTGCTCGTGGGCGCTCCTTCGGTTTACGTGGAGGGGTCTTCCTTGGATCCTCACGGGGATTCGTCGGTTCCTCCCGGGGTTTCGGTTTTGGAGTCCCCTTAGGAGGAACAGGCAGGGACGGCAGGGAAGTGGACCTTGGAGGAGGAACCTTCGGCTGCGGGGTGGGCCCATGCGGAGGGACCGGAGGCGGAAGAGGGTCTCCTGAAGGCAGTGGCGGTTTGGGTGGAGGGTCCTCCTTAGGAACAGGAGGAGGAGTCGGAGTCCTGGGCCGAGATGGCGTGTACACTTCTGAGTACAACGTGCCCGTTGACCCTTTAGGCGAAGAGTGCGGAGAGCCAGCCCCATCAGCAGGCGACCGCTTCCTCTTGCGTCCTCCACCGGAAGCAGCGTGACTTCTGGGACTAGAATCCCTCCTGCGCCGTTTTGAAGAGGGTGACCGACTCCTAGACGCTGACCGCTATCTGCTGGATGCAGAGCGACGCTTCTCTGGCGTAGAACGACGCCTCCTGGACTCCGGCGTCGATCGCCGTCTCCTCGACGTCGACCCTCTGCTCCTCGGCGTCTACCGTCGACTCCTCGACGTCGACCTCCTCTTCCGCGACGTCGCACGTCGCCTTCTCGACGTCGAGCGTTCCGTCTTCGACGACGAACGTCGCCGTCGTCTTGATGTTCTCGATGTCGAGGAGCCCCTCGACGTCGATCGGCGGTGTCGCCTCGACGGCGATCGACGGTGTCGCCTCAACGGCGAGCGTCGGTGCCGCTTCGACGGCGAGCGCCGATGCACGTCACTTCGCCTTCGGCGTCGGTAAGAAGATCTCGACGTCGACGAAGACGATGACGTCGACGGCGGCTTCGACGGCGGCTTCTCCTTCGACGTCGAGCCGTCACGCTGTCTTGACCCGGAGCCCCGGGGAGAAGGGGAGCACGCCGCCGTCATCCCTCTCGACGTCGTCGATGCAATCGACGTGGACGGAGAATGGGACCGTTTGCTGGACTTCCTGCCCCTGGGGAGCCCCCCAGGGGCCTCAGCAGAGGCAGAGGGAACCTTCCCAGCCTGCCCAGACCCACCTGCAGCCCGCAGACGCCTATCCTCCAGGCCAGCCAGCCTGATCTTCAATCTGTCCCTCAGAGTCCGAGCAGAAAACTGCTGGCAGATGACACAATCCTCAGGGACATGATCTAAAGGCACACGATGCAGACATCATGGGGGTCACTCTTGGCCTTCTTCCTCTCACATGCTGGGCACTTAACAAAAAGGCCAGGTATTTTAGAGCCCTAAAACGCCTAAAACAGCACAAAAAAGGAGAAGAGAACACCAATAAGTAAACTGCAACACTTTTAGAATTCAAAAGTGTCAAAAAATTCCAATAAACCCTTGAAAAAGGGAGAGCTCAATGCCAGGGTCCTGTAAGCAGGAGCCGGAAAAAAGAACTGAAAGTAGAGGGACCTGCTATGCATTCTGGGATACTGGGAGAAGTTCTGGAAAGTTCTCTTAAAGGCACAGTATCCTATTTAAGCCACATAATGGCAGCCTATGGGGCTTGTCTGTCCCTACATTCCTCTCTATCATTCCAGAGTCTTTGACTGGGGGAGGCAAGTTTCTCTATGGTAGAAACTGCAGGCTGTTTTATGTGTGGTGTTTTTTTGGTGGAATTTCTAGTTGAAGTACTGGACAGTGTAGCCTGTGGTTATAGGCTGCATTATTTGTCTTTAAATTCTCTCTTAAGTGTCTTTGCAGTTTCTGCATTATTTTGACAACTTAAGAGATTATTTTTGATTGCCGGGGTCCACGCACATGGGCGGGACTATTCACTAGATTATGACTATACACAGAGATCCCCTACTACAGAAATGGGAGAAATTAAGCTGGAAAGAGATTAATAAATCATGGGAATTAATAACTTTGAAAAAATACCTGGAAGTCCACAGAGTTCCCAGAGGTCTGAGAATCTTATTGATGCCAAGCCATCAGGATACATCCAATGAACTTTTGGAAGATTGGGGTGATTTTATCTTGAAATCCTCATTGGGTCTAGTGGAGATCTTAGTAAAACACATTGAAATTGACCTCAACAAAATTCAATTAGAACTCGCTGAAATGGAAAAAGAAGTAGCGCAAATGAAACTAAATAATGATATGATCAAATTTAAAGAGGATCTGGATAGTCAAATTGAAAAACATAAAGAAACAGTCAGAGAGCGCAAACACAACAAATTTATCCGTGACACCGTTGACTATGAGGAGGGTAGAATATTTACCTTCTCAAAGAAATATGACTACTATAAACAACTATTTGCAAAAAATCAAACAGGCTATACATCCGCAAGTGCGTCCTCACTATCCTCATCGGTGGCATCACTAGAGTTGGGTACCGAAGAACCAGGCACATCAAGCAACCCGGACAACAAGCCTTTTTTAGAGGATATGCGCCTCGTGTTGCAACAGCGACAGTGGGAACAGCACCGAGGCGCACAAAGACAACAAAGAGGAAGAGGAAGAGGATGAGGACGGCAATGGACATTCCCAAAAAGACAAGAAGGGGCAAAAGAAACAAACGAGGAACGCCAAAAAGTAGGAACGGAGACACGGAGCATGCGCCAGAAGAAGGGAACATAAATGATGAACTTCAAATCATAAACTTATCAACAAGACCAATAACAGAAATAGAAACCTTTCTTCTAAAAAGAGGCATAAACTTTTGCCCCAAAAAGAAACTAAACATGGTTCAAGCGCGCATTGACTTTTACCTATATATAAGGAAAATTAAATTAGCGAAGTTTTTTGAGGAAAACAAAATGAAAGATAAAAAAGCCCAACAAATTGAAAACACAAACTTGGACTTGAGTGCGAGGGATGCAACTGCGTATTCCACACTAATAAACCTGGATGATGAAAATGAAGAGGAAATTACAATAAGTCAAGCAATTCCTCAAGAAGGAGCGGGCTTAAGCAAAAAGAAGCCCAATTCGAAATTCTATCCTCAACTGGCGCCTGGAAACAAAGTGGACTTATTTCAGGAGGCCGTAATACAAGACCTTCAAAAAATTAAAGGTCTAAACTATGATGACAACTTAACACCAGAGGAGCGTAAAGCATTGAAGAACCTGACTAATGATGACCAAATTGAAATAAAGATGGCAGACAAGGGAGGAAATATAGTGGTGTGGGGGAAGAACGCCTACATCACAGAAGCTCACCGCCAACTCAGGGATACTAAATACTATGAAAGATTGAAAAGCAACCCAACATCAGAAGTCAAAATCAAACTCGACAAGGAGTTGAGAAAATGGAAATCAAAGCACCTTTTAGATCATGATGAATTAAATTATCTTACGGTAAATCATCAAGGACCAAAGGAATCCTCCGGGCAGACCAATCTTATCGGCAAAAGGCTCTCTACTTGAACCAGTCTCCAATTACATTGACTATTTTCTAAAACCATATGTCACACAATTGAGCTCTTACATCCAAGACACGAATGACCTACTAAGAAAACTGCAAGATACACCTTGGCAAGAGGGCTATAAACTTGTAACAATGGATGTCATATCCTTATATACTAACATTAACAATGGAATTGGCTTGAAAGCTTGCAATTACTTCTTACAGGATAGGAATATCAAATACCGGAATCATAATCAGATGCTACAGGAAATGATTCTAATGTGTTTATCGCAAAACATTTTCTTGTTTGGAGAAGAACTATATCGGCAAAAAAATGGAACCGCCATGGGTATTTCTTTTAGCCCAAACTATGCATTTCTGACGATGGGATACTGGGAAAAGGAAATTGCATGGGCACCTGAGAATGACAACATGACCAGCAAAATTATGTGCTGGATAAGATTTATAGATGATTTGTTAATCATTTGGGATGGCTCCACAGAGGAATTCAAGGAATACCATACATCCATCAATGGCAAAATGACAGGGATTAATTTGACCTATGAAATCAGCAATCAAGGAATAACTTTCCTCGACACATACATATATATCAAGGACAACCAGATCCAAACCACCCTGCACAGAAAATCAACAGCAATAAATGCCACACTGGAAGCCACAAGTTTTCATCAGAGCTCACTAATCACCAGCATCCCATACGGGGAGTTTCTCCGTATAAGACGAATATGCAGCGAGGAAACGGAATGGGAAAAACACAGCACTGACACAAAAAGAAGATTCAAAAATCGGAAATACAATCACGAAAATGTAGAACAGTGCTGGAGAAGAGCAAATGCAAAATCCAGAGCGGAATGCCTAAAAGGACAAACTGAAAATGGAAACAAACAAGAACCAATCAGATTAATCACGGATTTTGCAGAAGGAAGCAAAGGGTTTGTAAACATCCTGAGGAAAAATTGGAAGATATTACAGATGGATGAGAGAGTTGGCAAAATAGTGGGAAAACATCCAACAGTTACCTACAGGAGAGCCCCAAACTTGAAAGACCTGCTCATTCATAGCCATTGCAAAACCAAAAAAGATAACAAAAAGGATTGGCTCAAAACCACCGGTTTTATAAAGTGTCACGGGTGCAAAATGTGCCAGATTGCAAAAACAACCAAAGAGGTAAAATTACCAAACAACAAAACATGGAAAATACGCCAACTTATAACTTGCAAAACTGAATTCACTGTATATGGAATAGAATGTCCATGCCCACTCATGTGCGTGGGAAGTACAAAAGGAGAATTAAAAAAACGCATCATGAACATGCAAGAGCAACGACACACAAAGATCGCACAAATGCCGTCGCCAAACACATGGAAGAGGTACATAACGGAGACTGGCTGAAACTAAAATTCTTTGGCATTGAGACAATGCCAAAAAACATCCGGGGAGGAGACCGGGAAAAAACTTTAAGACGGAAAGAGTCACGTCACATAATAAATTTCAGAACATTAAATCCATACGGCCTGAACCAATCGGAGGAGTTATACATTCATTTGTAATCATGGAACATTATGGACAAATGATGATAGACTCACAAATGTATGCAGGATCAATAATTGGGAAACAAGTGCAACCCAATGGACTTAAATGCAGTGAAGCAACTGCTAATAAGAAACAAGAAATCCCAATGGAGGGATACAAAAATTTTTGTTAAAGAAAGGGAAGGGAAATCAATGTAACCCTAAAGAAATAAGACGTTTTTGTTTTCCAATGAACCATGATGAAATGTGTCTTTAAATTAAGTTTTATTTAAACTACAATTACCATAATGCTTAGCAGCGCATCTAGGAAATGATGTAAACTAGCATGTGACAGCCTTAAATATGAGAAAAAAATGCAGGAAGTTGATCGTGAACAAGATGCAGGAGGCATCGAAACGCGTTGATCAATGCTTATCTTTTCTTGGCTTTAAATAAACGGATTGTGGAGTAATTGCAAAAGGAGTGCGCCCGTTCTTCTTTTTAAACGAAGGAGCAGTGTGGCAAAAAAAAAAAATATATATATATATATGTGTATATATGTGGGGCACATATATAATATAGTGTTTCCGGGGTCCCGTGCATGGGCGGGTATATTCTAATGCTTATGCCTATTGATGAGGATCCCCTGGAAAAGAACTAATGTAGCAGTGTGTGCTTTTTTTAGACCAAAAACAATTTTTAGCGTTTGCCAATGTTTGTTATAATGGTGAGGGCCCGGCAGCTCTCACATCAATCAGGTTTTACCAAAGCCATGCCAAAACAAGTCACGCATTTCCAAAACTAAAAAGCTGACCACCATTGTCAGACCTACTGGCTTTGCCAAGGCTTGTTTATTTTTGTTTCCCATAATCTTATTGAAACTGGTTACACACATTTTCCAATATGAATATTTTTGGGAAATACTAGCATGCATCAACACATTTTACTAAATGATGCTGAAAAGAAATGGTACCTGAAATTTTACAGTAGTTTAGCAAAATGTTATTTCCCTACTTTCATTTTTTAGGAACGTTTTTTATTTAAAGCAAAGAAACATTAATCTTGCTTTCAAGCTTCTGCAAATATTTGCATTTAATCAGAGAGCATTCTGTGAGCATTATGCATAGCCTCATGTTGCTAAACTTTGAAACCGTGTGTACACATTTTCATCCTGGAACCACTGTCAGTAGTGCAGTCAGAACGTACATTTACTTAAAGCGCTCTCCCTAACAATAAAGGCTTTCAATTAATGAACCATAAATACAAGTTTGATCAGCATTAACACATGCACACAAATATTAACTAAAACTGCATGCAGTACCCTTCATGATCCTTAATGTGGTACTGCAATCTGGCAGCCAAAGGGTTTGTGCTGTAGGGGGTTGGGCCTACTTGTCCCAAGGACAAAATACACATTAAAACTTGTTGCCCTTGACCCCAAACAATATGTCCTGGGCGTCGGGCTATAGGAATTCCACGTGCAATCAATGTCTGGTTTAGACTGACAGGGGCCTGTTATGTGCATTCACTCTAGATATTCACAAAGGAATCCCCCCCTCCCCCACACACACCCATGGACCACATACGAAACCTCAGCATCATCTAGGACTACTCGCCCTCAATGAATCGCCAAATCAATGCCTTTTCGTCCTCCTGCTTCCAAACGCTCTGCTTACTTCATATGATCTTCAAGTGGATCCCCACAGAATCCAGAAAAACGGTCACCCATGCACTCGTCAGCAGCAGACTTGACTAGGGCAATGCACTCTACACTGGCACCAACCAGAGACTCCACAAAAAACTGCAGACCGTCCAGAACGCCTCAGGCAGCCGCATCCTGAACATTCAACGCTGCAACCACATCACCGGCCACCTGAAAGACCTTCACTGGCTACCTGTCAACAAGAGAATCACCATCAAGCTTCTTGCACACGCCTACAAAGGCCCTACACAACGCCGGGCCTGCATACTGCAACAACCGCCTCTTCTTCTACACTCCCATCAGACAACTCCGCTCCACCCAACTGGCCCTGGCCCCATCTCATGGATCTGCAAGACTACGGCTGGAGGAAGATCCTTCTCCTACCTCACTGAGAAGACCTGGAACTCCGCGCCTCTGCACCTCAGGCAATCAGCATCGCTGCTGCAATTCATGAAGTACCTAAAGACCTGGCTCTTTGCCTGAACGGCAGAGAACCCCCCCCCCCCCTGCCCACTCAGTGCATTGAGACCCTCACTGGTAAGTAGTAGAGCTTTATAAGATTACAGTTGATCGACAGAAAGGGAGCTGAGGTATGCCTGCATATCCTGATGTGTCTTTCTGGGCTAGAGCAGAGTGAGGTGTTGCCCCCTGCACCTGAATAGGGCTATGCCTGCCTTTCAAAATGCTGTCTCCCCCCTCCCACTCCTGTTGTGTGTCTGGAGCCAATGATGGGGCCAAAATGAGGGTGTTATGCAATTTCAACTTTGTTTGGAGTTACCTCCAGATCAAAGACTTTCAGTACAAGTACAGGGGCTCTGACCCCATGATTGTAAACACTCCTTGGGACTTGTAGCCAGCCTCTGCTGGCTCTACAGACTTTCCCTTGCCAGAAGGAACTGTTATGCTGCCAGGAGGAACCAACATTGAAATCCCTTGTGTGTTCTGTTGACCTGTGGCCTGCAAGGAGGACTCTGTGTGCTGACCTGTTGCAGCTATTCCTGCTGGGTGCCCCAGTGATCTCCCAGGGCTTGGTGGCCTGCCCTATGTTTCTGAAAACTTGGAGCCTGGAGAGCTCTTTATTCCCTCGGTTATTGGGTACAAGAGAAGCGCACAATGAGCACTTTATTGGGATTTCGTACTGGCCCTAAAAAGAAGTGCTTGTTGAGCGCTTTCCTCTGTGCTTTGCTCATTGAGGACACCAGTGCATGGGTGAGAGCTTTTTCGTCTCCACTGAAGCAGCCAGCTCCGATTTCGCCCGCACTGCTACTGTGCGGCCCGTGAGGATCCCCCTAGCAGGGTCCCCTTGGCTAGCAAGACGCAATGAGAAGTCTAGTCTGTGGCTGCATTCTGCCTGAGAGAAGGGCCTCTTCTTCCTATTACCCGCCCAATGAAGGGAGCTGCAGCACCTCATGCCCTGCTGCTGGACGGGAGCCTCGAGGCACAGAATGAAAGCGGAGCAGAGGAACTCCGCTGACGTTGTGGAGTGTGTGGGGCTGGCCAGCTTGGTGGAGACGCACAAGCCCTTCCCTTCCTTAGAGTCGTGCTCCCTTAGGGTGTGAGGACTACTCCCCAACTCAGTCTTGTCTTGTGTAGTAGTTTGGCATCTGCCTTTGCATTACCTTACACGTGGGGGACTCAGTGAGGTCTCCCCGCAGGATTCAGCATTGTGTGCACCTCCCTCATGTAGGTGCATACCCTGCAGGGACACCAGGCTGCTGTGGTGGTAGCGGCACAGGATAAACCTCGACAAAGGCCCCTGCTCCTTGAGTAACAGTGTTGACTTATTACAATACTGTCCCCAATAGGAGGCCAGGTGTTCCTGCACTCTAAGTTATGAATCTGGGGATACCGTATACTACCTAATATGAGCACAGGAGGGCCGTGCCCTGTAGTTCGATGGCGAGACTATCAGAATTTATGGGTTTCTGATAATTTCTTGGCGACATATGGTAAGATGGATATGCTGTAGGTAATTCTGCTGTGTAGTGCATTACCCAACTGCGGCATACTTATGCGCAGATGTTGTGATGTATGTGGGTTTTTTTCACATTTACAGGACTGGCAGAGTATGCTTAGCAACCAAGATTTATCTATGACCTAACCTGCATTTTATGACCGGATGTTATGATTTACGTTGTTTATACCTTGCAATAATAGGATAACGAGTATCATTTCAGGACCTGCAAAATATGTACAGTCATGGTGTAGGGTGCTTTCATGAGGTTTGCAACCTATAAGTATTTACTTCATTGCACTAACTGTGATGATATGACAATTGCCTAGTTGGCAAAGTGATTTATGATTTATGTGATTGTGGTCTATGTGTTTTATACATTATAGGAGATATTTTTTATATAATCCTGTGTGGAGTCTCTCTTTTGGTGTGTTTGGTGTGTTACTGGTGTATGTGTGTTGTGCAAATGATTTACACATTGACTCTGGGATAAGCCCACAGCTCTGCTAACTACAAAGGGGGTGAGCAGGGGTTTCTTGTGCGTGTCACTCCCTTACCTTGACTAGAGTGGTGGGTGGTGTCTGGTTTAGGTGCATACCCTAGCCACTAGAAACCCCATTTCTAACAGGGAGTAATAGTATTTTCAAATTCAAAACATGATTTTAACAGCCGACTGTGTATGAGATTCAGAATACAACATACTATTTATTCATACAGTTTACGTTTGGATTACCTGACTTATATCACTATTCACGTAGCAAGTTTCAGAGATTCATAGAAAGAGTAAGTTATTACCTTGAAGCTGACATATTGAAGGTGATTAGAATGTCTCTTAATGATCTGTTTTATCAGTTCTGGATGTGTAGCCTTCAAGTACGATGTAGCTGGCTGATTCAGTTCGAACTCAAAGCATCTCCAAAGGTCCGGCATGTGGAATACCTGGTTCCAGTTTCGACAGACTTGTGATGCATATGCTCGGTCGAGGAGAGGCAAGTATTGAAATATTTGTAGGATAATGTCAGGAAGTAAATTTCCCCAGTCATGACTTTCAGAGCTTTCATAACATTCCTCCTCCATATTCTTTTGTTTCTTTGCAACATCCCATGCTTCATCCATTGCACAACGGTTGGAATCCTGATCTTTCGTTCCCCTTTTCATTCTGCAAAAACACATTTCACGTTGGGTTAAAAATGTACTTTTTTTGCTATTAATTCACAAGGTTAGTAAGCCCAAAACAAATTGCACGAATCCACGTAAAATGTTACATTTCCACCACCAAAATTGATAATAATTAAACAATTTGGTCAAGATAATTACATTTAAAAAGAGTTTCAGACAAAAAGCCACAGCAATCAAAAGCGGCATATGAGGTTCTGTAAAATTCTGCCTTGTCCTGTGATGTTATGGTTCCGTCACGATCTTGGTGATGTTGTACCGTATATAGCAAGTATGGCTAATATGGAGTGAATTCGTCATGTTAACTAGCGAGTTCATTACGTATTCAGAGACTGTCTCGAATATGGGTTCTATTTTGTTCGTGCCTCCATTTTGGTGTTGCTATCACGTAGACCCATGGAGGTAACTAGACGAACAAAGTTGCATGGGCTTAGTTGTTCATGCACTTAAGCCTTTTCTTGACTCTAAGGTGCATTGTAAGGAACTGACCTCTTTATCTGAAACTGACCTTGGTTGATTGCTATCTGAGATTGCAAGTCAAAGTTCAGGACATCGTTAACTTTTAGCTTTTCTACACATGCCTTATCTTGCTCGTTATCTATCATTGTTTCCTTTTTATGTTCCTTCGTTACATGCATTGTGCTTTCAATTATGGGTTTGTCCGGCTTGTGGAAATTGAATTTGGGACATCCTAATAATTAACTTTTGGGGTTGGTACAATGTAAAGTGAGCCTTTTGGAATGTGATAATGTATAGAAATGTGCTTCTATTGGCCAGAATTTGCTGCAGGGGGTGTCCATTTGTAATGTGAATATTGTGTATAAATACGGATGTCTTGCTCTACAAAATTGAACAGTTTCTTGAGTTGTACACCGTGTTGTATTGCTGGGATTACTGTTACTAGCTGCAGCTAATAAATTTGATCTCTGACGCCACCTAGAAGTATTGTGTGTCTCTGTTTGCCAAGACAGGAGAACCTGAAGACTTTGGGCGTGTCCCTGGCGCCGCTGGGTTCTAAAAACCCGGTTCTTCACATCAGTGTTTTTTATTGCTCAACACAGCAACCATCTAACAGCTGAACACAACTAAGCTCATTTTAAACTATTATAAGCAGTTTCATGGCAAGCAGATTAGACTGCATAATTAATAATAGCAATCAAAATAATTGCTGCTAAGGGGGCGTGGCTTCGCGGGCGAAGATGGTGGACGCAGCCTTCTAGAGCTCCCGCCAGCCCGACACTTATCCGTCGATTTATCCTGGCCCCCGGACCCGATCTGCAGCCCACACTTAGGGCACTTGTGGGGAAGGTGTGAAGAGTCACCTGGCGCCGAGTGCGGTGTTCCCGGTCCCTCCGACGCAGACATAGCGGAAGGGGCGCCTTGCGGCCTGATCCCGGGAGGTGCAGTCGGGGCCTTAATTTTGGCGCCTCCCTGTCGAGAAGCTTCCCCGCGGGCGGGCCGCGCCATCATTCATCCTGGGCCCGGCGCCTCTCATTGTCAGCGGAACTGTGGGCGAGTCTTCTGCCTTATTCACCAAGAAGGCTGAGACGGCCAGTGTATCGGAAACGCACCGAGGACGCTGAGGCCTACATCGAGTCCGTGCGACCGGGACCTCGAGTTTGGTGGTTCCTGGCAGTGAAGTGGAGAATCCTGCGGAGCTGTGACCCCTGGTACAAGACCCCACCCGATAAGCCAGGCATAGTGTTGCTGTGCTTCCTTGACCTACGAGCGGTCCGGCAAGTATAACGCCCAGACCTGGAGAGGCCCTGCGAAGGAATCGGAGGTGACGGAGTGACGGAGTGAGTGACTTTCTGAGGGCCCTTTGTGAGTGTTATCGAAGGGCGAAGGGGGACCGAGGCCAGCGACTGCAGTACCTGTGGAGGCCCGGCGCATTTAGACTGTGTGGGAGACGGCGGTGCCACGAGGCCCTCGGTGGAGCGAAGGCCAGACCAAGAGCAGCAGGACGGGGCCCGGCCGGAACCGCGCTGCGAACCTACGACAAGAGGGTGACCCTATACATCCCAGTGTGCCCCCCCCCAGTAACAGACGGCAGCAGAGTGAGAAAACTGTGTGCCTGGGGGTAGAGAGGACATTCGTGTGGACTACCCTTGGCCGTTACTGGTGGTGCGAGGGGCCCCGGCTGAGACGATCTGCGAATGCTCCGAAGTCAGCAGCCCCTGGGTGCGCCTCAGCCATGACCAGAGGGGGCAGTGGGCCCGCCAAACAGGGACCCATCGACAAATTCACTGGACCAAGTGGAGGGCCTGGAGCGACAAGAGGTGGCAAGGGATCGGGCCGGACAATGCAGCGCTCATGGCGGCGATTACCCAGTCCAGGGACATGCTGGATGCCAATATAGGGGCAGTTGGGGCGGACGTGACCCTGCTGCGTCAAGACCTGCGAAATGCGGTGGCACTTATTACGGAGGCGGAATCCAGAATTTCGGTGATGGAAGACGACGTTGGGACCCTGAAGCAGAAAATGGCGGCGATGGTAAACATTCAAAAGGGCATTGCGCTTCGTGTGGAAGATGCCGAAGGGCGGGCGCGCAGGAACAACATTCGTTTTGTGGGTTTTCCGGATGGATGCGAGAAGGGCAATATGGAACAATTCTTGTCCCAATGGTTGGAGAGCTGGCTCCCCCCGGATGTTCTATCTCGTTGTTTTGTGATAGAGCGCGCCCATAGGGCCCTGACACAGAAGCCGCCAGTGGGAGAGCGGCCCAGACCGGTGATAGCTAGAATCCTAAATTTCCATTATAGAGACACTATATTACGGGAAGCGAGGGCCAAAGACTCCCTTCTGTTCGAGAACCAGAACATCATGATCATACCAGAATCGTACAACAGCAGCGGCACTCCTTTATTGCCGCCAAGGCGAAACTGCAAGGTCTGAAGATTCAATACTCCTTGCTCTACCCGGCCCGCCTACGGGTGGTGTCCAATCGCGAACTCACTTCTTCGATACGCCGGAGGACGTCCTCAAATGGACTGATGAAACGGTGAGAGTCAGGCCACATGCTCAACCGGGTCTGGACCCGGGCCACTCGAGAGACCCGTGACAGGACCGGGGGGACCAAAATGCCCGAGGAAAAAGGAACAGGAGGTCCAGATCTCGGAAACGCTCTGCTTCTCGCAGTGGATCCCAAGCTGCTGCGCCTACTGACTCTGATCACTCTGGGAAGGACCATTGAGAGAATTCGGGGAACTGAGTCTTTCTGCGGATGCCACAGGCTCCAGCTGAGAGGAGCTGCACTGCTGTGTTCTATTGTGCTGATATTTGAACACTGAGCATATTGTCACAGCTAGTTTACTTTCATGACAAGGTGTGGGGTTGTGGGGTGGGGTTCAGGGTACTCCTTTATAGGGGCTATTTGCCTCCTATGTGAGTGGGAGTTGACTTGGGGGGGTGGGGGGAGGGTTCTTCTGTTCAGTGGGTAGTTGGGATCCATTGGTATGGTTGGCCTTGGGAGCTCTGTTTTGGGCCCGAGGTTGCCCATGCCGCCACAGATACTTCAGTGTTTTATGAGGTATAGGGGTGGGGGGCAAGGGACAGGGGGTGGGAGTTGAGGGGTGTGTTTTTGGGGGGCAGGTGGGGGGGAGGGGTCTGGGTTGGTTGGTGGGGGGTACACGCACATTCTGTTGCCTTGTTACGATTTGTGCTGTGCGCCTGGGCCTGGTGCTGGGTATTCTTGTGTTGGGTCCCGTGGGATTATGGCTGAGGCATCCACCCCGGGGCTCCCCAGGGAGTCAATACGCATAATGAGTTGGAATGTTAGGGGGTTGCTGGATAAAATCAAGAGGGGGGCGATATTGCGGTGGGGAAAGAGGGAAGCGGCAGATGTCTTGTTGTTACAAGAGACTCACATGATGGGGACGAAAGTGCTTAGCCTGCAGAGGTTTGGATACCAACAGGTCTTTCATGCGGGGTTTTCCAGGGGCTCCAGGGGCGTCGCCATCCTGGTCCATCGGAGACTGGCTTACACTCACGAGAGACAGTGGATAGACCACAGGGACGATATGTGTTTGTTAAGGGGATGGTGGGTACGGAATCAGATGTGTTTGGCAGTATTTATGCCCCCCCTCCCTTGCAGTGGTCCCTGGCTGAGCGTTTGCTTGCAGTATGGGCCGAAATCCCGGAATCCCTAGCAGTGCTGGGTGGAGATTGGAATGACGTGATGGATGTGCATGGGGACCGTCGGAGGTTGCAGGAGACGCTTGCTGCTGCCACCCCTGAGTGCGATGGTGGAGGGACTGAGCTGGGTGGATGTTTGGCGACACATGCATGCTAGGGCCCATGAGTATACCAATGTCTCTGCTGTTCATGGCTCTTTTTCCGGCTGGACTATATATTTGTGCCTTGTGGGTTCCTGAGTAGAGTGCGAGAGGCTAATATCCTACCTGGGGGGCTGTCTGACCACTCCCCTGTGGCCGTGGTGGTTGACCTACATAAGACGAGGCAGCCATTCCGGTGGAGGATGTCTCCGTGGCACCTTCAGCAAGCTGACTATATGCAACACATGCGGGGTGCGATTGCTAATTACTGGAGAGAGAATCTGGTGGAAGATACAGCTGCAACGGTCGTCTAGGAAGCCATGAAACCTACTTTGCGGGGAATTGACATTGCGTGGTGTACAGCGGCCGTCGCAGGTGTCGGAAGCCATAGTGGCGGCGGCAGCTCGGGTGGAAGCTCTGGAGAAACGGTGTCGGAGGGAGGGGGGATGCTGTGGCGGTGCGGCTGCTCCTGCAGGCGCAGCAGTCCTATGCGTCGGTGTTGCTAGACGAGGCCCGACAGGCGTGGTTGGCCACGCGGAGTAGGGTATATCAATGGGGGGACAAGTCCTGTACTATGCTCCACAGGCTGTGCCAGCGCACCCTGCAGCCACTTGCCCTGCCTGGTCTTACGGATGGAGACGGTGTCACCATAACAGACCCAGCGGAACTAGCAGCTAGCTTTGCCCGTTACTATGCGGAGCAGTATGCGCCGCAGGATTGCCTTCCGGCTGAGGCCATTGATAAATTTATTGCCGACCTGCCCCTGAGGGCAGTCTCCACTGAGACGCGAGCGGCGTTGGACCTTCCCCTCACGGCGGAGGAACTGGGTGATGCACTGGGGCAGCTAAACACAGGGAAGGCACCCGGGCCGAGCGGCTTCCCGTGTGAATTTTATTAGAAATTCCATCTCCAATTGGGGTCCCATTACAGGGCTGCGCTGGAGGCGGCACGAGAATTGGGTAGGCTGCCAGCTGACTGGCGCCATGCCGAGGTGGTGGTGTTTCGGAAACCGGGCAGGCCCCCTGACCGTCACGACTCGTATCGCCCTATATCTTTGCTCAATATCGAGGCTAAACTGTTGGCTAAGGCGTTGGCGAACCGTCTCCTCCTATACGTAGCCGATCTAGTTCACCCGCATCAGGCGGGCTTTATGCCACGCAGGGCGACGCGACACAATGTTCACCGGGCGCAGACGGCCGTAGACGCGATCAGGGCCACTGGTGAGCTGGCAGCCCTGCTCTTGGCGGATATAGACAGGGCATTCGACTCGGTGAGTTGGACCTATCTGTTCGCGCTCATGCCCCATCTTAATCTAGGCCCGGTGTTTATCTCCTATGTCAAACTTCTATACACTATATCTCAAAGCATGTCTGTAGGTTGCAGGTGAATCTATCCAAGAAACCAATGGTGGTGAGCTGTAGTTACAGGTAAGTAATTTTCTTTTATAGCACTGGTTCATTCTTAGATTCACATTTATAAAGCAGAATAGGAATCGGTTCGATATGAAGACAGAAGGGAAGGTGGGATAAGTCTCACCTCTCCTGAACAGATTGAAAAGCATTTGTAAGTACAGTTGAACACTGTCAGTAATGACTGCCTTGAACTGGTTGCTGGCGCACAACACATGCAAGCTGTGACACTAATCCTTAAAAGCATTGACATAGCCAATAGGTCTTGCCTTTGGGATCATACAAGTGTTTAGCCATGCAGCAAATTACCCAGCCATGTGAAACTGTAAAACATTCAGACAATGGAGGGTAGTGAGAGGGCACTCTTGTGGAGTGGTGTGGCTCACTGGTTAGAGGCGGCAGACCCGGAAGCAGAGAACGGCCTGGGACCAGGGTTCAATTCCCGACGCGGCAGGGTCGTGGACCAGGGTCAGCGGACTCGATAATTCTCGCCTCGGTGCCTACTCTAACCAGGGATCACACTCGGCAACTCTGGGCATTAGCTTGCCTCATCTCTACAACGGCCTCCCACATTCGCCAGGGATGCCTGGTTTCACCTTGGAGATACCCAGTAGGGACCATCTCACAGGGATAGCCAGGACGGGTTCCCCAGCGGTCTACAGCGTCACGACGCCTCAGGGCAGCAGTGCGCTTTACAAGACACATACATACATACACTCTTATACTATAAAGATAACCATTCTGTTACTGGACGTTCGCTGCTTACTGATGTTATGGTTCCTGAGCTGGCATGGCAGTCACCCTACCAGCTAGATGTGCATTTTAACAAAGTCATCTTAATAACTGCAATAGGTAAGTAAGTCATTACTCTACCAATGAAACCAGAGCAAACGCTACAAGTCAGGTAACTGTGTCTTTCACACCATTGAAGGAAATACGTAAAATAATGCTTTAACTGAGCAATACTGCCCGAGGCTTAGAATCTTGTATATAACCAGTTGCGCTATAAACCAAATCAAAGTTTTTTCATTACCAAATAAGTAAACAGTATTAAAAAAATTGACATTATGCAGAAGAAGGCTTCAGTATCTTGCTGAGAATGGAGTCTTAAACTCAATGGTCAACACAGACTTCTGCAGTCGGTATATTTTCGAATTTAGCTTTTTACCAGCTTACAGTGGATCTCTGGGTCATCTGGACAGTGGCAACCCCCAGTAGCCCTATACACTCTGCCCACTATCGAGGTCATTTGCTGTACATACTCTTCCAAATAGGGTGAAAACTGCAGCCATTTCGAGTCCTGACACAGTACACCTTTTTTGGCACCACAAGTAGGTAGCAACAAATCTATAAAAGAGGAAGGCTCAAGTCTGAGCTTAGTTTTGAATAAAGTTTTTAATGTACGTAGTCTAATCTGTGGGGAAAATATACAAAGTGCTATCGCCTCCCAGATGTAACTTATGATTAAACAAACACCTACTGACGGAAAAAAAATATTGTATTTCAATGTAACTGAATCATTTCACAAGAGCTGGTTAACATCTGAAGAATCACCCATCATTCTCACTGCACAAGGCCCTATTCAGGATAAAAACATAGCACGTGTCCCAAATACCCCAAAAGCTGACAATTGGGTTCCCGCTTCCCCTTGGTTAAACTACAGCCACCACTCGTAGGGGTCTGAGAGGAGGAGGTTCTAACATCTTTAGTCATTCTTCACGAGAAAAGCGGACATTAAAGGGAACTGCCAGTTGAGGCTCACATACAAAATCCAACAACCATTGGGTCTAATAGTAGACTGTCAAAATCAGAAGTCACTGGACAACTGCATTAGTTACATGCCAAAAAAATACTGTACTTTTAAAGTTATTCACCTTGCGATCCATGTTACTGTGGAAGTGACTTACCATCAGGTGAAGAACACCAGTCACTGAACATTCACTGCCACATTTCAGCATTTAGAAGAAGTTTGACAGCAATGCCCAGTTCCTCATGTGTTATGCCCAAATAGGCAGTAGAGTAAATGGACTTTGGATGGAAGAAGTAAACTGCCTGCTTTAGGTGGAGGCCAGGAGGCGGCTACATGCAAAGGGTCCCATCGAGCAGTTTGAGTGTCTCAGCTAAACCGGCTTTCCCAGAACTATGCTGCAACCCAAGAACTCCACTTAAAAAAATGTAAACAGGTTTTCTCACATTATTACCGCTTACTAGAGAGACACCTTCGAATCACCTATTGCAATGAGTGGGCCAACATGTGTGCGATTTACTCGTATCCTTACAAATAAATTAAGTGAGAGCAGTGCAACACCTCACGTTACACTCACATTTTACCTCGACTTAGTGCCACTGAAGATTGGGTAGTTTCAATGAAGAATGATAAATTAATTAGCTAATGTAACGGAAAGTTTCAATTCAATTAAGGACTCGGAGGCAAGGATTATGCCTTCTCTCTTCGCTTTATTCCAACAGCAGCACTTTAAAAGATTTAACAACAACTACTTTTCCCAAGAACCTCAGGGAAAGGTAGTAAATAAAACACATGGAAACATCCAATCAAGTCCAGGAAACATTGTCCAATCAGGGAGCACCCGCCCCACATAGTCCTCTGTCAATATACCTTTGCCCTCTTTCGTCGCGCGAAGACAGCCAACGCAACCTCTTCATGTGTCCTGTTTGTTCGCATTAGAACCTGCCAAAAGAATGATAACATTTCCAAAAGAGCCTTTACTGCAAAACCTGCAACCAAAGCAACAGTTATCACAGCTGAGCAAAAATATCCCATCCCAAGAATTCGTGAGACAAATTACTTACTGCAGCACGGGGAGGGACGTCTCTTCTTAGAAACTAGGGCGGGATAATCCTCGCCACCGAGTCCTTAATAGAATTGAAACTTTCTGTTACGTTGGAGGCGAGGATTATGCTAGTTTAAAGCTTCCTCACCACAAGGTGAGCCATAATTAGCACTGGCTTGAAGTAGAATCTCTTGAACGTAGAGTCCGAAGACCAATCGGCCGCATTGAGGATATCCTCCTAGCAGGCACCCAAGCCAAATGCCTTAAAAAGCCATAGCTCCTCTCGCGGAAAGAGCTCCGAAGTGACGGAGACTAATCCTAGCCTCTTGCATCACCCATCGAACCCATTGTGCGATGGTCAGAGAGGAAACAGCCTTAAAAGGCTTCCGGAAAGCAATGAGGAGTTTACGCTCACCAGGGGGACAAAACTTGACAGTCATTTCCTCATATGCCTTGAGGCATTTAACCACACAGAGTTTAGGATAATGTGGGAACGCGGGGTAAGAAATCACCCTAGTATGTCACTTCATCCGACAGAGAAGGGTAAAGGTTACTCCATCCGGGGTGAACATCCTGCCGGTGATGTCCAAAGCTCGAACATCAGAGACACGACTGCAAGAAATGAGGCAGAGCAGCATGGCCAATTTGGAAGAGGGTTCTTTCCTAGAAGGAAAACGATTTGGCTGCCAAGAAAGAAAGAGACTGAGGACTTTGTTTACATCCCAAAGTGCCGAGTACCGAGGCTCAGCAGGAAGCGAGAACCGAATGCCACGAAACAGTTTGCAAACCATTGGGTATTCGCACATGGGTATACCATTCACAGGAACATGGACAGACGAGATGGCCGAACGGAAAGTGTTGATTGATCTATAAGCCATGCCACGGAAGGCCAATTGTGCTAAATATTTCACCATGTGCACAATGCCTGCAACCAGGAGATCAAAACCCTGTCGCAAACACCAACGGGACCATCTGCCCACAAGGATCTGTAACTCTTGACGGTACTGTCCGTCCAAGCCTTGGAGATGAATGTTTCAGCCTCCTGCGAAAGACCTGGGGCTTCCCATCTGCCCCAGAAATCCGCCACGCCATGAGCCTCAATGAGTTCGCCAACACCAGAGGATGCAAAGCTCTGTTGGGACTCAGACGTAAGGACGGAAAGTGGGCCAAGGGGGGGGGGGAAGAGTAGGATTGGAATAGCCCAGGAAAGTTCTAGAAGAACTGGAAACCAAACTTGAGACCTCCAAAGGGGAGTGATTAAGACTAGGTCCGCCGACTGCCGGCGAACTTGGGCCGTCGATCTCGTGATCATTGCGAATGGGGGAAAGGCAAACCCTTGCACCACACTCCAGTCCTGGAGGAAGGCATCCATGGCCACTGCCAATGGGTCCTGCCTCCAGCTGAAAAATCAAGGAGATTGTGGTCCAGTCTGGACGCGAACAGGTCCACTGAGAATGGACCCCAGATGTTGCTCAGCCTCGCAAATACGCTCCGATCGAGCATTCAGAGACTGGACTCCCTGAAGTGGCGGGACTGGAAGTCCGCTTCCCGATCGTCGCCTCCAGGGAGATACTTCGCTGTGACCAAAACGTGACTATCCAGGCAATACTGCCAAAAACTCGCGGCTAGGTCAGAGAGGGCTTAGGATCTTGTGCCCCTGAGATTTTTGACATACCGGACCGCTGAAATGTTGTCCATCTTGAGGAGGACACATAAATGCACCAAGTCCCTTGTCCAGCAGCGAACTGCAAAGGAACCCCTCCAGGAGTTCCAGGCAATTGATATGCAATTTCTGTTCGGCAGGAGACCAAAACCCTTCTGTAGCGAGGTCCCCGCATCTAGCACCCCAACAGAGCCTGCTGGCATCAGACTCTATAACAAGATCTGGAGCTGAACCGAAAATCGCACGGCCGTCCAAGCCTCCATGTGGTCCAACCACCACTCAATTTCCTCCCGGGACTCGTTCAGCGAAACCTGGTGAGAGTAAGGGTAACCATTGCAAAGAAAATACGCTTTGAGGTGTTGAAGAAAGCGGTACAAAAGGGGGTGGTGATGGACGGAGCATCTGAACGAATCAAACACTCACACCCAGTCAACAGATCTGGGTTTGATGCGAGTCCCTTGCTCACTTTGCCACTGGATTCAAGCAAGCCTGGCTGAAGACGGCTGTAATGCCAGAAACTGGTCCTAGGAAGCTTGTTTCCGGTCCAGGGAAGGCATGGCTTGGCAGTTCGGGCTGGACTGTTCCCATGAGGCACAGGGTCAGACTGATTTGCATATGGCCATGTCTGAACTGGGGTGGCAGAGTGGGCTAAAGAATGATGATGGATTAAACCCAGATCTGTTGACTGGGTAAGAGTGTTTGATTGGTTCAGATGCTCTGTCCATCACCACCCCCTTTTGTACCGCTTTGAGGTGTTGAAGAGTCCGGTAGTGGAGCGCACCCAGGAAAATGGCCTAGATGGAAGCCAACAGGAGATCCACTACCCGAGCTAGTTGTAGGAGGGAAACTTGCTGTTTGGAGAGTATGCGTCTCAGCTCGTGATGGATATTGGCCACTTTCTGGCCGGAAGGCTGAGCGCGGACGAGGTGGAGTCTATGACGAACGCCAGAAACGTAACAGACTGAGCAGGTTGTAAAAGAGATTTCTGCTTGTTGATAAAAAAAAACTCTGAAGCTGATCCACTACCATATGGAGAGGAGTAGACAACTGTCGAGGAACATGAGCCCATTAGAAGGAGATCGTCCAGATAAACGATCATCCGAAAACCTCTGGCTTGCAGGTACTCCACCAAGGGCTTGAGCACCTTGGTGAAGCGCCAAGGAGAGTCCGAAAGGAAACGCCGGGAACATGTAGGTCCGATGACGCCATTCGAACTGGAGGAAGCGCCTGTGGGGAGGATAATTCGGGATCACCAGATACACGTCCTTGAGGTGCAAGCGGAAATCGAGTGGGCACAAAACATCCCGGAGGAGGTGGATTCCCTCCATTTTGAAATGACGATAAATCAGCCATTTGTTGAACTCACTCAAGTTTATGACAGGACGGCGTCCGCCATCGGTCTTGTAGACCAAAAAGATATTGCTCAAGAACCCTCTGGGGTGGGGATCGGAGCGACAGATGGCACCCTTATCGAGGAGAGAAGAGACTTCCTCGTCGACAAGGGCGGCGTCCTGCGCAGAAAACTGAAGGGACGTGGTGGGGTTTGCTGGACTGGGTTCCCTAGGTATTCTATATGGAACCCCTGCACTGTCTAAAGCACCCATGCGTCATGTGTGACGGACGCCCATGCCTGGGAAAAATTTGCCAGCCATCCCCCTATTTTTAGTTAGATGAAGGGGTAACACTCACCGGGGCTTGAGGTAGATGCTCCTCTACGGTATCTTTTACCCTTTCCGCGGCCACCTCTGGTCGGGTAGAAGTCTTTGAAGCGGGATGGATCCTGGAATTGCCTGGAGCCTCTTTGGGAGCTCTGGTGAGACTGACAATCGGCCGAGCAGCCCCTGCCTCGGCCGACCTAGTGAAAAACACGAGGAAAAACCTTTTTGATGGTGGACTACGCCTTGCCCAATGAAGTAAATGTATTAGCAAATTTATTGAGCTCTTTTATAAAAGGCTCGCCAAAGAGACCACCCTGGGCAATGTCACCCGCCTCCGAGTCCACCAGATCCCCTAATTTTGGGTCAATCTTAATAAGGAGGGAGCGGCGGCGCTCGGTGGAAAGGGCACAGTCAGCATTGCCCAGAAATATGAGAGCTCTCTGGGCCCAACCGGACAACATTTCGGGAGAAATTATAGAGACCGAGGCCTTGGCTTCCTCAGCCATATCAAACAGTTTTGTAATGGGGCCCAGGGCATCAAGGAGCTTATTCTGACAAGCCCTCCATGAGCGGTCAATCCCTTTTTTAGGATCCCGAATGAACTTCTGCCAAAATGTGGTCATACAGGAATCGATTTCTGGTGTCAGGGCCACCTTCCCCTCCACCACTTCAGTGACGGTCAGGGACACTCTTCGTGTAGTCAATTGAGTGCTTCCTTCTCAAGGGGACGACAAATATGCCCTGCAACATAAGAGGCAAACTTTTCCGCCAGAGCCCACTCCGAGGAGCAGGGGTGTACAATATCATTGGGGTCCAGCATGTGGGATGCGCCCTGGCCAGCTTGGGAAGGACGGGACAGAAGCCAAGGGCTAGAAAGACCTGAATCTGAATCTGGGTCTCCTGCGGCTTCCGGGTCTGCGTTAGGCGCGACCGGTGGAGTAGTAGGGGGGGTCCCTGCACGAAGGGCAGGCTGACTATCCAAAAAGGCCTGTTTAAGCCGTGAAAATGGTCCCGGTCCACCCCTGGGTCCCGGGGCCTCATAGGCAGCGGAGCACCAAGATCTCCTGTACCCACAGGCATCGGGGATGGAGGGGGAGCTTGAAGAAGAGGCGTTAGCTTATCAAACGCCTGAGCGATCTTGCGTGAAAGCCTCTACTCTAAAGGAGTAATTGCCTCATCAACTGCTCTATAGATAGAGGAGGTATTGACCGCCTCATAAAAAGCATCCCCCCCAAGGCATGTCAGCCAGAGGATCCTCATGATAGTCATCGTAGTACTCCATCTGTAAATTATCCCGGAGTACCTTCTGATAACTGGGTAGTAAAGGCCAACAAGGAAGGTCTGTGTGTCAGTCGGCAATCAGGTGCGGGAAAACTGCAATTAAATGGGGTTCTTGCCCCTGGGGACCGAAATGCTGGCAGAAGACACAAATCAACACACACAGCATCCCGGTTTCATGGGGCCTCACCTGGGTAAAGTCCCCAGATTAGGCCTTCAGGTAGAGTACAGACCCAGACTTGGGCATTAAGGGAAAAGAATACCGACTCTGTGCTCTGTGTTAAACAGAAAGAGGCAACAGAGCGTTCACCAACAAGAAAGGCAGCCGTCCGTTAGCTAGAGGCTGTTACTGCCTACAGACCCGCTGAGGGCGTTCTCCTCAGGCCATGAGGCTCCAGGAATGCGCGCGTGGAGCTCGAACAGAAAAACAGGAGCGTTAGAGCAGCGCCGCCGCATCCACAACCGCCTCCCACGCCGCTTGGCGGTGGGAGGTCTTCCAAGAGGAGCCCGGGACCAGTAGAGGAGGCGTGTAGGAACGGAAATCCCGTCCCGTGGCTAGAAAAGCATGTCAAAGGTAATAAAACACTTCATGGCACATAAAAAAATAATAAAACATCAAAGGATGACTGAAACTCATGCTATACGCGGACCGAAAAAGGCAGCATTAAAAGTCAAACCAAGGCAGGAAACTGTCCGAAATCACATTAACAACATAGCGGTATACTAATCAGAAGCATTCAAGAAAAAAAAAATAAACAACAAGAGACAAAGCTTGAAGGGGTCCTTCTCTTGCTGCGTAGCAGGAAAGAAAGAGAGCAAAGGCATATTGACAGAAGACTATATGGGGCTGCGTGCTCCCTGATCTGGACTTGATTGGATGTTTCCATGTGTTTTATTTACTACCTTTGGCCCTGAGGTTCTTGGGAAACGTAGTTGTTGTTAAATCTTTTAAAGTACTGCTGTTCGAATAAAGCGAAGAGAGAAGGCAAAATCCTCGCCTCCAGTCCGGACATAGAATTTTGCTTGAAAATGTATACATCGTACTAATCAAAGTACAGATAGAATTTAGACTGTTAATTGTGTAATTTGCCAGGATAATTTACTGCTTACGTAATTCGCATGGACAAAATGTTCTAATCAGAAAAATAGAGTAGAAAGAGATGTCATTCTAATAACTTTTCACAAGAATAATGTTAGTGGGTGAAGGTCCCATCATATTTAACGACCCCCTCAGCTAAATTGTAATCAATCAGGCGCAAACTGATCATTTTTAAATGTGAAATGAATCAAAACTCTAATTTAAATTTTGGCCCTAATTATTCTGTTTTACCTGTCACTTGCCCTCAAACTAAGAATCTTTGCCATGTTAAGAAAGAAAAAAAGTATAAAGCGGTTTAAACATGTGTTTAAACGTGCATGGTAAGTTGCACATTGGCATCTGGAAATAACCTACAGTCTGCTTACAAAAAAAGATCTAAAATGTGGTCTGGCTTAAGTGTTCTTTCCTTACTATTGTATTCTGGCTGAGAAACTTCCTGTCTTGGAATATGTAACCGGAAACTCAGAGCAGCAAGAATGTTCTAATTGAAGAAAGTGTGGCGTGAGAAGTCAAGAACACAAGGAAAACCAGCAGGAAATGTATGTAATCTGGGTGGCACATAACGGAAAAGTAGGAAGCTTTTTCTATTGTGTATTAAATATGGACTGATGCCAAAATTAGTATAAGACTAGACTCTAAGTGTACGTAATTTGAGACTCTCCAAGTTGACCTAGCCTGGCATGTACAATAAACCTTCTTGTACTCCCTTTTGTTGCAGATGTGGTGATTACATGATTTGCACTGCTTAAAGTATTTTTCCACGACAAATGTCTACATCATTAATGATTCTTCCAACCTGTACCACTGTCAAATCATACAACAAAACAAAAAGAAACAAAAGAGACTGTCTGCACATTTTGCGATTAAAGGGAGATGTAGCAGTGAGCTGCATTCTTCATATGACTTTGGTCAGCACAAATACTCCTCCTATCGCACCCTGCGGGACAGTACCATACCTTCAAAGACATATGCCTCACCACACGCCAAGTAGGAGTCGCTTACCAAGCCCAGCTAGGTGTCTGCATGTCATTCACTGTCACCAGCGCTTGAACAAGCCAGCAGCTATTTCTCATTAAACGTTATGATTTGGGGAAGGTTCATGTATCACGTGGAGATGGAAGTACCAGACCTGTGAGGATTAAGTTTGCGTGTTACCTACCGGATAGAAGACATGTGGCTGCAGGATGAAACTGGCCTGGGCAGTCTCCATGGCTCTGTGGACATTCGCCCACGAAGCCCTCGGCTAGTGCGTGGATAGATGCGTGGCTCAAGTTTTCAGCAGCAACTGGCACGAGTCACACGAGCGGGTCACATTGCTTTGACAAATAAACTGCACGTAGGGACTATGTGCTCATTCCTGCTCGCTCCCGCAGCAATACTCTGTGGGAGTATACTTGCGAGAAAAGTTGGGACATACACTCACAAGTAGCTATTTGCAGGCTAAGATTTTTAAAGGACACACACTAATGCCAATGCAGACTGGGGAGGAGTCAGACCACACAAAGTAGAGATACAAGATAGCCTACAGCGCACGCGCTGTTTAGGCTCGAGCTAAAAATGGAGTCGCTGCTTAACTTTTGTCTTTCTGATGAGTCCACAACGAGGAAAGCCATTGTTAAAGATCATACAACACTGGCTGCACTTCAAAACTAAAGCAAATAAAACACACTGGGAGATGGAACTATCTGGTATTGCATTTACCACAAATAGCCTGCCCTGATAAAAATTTAACTCGCCATACTGAGTGGGCAAGTACATTTCTCAAGGCCAGCTCATGCAATTTCCCATAGCTATTTTAGACACGACTACAGCCCAAAACGCTGAACAGAATTGCAACAAATTTGGCACAAAGCTAAATATTGGACCAGAAAGGGTGCTTTTTGTAATTTGGGGAAAAGCTGTTCAGTACTTTAGGAATTTATTAAAAATAAAGGATGCATGTTTATCTAGAGATGTGAATCCAACACGGATCCACTACAATCTATCCGCAAATACACAGCAATGCCCTGATCAGCTAGCCGCAACCTGACAGAAAAGTTGCAGCTGTCATTTTGTGAATAGTGATTCGACTGCATGGGGGGAATAGGAGGAGTCAGGGTAGCGTTACCCTGACCCCATGGGACTGATGGAGAGGTCTATAAGGGAACCTATCATGGGAAAAGAATTGTCCAAAATATTTATTTTTTTGCGCTGATCCACCACCACTTATACACCCACTCACACATCCGTTCACCCACTCACACACCCATGCAGCCACACACACACCCATACACTCATTAATACATCCACTCACAGACCCAGAGATCCACTCGCAGACCCACACAGGCACTCACACACAATTCAGCACAACCACTGACACACCCACTCACATGCCCATACTACCACGCCCATACTACCACTCACACACCACTCAGAACCTACACAGCAACTTACACACCCACTCATACAGGTATCCATCACACTCACATGCCCACTTACACATTCACACACTCACTCTGAGACCCAAAAAACATTCCCACACCCAAGCTTAGAGCCACACAGGCACACACCCACTCACAGCAATACCATTGACACACAAACTCACACACCAATAGACCCTAACACACCACTCACACCCACACAGCCCCTCACACACCCATATAGCCACTCACACCCAGAAACAACTCAAACATCCTTTTACACACGTATACAGCCACATGACCCTCATACTCCCCTGCACTGGACCTCCATACTCCCCTGCACTGGGAGTTGGGGGGATTGCAGAAATTCAGGTTTGTTTTTAGGTCTCGCGACCTATCAATGCGCACAAGCGCATTGAGCGGAGCGAGAATTCATGTTGGCAAAATCCTCGTCAAACCAAGGGCTTTCAGCCGCGGTTTTCTTGAAGTTCACGTGAATCACGTGAACAAACAAGCACGCGCATCGCATGCAAGCCCAGCCTCTGCACCCTCTGCACTCCTCCCCTCGCTCGCATTCCCAGGCTACTCCTCCCACACCTCACGGACATCTGTTCATTTCTCCTCCCCCTCCCCAGCCAGCTTCCCCCAGGCCCCTGCTGCTTCACACCCTCATCGCCTCTCGGCCCGACGTGTCGCATGCAAGCCCAGCCTCTGCACCCTCTGCACTCCTCCCCTCGCTCGCATTCCCAGGCTCTCCCGCCCCCATCCGGCTTCCCTCCCACACTTCTCCCAATACAGCCTCTGCACCCTCTGCACTCCTCCCCCATCCGGCTTCCCTCCCACAGTTCATCCAGTAGGCTCCCCGCAACTTCACATCATTGTTTCGGTTATGTTATCGGAATATGGCAACGCTACGGACTAATGAGTCTGATAAAATTGTATATTTTCATTCCAGACCGACTACTCCCTTTCTAAAAACGCCAGCCGCTGATATGCTGCTATGGGAACATTACTCTCCAATGTCTACAACAGTGTATAGTTTATTACCAATCACATAAGAAAAGTCTGATGGCCCAGCTCTATATAGGTTTACAAGGGTACAAAATAGAACTTTGCATGCATTTTTCTTGTTTTACTAAATTGCTTGACAGGGGATCCCTGCTCACACACATTCGTGGCAGACGCCAAAGCGGGGGTATGGCTCGTGCCAGGATGGGCCAATTCGTGAACAGTGTTTAAAGACACAGAGGCAGAAATGAGACGGTGCCAAGTCAATCCACAGGTCCAAGGTCATACGAGAACACACTGGCTAGCTGGAGGCCACCGATTAGCGCCCTGGGTCTCAGTTTAACGCCAATGGGAATGTTCAGAAGCGTGGCCCAACCAGTTGAAGTACCAACAATCATTTTGTGTACTTGACTCCTAAAGCCCAGCACTGTCTCTTTAAAAGTGCCAAAAACCTGTCAATCACTAACCACAGGGAAAGCACACCACTTACCTGGGCCTTGAGTAAGGCAGGGACAGGTTCCATCCGGCATCAGGCACTCCTCCCACACCTCACGGACATCTGTTCATTTCTCCTCCCCCTCCCCAGCCAGCTTCCCCCAGGCCCCTGCTGCTTCACACCCTTATCGCCGCTCGACCCGACGTGTCGCATGCAAGCCCAGCCTCTGCACCCTCTGCACTCCTCCCCTCGCTTGCATTCCCAGGCTCTCCCGCCCCCATCCGTCTTCCCTCCCACACTTCTCCAAAGACAGCCTCTGCTCCCTCTGCACTCCTCCCCCATCCGGCTTCCCTCCCACACTTCTTCCAGTAGGCTCCACGCAACTTCACATCATTGTTTCGGTTATGTTACACCCCCTGGAGAGGTTTTCGAAAGAGACTACAAGGGGCAGACTAGTTGTATATGTAAATAAACCATACTGTGGGGGTGGCAGTCATACAACACATAACTACACATGAGATTGAAACGAAATAGGTTTTAGTTGCTGTTAATTAAGCAGTTTAACCTCTCTTTTTATAGATTACATATCAACCTATATTCAGGAAACATAAATGAAGTTGGCGCAATGGACATTGTGCCTCATTATTATACATTGAAACATGCACCCTTATCTGCCGCTACATTTCAAAACCAGCAACCGTAGTAGAAGATAATATAATATATCTAAGATGCCTTTGCTGAAGAACCCAACCACAGTAGCAAGCTGCAGAGTTTGCGGCATTCCTTCACACTGGATGCAGGTGCAGCATTCAGGGGTCCTTCTTTCTCCTGCACGCTGGACCTTGGCTAGTGTCCTAGCAACTCGGCCAGACCTCCAAATCACTTGGATGACTTTACAGCCCACCGTCTCCAGTACCATTACTCACACCGGCACCACATGGCCGTGGCCCATCTTCACTCCAACAGGACTGCCGAGCATGCATTTTGCATACACCAGGCTGCCCACCAAAACAAGCACTGGTGTTGCCAATAGGTCTCGCAGTATTAAAGTTGGAGCTATTGGTTTTGTAAATGACATTTTATATTTATATATTGTTATTGACAATGCCAATAACGATATATAAATATAAAATGTCATTTACAAAACCAATAGCTCCAACTTTCCTACTGCGAGACCTATTGGCAACGCCAGTGCTTGTTTCTTTATCTCCCTGAATTTGAAAACCGAAGTGCTGACTTGCACTCAGGTGTGTAGCCACACATTCTTCCTGTCAGCCTTTAAAAGGGACAGACGAGGGGCGTGGCCAAGATAGCGACCTGAGCAGACGTGGGTCTCCGTGGCTCCCTGCCCCGGCTCTTGCTACTAGCATTTAACGCAGCCCACACAGCCCTAACGCCGCGGCGCTGGCCCCTACTTGACTGCGGCTGTGACCTGCACCATCGAGGCAGCTGTGGGGCCTGCCTGGCCGAGTGGACGATCCGACGAGGGCCGGGGCCGGAGGCTGCGGCGGAGAAAATGGCGGCTGCCATGGCGGGCTCGCCAGCACCACTCCGACTGGCGGTCCGGGCCTGAGTTGAGACGGGGTCGATCCACTCCCTGAGGGGTTGGCAGCAAGGCCCTGCAGTCCCGCGACTCTAGCCCAAGAGGTCGCGGCGGGTACCGACTGCTCCGGCGGCGGCTCGGCTGGAGCGACACGGAGGTGCCTACCGGAGCTGCAGAAATCGAGGCCCCGGCTTGTGGCCTACTCGTACGGGGCTCCAACAGACTCCGGAGGAGAGCGCCCGACCCGGGCGCGGGCTGGCACCGTGCACCCCCGCGCTACGCCGACAACGAGGCAGTGGCGCTGGGGACCTGGAGGACGAGGGCAGCAGAGTGCCAGCGGCGGTATCATCCTGAGTGGCTGGACGGAGCCGGCGGTGCCCACGCGGAGGCCTGATGAGACCGGGGCCCGAGGTGAGGAGCGCACTGGTGGGAGGAGTGCAGGAGACTCAGGGGCCCACTCGTGCCCCCGGTGTACGGCCTAGATGACCCGCGCGAGACCTGAGGGGTCTGGCACGACAAAGAGGCGAAGGCTCCTTGCCTCAATGTCCGAGCCCTAGCTGGGAGGCCCCGCACAACATAGCCGAGACCCAACCCAGCGACACCCGCCGCTGCCGCGGCCGCTCCAGAGCCGCCGTGGCCCCCGAGCGGCGGCCCCACACGCAGGCCCCGCTGTGCCATCGCAGCTGACGTTCCCAAGGACGTTGGAGCGGGCAACGCTGCACATCGCGAGCCGCCCTCGGGGCAGCTTCTCGTATGAGTCCTGAGCTCGCCCCCCTTGCGTCTGCACCGGGATCATAAATACCCTCGCTCAACGGCCCAGACTACAGCTCCAGGCACCATTGAGACAGGAGGCGCCACACCGCCAGCACGCGTCCATTGCGAGACCCGGCCAGCGTACCCGCCGGTAACTGCCGCTGGGCCCACCGATAGCCTTAAGGAGGGGAGCACCCAAGGGGTAGGCAAACCACAGGCCTGACACCGTAACCCGGCCATGTCCTCCACAAATCGTAGAACTGGGCGCAACATAACGGACATGTTGGTGAAGGGAGCAGCCAAAAGCGAGAAAAGCCCGACGAGCCAATACCTGCGGCACAGCCCATAGATGGGGACCGGGCAGACGGCGAGGCGCCAGCCACGAAGTCCTTTATGGAGGCGCTATTCACCTCCCTTAAAGAAGATATACAGACTCCCAAACAGGAGATAGTCGGGGGGTACAAGGAACTAAGGCGAGACGTGGACGAGATTGGAGAACGGGTGGCGGAGGTGGAGACGGCGGATATGGCTAGAAGCGGGGAAGTACACGCACTTCAACAAGAAATACTTCGGCTTCAGGAGCAACAGATGGATCTGCAGGCCCACTCAGAGAGCAAGCTGACGCTATCAGAGAAGTGACAAAAGACACTGCTAGCGCGCCGGGGGACCCGACGGGTTGAGCCACTGATATACACAGCCGCCGAGCGGCGAGAGGGTCGGGGCGGGGAGCCAGCGGTTTGCCGTTGCCATTGCTTCCCCATTGACGTTCTACTTTACCACAGATCTAGTTGGTCTAATGGCTGGAACTGGGACAATGTTCGCTTACAAGACACTCGAGGTTGGAGTGGGGTTGGAGGGGGGTGGGGTGGGGAGGGGAATGTGGGAGTTTGGGGATGTTGGGGTTGGCGGGAGAGAGGGAGGGATCTCCTTGTCCACAAAATGTTGTGTATCTCATCCGGATTATCTAGGCCATCATGTGTAAATCAGGGACCAGCTTAGCCACGGGCCGGTGCGGGCCTGGTGCCGCACGTAGTGGATTGGGATGACACACCACTTAACGATTCTCTCGCTCAATGTGAGAGGGCTCAACAACCCTAGTAAGCGCAGGGCGGTCCTGTCTCTCCTGGAGCACTCAAAGGCGGACATCTGCCTCTTGCAGGAAACCCACCTGCTGCCTAAAGATCATCACAGGCTCAAATCTCGATCCTTTCCCTGGTAGTTCTTCTCGTCCGCTAACAAGAAGGTGGCCGGAGTGGCGATTTTGGTGGCCAAGTCATTTGGGGGTAGGGTCCTGCAAAAAGAGGCGGAGATCAGGGGTAGGTTGCTGGTACATCGTTTCCAAGTAGCGGGGCAGACACTATTGGTGGGCACTAGCTATGCACCCAACGAAAACCAAGAGAAATTCCTACACACTGCCCTGGAGGCCGCCACTGCTAACACGCATCCACATATACTGCTCGGGGGTGACCTGAACCTGGTGTTTCACAACACAGCAGACCGTTCCGGTCAGCGGTCCGGTCAGGTGGGAGCTCTCTCATCGGCGGGACACGCTCATATCACAGACCTAGATCTCGTTGATCTGTGGAGACACCCACACCCACGGGCAACAGCATACACTTATTACTCCGCAGCCCAAAAAACATATACACGACTCGACCACTTTTTGTGTTCCTCCCAGCTGGCACGTCAAGCAGGCGACGTGGAGATACTACCGGCCTATCTGTCTGATCACTCACCAGGGGTGGCGTCCTTCCTGGTCTCGGCGGCGCCCGGCCCGCAGCGGCAATGGCGGTTGCGTGATAACCTTTTGCAGCTTCCGACCACACTGGAGCGAATTAAAACAGCGCTTGCTCAGTTCCTCTTCCATAATGCCAACGGAGATACCTCTAAAGCTACGTAATGGGCGGCCCTTAAGGCGGTTCTCCACAGCGAATTCATTTCTATAGCCACAGCTAACAATAGGGAAAGCGCGCAGAAAAGGGTCAAACTCACTCAGCGAGTGACGGAATTGGAACAGATGCACCAACACACAGGGGCTGCACGGGCATGGCGGCAACTATGCACGGAACAGAAGATGCTGGCGGCATTAGACCAGGATGTAGCGGAATATGCCGCCATGCCTCTCCGACACGCGTACTATACTGGGGGAGACTGCTGCGGGAAGCTGTTGGCGAGCAGACTACGGGAGCAGCGCCAGAGACAGAAGATCCGAGCCCTCCAGCCCAGCTCCGTCGCCCCCATCACGGAGGACGCGGCCATCGCCGCGGCCTTTGGCGACTACTACGCCGACCTCTACACAGCGGACGGCCTCGACCTGCAGGATGGCCATAACTACCTGCAGGGTGCAACTCTCCCATCGCTCAATGAGGCACAGACGGCATTCCTCGACCGGCCCATAGTCCTGAAGGAGGTCATCTCAGCGATCTCTCGCCTGAAACTGGGGAAATCCCCTGGCCCAGACGGCTACACGGCGGCCTTCTATAAGACCTTCTGCCCACAAGTGGCCCCGCTGCTGAAGGACCTTTTCAACACCTTCGACACGCCTGGTGCCATCCCTCCGGACCTACTGGAGGCCGCCATCTCGGTGATCCCCAAGGAGGGAAGGGACCCCACCCAGTGCAGCTCATATTGACCGATTTCCCTGCTGAACATCGATCTGAAGCTCTACACCGGCATCCTGGCAAGTCGGCTTGTGCCCTATATGCAACAGCTGGTGGAGCCTGATCAAGCAGGCTTCATTCCACAGCGGCAGACAAGCAACAACACTAAGAGAGTCCTCCACCTCATTGAGGCCGGGTCTCGGACGAGACCGGACTGCAAGCCCCTCACGATTGATGCGGAGAAGGCCTTCGATAGGGTGCATTGCCCTATCTAGAGTTGGTGCTGCAGCGGTTCGGAATCAGAGAAACCCTCCGCAACCGTATATTCAATTGTTATCGCCAACCAAACGCCGCAGTCCGGGTCAACGGCCACACATCCCCGAGGTTTGCGATTGGCAGGGGGACCAGGCAGGGGTGCCCACTCTCTCCCCTTCTATTCGCGCTCTACATGGAGCCGTTGGCGTGCCGGGTGAGAGATCACAACCTCATTACAGCATACCGTTTTGGCGGAGACACGCACACAATCAGTTTATACGCGGACGACATCTTACTTTCCCTGACTAACCCGATGCAATCCCTCCGGGCGCTTTTTATCGAGCTTCACACCTTCGCACAGGCTTCAGGCTTTAAGATCAATGTGGCGAAGTCGGAAGCCCTGAATCTGTCACTGGAGGTGCTAGAGGATGCCAAGGCTGAATTTGACCTTCACTGGTCGGAGTCTACCATCCCTTACCTGGGGGTCTTACTGGCACCGACAGTGCAAGCCTCCACTGACGCTAACTATGCCAGGCTCAGCTCCCGACTTCGGGATAACCTCAGACTGTGGAAACACCTGACCCTGTGCTGGCTGGGTCGGATTGCTGCCGTAAAAATGACCCTGCTGCCCCAGATTCTTTACGTATTCCAGACCCTACCTCTGCACCCACCAGCGGGATTGCTTCAGAAAACCCAATCAGATCTAACAAGTTTTATCTGGAACGGCCTCCGTCCGCGGTTTAAGCATACAATCGCCACACTTCCCCCCTGACCATGGTGGCGTGGGCGTGCCCGACCTCACTCTCTACTTCCAGGCAGCTCAGCTACGCACTCTGGTGGAATGGCATCAACAGGAATCCGCCAAGCACTAGCTCTTTCAGGACCAGGCAGTTGCTGGGCGTACACTCCAGGGCATCCCGTTTTTGCCGCGCTGCCACAGGCCTCCTAACCTCTACGCCTCACGGATCACCAGTACAGTCCTAGATGTCTGCGACAGAGTGGCAGTCAAGCGAGACCTCACCTCCTTTCCCTCCCCCATGACGCCGATTTTCGATAACCATGACACCCCCCTGGAGCAGACAAAGCATTTCACCTATCTGGGAGTTACCTTCAGTGACACCTTGAGTTGGACCCATCAGATCGAGCTTATGACCATGAAACATCAACAGTTGGGCGGGGCACTGATCAAGGAACATAAAGGGTCATTCACGAGGCCTATGTCCCCGCTTATTAAGATCTATGGTGGTAAGGTTTTATCAGCGGTCCTGTATGGTGCGGAACTTTGGGGTGGAAGTAATTTGGATTCGCTAAAACATGCCCAAAATAAATTCTTAAGAATGGTTACAGGTCTGCCTCAATCGACACCACTAACCCCCCTTCTCTACGACTTAGGGTGTCACACTGTGGAGGACCAAGCAAGACTTCGCCCACTAACATTCTGGCGCCGCCTGTGGACGACGCCAGAACTCCATCATTATGCAGAAGCCTGCTTGGAGGTAAAAAATAGCTCTGGAGCCACAAATATTGGATGGTTTCGAGACCTTAAGGCCACCTTATTTGCCTTGGGTTTTGGCTATCTGTGGTCCTCGCCTGAGTCAGCCAATTTCCCCCCAAAAAAGGAACTTAAAAAACGTTATTGGGAATGGGTGACTCAGAACATGTATTCGAAAATGAGCTCGAGCAGTCTCACTGGACTGTTTATTGTACATAAGGATACTCCCAAGTTAGAAGGGTACTGGGATATTATAACAAAACCCCTGGACCGCAAACTATTTTTTCAATTTAGATGCGGTTCACTTCCCATTGGGGACTTCACTAAAAAGTGGGGAACAGATAGATTGGGGTTTTGTCCTAAGTGTCATGGTACTGGGGAAAGCCTGAACCACTTTTTGTATGTGTGTCCACTATACTCTGCCCCTAGAGCCAAATGGCTAAGACCGGTATGTAGACACCTAGGAACCAGATCGGCTGTGGAAGCTATGAGATTGTTAAAAAACAACTTGGATCCCCTTATTGTTGTGGGGGTTGCTAAGTTTCTTGGGTGGGCCTGGGTGCTTAGAAGCAGGCTCATTAAAAATAACCAAATGGTGTTTGCCTAAAATATCCTGTATTCTGTGGACTTATGGTTGTACTCGAGCCTCTTTTAAAGTTTTGTATACTTCCTCAAGAAGCTGATTAGCTTGTCAATGATTTAATACTTGTTTTAAATGTTTTATGTGTTAATACTGTATTTTATGTCTTTTATGATGAACTAATCGAATAAAGACTTCTTGACTTGACTTGACTTGATAACCATGACTTCTCGCCTGGCCTCGACCCTCGGGCTTACGCGACATGGCGGAAGACACCTTGTAGGGATGCGGGACATATGTTCGATCTGAAGGGCATTCTCCCATTCCAGAAGGTGAAAGAAGACTATGGTATATCTGAAACGGACCGTCTGCCCTACCTACAGGGTTTGTTTTTTCCTTCTTCTTTTCTTCTTGCATATTCGTACTCCATTGTCAGCGCCGCCTGCATATGCATCTCAGCCTTTATGACGCGGCCAGCCCAGATGGGTTGTAGGCAGCTTGCTGTGTTAACACTGGCAGTAGGA